>NC_064616.1:960718682-961333115 GCF_023898315.1 Schistocerca nitens
ATCTGCCATTTTGTCTATGTAGTTCTAGAGAAAGCCTATGACTGTATACAGCATTCTGGTCACCTTTTTAGACTCCAGACGTATGCACTTTTAATTAACTGTAACAACTTATTGCATCCTTTCTATGTAATTGCACATCCTTGATCACTGTTAATAATAGAAATTCCTGTACCTTTCATCCCACTGCAGAAGTGCCACAAGGCACCATTTTCTTTTTCTCATGTCCAAACCCACCCCTACCAGTCCACCTCCTTCAGTATGCTGATGACACTGCTTTCTTTCCTTCTGCTGTACACGCCAGAAATCCCAATGATCCTTCAAAATCCACCTGAATCATTTTACCTCATGGTGCGACCAATGGCTACTCAAGATCAATCCCTCCAAAATAGAGGCAATTATTATAGGATGAATCATCTGCACCCTCTGCTTACTTGACTTCTACGTTACCATCTGCAACTGTCCTATCCAGTTAACTAACACTAAAATATCTTGGGCTAACCCTCGACCGGCAACTAATGTGAAAACCTCAGCTACTAATCATGCAACAGAAAGCTCACAAGAGACTTAAAATACTAAAACTACTGACAGACTGAATTTGGGGAGTACACTCCTCCACTATTCTTGACAGCAATGAAAACATTGATTTAACCCACCCCCTGCTATTGAAATGTTGCATGGGTTTCCACCACACCAAAGGTCTTCAGTCCCTCTAATTCCTCAAATGCCATGTGCTCTGTCTTGCTTTCCATATCTGTTTACCTTTCCCCACATGGATCCTCTACAGTCTCGTAAAATTTCCAACCCTCCTCAATTACAATGTACACCTCTGCATCTATTATACTGTCTGAAAACTAGATTCCATTAATCCAATTGTCTCCCCTCTGATCACTTTGGTATGTTGCTGCACCTTCAAAATCTTATTCTTCTGTCCTTAAACCTACATAACTCCATATCGTATCCCAACACAACTGCAACCAACTCCCTCTTGGCTGAACAGCACAATTTTGTACTACTGACAGTCCCTACCTACCCCTGCTACCCCTCCCCTCCACACACCCCCCACTGCCACCTACCTACCCACCTACCCTCCCTCCCTCCCTCCCTCATTCCCTCCCTCCCTCCCTCCCTCCCTCCCTCCCATCTCCTCTGCCACTGGCACCTACACGCTCCCCTCTCCCTCCTCCCTCTGGGCCTAGGAGTTGAGGCTCTTATCTCACTGCTAACCAGCCACTATTACCCATAAACAGGATTAATATCTCTAGACAGTGATAACAGCCAACAGCAAATCGATTCACGACCAGAGTCAACTTTGTCCACATACTACAATGGACTTGCACACAGCATTAAACAAAAGGCTGTAGTCTTCATGGTGAGGACTGCTGCCAGAGAAATCCCAATCAGTACTTTAAAGTGCACCCTCATATGTCGACAGATGGCAAATGGAAGTGGCAGCACTGTCTAAAAGTAACACCACACACAACAACCTCACCTAAGAAGCAAACTTTCCCTGATGACACACAAAAGGCTGTATCATCTGTACTCAAAACTATGAACACCGATTCTCAGCTTTCAGCCACCGTTACACCAGAAGTCCACGTATCAGAATCTCAACTCTCTTGTCAGTGCATTACTACATCACAAGGGTAGTTCTGCATCATAGAACACATGGATATGGCTAAATATCTCCCTCCAGTTTAGCCAAACAACCCCCACCTTGCTGTCTTCAATCATTGTACCAACAAAACTCATAAATATTTAATGGTCAGTATTCTGCAGCTTCAAGGGCAGAGTATGGTTGTATGGCACAGGAGGTACTTCCAGGAAATTTTAAACTACCTTTGCCACATTTAAGTGGCCATACCTTCTGGGGCCTGAGATAAATTGCTCTACTGTCAGATGCTGGCAGTTCAGCTCTCTCCTTGGATGCAAGTATGATTACACTTCTGAAAAGAAATTCGCAATGATTCATTGGCCTTTCCCAGAATCTAATGGAGGAATACTTGCATTTCCTGTGTATTTTGGTTGTACACACTGTCTGTGGACTGGATATGAATTGTTAGTTGGTACTGCTAGTCCTATCATTATTTGTTGAGTGAATATCATACCCAGAGTTGTGTATGGGTAACCCCCTTTAATAAATCTGTCATTGACAAAATAAAAATAACCACAAATTGTTGTTTTTATGTGTTACTTGCAAAGTAGTGTCCTGTGAAATATGAATTTTGCGATTCATTCTAAAAAGGTTTGTTTGAGGTGGTTCCATAGAAACTGAAAAGTTTAAAAGATTGAAAAAGTAATTATAAGTAGCTGCCAACATTTGAGTAGACAATAAAGCAAACACTTCTATGGTAATCATTGTAGTCATCTACACACTGGTGAAATAATGGTGTGATGTGCCCCTAGATATAAATAGCTTTGATTAAAACACACGGACATTCTGTAGCCAATTTGAGTTTTAAGGCAATAGCCCTTATGAAATAATTTCATCATCACTGATAACTAGAATCAGTAGAAACTGTCTTAGCTAATTCATGTGGTCCACACGTATCTAAAGCATATAGAGCAGGCCTGACCAAACAGTGCTCCACAACCACTAGTGTTCCGGCCACACCAGCCACCATATTGCTTAGTGCTTTGAGCGTAGTGGTGAATGGGGCTGTCAGAAAGGTATAAGGAGGAAGAAGAAAATGAAGGCAGCTGCAAATGGACAGTCACCTCGTCAGACCCCAAGCAGTTTGCTGGTAGTACTATGTGGATTAAATTAGGTTTACATTTTACATTAGCAGCAATGTGTTGTCTCTGCACGCACACACACACACACACACACACACATACACACGCACACACACACACAAAAGTGGAAAAGCCATTCAATCAATGCCCATATCATTTAAAGGCCATGCATACTATTATGAGCCAGAAAAAATTTATTGGAATGTCATTACAACTCCAACCACAAAGAGGATATAATGCACTTGTTTTCTGACAAACAACAGTGAATGGTGGCTGAACTGAAAGTGGTTTTAGGGAATAAACCTGAATTCAAGATGAGCAGAGCAGTGACGAAAGTCCTTTATTGTTGACATCATATATTGGGTCTGGCTTCAGTAAGTGTCTCAACATAAGAGGAGAATCATTTGGTAACACACATGGCAGAGAAGATTCATGCTAAAAAAAAAAATTAATCCTGTGCAAAAATCAGTTTCACATTTATGACATGAAACAATTCCCAGAAGTCTAGGCAGTCATTTGTGGATCAGATATAGCTGAATGTGTTTCTGTAATTCTAAATATTGCATAAAGAGTATTCAAAGAGATTACAAGACTTTGAGTGACTGAAGACAGATTTTTATTTAATTGTCAGAACATCTTCAGTTTTCATTGCTAATGAACTCCATTACTTCTGACTTAACTTGAGGTGATAGACACACAGTGGAGCACCCAACCCAAAGGCCTGTTTGTCCAATGCAGGAATTTACAAGACTTTTATAAAATTTTACCCAGTCAGCAATATTCTCAACTGCACAGACAAGCTGCTAAATTATTTTAATGTTTGGTCCAGCAGTGTGTCCTACCATCTCTTCTTCTCTTATGAAATTGACAAAGTCCCACCAAAATTTGGGTTTAACAGATTTTAATCTGTATTGCTCTGTGTGTTGAACTATAACATAAATCATAGTTCCAGATATATTACATATTTTAAGCCAGAAATCCATATACATTTTGGAACATCAAAATGCAATGTTGAATACCAATATGTAATAATTTTTTTCATTGTGCTAGCTGTATTAATGTATCTAATTTATTTATATATTTAATCAAGTAATAAAGTCATTACTTTGGCATAAAAATAAAACGTTGGAAATAGACACACATGGAATATTCCTGCTTATAAAAATATGCTGCAGTATTCATCTTTTAGCAGTAGCAGCACTGTGTTGCAAACATGTCTTCCTAAGTTTCCTGCATGTGTTTTCTTCAGTATATAGCCACCTAATAGTAGGTAGTGTCAAGTGTCTCCTCTCTCCTGTCTCAAGACAGACTCCAATGGATTCTCAGTCAGGTAACATCACTCATAGAATGAAAAAGCAAGAGGAAGACATCTCTTTCTTTCATCAAAATATAAGGGGCCTCTTACACAAAACAGATCAAATTCTTATTAACATTAGTGAAAAGGACAGTATTAATAATGCTCAGATTTTGTGCATAACTGAGCACCATGTTACTGATAAATGTGCCTTGCCATCTATAGCAAGTTGTAGTTTAGTAACATACTACTGTAGGGAAAGTAAAGACAAAGGTGGAGTAGCAATTTATGTTAAGGATGGTGTAGCATACAAAGCTATAGATATTAAGAAATATTGCGTGGAACAACAATTTGAGGCATTGTTGTTGCTGTTGTTGTTGTTGTTGTTGTTGTTGTCTTCAGTCCTGAGACTGGTTTGATGCAGCTCTACATGCTACTCTATCCTGTGCAAGCTTCTTCATCCCCCAGTACCTACTGCAACCTACAGCCTTCTACATCTGCTTAGTGTATTCATCTCTTGGTCTCCTTCTATGATTTTTACCATCCACGCTGCCCTCAAATACTAAATTGGTGATCCCTTGATGCCTCAGAACATGTCCTACCAACCGATCCCTTCTTCTAGTCAAGTTGTGCCACAAACGTCTCTTCTCCCCAATCCTATTCAATACTTCCTCATTAGTTATGTGATCTACCCACCTAATCTTCAGCATTCTTCTGTAGCACCACCTTTTGAAAGCTTCTATTCTCTTCTTGTCCAAACTATTTATGTGCCTCAGAAATAACAACTAAATTCTACCCAATAATAGTTATATTAAGAAATATTGTGTGGAACAACAATTTGAGGCATGTGCCACATAAATAATAACTAAATTCTACCCAATAATAGTGTCGGCTGTCTACAGGGCTCCTTCAGGTGACATAAAAACTTTTCTGCATCCAATGGAACTCCTCCTGTCAGAGTTACTTTCAAAAGCAAAGAATATTGTAGTTTTAGGTGATTTCAGTATAAACTTTATGACAAAAAAAAAGAATAAAATTGACTTTGAGATTGTGATGACCTTACATCATCTGACATCACAATAAACTTCCCAACAAGAATTACATCCGAGTGCCAAACTATGATAGACAAAATTTTTTTAGATGTAAGTGGACATCAGATTTATACTGTCAGGCAGGTTATAAGTGGGCTTTCAAGTCATGATGGACAAATTTTCACTCTTTATGACATTAATCTGTTCATAAAAGAATTTCCTCAATGGAAATTCATAAGAGTAATGAATGAAGAGTCAAAAGGAACTTTCAAACACATGTTGCAACAAATCGATTGGTCTTTAGTATACAGCTATGATGATGTTGATACTAAATTTAAATGTTTTATAAATGAATTCTGTGCTCTTTTTGAAGAAATATTTCCCAAGAAATGGGTCAGAAACAGTTCTTCCAGTTCTGCAAATAAGCCTTGGATTACAAAAGGTGTAAAACAGTCATGCAAAACCAAAAGGGAAACTTATGCTGCAATAAGATTCTGTAAAGATGTAGAAAAATGGGAACATTATAGATTATACTGTAAAATTTTTGAAGAAACTAATATGGAAATCAAAAGCCCTTTATTATGAGAAGAAAATAGATAATTCCAATAATAAAATAAAAACAATTTGGAGCATTGTAAAAAAAGAAACAGGAAGAGATACAATAAGCAAAAAAGATGTAAATAAAATCAGATATGACGGTACCCTAGTAGATAACCCCAAAACGGTGGCTGAGATTTTTAATAAACACTTCATATCAGTAACTCAACAGATTGGTTGCAAGCCCTATGTTGACGAAGCTGTAACTCTTTGTCAAGCAGTATATTCAAACACAATTTCAGAAATGCACCTTCATCTTATCACTGTAGAAGAAATTCAAAAAAACATCATGTATGTAAATAGTATGAACTCTGCAGGGGTTGATAATATATCTAGCAATTTATTGAAATATTCTTGTGTGTGGATAAGGGACATTCTCTGTCATATTTTCAATGCTTCCCATCAGAAAGGTGTTGTTCCCAGTAGACTTAAGTATGCCATTGTGGAGCCCCTCTACAAAAAGGGCGATAAAGCTGAAGTAACTACCGACCCATCTCTTTGCTGACAGCTTTCTCCAAAATTCTAGAAAAGCTAATACATGTAAGAATTACTGATCATCTCGTGATGAATGGAGTTCTCAGCAAGAGCCAATTTGGCCTTCAAAAGGGCCATTCAACAGAAGACGCAGTCAATGCACTTGCAAATGAAGTCCTAGAAACCCTTAATGAAAAAATGCTAGCACTTGGTGTCTTCTGTGATCTATCCAAAGCGTTTGACTGTGTTGATCACCAGATTCTATGGCAAAAAGCAAAATTAGTAGGAATAAGTGGTGTTACAGGCAATTGGCTACAGTCATACCTCCAAGACAGAAAAAAATCTTGGGCCACTATTATTCCTGATTTTTATAAATGATCTACCATCATGTACAAGCCTGCCATGTAAATTTACACTATTTGCTGGTGATACCACAACTTTTATGAGCAGTGGAACAGACAACAATCTTGAGGAACTCAAGAATCACATACTCCCAGATGTGGTTAATTGGTTCAAGGTGAATGGTCTCTCATTAAATTCCAGTAAGACCAGCTTTATTCAATTCTGTACAAAAACAGAAAAAGAGAGAGACATAAGTGTGACATGTGGAAATCAACCAATAGAAAGAATGGAAACAACAAAATTTCTTGGAGTGTACATTGACAAGAAAATGAACTGGTCTTCACATATTATTGATCTCTGTAAGAGGCTTAGCTCTGCTACCTATGCTTTACGGGTTGTCACTACATGTGTTGAACCTAACACTGCAAAAGTGGCATACTATGGCTATTTTCATTCTCTCATTGAGTTCATTGCACAGAAGTGAGCTTTAGGAATTATATGTGGATTGCACCCAAGAGACTCGTGCAGAAATCATTTTCGTAAACTTAAAATATACACAACTGCATTCCAATATATTTTTTTCTCTCATGTGTTTTGTTTGTAAAAATATAGAGATATTTCAACCAAACAGTAATTATCATGAGCATAACACACGGAGGAAGAATGACATACACAGCGAGCTCAAAAATTTGAGCTTGGCGCAAAAGGGTGTCCACTACACTGGAGCAAAACTCTTCAATGCTCTTCCTCCTGAAATAAAGACAGAGATTCATAACAAGAGTAAGTTTAAGAAAGCACTAAGGATATTTCTGCTAGAAAAAGCTTTTTACAGTCTAGATGAATTTTTAACTAAATAAATTGTAATATTTTAATATTATGTAATACAAGTTGACATAATGCCACTAACAATGTTATTTAACCTGAGCTCTATATCTTAGTGGACTCTGTATCTGTTTTCTGTAGTGTTTTAATGATTCTAAGAAAATATGTATTTTCTTTTTCTGTATTGCTGCCCAAAGAATTTACTGTATAAATTTTTATGTAATTATATGGTTATAATAGAGGGAAACATTCCACGTAGGAAAAATATATCTAAAAACAAAGATGATGTGACTTACCAAATGAAAGTGCTGGCAGGTCGACAGACACACAAACAAACACAAACATACACACAAAATTCAAGCTTTCGCAACAAACTGTTGCCTCATCAGGAAAGAGGGAAGGAGAGGGGAAGACGAAAGGATGTGGGTTTTACGGGAGAGGGTAAGGAGTCATTCCAATCCTGGGAGCAGAGAGACTTACCTTAGGGGGAAAAAAGGACAGGTATACACTCGCGCGCAGTATGTATGTATGCTATTATTATGATGGGGTCACTGCTCATAAGGGCATTTTAATGCTATTGCCAGCTTTCCCTCCCTCTATGCTGAAGGCTACAAGTGCAGGAAAGTTAGAAAGCACAAAGTGCTTGCACTTGCAGAGCACTGTTTGTCCAGGCCTAGCTTAGTGTCTTTTCATTACTCTTTGATAGCCAACATTTTGGGGTGACCTATTGTTCCTTTATACACGCAGTTCTTAGCTATGGGATTTTTTTCTGGGCATCGAAGGCACAAAATATGGCCAATTTTTTTAAAGGATGGGAAAAGGCCATAAGAAGAATAGCTAGAAGAACTACTCATTGGTCATAACAAGTTGACGCTTCACATGGTGGCTGTCGAGTATGGCAAGAGGCATGCCTTACCTTTTATTTGGACTGCATAGGGGAGAGTATCAGAGAGGGGGAAGGCAGCACAAACTCCTTCCTGCAGTGCTTTTTGCTTACTTGAAAACAAATATGACATGTGAAAATAATGGAAGTGTTCAGGGACAAATGAATATCTTCCAATTAGTACTGATGTTCTATGCTACTGAAAATACCGACAAAAAGTGTCAACTTGTGGCCGAACAGCAGTTGGACTCACTGAAAGAAATATTTTAAAAAATGAGTATCCATACTACCTCAAATGAGCACATCTAGCAACCTGGTGTGCAAATAAGGGAAACATAATGAAATATTTCACTAAAGTGGTGTACATATTCATGGAACAATAGTCGATTTGGACTTAAATTTACCAAGGAAAAATGAACAGGAAACTCACTAAATCGTTCCATATCTAGGGATAATACTGTATAATTAATTGCCCAAGGAGACGAAAACGATTACTAAAATGAATCTGCTTAAAAAGGCAGTTAAAACATATTTTCATAAATAATGTATAATACATTAATAAAGTTTACTTAGAGAACTCAGAGTAGTGGTTAAAAGTGGAAGGGAACAATAACAACATCCTGTCACATCACATGGTCACAATGTAATGCTTTTACAAGAAAGTCATAACAAGATCTATAGTGTGTAACAGTCATGTACTGTCATTTTCCTGAACTTAAAGCTAAACATCTCACTCATTGTTGTGAGGAGGGTGGGTGGAGAGGGGAGGTGGTGGATAACATGCTGACTCAGTTTTTCACGTGAACTGAGGGGAAGATATGAAGACATGGTCTAGGCATAGTTGCAAGTTTATGGGCCTGGAATCAGTATTCTGAATAGACAAGAGGCAGTGTGAGGACCATAGCACCATGCCTGTGGTCCAGGACTCACCAGTGCGAGTTCTTAGTGCATGTCATATTGCAGTACAGAACTATGTTTTATAATGTAAGTTACCTGGTACAAATTGTCTGTAAATCAAAGAACATTGTACAGTAGGGATTAAACAAATGAGAGAGTACAGCTGTTAAGACAATAACCTCATATTCAAAATGAATGAGTTTTCTCTGTCCAGCAGACCTGATTTAGGTTTTCCATGGTCTCACTAAATCATTTCGTACAAGTCGCATTCCAAAAATAGTGGACAAAAATGTTCAAAACACATCCAACAAATCTCAACAAGTAACAAATCAAATATAATGACCTTGGTTTTTTTTGATAAACACACAAGCACTGGAACATATACAACACAGAATATAGTTACAGTAAGACACAAAGTAGATGCAAAGATTTTTATGAGAACCAACCCAAAAATTAAACAACCAAAGATATCATTGAAGCTCTGTTAAAAATAAATTTGTCCTGTGTCTACATATTATTAGCACTCCCACTTGGAGGACTGAATTTTTTTTCTAATATGTTTAGAAGTCTCTCACAAATGAACTAAATGCTTAGAATGTTCAGCATCTTCCTGTGTTTTTGATGTGGCATCTTTGATACTGGTTTTGTTGGTGAATTAGCCTGCTGGTCATTGGATAAAATTTGTTCCAGTACATATTCATTCACTTTGTACTTGTTTCACACAAAATGGTTTCACACATCAATATGTTAATGTCTTTGGTGAAAGTCTTAGTTTTTATTTCACTGTACTTAAATTGTAAATACAGCCATGTCCTTGTGCAAACTCTAAACTCAAACAGTTTATCTCACAATTTGGTTGAGTATAATGTATTTGACATCATTCATAGAGAGCATCACTGCTTTTTGTTTTGTCGAACCCTGGGTCACTAACATACCAGTTGTGAATTTCCTAGTTTCCACATCACAAACGTTAGTGCACTAATAGTGTAGAAAAACGCAAGGGGGCAACACCACAAAGTACTTACAAAGATGCAGATAAATAAAATAAAAGAGTTAGATCTCTTTGGACAAGTCTGTCAGTGTAATAAAACGAAGGACATGAGCAGCTGCTCGAGCATCATCAGCTAAAAGTTCCTGTAAGGTAGACGGCAGACACAGGACAACATGAGAGTGAATAAAATGGGGACAGGACAATAAAACATGGTGCACCGTCAGTGGATGACTACAGGTGCAATGCGGGGTGGGGTCACAGGACAACAGGTAGCGGTGGCTAAATCAGCAATGCCCAATCCGCAACCTGGCCAAAATGACCTCCTCTTGCCAGGAAGGGCGTGAGGAGGTCGTCCAAGATGTTGGAATCAGTTTAATGGCCCTAAGCTTAATTTCATGGAGAGAGGACCAAGCCTCATGCCACAACGATGAAAGTGCCGACAAAGAACCCCACTAACATCAGTTGATGAGACACAAAAGGAAGCCGTCCGAGGCAGGAGGACAGCTGCCTTGGCCGCAGCATCAGCAGCTTTGTTCCCAGGCACACCAACGTGGCCAGGAATCCACAAAAAAAGGACACGAGCGCCAGTATCAGCTAGCGACTGAAGGGACCGTTGAATTCGTTGCACGATAGGGTGGTCCAAATATGAGTCACAGAGACTATGAATGGCGCTCAAAGAATCAGAGCAGATGGCATAGGGAGAATGATGATGGCAGCAGATATACTGAAAAACCTGATAGAGAGCAAAAAGCTCAGCTGTAAAGCTTGAACACTGGTGGAGGAGCAAGTATTGAAAGGTATCATCCTCAACGACAAAGGCACATCCGACACCAGCAGTAGTCTTGGAGCCATCTGTGTAAATAAGGATGTTATTAGTGAGCCTCAAACGAAGTTCGACAAACCTCGAGTGGTATATCGAATCCGCGGTCCTCTCCTTTGGGAGTGAGCTGAGTTCAAGGTGAATGCGAACTTGAGCCTGGAGCCAAGGTGGCGTCGGCTCTCACCCACTCGAAAAGTCGTAGGGAGGGTAAAATCAAGTTGCTGAAGCAGACGACGAAAGCGAACTCCAGGAGGTAACAGGTCAGATACATACAGCCCATATTGGCGTTAGAGAGCATCGTCAAAGAAGAAGAAATATGACGGGTGGTCGGACATTGACATCAGTCGGCAGACGTACCGAAAAAGCAACATATTGCGCCAGTAGTTTAGCGGTAATGCAGCAGCTTCGGCATACAGACTCTCAACAGGGCTGGTGTAGAATGCTCCAGTCGCCAGACGTAACCCCCGATGGTGGACAGAGTTTAGACGGTGTAAGATGGATGACCAGGCAGAAAAGTAGACAAAGCTCCCATAATCCAGCTTTGATCGGACAATGGACCGATGTAAGCGAAGTAGGACCATTCGATCTGCTTCCCATGACGTACCGCTGAGAACATGGAGAACATTTAGGGAATGGCTACAACAAGGAGCCAGGTAAGACACTTGTGGAGACCAGCAAAGGTTCCTGTCAAATGTAAGACCTAAAAATGGGAGAGCAATGGGTCCAAGATGTAAGGATGGTGGAAGAAACTGTTTGTAACACCAGAAGTTCATACAGACCCTTTTCTCAGCAGAAAAAACGGAAACCGTTAGTGACACTCCAGGAATATAGATGGTCTAGACAACGCTGAAGACAGCGCTCCAGGAGACATGTTCTCCGAGCGCTGCAGTAGATCGTAAAGTCATCCACAATAAGGGAGCCTGAAACGTCAGCTGGGAGGCAATCCATTATTGGATTGAAGGGCCATGCTCAAAACAGAGCCCTGGAGCACCCCATTCACCTGGCAAAAGGCATGTGACAAAACAGAACCCACACGTACCCTGAACATTCAATCCATTAAAAATGCATTAATAAAAAGAGGGAGGTGATCGCGAAGGCCCGAAGTGTGCATGGTGCGGAGAATGCCCGCCCTCCAACAGGTGTCATAAGCCTTCTCCAAATCAAAGAACACAGCCACCGTCTGGCGCTTACGCAAAAAGTTATTCATAATGAAGGTTGACAAGGTAACTAGGTGGTCAAAGCAGAGTAGCGCCTACGAAAGCCACATTGGACATTGGTAAGGAGGCATCGAGATTCAAGGAGCAAAACCAATCAAGAATTTACCATATGCTGCATCACCTTGCAGACGCAGTTGATAAGGGAGATGGGGTGATAACTGGAAGGAAGGTGTTTGTCCTTTCCTGGTTTGGGTATGGGAACAACAATTGCTTCACGCCAGTGTGTGGGAACATGACCCTCAGTCCAGATGCGATTATAGGTGCAAAGAAGAAAGCCTTTACCTGCAGGAGAAAGGTTCTGCAGCATCTGAATATGGATACCATCAGGCCCCAGAGCAGAGGATCGGGACCGGTGGAGTGCCCGAGTTCCCGCACGGTTAAGGTTGCATTGTAACTTTCACGATTCAAAGACTGGAAAGAAGGTGGCCGTGCCTCCTCTGCTTGTTTTTGGGGGAGGAAGCCAGGGTGGTAATGGGCAGAGCTCGAAACCTCCGCAAAAAGTGGCTATAGTCATTTGAGACATCCTCAGGATCCACAGAGACTTCATTCACTACAGTCAGGCCAGAAATCGGGGGGTGGACCTTGGTGCCAGATAGCCAGCGCAGGCCACCCCAGACAACTGAAGGAGGAGTAAAACTGTTGAATGAGCTGATGAAAGCCACCCAGCAAGCCTTTTTGCTTTCTTTGATAACATGACAACATTGTGCACGGAGTTGTTTGTAACTGATACAGGTATGCGACATGACTATCGCAGCTGGAGAAGCTTTGATCATGGAAGGTCACCAGGGAGGAGAAAACCCCCAGTCGGCTTTGGAGATGTTCCAGCTAGTGGAACATGGAGAAGAGTTGTGATGCAGGAGATGGATTACGCAGGGGAAGTAGTCGCTCGAGTACGTGTCAGACAGTGCATACCACTCGAATCGACGTGCAAGTTGGATAATGGATATGGAGAGGTCCAAGTGGGAATAGGTATGCATTGCGTCTGAAAGGAAGGTAGGTGCACCAGTATTTAAGCAGACTAGATTGAGGTGGTTGAAAAGGTCTGCCAAGAGGGAGCCTCTCGGGCAGGATGCTGGAGAGCCCCAAAGGGTATGGTGGGCATTAAAGTCTCCAATCAACAAAAATGGTGTAGGAAGCTGAGCAATCAGTTGTATCATGTCTGCCCTAGTAAAGGCAGACGATGATGGAGTGTAAACAGTGCAAATGGAAGTTGTGAAAGTGGGGAGAGTAATTCGGACTGTAACTGCCTGCAGATCTGTGGGCAATGTGATTGGATCATAGTAGACATAATCCCGAACCAGCAACATGACCCCTCCATGAACCAGAATACATGCCACAGGGGGGTACGTCAAAACGCACAGAGGTATACTGTGCCAGGCCAATACGATCGCATGGGCGTAACTTCGTTTCTTGGAGACCTACGACAAGCGGGCAGAGCATTCGAAGGAGAAATTTTAGTTCCTCTCAGTTGGACCGAATGCCGCGAATATTCCTTTGAAGAACTGCCATTATGAAAACGAAAAGAAAAAGAAGAAACAAGAAAGAGTCTCCTCGATGGCCACTGAGGGCTGGGCTTCGAGGGAGCACTGCTGCTGCAATCGATAGGTGGTAAGTCATGGTCCAACAACTCAACAGTTGCGTCTGCCATCTTCCTGAGCTTGTCAGGAGGGGCAGCTTCCTCCGCCAGTGAAAGGCCAGAGCGGTGCGGCTTGGCGAAACTGAAGATGGCCAGGGACAGCAACCGCTTGGTCGCGCAGGAGAAGAAATGCGCCTCAGCGGAGATGGAGAACTCTTTTTTCCTATGAGCCTTCTTTGAAGAATTACGTTTTGTTGATGGCTGTGAAGCATGTGTACGCAAGAAATCTTTGTGTGTCGGTTCTTTTTTGAAGGTCTGCTGCTATTGAATAACTTGCGAGCAGCTGAGGTCAACACCTTCTCTTTCACTTGAATTTCCTGTATACTTTTCTCATCTTTGTAGACGGGGCAGTCGTGAGAGGAGGGCAACATGGTCGCCCATACAGTTGATGCAACAATGGGACGGAGGTGGACAGTCACCCTCATGGGCATCCCTGCCACAGGTAATGCATTTAGCCGCACTTGAACAAGACTGCCGTGTATGGTTAAACCGCTGACATTGGTAACACCTTTTACGGGTGGGTACATACGGCCAAACAGAAATGATCTCATAACCCACTATAATTCGTGAAGGCAAATGCACATTGTTGAATGTCAGGAATATGGTTCGGGTTGTTATGAGATCCTTGTCGACCCTTTTCATGACCCAATGGATGGACGTCACTCCCTGATCAGAGAAGAAAGAGAGAATCTCCTCATCGGTCAGTCCGTCAAGTGATCTGGTATACACCACATCACACGATGAATTCAAGGTGTGGTGGGCCTCTACCCATACAGGAAATGTGTGTAAGAGAGTGGCTCGAAGTAATTTTTGGTCCTACAGCAAGGTACCGTTGCGCAACCGAGTACAAGATTTCACTGGTCCTGCAACCGCATCTACACCCTTCTGAATGACAAAAGGGTTGACTGTTGAGAAATCGTGACCGTCAGATCTTGTGACAACAAGAAACTTTGGTGCTGGTGGTAGAATTTTCGGAACAGGAGTTACATCTAGCTTTCTTTTTAGGGCAGAAGACAGGGAAGAAGAAGAAGAAGATAAATCCATTGCAGATTAATCCCCCTTGACTGCCAGCATCTCCGATGGCACACTCCTTCCTTGTGGGGGCCCTCTCAGAGGGCACTCCTGCCTTAGGTGATTGTCCACACCTCAGGTCACACCTCCTGAGAAACAGATGGAGGGACCAATCGGCAAGTTTGGAAGGTAACAGCTCAGGCAATCACACCTCCCTGGGCCTGGCCTTTATCGGGGGGTACGTGCGTGCATTACTTGCCTACCCAGGGTGGGGAATTACGCGTTACCCCGTCACCGGCTACTCGTGTGAATGCATGGGTTGGCCTTCAGACACGCACAGGGAGGAAAGAAGAGATGAAAGAGAGAGAGGGAGAGAGGGATAGAAGAAAGAATCTCAAACGCCAAAGTGGAGAGTAAGACATGGAAAAGAAGACAAGGAGAATAGGGCAAGGAGAATGAGGCAGAGATAGAAGTAAGGGCATGAAAGCAAGGAGAAGAGTGAACATAGGGAAAGACCAATATAGGAAGAAAGTGTGAGGATAGAGAAAAACAAACGAAATTGGATCCTGGAGTTTTCAAACATCCGTCTCCGGACGAAGGCTCGATACATTACTCCTAAGAAGAGGGAGTGTGAAGGGGTGGTAAGGCAGGGGGAGGGGGGAAGGATTGGGGACAAGGAGGGATGGGGGAGGGGGGTAGGGCAGCCCAGAAAGCAATGAGAACTGCATTAGCTCGGGGCCCCATGGTCGCCACGCACGTATCCACAAAAGAGTTGTGGACCCCCTGGGGTGAGCCTGAAGGTGAATTCTCCTGTTTTGAAGGAAAAGAAACATATTTTATGGTTCTTTTCACAGCATCCCATTGAATCTTTGTTATTTTCTCAAGTTTATGACTGTAATTGTTGACTGTGAAAGCCATGTCAGGCTATGTTCTTATTGAAAATTGCATCGGAATACCTACAACTTGCCTGTATGGCAGACTGAACTTGTTCTTTTGTGTGCCAGCACACACCTGATGATAATTGCTGGGCTAACAATCTCGACCCTGAAGTTTAATACTGTCCATAGATTCTTCTTGATGCAAAAATAAGTATAATCATCTGCTAACCATTCTGCCCTCAGGCCCAAATAGGTACCCAGTTTTCTAGACATGTCAAATTATCATCGTGGTTCTATTAGAAAAATGTCAGTAGTAAAAGCCTCCTTAGCAGCTATCAGACTGTAATCCATATTGGCTCTTGGCATTAACTGTTTGTGTCCTAGTTGCTGAATAATATGAATCTGCAAATGTTGAATGGTGCCCAAACTTTTATAAAACTCCAGAACTTTCACTCTGCAGTGGAGTGTCCACTGCTATGAAACTTCCTGGCAGATTAAAACTGTGTGTCGGACCGAGATTCGAAACCTTGCCTTTTGCGGTAAAGTGCTCTACTGGCTGAGCTACCCAAGCACGACTCATGACCTGCGCCCTCAGCTTCAGTTCTGCCAGTACATTGTCTCCTACCTTCCAAACTTCACAGAAGCTTTCCTGCAAACCTTGCAAGCAGAAGTAGCACCCATGATAGAGCACTTGCTCCTTAAAGGCCAGGTCCCAAATTTGAGTCTCAGTCCTTCACACAGTTTTAATGTGCCAGGATTGCATAAAAATGTTGTGAAATGTTATTTCCAGCGACTGGTAGCTTGTTTCAAGCCAAAGAAGTTTCAGTTCGATATACATGCATATTTAGTTCCATCTTCAAAAATTTGTGGTTGACTTGAATAAATTTTTCAGCTAAATTTCTGTATTGAAAAGCAGTTTGGACATCATATTGCTCGAGACAGATATTTTTGGAGGCTGAAATTTATAGTACTAGCAGAATTTATTGAAATCTAGTCACTGGATTGTAAGTTTCATAATAATCTATATCTGCAACTTATTAGAAGCCTCTAGCCACAAGTCTTGTGTTGAAATTTGGATAACATTATAACTACTATAATACTTTATTTGGTACAATCCATGGTTATGTATGACCTGTTGAAGTGCAGGAGTATTATGGCATACTCACCTTTGCTACATATACTTTGGACCATGGTAATCTAAGAACACTATGTTATTTAAAATACATGTAAAGACCGTGAGGAGAGTACTGTCAGTGCAGAGAGTCTGCCAGAAGAGCAAACACACCACAGTACCCATGCAGGATCCGTTATATCGTATGATACCTAAGGAGTTGAGACAGCTAGTTGCGACAGACTTGATAGGACTTATATCCTTTATTGAGGTGTTGTGCACAGTGTGTGAGGCTTACAAATGCTCAAAATGGCAGGAATTAGGATTCCATCTGGAAAATATGTATGGAAAATAAATGGTAAGAAAACTGGAATTGGAGGCTATGGCAGGTAAGGAAATAAATTTACAGTGAGTTTCATTGTCTTAGTATTGGTCTGCATTTTTGCAGTAGGAAAGTTCAAGCTCAAACTATGCTACAGATGAATCTGTTACTTATATTGCATTCACAGACTCGTAACCATGTTGCCACCTATGTACCTAACCTACACATTCGGGTACGCTATGATCAGTCTGTCACCTAAGCCAATATTCCGCGGGGAGGGGGCGAGACACAGTATCAACCCTATCCATATTTTGGATATTAAAAGAAAGGCAGAGACAGTATTTGTAAATGCCAGTAGTTAACTGTTCATCTCCTTGCTTGTGGCTTATTTCATTGATGATAATTTTCTGTGTTGTATGTTTTTTTCTTTCCCAGTTATGAACTATATGATGAAAAGCCTATAGGCAGTCATGAGGTCCAATTAGGTTGATTGTAGTTTATTTCACAAAGTTGTTATGTTAACATTAATTTATCATAATTAATATCTGTATTGATTTGTATGTAAAACTCTTGACATTTCAAAACGCAGGACATGTTTCTTAATAGGGTGTGTGACCACCGTGTTTGGCAATGCATGCCCTGCAATGCACTCCCAGGGTGGCCCCAAGTTTGGTAAGGAGGTCTTGTGGTGTGGCATTATATTCCTCCACCAGCACAGTTGACAAATGCAGGGTGGTCATTGGTGCATGTGGATGTGCTGTCATAAATCTCTCCCATGTATGCTAGATGGAAATTGACCCTCACAATACTCAGGGTGTGGGGGTACTTTATGCCAATGTTCTGAAAATATTTAAACTTGCCCAAAACTCAATAGCAGATGTTACTTTCTCATTGAATATTGTATTCAATATCTCTGTGATCAGGGCTTTACTTACACATCAATACCTTTAAAAAGTATGTAAAGATTGAAAATCAAAAGCAATGAACTGAATCTGAATTTTTAATTATTTTTGGTTGTTTGTTATGAAGTCAGTAGAACACATTACTAAAAATACGTTGATATTACTAAGAGTGTCCTAGAAGATATTTTCATGTTCTGGACCCTATTTACACATCAAGGTGTCTTTAAAAAGTATGTTGTTAATAGAATTCAAGAATACTCAATGAATTTTTATAGTTATGGAAAATGCCTTGGCATTGCTAGGGTTAGGGCACCGTAATGAGAAGGCCAGCCATTTGACAAATACCTTCTCGTTCCAAGAGCTCCAGTACCAGTACTGGCCAACAAAGTTCCACATTGTCATCCATAAAAATGAAGTCCGGGGCAAATGCAGTCCTGAAAAGAGGAAGTAGAATGTCACAGTGGAGTTGACTGGTGAGTGTATTGTGTTCAAAGACTTGGAGTCCGTACATCCATGCAACACTAGTTCTCCCCACACCATAATACCAAAATAACCATGTTTGACAACGTTCCAGTGTTCACAGGGTGCATTTCATGCAGCCTCATAGGGCAAAAGGTGGGAACATGTAATGCACCAAAGAACTTTGTTGAACATGAACATTTTGATGGGGCAGGTGTTAAGGTTTGGGGGGGGGCATGATGCATTAGCTTACTTCCTCCAAATCTGAACCAGTACATTCACCAGCCAACAGCATTGTGACACTACTCCTTCCTGACATTTGTCTTTACAGAAGTGCATTTTGCTGTGATACATTGGTGTCCAAAATTACAACGACAAACGGAAGTTCAGCAAGATTACATTTATTTTGCCACAGAACAGTATACACAGGAGATAGTAAAGTAGAAACAGTTTAAAGAATATAGAATATAAACATTTACAACATGCATAATGGTTGACAAAAATGTTCTTTGTGTTTTTCTTTTTTTTTTTTTTTTTTTTTTTTTCCAACTTAACAGATTTGCACACACATTCCGACATCTGGTTTAAGTGCTCAGAAGGGGATGTGACCACCTCTGGCAGCCATACAGGTCTGACAATGATGGAGCATGCTGTGAATGATTTCATCAATCTCATGTTGAAGCAATAATGCCCATTCTTCCTGCAGAGGCACTCGCAAGTGTTAGAGAGTGGTTGGTGGATGCTAACATGATGAAAAGCCACCTCCTGAGAGCATCCCAGACATGCATTATGGGATCAAATTGGGAGAGTGAGCAGGCCACATGTCGGGTGCAAAATCTTTCATTTCCAAGAAAACGTCAACCACCTGTGCTCTATTAGGTTGAGTACAATCATCCACCAGTATGAAGTCTGAGCCTACAGCACTTCACAACAACTGCACATGAGGTCCCAAGATGTCTTCATGAAGCATGACTGCATTTAAACTTTGTCGATTCACCTGTACAATTTCATTAAAAGTTGTCAACATAATCCCTGCCCACACCATTTGTGATCCTCCTCAATATCAGTCTCTTTCCACAATGTTTTGGTCCTTAAATTGTGTTCCTTGTTCCCTCCAGATGGGACTCCATTGAGAATCACTCTCCAGACCAAATTGGGACAAAGTAAGAGCATATGGACTATCAGACCAATTGTGTGATTGGATTGAAGAGTTCCTAGATAACAGAACGCAGCATGTCATTCTCAATGGAGAGAAGTCTTCTGAAGTAAGAATGATTTCAGGTGTGCCACAGGGGAGTGTCGTAGGACTGTTGCTATTCACAATATACATAAATGACCTTGTGGATGACATCAGAAGTTCACTGAGACTTTTTGCGGATGACGCTGTGGTAAATTGAGAGGTTGTAACAATGGAAAATTGTACTGAAATGCAGGAGGATCTACAGCGAATTGACACATGGTGCAGGGAATGGCAATTGAATCTCAATGTAGACAAGTGTAATGTGCTGCGAATACGTATAAAGAAAGATCCTTTATCATTTAGCTACAATATAGCAGGTCAGCAACTGGAAGCAGTTAATTCCATAAATTATCTGGGAGTACGCATTAGGAGTGATTTAAAATGGAATGACCATATAAAATTAATCGTCGGTAAAGCAGATGCCCGAATGAGATTCAGTGGAAGAATCCTAAGGAAATTCAATCTGAAGGAAAAGGAAGTAGGTTACAGTACGCTTGTTCACCCACTGCTTGAATATTGCTCAGCAGTGTGGGATCCATACCAGATAGGATTGATAGAAGAGAGAGAGGAGATCCAACGGAGAGCAGCGCGTTTCGTTACAGGATCATTTAGTAATCACGAAAGCGTTACGGAGATGATAGATCAACTCCAATGAAAGACTCTGCAGGAGAGAGGCTCAGTAGCTCGGTACGGGCTTTTGTTGAAGTTTCGAGAACATAACTTCACCGAGGAGTCAAGCAGTATATTGCTCCCTCGTACGTATATCTCGTGAACAGACCATGAGGATAAAATCAGAGAGATTAGAGCCCACACAGAGCCATACCGACAATCCTTCTTTGCACGAACATTACGAGACTGGAATAGAAGGGAGAACCGATAGAAGTACTCAAGGTGCCCTCTGCCGCACACCGTCAGGAGGCTGCGGAGTATGGATGTAGATGTAGATCTGTGAAAACAACATTGGCCTACTGTTCGACTGTCCTTGTGGCATGTTGATGACTCCACTCTAGATGTTCCCTTCTGCGAAGATGTGTCGGAGGTACACATACAGCAGATCTCTGACAAAGGCCACACTGCTGAAGCATTCTGTACACTGTTTGTCTCGATAAAACATGTCCAGTGGATGCTGCTAGGTCTGGTGCCATTTTCCATGCAGTACTAAGGCGGTACTGTTGTGCCCTGGGTGCCAAATAATAATCGTCTCTTTCTGATGTCACATGCAGTTGAACCTGCACTAGACTCTGGAATGCAGTTTCAGTGTCTATAACCAGTTGCCACATCCAAGAATCAACAGAACGATTCCTTTTAAGCCAACAGGTCACATCAATTTGCAACTGTTCTGTTTCCATTCTTCCTATGGCCCTCCCCTGCAGAGTATCTGAAGGCATCTTCTTTGTGCCGTACTGCACTGTCTGTGACTGTGTACACAGCAACTGTGGGTGTGTGACTACCCAGCAAACACTAGCCCATTTGACAGCTGCCATGACATCGTCATTGGCGTGGTTGTCTACTGACTGGAATGCCATCTTCTCTGCAGAACATGATCAAACAGACATCTGATGACAGTTTGTGTGATGGTATCATGAATTAGACACAGGGTGGGGAAATAGAGGTTTGTTGCTTTAATTTTGGACACCAGTGTATTTGGCAGATGGCCTAGCCTGCCCATTCCCTCAACTTAAATTGCATCGAACATATATTGGATGTGGTGGGGGGATGTATTACAGCACACCCCCATGTACCAATGACCATCCAGCTGTTGTCAACTGCACTGGTAGAGGAATGGAATGCCCTACTATAAGAGAACTCGTAACCAATCTTTGACCAACATGGGAGCACATTGTAGAGCATGCTCTGCCACCTGTAGTGATCATACACACTGTTAAGAACCATGTCCTGCTCTTTGCAATGTCCAGGGGACCACCACAAATCACAGTGACATCAGTGTAATTATTATCCTTGAATTAGAGCATAATTTCTGTTCATGTCATTGTGTATTTCCTTCAGTTACCTTTTGTATTATATTGTAGTGATTTTTATGTAACGTCTGAGATTAATCGAATTATGTTACTTGGTAGTGACACAGTTGTTGTTGTTTAATAAAGAAGCTTTCAAGCTGTTAGTCAGCTGTTCTATTTGTGCTAAATAAATGTTATGCACCTCATTACTTCACTTCGATGCAAAGGAATAATCATCCTACAGCTAAAAATCGAAAGGGGTGCCTCAGTGAGAGTCGATCTGGGTGATGTAGTAAACCTGCCGGATAATGTTCCACTGATTAAATGTATCCAATGAAAACATTTTCCAACAAGGAATGCTGATTCACCTGTAATAGTTTACTGTGCATATCAGTGTCATATAAGCAAACACAATCTGAAACAGGCCTTGAAGGGACAATGGTGCCGACTAGCTGCTTTGTCATCCTCAGCCTATAGGCGTCAGTGGATGGGGATGTAGAGAGATATATATATGGAGATGCATTTGGTCAGTACCCTACTCTCCCTGTCGTCGTCAGTTATCATTACTGGTGTTGTTACTTCTCAATTAAGTAGCTCCTCAAATTGGCCTCACAAGGGCTGAGTGCAGCCCGCTTGCCAACAGCATTCAGCAGGCCTGGAAGATGAGCCACCCAAGTGCTAGCCAAGCCTGACAGTTCTTATCTTCTGTGATCTGACAGGAACCAGTTTTACCACTGCAGCAGAGCTGTTGACACTGGTCTTCATATGCTTGAAGTATATTCAAATATAAACCTAATAATGCTATTAAATCCCAACAAAGCATTAGTGACACCTTATGACTATTGCTGAAAGTATGTTAGGTTTCACTATAGAACAAGTTTATGAAAGATGCACATATACACTAGAAAAACCCAACTATTGTTATTATTGGTGTTGAGTACTGAATCCACTCTATGTATTCCCATTGTAAAATGATATGTGAATTCAGGTAAATGTATGTGAGGAACTTGGCTGCCACTTCTATTAACTCACCAACTGAAAGCAATACAGCACTTGAATTGGCAGGCTGGCTGGTGTGGCCGAGCGGTTCTGGGCACTTCAGTCTGGAACCGCTACGGTCGCAGGTTCAAATCCTGCCTCGGGCATGGAAGTGTGTGATGTCCTTAGGTTAGTTAGATTTAAGAAGTTCTAAGTTCTAGGGGACTGATGACCTCAGATGTTAAGTCCCATAGTGCTCAGACCCATTTGAACCATTTTTTGAGCTGGCGGCTGTGACTGAACAAACATCTTCCATAGAGTGTGTACAAGTATTTACATACATAAGGTTTATGTAGACTTGAAAAACTGGTAATATATTAACACTTTTGTAGAACTGAGGAATCATTTATTCACATTGGTACAGTCAGCCAGCTTTTTAATAAAGAGTAACTTCACCATATTTAGTATATCTTTCATATGGTGCTGCTTTTCTGTTTTGATGGTTTCAATGCATTGAAGAATAATAATTATTGCAAAAACTTGGACAAAATTGATACCAAATTGCCGATCTTGGTAACAAATTAAATATTTCATAAGATTTGTCTGACTGCATATGTAAAACACACAAGTGGTACCAGAACAAATGCTCTAAATACACATTTGCATGTACAGTACCTGAAGTATATTACACTGTTCCTTTTGAGATGTTTAATTGAACAGTAGATGATACTGTGGCTCCAATTGCCTTTAGTAGTTGACACTTTTGTTCACTCAGGCAGGGGCTTAATGCAAAGAGAGTAAAACAAAAGTTATGTTGTACAACTGTGGGAGATAATATCTAAGAACCTCAAGACCTGAATTTTCTGCCAACCATGTCTGGAGCAAATCATGACACCAGGTTTATGTGAGAGAGTATTATAGTATTTATTTTACAATTAGAGCTACATAATGAGGGCAAATTGTGTCTCCATAATGAAATTGTAGGAGCAGGAGGGGAGTGGTAAGGTGCTAAGCCACTTTACAAACACACCTTAAAAACAAAATTGTTGCTAGTCTCTTCAAAAATTTACACACCTTAACACAGATCATCAGTTCAGAAAACTTTAAACAAGCTCTGATAACTGGCATTAAAGAACATTACTAACATTACAACTCTGATTACTGGTAGTAAAATAATATTAACAATAAACAATATGTACAAAGAAAGTATGACGTTTCTCATTAAAACAAATACTTACAGCTCATAATTTCACAAATGGCAGACTTGAGAAATCAGTCACGACAATGAGCTGAACAACAGTTACAATCATTGCTTATACATTCACATCCAAGGGATAAACAACAGTACTTAACATATGAGTCAGGGGTGGGGGTGGGGGTGGGGTACAGGGGTAAGGAGTAAGGGGTAAGGGAGTGTTTATGTGCCACAATATTGATATTAGTTTTACAAATGGTAGGTCCTTCAGTGCACTTGCTGGCGTCTCTCTTTACAATAGTCCACAACTTGGCCCTTCTGGTTTGAATAACTTGCGGTACATGTAACATAAACCTGTTAGCACCATGCATAGACAAGAAGTCACAGTGCTTAACTAAGATATGTAATAATGGCAGCAAACATACATAACCCGGTGAGCAAGCGCACACAAAATCTGCAATGAAAAACAATGACAAGTATTAAAATTATCACTTGGCATTACAAGCCACTGACCCATTTAATTTTAATATTTTAGTTTAGCCATCTGTGAATTCAGCAATAGATGATTGCTCCCTCTCAAACTGACTTAACAAACCAACAATCTGAATTACTTCCAGACACTTTGAGTAAAAAGTAAGTATTTGAACAATGCAAACAAGAGCATTTGAATTCATGAAACAATTCTGGATCAGCAGCAGTGCAAACAGTTTAAGCCAGTTACTCATGTTTCCACACACACTCAGTAAGTCAAAAGCTAATTCACAAACACCACCTCAGTTTAAAAGAAACAACAGGGTCAGCTCACTTCATCATACTAAAATTATAAACAATTCAGTGATCATACTCCCACTTAATTTTTAAGTAATGATTGAGTAAACGAATCTCCATTTAAAGCATAAAATATCTAAAGTACAGTAGAATAACAACAACAGCATGTTATAGTTCTTTAAATATGAACACCATGCTAAATTACAGCCAACTGAAGCTAAGATATCTTAATGGGCAAAAGAAACTTTAACAGCAAAATGTGGACAAATTACTGATATCAAATGACTTACACCAACCAGCTGTTCAACACATATACCCTTGGTAGTGCAGTCACATCACAGAATAATGTATAATAGTGTAACTGTACTCACACTTCCTCTATAACTGGGGTGTGGGACACACTAACGCTTTAAACAGCAACTTAGACATCAAACCAACTAAACTGACAAACAGTCACCACTGTTTGTGAACACCAGTGCAAATTGGCCGCTCAGATTCGAATACACAGCTCTCATTTGACTTTTACTCTGTCACAAAGACAACTACGCACAGTCACGGCAGGCAACGCGCCTCTCACTGCACCAACCGCTCACAATACCAGCAGCCGCGTGACCCGCCATCTCTTTGAGTATCCTTGCACTATCGTGGAACCAAACTTTAAGGACTCAAGAGTAACCAACATGCTACACACATTTACATTTTACATAGCCATCCACTCAAAAACCATCACACCAGGGTCTCTGACTGGAGGACTAAGTAATAAGTGACCATTGACAACAAGAGAGCACTACTCTGTCCATCAAGCCAGCACACATGGCTCACATAAATTGATACCAGTTTTATCTCACAACATAGACATATTGCAGTATATGGTTTTGTTTTTGTCTTATTGTAAGGCTTTAAAAGGGGAATTATAAACGACTACATGATAAGCCCAACCAACGAAAGGAAAGACAGCTAAAGGCAGATACTTGTAGAAAGGTCCATAAAATACGCCATAGAGAAATGGAGGTGATAAACTGAAGATAAAATTTCCTTTGCCATATTGCTGCGACAGATAAAAAGTAAAATGCGGTCGACAGCCCACATGTCATTCACCAAAACAGCTGGTAACTCCGATAGCAAACATAAATTGGAACGTAAATGATTAATAAAAGGGCATTCTGTCAGGAAATGGCAAACCGTCAAAGGTTGAGGGCAATGAGCACAAAGTGGTGGAGGAGCACCACTTAACAATGGTGATGGCTAAAACCACAATGCCCAATACGCAACCTAGCTAAAATGATCTCACAGCAAGATGGCCGAGATGAGGTCGTCCAAGCCGCTGGGAGAGGTTTAATTTCCTGGAGCTTGTTCCCATGAAAGGAGGACCAGTGATGAGTCCAATGTGCCATTACCTGCTGACAGACGGCAACACAGATATCATTCGAGGGAATGGAAGAGCTAGCAGGCCGAGGCACGAGGACTGCAGCATTGGCAACAGCATCAGCAGCCTTGTCTCCCAACATGACTAGCGACCCACATAAACATCAAAGTGGCTCCATCAACAGCGAGAAAGTGATAGCTTTCCTGGGGCCTTTGCACTAAAGGATGTATAATGTACCACACACAGAGGCTTTGAATGGCACAGAGAGAGATGGGATGTGTACTGCATGGCCCTACACAGGGAGAGGAGCTCTGGTGTAAATACTGAACAGTGTTCTGGAAGCTGAAACTGAAAAACATCAGTGCCAGTGACAAAGGCACACTCAACATGGTGGTCAGTCTGAGAGCCATCAGCGTACAGAAAGGTACTATTGCCAAGTTCCATGGGAATGTTGTGAAGCTTACAGCGATAGAGTGAAGTTGGAGTATTGTCCTCCTGAAGCGAATGAAGGCCAAGGTGAACACAAGACACTGCACAAAGCCAGCGTGGTAGGGGTTTCACACCCATCAGGAAAGTGGCAGGTAGCATGAAGTTAAGCTGCTGGAGCAAGTGCCAAAAGTGAACTCCAGGAAGTAACAGAGAGGAGGGATGCACCTCATACTGAGGATCAAAGGAGACATTGGAGAAGGAGGCATAGGATGGGTGGCTTGGCATGACAGACAAATGACTTGCCTATCTGCTGAGGAGGAGGTCACAGTGGTTTGACAGTGATATTTTGGCAGCTTCTGCATACAGACTCTCGACCAAGCTAGTGTAAAAGGTGCCAGTGGCCAAACGGATGCCAAGATGGTGGACTGTACTGAAACAGCGTAAGATGTGCAGATGCATAAACGAAAACCCCTTAGTCTAGTTTTGAATGGACAAGGAACTGGTACAAATGGAGGAGGGTGGTCTGATACGTTCCCCAGGAAGTACAGCAGAGAACACACAGGACATATTGAGAGACCTCATACAGCAGGCAGGCACATAAGACATGTGGGAGGACCAAGAAAGTTTCCTATGGATCATGAGCTGCAGAAATTTTGTAGTTTCAATGAGTGGAAGAGCAACAGGCCCAAGATGTAAAGACAGTGGAAGAAATCAATTGAGCTACCAGAAATTTATACAAACGGTTTTGTTGGCAGACAAGTGAAAGCCACTGTCAATGCACCATGTGTAAAGATGATTGAGACATCGCTGAAGATGCTGCTCAAGAAGGCAAGCCTGTGAATAACTGCAATAGGTGGCAAAATCGTCAACTGAAAGGGGTCTGGAGATGCTTGGCAGGAGACAAGCCATAATAGGGTTAATGGTGATAGCAAAAAGTATGAAGCTCAGCACAGGATCCTGAGGCACACTTTTTTCCTGAATGAAGGTGTCTGACAAGGCAGAACCCACAAGTACCATGAAAACATGGGCTTTTAAAAATTACCGAAGGAAACGGGGTGTGTGGCCACAGAAGCTCTGCATGTGGAGAATACAGAGGATACCAGTCCTCCAGCAGGAGTCATAGGCTTTCTCCAAATCAGAAAAGGCATCCACTGTCTGGTGAGGGTGGGGGAAATGACGAGATAGTCAACTGGAGAACAGCGTACTCAAAATCCACTCTGCCCAGTGGTCAGAAAATTTTGAGACTCGAGCCACCATACCAGCCAGGCACAAACCATATGTTCCATCACATTGCAAACACAGCTGGTGAGAGAAATGGGGCTACAACTAGAAGAAAGGTGATTGTCTTTGCTGGGCTTATGTATGGGTATGACAGTGGCTTTATCCCAGTGTCTGGGAAACGTGACCTCTGCCCAGATGTGACTGTATGTGTGAAGGAGGAAGTGCTTGCCCATAAGAGAAAAGTTCTGCAACATCTGAATGTGAATGTCGCCCAGCTCTGGGATGGAGGATCGGGATGAAATGAGAGCAAGATATAGCTCCAGCACAGTAAAGGTGGCACTGTAGCTCTCACCATTCTGAGAAGAGACTGGTATTCCCCAAGCCTTCTCCACTCATTTCCGATGGAGGAAGGCAGGGTATTAGTGTGAGGAGGTTGAAATCTCCACAAATTATTGGCCTCAGGTGTTTGAGATAGCAATAGGGTACACAATGACATTGGCTGCTACTGTCATGCTGGAAATCAGGAAATGGACCTTGGTCCCAGAAAGCTGTTGGAGGTTGTTCCACATGATGAAAGAGGGAGTGGAACTGTTGAAGGAACTAGTTAATGAAATCCAGCCAGCTTTTTTGTTAACCCAAAAAATGCAATGACACTGTGCATGAAACTGTTTGTATTGAATGGAGTTTGCCATCATAGGATGATAGTTAAAAACATGGAGAGCATGTCTCCATGTGCGAATAGCATTCTGGCACATCCCAGTCCACCAAGGGATCTGGACATGGTGCAATAAAGAGGAAGTGCAAGGAATGGTACGTTCTGTGGTGGTAAGGATAACATTTGTAAGATATTCTACTTGTTCATCACTATTGGGGAAATGCACTTCATTTAAGGTCGCTAGGGAGGAGTAAAACCTCCAGTTGGCCTTAGAAAGCTGCCATTTGGGTGTGCACATAGGTACATAGGTGGGATAGAAATCAGCACGCAGGAAATTGTTGCTCAAGTACATGTCAGAAAGAATGGACCGGAAGCTGTACAGTGGAGAATGAGAGTCCCAAATGGGAATAGGTGTGTGTGGTGTCTGAAAGGAACGTGCATGCTCCTATGTTAAGGCAGATGAGGTGAAGTTGACTGAGAAGGTCAGCCATCACGCCACCTGGGAGGAAGTCTGCCTTGATGACACTGAATGATGGAGGGATGTAAAAGATGTGAACGGAAAACATGAAGTCAGGAAGGAAAATATGTACTGCTACAAGTTGAAGCAGGTTAGTCAGGGAGATGGGTTGACTGTGAATGTCATCCTCGATGAGCAGCATGACTCCCCCACAAGCTGGAATGCCATCTGGGGAAAGTCAAAGTAGACCAGAAAGAAATGCGTTTCGAAGGGCAGCCACAAGTCCTCTTCATTGGATTGAAGGCCACAAATATTCCATTGGAGGAGAGTCATGGTGAGGAAAGGGGAGGGGGGAAAACGAAGGGATGCCATATCGGCAGCTCCCGAGTGCCAGCCTCTGATGACTCACTGCTACATGACACAGAGACTAGAAGATCTGGGTCCATGAGGTCTGCAGATGTTTTGGCATTCTCCTTCTGTCAGTCTCCACAGTCAAGGCCAGAAAAAGGTTGGCAGTGTGCACTGGCGACATGTAGGCTGGCTGGGTGAGTGTTTCATGTGGTGACACCATCAAAGAGGATCTCCGAGATGGTGAAGGAGATGCCTTTGTTTGACTTCTTGGAGCCTTTCCAGTTGGCAGGGGAAGACTCAGATGTTAGTTGGCTGGAGGACATAGAAAGTCTTTGTGGGAGTATTCCCTCTGTCCATTCTGGCCCGCTGGTTGTGTAGCAGGTGACATTTCCCCGTGCAGCGAAATTTTGGTGGCTTGCTGCACAGCTGGAGGAGGAGGACACGAGGATGCTACCATGACACAGAGATATTACAACCATTGTGCTGAATTTTGTGTCACATGTTTGCATGGTCATGTCCTTCATGGAGCGAGAAGCAGCAAGTACAGTACTGTAAGTGGCAGATGGTAGAACATAGAGTTTACGACTAGCCAACAACTTGCGAACAACAGGGAAAGGCACTTTTTCCTTCACCTGGATCTCCTGGACAACCCACTCATTGAGATACATGGGACAATCTTGGGAGGAGGTGGCATGATCGCCATTACAGTTGATACAGTGGGGAGAAGAAGGTGGCCAATTGCCCTCATGAGTATCCCTACCACAGGTTACACATTTGGCTGGTTGTCATCAGGACATGCAACTGTGGTTGTAACAATGACACTGGTAGCAGTGCCAGGTTTGAAATGTACTGTTGAAATGTGATAACTTCATAACCTGCTTTGATCTTTGATGGAAGCGCCACTCTATCATAAGTCACAAAGAGACTGTGTGTGGGCACTAAGGGTGCATCTACCTTTTTCATCACCCAATGGACTGCAACAAGACCCTGATCAGAGAGGTATGTCTGGATTTCTGCCTTGGTCAGGCCACTGAGCAGCCTAGGGTCAGTAACACCATGGAAAGAATTCACCGTTTTATGGGCCTCCACACGAACAGGATAGCCATGGATGAGTGAAGCTGCAAGCTGTTATTGTGCTTGAGAATCAGAAGTACTCTCCCAAAGCAAAGTGACATTGTGTAAACGATAACAAGATTGCACAGTGCCAGCAACTTCATCAGCAGTTATCTGAATAATAAATGGATTTACCTTAGGAAAGGACTACTGACTGTCTTCAGTATGTGAAAACACAAGGAACAGCTGGGAGAGTCTTTGAATCGTTAGCCTCATTCAGTTTATGTTTAGTAGACATTGGCTGTGAAGAAGGTGACTGGCTCATTGTGTGAAAATCCCCTGGACTGCCAGCATATCAGATGGCATGCTCCTTCCAACTAGGAGACCCTCTCTCACAGAGGGGGCTCTAAGTGTTCATAAGCTCAATTCAATGCACAGAAGTATGATCCCAAATCATTCCCCTCCCTGGCCACACCATGGGAGGAACATCAGGCTAAGTATGCCTGTGGATCTTATTCGCCCCGGCATCTTGTATGTTTGAGAGTTGATGGGGAATCTTTCATGATGATGAAGCCTGTTTTTTGTTGAGCATTTAGAGGACAAGTTTGGGGAGGTGGAGGAATTGTCCAAATTGACATCTGGGTCAGTCTTGATCAAAACAGCACCCTCTGCCTAGTCACAGGCATTACTCACTTGTGACACGCTGGGAGATCTTTCTGTAACCATCACGCCACATAAGAGCGTAAATATGGTCCAGGGTATCGTATTCGACAGAAACCTTCTTTTGCAGTCTGATAATGAGTTGACGGGCAATTACAGTAGCGAGGTGTACATTTCATCCAGTGAATCAACCGGGGTCTGAGGATTAATGAGGTTGCCACCGGTGCCTTCATCTTGGCCTTTGAGGGTGATACACCGCCCGAGAAGGTCAAGATGATGGTCTACCACTGTGTAGTAAGGTCCTATATCGCTCCCCTCATGCGGTGCTTTAAGTGCTGGAAGTTTGGCCATATGTCTTTCAGCAACACACAGAGAGTTTGTGGATGCCCATCACATCCCAATACTCCACGTGCCCTACCTCCTATCTGTGTCAACTACGGAGAGCACCATTTGCCTTGCTCGCTAGACTACAGGATTCTCCAGAAAGAAAGGAAAATCGTGGAGCAAAAGACCCTGGACCAACTAACCTACAATGACATTAAGAGAAAATTTGAACGCCTGCATCCTGTATGTAAGACATGGTCTTAAAACCGTCACTACAACATTTCTGGCACTGTAAGCTCCGCTACACCCAGTCACCTCTCAGAGCTGGAATACTACACCTGCAAGCTTGATTGTGCGGGGCATTTCCCTCCCTGTTGCTCCCACACCACCTACTTCGGGAGCAACATCCACCAACCACCAGGGACGTCCATCTCCACTTCTAAGCTGGAGAAGCGTAAGTCTTCTTTGGCTTCTCTTGCTAGGAAGGGGTCCCTTGGGTCACTCCGTTCCCAGGTTTCACCTAGTGGGAAAGATGACACCCACCAGTGTTTGAAGGGCTCAAAAGCAGCTGGTCGTAGGGCTTCATGCTCATCCTCAGTCCCAGAACCTGAGCCAGTGAAGTCCTCCCAGTCAGGGAAACCCAACGAGCAGCGAGAGAAATCCAAAAAGGAGACCCCTGAGACCAAGGAAATTGCTGTGGCACCCACACCACTGATACCTACAAGCTCTGTGTCTGAGGATGGTATGGAGATCCTGGCGTCTGCTGATGGCATAGATCTCGCCAGACCCTCAGATACAATGGATATAGACTGTTCAGGCAATACTTACATGGCAGCGAGTTACCCTGAGGTGAAAACTGCTTCATTGAATGTTCCATGCCTTCCCTAGTCTCATGATGACGTCATCCTCCAGTGGAACTGCTGCGGTTATTTCCACCGCCTGTCTGAGCTACAGCAACTGTTAAGCTTTGCACCTGCTATCTGCATTGCCCTCCAGGAATCCAGGTTCCCAGCAATGCGGACCCCTGCCCTCTGCAGCTATAAGGGATATTACAGGAACCGTAGTGACTATAATTGAGTGTCAGGTGGAGTTTGCGTTTATGTAGTAAACTCAGTCTGCAGTGACACTAGGCCCCTTCAAACCCTTTTTAAAGCTGCAGCTGTCAGAATAAGGACGACACAGGAAGTAACTGTCTGCAGTGTATATTTTCCTCCAGATGGCGCAGTACCCCTGAATGCATTAGCTGCACTGATTGATCAACTCCCTAAACCTTTCCTACTTTTGGGAGATTTCAACGCCCATAACCCGTGTGGGGTGGCACTGTGCTTACTGGCCGTGGCAGAGATGTCAAAACATTACTTTCTCAGTTCAACCTCTGCCTCTTAAATATTGGGGCCACCACATATTTCAGTGTGGCTCATGGTAGTTACTCGGCCACTGATTTAGCAACTTGCAGCCCAGGACTTCTCCCATCTATCAACTGGACAGCACATGACGACCTGTGTGGTAGTGACCACTTCTCCATCTTCCTGTCATTGCTCCACCATCAGGCCCATGGACGCCAGCCCAGATGGGCTTTAAACAAGGCAGACTGGGAAACTTTCACCTCTACTGTCACCATTGAAGCTCCCACACATGGTAACATCGATATGGTGGTTGAGCAGGTGACTACAATTGTTACTGCGGCAGAAAACACGATCCCTCGCTCTTTAGGGTGCCCCCGGCGTAAGGCAGTCGGTTGGTGGTCGCCAGAAGTCGCTGAAGCAATTAAGGAGCGTCGGCGAGCTCTACAGCAGCATAATAGTCACCCTTCTCTGGAGCCGTCCGTGCCCGCGTTCGCCAACTTATCAAACGATGCAAACAGGACTGTTGGGAGAGATACGTCTCAACCATTGGGTACCATACATCACCTTTCCAAGTCCGGGCAAAGATCAAACGCCGTTTCGTGTACCAGATCCCAACAGGTGTTCCCAGTTTTACCATAAATGGCGTGTTATCTACTGACGCAAACGCGATTGCCGAGCACCTTGCTCGAGTCTCTGCGTCAGAGAATTACCCCCCCAGCCTTTCGCACTCTCAAATGGCGGCTGGAAGGGAAAATCCTCTCATTCACTACATGCCTCACTGAATCCCATAACGCTCCATTTACAGAGTGGGAGCTCCTCAGTGCCCTAGCACATTGCCCCAACACAGCTCCTGGGCCTGATCGAGTCCACAGCCAATGATTAAATATATCTCATCTGATTACAAGATTCAATCAGATCTGGTGCGATGGCGTCTTTCCATCGCAATGGTGGGAGAGCAGCATCATTACGGTGCTCAAACCCGGAAAAAACCCGCTTGATGTGGGTAGCTATCGGCCCATCAGCCTCACCAACGTTCTTTGTAAGCTACTGGAATGTATGGTGTGTTGGCGGTTGGGATCGGTCCTGGAATCATGTGGCCTACTGACTCTATGTCAGGGCAACTTCTGCAGGGTCGTCCTACCACGGATAACCTTCTGTACCTCGAGTCGGCAATCCAAACAGCCTTTTCCAGACGCCAACACCTGGTTGCTGTCTTTTTTGACTTACGTAAAGCATACAACATGACCTGGCGACATCATATCCTAGCCACATTGTATGAGTGGGGTCTCCGGGGCCCGCTCCTGATTTTTATCCAAAAATTTCTGTCACTTCTTACTTTCTGTGTCCAAGTTGGTGCCTCCCATAGTTCCATCCATATCCAGGAGATTGGAGTCCCACAGGGCTCTGTATTGTGTGTATGTCTAGTTTTAGTGGTCATTAATGGTCCAGCAGCAGCTGTCGCAACCTCCGTCTCACCTTCTCTGTATGCAGACGACTTCTGCATTTTGTTCGGCTGCTCCAGTACTGGTGTTGCCTACAGGGACCCATCCACGAGGTGCAGTTTTCCTCCATGAAGAGGTGTGTCATGCATTTCTGTCAGCTTCGTACCATTCATCTGGTACCAGAACTTTACCTGAACGACGATCCACTCACTGAAGTGGAGACATATCGATTCTTAGTTCTGGTTTACGACGCTCATTTGACTTTGCTTCCCCATCTTCGTCAGCTTAAACGCAAGTGTTGGCAGCACCTCAATGCCCTCTGCTGCTCGAGCAACACCAACTTGGGTGCAGATCGCTCCATGCTGCTGCAGCTCTACAGAGACCTTGTTCAATCCAGCCTTGATTATGGGTGTGTGATTTATGATTCCATGGCGCCCTCAGAATTGCGTTTGCTCGACCCATTGCACCATTGCGGAGTTCGACTAGCGACCGGAGCTCTTAGGATGAGTGCGGTGACAAGCATACTGTTGGAGGCTGTAGTCCGTCCATTGAAGATCAGACATGCACAACTGCTGGCCAGTTACATTGCCCACATTCATAGCTCTCCTGAACATCCTAATTACTGTCTTCATTTCCCAAACATGGCGGTTCATCTCCCACATAGGCGGCATACGTCAGGGCTAACGATTGCTTCTGTCTGAACTGGAGTCCTTCCCTTCACCACCTCTCCTCGAGGTCCGTTCACGTACACCTCCGTGGTGTAGCTGTAGGCCGAAGCTTTCCTTAGACCTTTCACATGACACTAAGGACTCCGTTAACCCTGTGGCTCTCCGCTGTCACTTCCTCTCGTTCTTGAAGTGTTCCGGGGCTCTGAAGTGGTTTACGCCAATGGCTCGATGGCTGATGGTAATGTTGGCTCTGCCTTTGTCCACAGAGGCCATATTCTACAGCATTGCTTATCTGATGGCTGCAGAGCTGGTGGCCATATCTCATGCACTTCAGTATATCCGTTCATGCCCCAAGGAATCGTTTCTTCTGCGTACTGACTCCTTGAGCAATTTAAAAGCTATCGACCAGTGCTACCCTCGCCATCCTTTGGTGGCGTCCATTTAGGAGTCAATAAGTGCCCTGTACGAGTCCCATCGTTCAGTGGTGCTTGTGTAAACCCCAGGGCACGTCAGCATCCCAGGCAACAAACTTGCCGACAGTCTGGCCAGACAGGCTACATGGAAAGCGCTTCTGGAGATGGGCATTTCTGAACCTGACCTGCGTTCTGACTAACGCCGCAGGGTTTTTTTGGCTTTGGGAGACAGAATAGCATAACAGAATGGACAACAAACTGCGTGTCATTAAGGAGACTACGAATGTGTGGAAGCCTTCCATGCCTCTTGCATGGAAACAGTTGTCCTCCGCCGGCTCCACATTAGCCAAACTTGGGCGACCCACGGTTACCTCTTGTGCCATGAAGACCCGCCTCAGTGTCGGTGCGGCGCCCTGTTGACAGTGGCCCATATTCTGATGCGATATCCCACTTTGACTGCCCAGCGACGAAATCTTGGGGATACAGTTTTACGTTTTATTCGTGAGGGTGGGTTTAATCATTTGATTTAAGTTTTACTGCATGTCCTTTATCCCTCTGTGTCCTCCATGCTAGTGGTTTTAGGGTGGAGGTTTTAATGTGTTGCAGAGTGGCTGGTTTTTCCTTTTCATTTTCGTGGTCAGCAGGCCACTGTAATCTGCTTTCTTGTTTTACTCGCTTCTTTTTCTAGCGTCTCTCTGTTGTTTTCTTGTCCTCTTGTGTTCCTTTTAGTGTTAGTTGCCATTCCTTCATTCTTGTGGTTTTTCCTTTCTTTCCGTTTTGTGTTATATGTCTCGTCCGTTTTTTCTCACACTTGTGGCATTGTTTTATTAGGAACAAGGGACTCATGACCTAATAGTTTGGTCCCTTCCCCCCTCTTTTAAACCAACCAACCAAACAATCTAAGGTAGCATTCGTGCTTTGGACATAATTCATTATATTTGTCATGATGCGCGATTCTATGAAGCCTGTTGGACGGCTTTCATCATTTGTCTTAGAGGAGCGAACGGCACTTCAGTTTGTTTATCAAAAATTAAATCTGGGAATTGTAATATGTAAAACATTACATCGTGTCCTCTGACAAACGTATAGCTTTCCTTTTCTGTGGCCTATGTGAACAATGGTAAAAAAACACTTTCTTCTCTTTTACGACTCTTCACATCCACCATCTCAGTGCACTAGAAAACCAAAAATGGTATCCTCTTGACATAAAAAATTACATAAAATCCCTGAGAGAACTGTACCTTATTATTTTAGGATAAATCTCCGCGTGAAAACCAACAGTGGCAAGTTCTTTACTAGAAAAGATAGAATTTCCATTCCTAATATTTTCATCATATCTCTAAAAATCTATCATCGTTAGGCTTATGTTAGATTGAAAAGTATTTGAAGAATCGGAATTATGCCCAAAACATTCCAGTTTCGGTGAACGTTACACTACTGTATTAAAATTACAAATATCAAACACTGCAATTTTTTGGCTACGCGAATAGTGAGAGATCTTTCTTTCATAACGAGTAACAGTTCCAATGTTGTCCCACTCACCCCACCACACATAAATTTTCCAGGAGCGTGACTATTTCTTCTTGATCTGCAAAAACATCCGCTACCACTCAGTGCCTAGCATTTATTGTCCTTATTCTCGCAAATGTTAATTTGAGGTTTCCTTCCTTTATTCAAGCGTTTTTGCGCTCTACCATTTACAACATTCATGCCGTTATGCATGAGCTTGCATTAGAGCGTTATCCCCTGCAACAACGTATTTTTCAGTTCGACATTGGTACCAGAAGTAACAAGTGGCAGAATCATATTAACAAACAGATTCAGAACGTTAGATACAGCAATATTGCGACTCTAACTCACTTTCGATAAAAATGTTGGTTACTTCTTTGTCTGGGTGAAGGAATGAACTGTCTGGATTTTTTTAAGTGACAGGTAGTGCATGATAATGAAGACTGGTAGCATCAAAAGAAATGTAGTGAACAATACATATAAAACGATGTATTTTATGTGTCTGTAGTATCTTTTTTGTACATGTTAACTTGCGCAGAAATGTAAATATTACATTAACCGTTTCCTCAATACGAATTAAGATAGCTATGTCCTGTTTTGTATCAAAATGTTCAGCGTACTGGCGTGCATGCAATGACGCTTCATTATTTTAAATCAGCCTATTTGTTCGAAAAATGTTTTATGTTGATTTATGTATTAACTGGCATGACTAATCACTGTGGGGGCTAGAAGTGGAGCAGTGGAAGTCGGTACCAATGAGAAGTGATCGTGCTGAGGCGTTGTGGGTGGCGTAGTTCCAAAAATTCTCTTTTTAGAGAAAACCGACCAGCTATGTAAAAAAAAACTGTCTGGTAAAAAATGATCAACTATAGGAAGTCTAGCAAAAACACAGGTATGATTTCGGCGAGCCCCTGTGTCTCAGCAAATATGACTGGCTCCTTGTTAACTATACTTGACAGCATATCATGCAGACTCTGGGAAGCTGACAACACGCAAGTTACAAACAACCCCCCCCCCCCCCCGCCCCCCTCCCGTGGTAATATACACCGACGGGTCAATTTTATTATAAAATTGTCCCCTCTTACGACGATTTCGGGACGTCTCAGGACCGAGACCACTGCAGCTGGCCCAGGACACTTGGTCGGCGACCTGCAACAACCGTAGCTTCGTTATTAACAATCCCTGCATCTTTCGATGAACTACTGCTGTGGGCAGCAAGCATACCGCCCGCCTAGATTGTTGCACACAACTTTTCCCGCGTTTCGCCCTGGAACGTTTTTCCCTCTCTGCTCTGTACCACTATTCTTCAAATGTTTGTTTACTGCCACCCATATGGAACTATTTTAAAAGTTGATTGCACCCACACGTACAGACCCTCATCCTGTGAACTCAAGATAGCTAACTATCCATTCACGGAGGTGACTAGAACTCCTAGTGATAGTCACTGAGCAAGTGCGGGACTGCAGGTACTCCGTTTCTAAATTTTAAAAAAGTTTACGAATAAGGAAGACGCTGCGTTTGGGACGCGATATAGGACGAAGTTGACGTTTAGGATATGGTGAAGGAAGTGTTACATTTGGGAGACGAATCTCGTTGCGGTTGCTGTGAGGAGAGGACTTGCATCTAGATCGCATTACAGTGAAAACAAGAAACGAAGGAATTAAAGACATTACCTAGAAGTGGACACTGATTTATATCAACGGAGCAAGTTGAAAATTTGTGCTGGACCAGGATTCGGACGCAGGTCTTCTGCTTACTAGGCAGATGCACCGAACACTACGCCATGCGGACACAGGGGTCACCATCACTGCACGGACTAATTTTGCCCGCCTTCCGTCAGACCCGAATTCTCAACTGACACCACACACTACTGATGTAGTGCCCCTGCTGATTAGCCTCATTACTCGCGGCATCTCGCCGATTCACATAAGACTTCGAACTTGATATGCATCTGCTGTGAAGGGCTCATTGGCCGTCGTACAGACACCACATGCATTCAGTGAAAACGCGATGGACTTGGTTTTCTTGTTGCATACAGCCTCCTTTACGCAGAGTTGGGAGACAAATGACGTGGATGCTGCTGATAACCTAGGTACTTTGGTGATATACTGCGAAGCAGTTTAGGAATAAATTTTATTTAAAAGTTGTAGCCGGACAGTATCTGAACTCATCATTTATTGGATGCAACTGTCAATTGCCGAATTCCGCTATTAATTTGCCGCAAAATATGTCTCTCATTAATAAGCAACTTCTCTTTTAATTTTTAACTCGTGACAGTCACGAAATAGTCATTCTAAACTACTCCAACTGCTATTTAAAAACTTTATGCAGAAAATCTTCTGCATTGAACTTAATAAACTACTTTACACTGTATTGGAAATGCATTCCCTGATGTACAGTCGTATCTAGACTGTCTGATGGGCCAAAGACTTCTGAAAGTCAGTCATGCATTCGCTTCCACATCCTCACAAATAACCAAAGGTTTGAAATGGGTGTAGGGTAGAAACATGTTCTCCGCATGGACCAAGAACTAGGGAGCAACGTAATCACTTGTGAATCCTGTAGAGCACATCTGAGGTGCATTTACAGCCCGTCTGGCGCGATAAATGACTTACCTAGACGTTGGCACAGCTGTTTATCAGAAAACGCTATCGCAAGCCATCAGCGCTTGTAAATGCGCCATACAGGGTCCTCACAACCAACCGAGGTAGCCGAGCACGTTAGCACGCCACTTCCACGCCGCCCGGTGCATTGACGACGACGTCCTGTGCGCTGGTCAGTGTGGATGGGGATTTTAGGCGGCTTCCCACATCCAGCATGGTGAATACTGGGCTGGTACCCACGTTCTGCCTCACGTTACACGATTGGCAACTATTTAGGAAAACGTGGCATACACGAATTCCGTCCAGGATGGGAAAGGAATGGTAACAGGAAGATCATCCCGCCACCCTCTACCACAAAAATTACCAAATCCAGGAATTAAACTGCCCACCATGTTATGATACGGGATAAGGCTAAGAGAAAGAGAGGGCATGCCCTGTTACTGTCAAGCATCTGTGCAGCTGTGGGTAACCATAACTGTTTCCTAACTGTTTTATTATTGTGCGGCAAATTTTTCGCTGTCATAACTTCGCTAATTGCATGTCATGCACCTTCATAGGTGCCACATTCATTGTGATAAAGCTTAACGTGATTCCGTAACCGTTCTATTTAGACAGTATACCCTCAGTACTTGATGTACTCAAGTTCTGAACGCTAATGAACATTCCTTGAGTCATTTGGAAAGCAGGCTCTCAGTCCTAGCCGTTTCCTGATGCACAGTGTCTTGCTTTTAGTACCTCGCACTGGCGGTTGTGGAACATTTCCGTTACGCTATTGTGAGAGCTTCTTCAAAATATTCATTTAAAGAACTTCAAATGGATCAAATGGCTCTGAGCACTATGGGACTTAACATCTATGGTCATCAGTTCCCTAGATCTTAGAACTACTTAAACCTAACTAACCTAAGGACATCACACACATCCATGCCCGAAGTATGATTCGAACCTGCGATCGTAGCGGTCGCGCGGATTCAGACAGTCATCACGAGGCAGAGAAAATCCCTGACCCCGCCGGGAATCGAACCCGGGAACCCGGGCGCGGGAAGCCAGAACGCTACCGCACGACCACGAGCAGCGGACTTTAAAGAACTTTGTAACTGGTTAGCAATAGGAAGCTGCCTTAGTAGATGTTGGCGTCTAACTTGATTTCTTTCTTGCGTATTGGGTATGAAAACTTTTAGTTCCAGCCGTTCTATTTTCAGATTCTCTACTACACTCCCCGATAATCTTGATTAATGCGTTAGCTACCGTTATTCTCCACAGCTCTAGTGTCACGTCTTTTCTTCGTGACGTGTTGCAGTTTTAAAGAAACTTCCTAAGTGCGTAGAAAACTGTGCAAATATTACTTGAAATTTTACATGACATTTTAAGTCGGCCTTCATTGTCGGAGGTTACACATATGTTATCGCTACAAAAGAACTAGAGACAAAGAGTTCTTTAAGTTGTTTTTGTCACCCTGACTCGGTATAAAAATACACTCTACAGCAAACACTAACAGCTGTTACGCTTATGGGGCTCATTGGGGCTACAACCAAGATATCACAGATGTCGGTACACATGCTGGCCCACAATGTTGCTGAATGCGGGCTCAGGTTGAATGCTGGCTCAGGCTGAATGTAACTCTTTACCTCGTCGCTTTGTCTGTGATGCAAATTTATCTCAATCCTCTGTCTCATATTTTGTGCAGAATATTAAAAAGTATATGGGGTGTTTTCGAAGTGCCCTTTCAAACACTTAGGATATGTATAGTTATCGTTCGCGGTTGTACCATTTCCATAACACGGGAACAACCTAGAAAAACAGTGTATTCCAGTCTCTCTGGAGTGATAGTATGATATTTGTTTGCGATTGCACCCGTAATTGACATACTACTAAATTTTCGACACTACTGTGGCTCTAATCTTTCTCTGGCCGCCTCAAGTTGCTAAACAATTCTCACCCAGCTGAAATACGAGTAATATTAAGTATTGGATGGATAGTAGGGCTGGGAGAGATCTGTGACAGCCTGCATTATTTGCAGATTTCCGTTGGGCCGTCATGGCCTGTTCGGGAGGAGTTTCGTTTTTCGTTTTCTTTTCTCCATCCTCCATCCCTCTACTCGCCCTGTGTCGTCATGCATTGTTACCAGATTTCCCCCACCCCTCTGACACAGGCCAGTTGCGCTATGTATAAAGTGGTGGGAAACTGAAAAATAGCCCCATCGTACTACAGGGTATTTTCCTCACTCGTATGACATAACTGTAGAAGTAGAGGCTATTGCCCTAAGTGTAAATTAGTGGGAAATGAAAAACTTCAAAATAGTGCTTTGTTGTGTTGGTGTGAAATTCGAAGATCAGTTTCGACAACATCAGAATCAAATATGGCTATCTAGAATGGCGACCTAGGTGTACTAGGACAGTCCATTTGATCCTAGAATCCAATATGGCGATCCAACATGGCGACTTGGCCATTCTAAGACAGTCTTTTGATTCCAGAGTGCAAGATGGCAATTGAAGATGGTGACTGGATGTAGTTGATTGTCTACATGTTTGCCAGGTCAGTTACCATAAATCCTAGATACTGGACCTAGCGATACTAGGGCGGCCTACGTGATTGTCACATTACTCACCTTCCATCCACCCATCTGGTGACGCAGTTTAAGCAACTTTCACCCTGAATTTGAAACTCAAAGGCTGGCTTGTCCTAACTTGAAAACTGTAAACCTCATTGGTGTCACACTTACAGCTGCCAAACACTTGGCACTATCATGTGAAGCAGAATAGGAAAGGAACAGTATAGGCACAATTATGTCATTATTGTTTAAACAAACACCATACAGGAGAGAGCCACTTTACACAGTCTGCGAATGCATCAATCACCGCTGGTAAAGTTCTGCACACCAAGTCCGCTTTGATCACACGCTAAGCAGCGAGGACCAATTGCAACAACACTGAAAGTACTGCTAAGCAGTACCTGCACATGCCACTGCAGCTATCTGCTGTCAGCGCCTTTTTCTGCCTACTGCCATGTCACGTCACAGGGATGGCAGCCACCCACCCCTCCACCAGCCAGCTCAGATTTCCACTTGCTCTACTGCTGCCACAGCCCGGATACCTGCACCACAATGATATCTCTGTCGCTGCCTCTTACCTTCTCTCGAGTCACGCTGACTATCACACACCTGTTCCTGTGCTGCTATCCATAATATTTTAATCTCAGATGAGGTCTAGCCTGTCTGTTGTTTATAGCCGAGACAAAGATGGTTTTCCTTTGCTATTCTGCGACTTCATTTTTCCCCCGGACAAGCCAGTACTTGTAGCACATTCCAATTCTAGAGTTCCCTTAGAAGGGTTTCTATCAATAGCCTAGACAAAAGAAGTTTTTCCCAAGGTAAATCAAAAGCTGCTGGCTTTTTCTAGTAAACATTTTTTGTTCAGGAAGAATGTAATGTGGAAACCCACTCAGATATATTATTCACTCACAAAGAAAACCACTCAGGTGTGTTATTTCGGTAGTAGCCTGTCCAGAACTGCCGGCTGTTACTAGAAACCAACTTGCGAAATGTAAACTGATTCCTCCAACACTTTCCCCAATAGTACGAAGTAATCTAGACTCGCCTGCTTTTTGTGATGATAGGGTGTTCCCTATATTATTTATGAACAACCTAATTTGAGATGCATGATTATCCACTTAGCAGTGGTATACATTTTTCACATAAGAAAGAAAGCACTCAGTCGTGTAGGAACCTACAGGCATTTTATGGCAGACCTGTGAAAATTCATTCATCGGAAATCTGAAGAGACCCTTTAAAGTTACACCATAGAATAAGTTTTGGTCTCAAATAACACTACACAACAGCTATGTTGCATCTAGGATATATTTCTCCAAGTTCGAAATCTTATGTGAATCGGCGAGATGCCACGAGTAATGAGGCTAATCAGCAGGGGCACTACATCAGTAGTGTGTGGTGTCAGTTGAGAATTCGGGTCTGACGGAAGGCGGGCAAAATTAGTCCGTGCAGTGATGGTGACCCCTGTGTCCGCATGGCGTAGTGTTCTGTGCATCTGCCTAGTAAGCAGAAGACCTGCGTCCGAATCCTGGTCCAGCACAAATTTTCAACTTGCTCCATTGATATAAATCAGTGTCCACTTCTAGGTAATGTCTTTAATTCCTTCGTTTCTTGTTTTCACTGTAATGCGATCTAGATGCAAGTCCTCTCCTCACAGCAACCGCAACGAGATTCGTCTCCCAAATGTAACACTTCCTTCACCATATCCTAAACGTCAACTTCGTCCTATATCGCGTCCCAAACGCAGCGCCTTCCTTATTCGTAAACTTTTTTTAAAATTTAGAAACGGAGTACCTGCAGTCCCGCACTTGCTCAGTGACTATCACTAGGAGTACTAGTCACCTCCGTGAATGGATAGTTAGCTATCTTGAGTTCACAGGATGAGGGTCTGTACGTGTGGGTGCAATCAACTTTTAAAATAGTTCCATATGGGTGGCAGTAAACAAACATTTGAAGAATAGTGGTACAGAGCAGAGAGGGAAAAACGTTCCAGGGCGAAACGCGGGAAAAGTTGTGTGCAACAATCTAGGCGGGTGGTATGCTTGCTGCCCACAGCAGTAGTTCATCGAAAGATGCAGGGATTGTTAATAACGAAGCTACGGTTGTTGCAGGTCGCCGACCAAGTGTCCTGGGCCAGCTGCAGTGGTCTCGGTCCTGAGACGTCCCGAAATCGTCGTAAGAGGGGACAATTTTATAATAAAATTGACCCGTCGGTGTATATCACCGCGGGGGAGGGGGGGGGGGGTTGTTTGTAACTTGCGTGTTGTCAGCTTCCCAGAGTCTGCATGATATGCTGTCAAGTATAGTTAACAAGGAGCCAGTCATATTTGCTGAGACACAGGGGCTCGCCGAAATCATACCTGTGTTTTTGCTAGACTTCCTATAGTTGATCATTTTTTACCAGACAGTTTTTTTTTTACATAGCTGGTCGGTTTTCTCTAAAAAGAGAATTTTTGGAACTACGCCACCCACAACGCCTCAGCACGATCACTTCTCATTGGTACCGACTTCCACTGCTCCACTTCTAGCCCCCACAGTGATTAGTCATGCCAGTTAATACATAAATCAACATAAAACATTTTTCGAACAAATAGGCTGATTTAAAATAATGAAGCGTCATTGCATGCACGCCAGTACGCTGAACATTTTGATACAAAACAGGACATAGTTATCTTAATTCGTATTGAGGAAACGGTTAATGTAATATTTACATTTCTGCGCAAGTTAACATGTACAAAAAAGATACTACAGACACATAAAATACATCATTTTATATGTATTGTTCACTACATTTCTTTTGATGCTACCAGACTTCATTACCATGCACTACCTGCCACTTAAAAACTCAAGACAGTTCATTCCTTCACCCAGACAAAGAAGTAACCAACATTTTTATCGAAAGTGAGTTAGAGTCGCAATATTGCTGTATCTAACGTTCTGAATCTGCTTGTTAATTTGATTCTGCCACTTGTTACTTTTGGTACCACTATCGACCCTAAAAATACGTTGTTGCAGGGGATAACGCTCTAAATGCAAGCTCATGCATAACGGCATGAATGTTGTAAATGGTAGAGCGCAAAAACGCTTGAATAAAGGAAGGAAACCTCAAATTAACATTTGCGAGAATAAGGACAATAAATGCTAGGCACTGAGTGGTCGCGGATGTTTTTACATACCAAGAAGAAATAGTCACGCTCCTGGAAAATTTATGTGTGGTGGGGTGAGTGGGACAACATTGGAACTGTTACTCGTTATGAAAGAAAGATCTCTCACTATTCGCGTAGCCAAAAACTTGCGGTGTTTGATATTTGTAATTTTAATACAGTAGTGTAACGTTCACCGAAACTGAAATGTTTTGGGCATAATTCCGATTCTTCAAATACTTTTCATTCTAACGTAAGCCTAACGATGATAGATTTTTAGAGATATGATGAAAATATTAGGAATGGAAATTCTATCTTTTCTAGTAAAGAACTTGCCACTGTTGGTTTTCACGCGGAGATTTATCCTAAAATAATAAGGTACAGTTCTCTCAGGGATTTTATGTAATTTTTTATGACAAGAGGATACCATTTTTGGCTTTCTAGTGCATTGAGATGGTGAATGTGAAGAGTCGTAAAAGAGAAGAAAGTGTATTTTTTCCATTGTTTACATAGGCCACAGAAAAGGAAAGCTATACGTTTGTCAGAGGACACGATGTAATGTTTTACGTGTTACATTTCTCAGATTTAATTTTTGATAAACAATCTGAAGCGCAGTTCGCTCCTCTAAGACAAAAGATGAAAGCCTTCCAACAGGCTTCATAGAATCGCGCATCATGACAAATATAATGAATTATGTCCAAAGCACGAATGCCACCTCAGATTGTTTGGTTGGTTGGTTTAAAAGAGGGGGGAAGGGACCAAACTATTAGGTCATGAGTCCCTTGTTCCCAATAAAACAATGCCACAAGTGTGAGAATAAAACGGACGAGACATATAACACAAAACGGAAAGAAAGGAAAAACCACAAGAATGAAGGAATGGCAACTAACACTAAAAGGAACACAAGAGGACAAGAAAACAACAGAGAGACGCTAGAAAAAGAAGCGAGTAAAACAAGAAAGCAGATTACATTGGCTGGCTGACCACGAAGATGAATAGGAAAAACCAGCCACTCTGCAACACATAAAAACCTCCACCGTAAAACCACTAGCATGGAGGACACAGAGGGATAAAGGACATGCGCTAAAACTTAAATCAAATGATTAAACCCACCCTCACGAATAAAACGTAAAACTGTATCAGCCAATTAGGCGTTGTCAGATAAAATGAGTGGCAACGATTCCGTTAAGCCAAGATTTCGTCGCTGGGCAGCCAAAGTCGGACATCACATCAGAATATGGGCCACTGTCAACAGGGCGCTGCACCGACACTGAGGCGGGTCTTCACGACACAAGAGGTAACCGTGGGTCGCCCAAGTTTGGCCAATGTGGAGCCGGCAGAGGACAACTGTTTCCCTGCAAGAGGAGTGGAAGACTTTCACACATTCGTAGTCTCCTTAATGACACGCAGTTTGTTGTCCTTTCTGTTATGCTATTCTGTCTCCCAAAGCCGAAAAACCCTGTGGCGTAAGTCAGAACGCAGGTCAGGTTCAGAAATGCCCATCTCCAGAAGCGCTTTCCGCGTAGCCTGTCTGGCCAGCCTCGGCAAGTTCGTTGCCTGGGATGCTGACGTGTCCTGGGGTTTCTACAAGCACCACTGAACGATGGGACTTGTACAGGGCACTTATTGACTCCTGAATGGACGCCACCAAATGGTGGCGAGGGTAGCACTGGTCGGTACCTTTTAGGCTGCTCAAGGAGTCAGTACACAGAAGAAACGATTCCTTGTGCCATGAACGGATATACTGAAGTGCACGAGATATGGCCACCAGCTCTGCAGCCATCAGACAAGGAATGCTGTAGACTATGGCCTCTGTGGACAAAGACGAAGCCAACATTACCATCAGTCATCGAGCTGTTGGTGTAAACCACTTCAGAGCCCCGGAACACTTCAAGAACGAGAGGAAGTGACAGTGGAGAGCCCAGCTAATCCATGGAGGTGTATGTGAATGGACCTCGAGGAGAGGTGGTGAAGGGAAGGACTCCAGTTGAGACAGAAGTGATCGCACATGATACGCAATCGTTAGCCCTGACTTAGGCCGCCTATGTGGGGGGATGAACCACCATGTTTGGGAAATGAAGACAGTAATTAGGATGTTCAGGAGAGCTATGAATGTGGGCAACGTAACTGGCCAGCAATTGTGCATGTCTGATCTTCAATGGACGGACTACAGCCTCCAACAGTATGCTTGTCACCGCACTCATCCTAAGAGCTCCTGTCGCTAGTCAAACTCCGCAATGGTGCAATGGGTCCTGCAAACGCAATGCTGATGGCGCCATGGAACCATAAATCACACACCCATAGTCAAGGCTGGATTGAACAAGGGCTTTGTAGAGCTGCAGCAGCATGGAGCGATCTGCACCCAAGTTGGTGTTGCTCGGGCAGCAGAGGGCATTGAGGTGCTGCCAACACTTGCGTTTAAGCTGACGAAGATGGGGAAGCAAAGTCAAATGAGCGTCGTAAACCAGAACTAAGAATCGATATGTCTCCACTTCAGTGAGTGGATCGTCGTTAAGGTAAAGTTCTGGTACCAGATGAATGGTACGAAACTGACAGAAATGCATGACACACCTCTTCATGGAGGAAAACTGCACCTCGTGGATGGGTCCCTGTAGGCAACACCAGTACTGGAGCAGCTGAACAAAATGCAGAAGTCGTCTACATACAGAGAAGGTGAGACGGAGGTCGCGACAGCTGCTGCTGGACCGTTAATGACCACTAAAACTAGAAATACACACAATACAGAGCCCTGTGGGACTCCAATCTCCTGGATATGGATAGAACTATGGGAGGCACCATCTTGGACACGGAAAGTACGAAGCGACAGGATGTTTTGGATAAAAATTGGTAGCAGGCCCTGTCTCCCCATCGGCCCCAACCACCTCATTGTTCTACAACCCTCCCTTGTATGATCACAAAGCTCAGTCCTATGGTGGTTTCCACGTACCCCTGGTACAGGCAAGAGACAGGGAGGGGTGACAGCATGAGTTGCGACCTTCCCAAATTCCCAATTGGTCCCTCTGTCAGGTGTTTGTGAGACGTGACCTGAGGTGTGAACAATCACCTAAGGCGGGTGCCACCCCTTGTGAAGGGGGGCCCCAGTTGGAAGGAGCGTGCCATCAGAGAAGCTGGCTATCGTGGGGGATTTTCTCGCAGTCATCTTCATAGTCAACATCTACGAAAAGTAAACGTAATGAGGTTAACGATTCACAGACCCTTCTTGCTGCATGTCAGCTCCTCATAGTCTCACGTAGTAATGACGGTCAGTCCATAGCCATGGTATACCTGTTTGTTATTCAGATAGGTGCTGATAGACTTGCCGGCCCTGTGAAATCCTGCTCTCGTTTATGGAATGGAACTTTGCTTTTGGAGACTGCTTCTGATTCTCAAGCACGACAACTGCATGCCGCCTTGCTTCTCCATGGCTACCCTGTTATTGTTGAGGCCCATAGAACTTGAAAATCTTCTTGTGGTGTTACTTACACTAAGCTCATAGACGATCTAACTGAGGCTGAAATCCAATCTTACATTTCTGATCAGGATGTCATTGCTGTCCATTGTGTAATGCAAAAGGTAGATTCCTCCTTACTGTCCACCCACACCCTTTTTCTCACCTTTGATAGAGTGGTACTTCTGTCCAAGATCAAAGCTGGCTATGAAATTATCACAGTTCTGCCAAACATTCTAAGCCCAGTGTGCAGTTACCAGTGTCATCGTTTCAATCACACTAGACTGTCAGGTCGACACCCTGCCAAATGTGTAACCTGTGATAGGGACGCACACGAGGGCGATTGTCTGCCTCCTTCTCCCCACTGTATAAACTGCAATTGTGGCCATGCCGCCTCCTCCCAGGATTGTCCCAAGTATCTTGATGAGCAGGCTGTTCAAGAGATCTGGGTAAAGGAAAAAGTGCCTTACCCAGTCCCTCACAAGTTATTGGCTAGTCGCAAACCCTGTGTTCTCCCATCTGGCACTTACAGTTCTGTGCTTTTTAATCCCACACTCCATGAATGACATGGCCAAGAAGACACGTGAACTAAAATAATTCAGCTCTGAGGTTATGAAATCCCCCCCCCCCCCCCCCCCCGTATCAAGGTAGCATCACCATCCCCCGTCCAGTTCTGCAAAAAGCCATCGAACTCTCCCCTCAAGAAGCAAAACCACCAGCTACACAACTGGTAGGCCAGAAAGAACAGAAGGAGTACTCCCATGGAGACATCCTCTGTTCCTCCAGCCAAACAATACCCAAGTCTTCCTCTAACCAGAAAGCCTCGAAGTAGTACACCAAAGGCAAACGGGCTTCTCCTTTGCCAATTCGATGATCCTCTTCGAAGGTATTGCCACGTGATACCTTAGCCCTGCCAGCCTCTGTGTCGCCAGTGCGCACCACCAACCATTTTTCAACATTGGACTCCACAGACCTACCGCACAAGCAAGTCGATGCTTCTGTGGGCCCCATGGAGCAGGGTCCTCCTGCTTCTGTATCCTGCAGTAGCGACTCTTCACAGGCTGTCACTTGTTAGCTGCCAACGTGACACCCCTATATCTCTTACTCATAATGACCCTACTCCAATGGAACATTCATGTCTTTCAGTCCCACAAAGAGGATTTAAAGCTGCTTTTAGCATCGCAGTGTCCCCTTGTAATCTGCCTCCAGGAAACGAAATTTCGGAGTCACGACAGCTTTGAGCTTTCACAGTTCTTCCCAGTTCGTTTTGACCTCTCCTGAGGTCGGCATCCCATCTCACAGTGTTGTCATGCTGCTCATACGGAATGACAGTCATAGTCAAACCATCTTCCTAACTACCCATCTACAAGCAACTGAAGTTCCCCTTTTCCTTCCTCACCTGACTTTTTCCCTCTGTACAATTTATATCCCTCTGCCATTCAATGTCACTAGTGCAGACGACCTTCAACTTATTGGGCTGCTACCTACCCGATTTCTGCCACTCGGTGACTTCAATGCACACCATTCCCTTCAGGGTTCTCCCAGAACCTGTCAGAGAGGTGCTCTCTTGGTTGATCTTCTTAATCAACTCAACCACTTCTGTCTTAACACTGGAGCACCCACTTTAGTTTCCAACTCCTCGCACACCTATTCCCATTTGGAACTCTCCTTCTGATCTGCCCAGCACGCCCATTGGCTTGAGTGGTCCGCTCTTTCTGACTTCTACCGTTTGCTGAGTCCTATCCCACCTGTGTGCACACCAAAATGGCAGCTTTCTAAGGCCGACTGTCGGCTTCTGTCCTCCCTGGCAACCTTCGAAGAACAACCTGTGGAATATCTCTCAAACGTTATCCTTATGTCTGCAGAACGTTCCATCCCTCGCACTTCCTCTTCACCACGCCGTTTCCCAGTCCCTTGGTCGATTGAGGAGTACCGCGACGCAATTTGCGCACAGAGACATGCTCTCCGCGTTTTTAACCGTCATCGTAAGATGGCGAACTGCGTTCATTATAAACAGATACATGCAAAGTGTCGTCACGTTCCTCGGGATAGCAAGAAAGCTAGCTGGATTTCATACACTAGTTTTCTTTCAACAGCTCCACCCCCTCCTCTGTCATGTGGGCCAACTTCTGACGACTCTCTCAGACAAAGATAAATTAGTCAATTTTCCAGCCTGACAGCAGCAGACGATGTTATTGTAGACCCTATTGCTATCTCCAACACCTTGGGCCGCCATTTTGTGGAAATATCGAGCTGTTCCCACTATCACCCTGCCTTTCTCCATCGGAAACGAGCGGAGGAGGCTCGGGCGATTCCGTTCTATTCTCAGAATCGTGAGTGCTACAGGCGCCTTTAGTATAAGGGAGCTAGATCAAGCTCTCAGTTCATCCCGACCCTCCACCCCAGCGCCAGATGCTGTCAACGTTCAGATGTGGGTCTGCTTTACCAGTCTCCTTTATCCAGGAAAACGGTGTGCTTCAAGTTTCTGTCTTGAGTGTCATCCTCTTTGCTATCGCCATTAACCGTATAGTGGCCTGTCTACCACCTGGCATCTGTGGCTCCCTTTTTGATGACTATTTTGCCATCTATTTTAGTTCCCCATGGACCTGTCTCACCGAGCGGCGTCTTCAGCGATGTCTTGATCGTCTTTACTCCTGGAGCATCAACAATGTCTTTCGTTTTTGCACAGAGAAAGCGGTTTGTATGAATCTCTGGCGGTCCAAATGGTATCTCACACCATGTTTATATCTTGGGTCTGTTGCCCCTTTGTTAATTGAAAATACGAAATTCCTGGGGCTCATGTTCGAGAGGAAACTCTGGCAGCTCTCTGTACTCGGTCCCTGAATGTCCTACATGTCCTCAATGGTACTTCCTGGGGTGCCCATCGAACCACCCTCCACCGTTTGTACTGGTTCCTTGTCATTTCGAAAATCGAGTATGGGTGCTTTGTTTATGTGTCTGCACATCCATGCCTTATACGCTGTTTCAACACTATGCACCATCGTGGAATCCATTTGGCCACTGACACATTTTACACTAGTCTTGTTGAGTGTCTGTATGCTGAAGCTGCTGTACTACCACTATCCTATAATCGTGACTTTTTTCTCAGAAGGTATGCATGCCTTTTGTCTGCCATGCGTGGCTACCGATCCTGTGCCTCCTTCTTCAATGTTTCATTTGATCGCCAATGTGGGCCCTGTCCCTCTGCTCCGATACCTCCTGGAGTCTGCTTTCAGCTACGACGTCTTAACTTCACATTACCTGCAATTTTCCTGGTGGATGTGAACCCATCACCACCTTTGCTTCGTGAAACGGCCCATGTTAACCTTGGCCTTCACTCACTTCACTTCACATCTATCGCCTCCAGTTTCACGTCCATCGCACTGGACTTCACAATAGTACCTTTGTGTACATTTATGTGTCTCAGACTGTCTGTGAAGTCTAGTGTGCTTTTGTCGTTGGCGCCCGTGCATTTCGATATCCGCATCTGGCACACTGCTCAGTGTTAACAGCTATTCACCCTGCATCAGGCCACGGAGTACATCCTGCAACACACACTTTTCAATTGTGTCCTCGCTCAGCGACCTTCAATATCTATGTGCTCTGTACACTGCCCATCCCTTAGTAAATCGGATCCAGGAATACTGTCACTTGCTCAGTCTTGGTGGAGTCACTGTGTAGTTTTTGTGGGTTCCTGGTCAAATCGGTCTGTCAGGAAACGAGACTGCTGACGCTGCTGCCAAGGCTGCAGTCCACGTACCACAGCCTGCTAGTTCATGTATTATCTGCGATGACCTCTATGTTGACGTCTGTTAGCAGGTAGTGTCCCTTTGGCATCGCCAATGGTCCTCCCTTCACGGGAATAAGCTCCAGCTTGTTAAGCCTCTCCCAGCAGCTTGGACGACCTCCTATCGGCCCTCCCGCCAGGACGAAGTTATTTTAACTACACTGCATATTGCACACTGCCTTATTAGCCATCGTCATTTTATAATTGGCGCTACCCCACCACTGTGCACAAATTGCGCCCAAGTTTTAACTGTCCACCACTTCATGACAGAATGTCTATTTTTTAGTCATTTGTGGTCCCACTTGGGTTTTCCGTCTGAGTTTTCGTCCATTTTAGCAAATGATGCATGGGATGTCGACCATGTTTTAATTTTTATCGGCCAAACCAACATGGTGAAGCCTATTTAATTTTTAGTTTTGGGTCTGTTTCCATATGGAGCCTCTTTTCGCCCTTTCTACATGCCCATGTTCTAAACCGCCTTCTCTTACATCAGTAGGGCCTGATGTATAGTCGTTTTTTATCTCCTCTCTGTCTTGGTGTTCTACAGTTTTGACTTGCACAGACTGATGACCATAGATGTTAAGTCCCATACTGCTCAGAGCCATTTTTGACTTGCACACTTATGACCCCAGTTGTTTCTTGCGCCCTAAAGCAAAACAAAACAAAATCAAACCAAAACCAATGCTCCAGTGGGAAGCTCAGTGCACTGTGTCGCTGCCATCTGCCGCTGCCGTCGCCATCGCCCACAGCTTCTGGTTCTGCTGATGGCCGTCCACCACCTCCTACCCTCTGTCCACCGTGCACCACATCCTGCCTGGCACTTGTCGGTCTGTGCTGGCTGCACGTCATCACTGTGCTGTATCTTTCTCTTCATCTTCCCCTGTTCTGCATGATCTCCATGCCCATCATTTCCCTAACTTGGTGACGCCCGTCGATGGTAGGCACATTCCCATTTCAACATGTACTCACCACCACTATCTACACGGCCCCCTCCCATTCCCCCACCATCGCTTCATGGAGTACCTCCTATGCCCCCCGCTCCTGATGCCAAACCTCCTATTATTACTGTTCCATCCCCCTCCACATCCTTCCCAATACTATATACCAACACTTATCAGTCCACTACTGCTCCCCCTCCCAGCTCCACCCCCTCCCCCGTCACTGCCGCCACCATTCTTCCTCATGAGATACCCCCTCCCCAGTTGCCCTCCAAATCCAGCCTGTGAGGCCACAGTCACCATCCCAGACAATTCGCTGACATCACCTCCTGTTGGCACCTCTGCACCCCAAGAAAGACCTGCCTCCCCTGACCTTTCACTTAACCCTACCCCTCACCCTTCTTCCAAGGCTGCCCTCAGCAAAAAACACCCTAAACAACATAGTGTCAACTCCACTCCTCCCCTCCACGAAAAAACCGTCTCCTTCACCCACCATTTCTGACAACCCATGGATACACCCCCTATTCCCACGTCCCAACCACCCGCCATGCACACCTTCATCCGCTCCCACTGCAACCCCCAGTTCCTTCATGCCCATGCCCTCACCTTGTAAATCTGCAAAACCTTCCCCAGTGCCCCCATTTCTTAACTCATTCCCCAAAAGGACTCCATCCTTATCGAATACCTCAATCCCTCCCTCGGCACTGACCACCTCAAAAAGATTTCCCGTGTCACCTTTGGCCCCCATGCCACCCTTACACCCTTTCTTATCCCATCCTCTATCCCCACTATCCACAAACCCCCACTGCCCTCCGACGTTCACCACCATCACCACAAAGCTCAGACCTGTGGTCATGGAGGTGGAGGTGTTGGCGGAACTGAATGCCCATACTGCACTCAAAATATGCTTCACCTGCAGTATCTACAGTGACTCCGGCTGCACTTTCTTTATGCATCTTTTCACCAAATCCCCCTTCTCCATCGACCACCTACTCACATTGTTGTTGTTGTGGTCTTCAGTCCTGAGACTGGTTTGATGCAGCTCTCCATGCTACTCTATCCTGTGCAAGCTTCTTCATCTCCCAGTGCCTACTGCAACCTACATCCTTCTGAATCTGCTTAGTGTATTCATCTCTTGGTCTCCCTCTACGATTTTTACCCTCCACGCTGCCCTCCAATGCTAAATTTGTGATCCCTTGATGCCTCAAAACATGTCCTACCAACCGGTCCCTTCTTCTAGTCAAGTTGTGCCACAAACTTCTCTTCTCCCCAGTCCTATTCAATACCTCCTCATTAGTTACGTGATCTACCCACCTTATCTTCAGCATTCTTCTGTAGCACCAGATTTCGAAAGCTTCTATTCTCTTCTTGTCCAAACTGGTTATCGTCCATGTTTCACTTCCATACATGGCTACACTCCATACAAATACTTTCAGAAACGACTTCCTGACACTTAAGTCTATACTCGACATTAACAAATTTCTCTTCTTCAGAAACGATTTCCTTGCCATTGCCAGTCTACATTTTATATCCTCTCTACTTCGACCATCATGAGTTATTTTACTCCCTAAATAGCAAAACTCCTTTACTACTTTAAGTGTCTCATTTCCTAATCTAATCCCCTCAGCATCACCCGATGTAATTTGACTACATTCCATAATCCTCGTTTTGCTTTTGTTGATGTTCATCTTATATCCTCATTTCAAGACACTGTCCATTCCGTTCAACTGCTCTTCCAAGTCCTTTGCTGTCTCTGACAGAATTACAATGTCATCGGTGAACCTCAAAGTTTTTCTTTCTTCTCCATGAATTTTAATACCTACTCCGAATTTTTCTTTTGTTTCCTTTACTGCTTGCTCAATATACAGATTGAATAACATCGGGGAGAGGCTACAACCCTGTCTCACTCCTTTCCCAACCACTGCTTCCCTTTGAAGCCCCTCGACTCTTACAACTGCCATCTGGTTTCTGTACAAATTGTAAATAGCCTTTCGCTCCCTGTATTTTACCCCTGCCACCTTCAGAATTTGAGAGAGAGTATTCCAGTTAACGTTGTCAAAATCTTTCTCTAAGTTTACAAATGCTAGAAACGTAGGTTTGCCTTTCCTTAATCTTTCTTCTAAGATAAGTCGTAAGGTTAGTATTGCCTCACGTGTTCCAATATTTCTATGGAATCCAAACTGATCTTCCCCGAGGTCCGCTTCTACCAGTTTTTCCATTCGTCTGTAAAGAATTCGCGTTAGTATTTTGCAGCTGTGACTTATTAAACTGATAGTTCGGTAATTTTCACATCTGTCAACGCCTGCTTTCTTTGGGATTGGAATTATTATATTCTTCTTGAAGTCTGGGGGTATTTCGCCTGTCTCGTACATCTTGCTCACCAGATGGTAGAGTTTTGTCATGACTGGCTCTCCCAAGTCCATCAGTAGTTCTAATGGAATGTTGTATACTCCCGGGGCCTTGTTTCGACTCAGGTCTTTCAGTGCTCTATCAAACTCTTCACGCAGTATCTTATCTCCCATTTCATCTTCATCTACATCCTCTTCCATTTCCATAATATTGTCCTCAAGTACATCGCCCTTGTATAAACCCTCTATATACTCCTTCCACCTTTCTGCCTTCCCTTCTTTGCTTAGAACTGGGTTGCCATCTGAGCTCTTGATATTCATACAAGTGGTTCTCTTCCCTCCAAAGGTCTCTTTAATTTTCCTGTAGGCAGTATCTATCTTACCTACTCACATAGGGAGCCCTTATTTGTGACTGCCAGAACCCTGTTTGCTCCTCCCCCCCCCCCCCACAGTTATACCTGTGCCAAAAGCGCCTTGTCTGTAACGTTAGCCTTTCCTCTGCCTGTGAAAGTCCTCCCACATGCCCCCACCGCAAAGCCTCTCATTTCCTCAAAAAGTGTCCCAACCTGGTCTCTCCTCTTTGCTGAAATACATGTAATGAAGCCCAGCCCACCTAATCCTCTAAATGCAAGGCAAACCCCCCGTCAACCAAACCAGAGCTCACCATCCTCGTTTGTACCATTGATAAAACCCTCCACCCTAACACTTCTATCCATCCATCCCCACCTCCACAGACAAAGATATCATCTGTTTCCTTACCATCGTACTTCAAAACATCCACCCTTTCAAACGCCCACACACCCTCCAGCAGATCTCCCTCACCATCTGAACACCTACACCACCTACTCCCATAACCAAGCCACTTTGTCTTTACCTATCTCGACACCCTCTACAAAACCTTTCTTGCCTGATCTCCTTCCACTTCCACTCTCTCTGTCCAGGCACAACGAGAGTATCACCTCCTTTATCAAAATATCCTCCCCTTTCCCGCAAACAAGCCCCTATTCATGCATACCATGTCCCAACACCAGGTTGATGCCTTCATCCTGAATGAAATCTTCCTACAGCCTTACCACATTGTCCACACCTCTCCCTATGTCCTTAACCATACTGATAATCCCTGCCCCTTAGCATGAGATGGGGTCACTATTGGCAACCTGAAGCATATCCCTGTGTGGCCACAGCCCCTGCTGAATGATGGTACCGAACGCCTGATCCTCAGTGTCTTTCCCTCCCCACTGCCCTCACTGTAACCTGTTTCACAGTCTATGTCTCTCCTCCAGCGCCCATCGCCTATGAATTCCTCTCCCTTACTGGCTGCACCTTGTCCACCTTTGTGATAGCTGCAGACCTTAACATTCATAGCTGTGACCCTGCGAACCCCCTGGTGGTGGTATCAGTTCCATTCCACCATCCGAGGTGACCTTGTCCCTTCCTCAGCATACCTGTCCCAAAAGTAACACCATCTCCAATACTGTCCTCGCTTCCCCCAACTTCCTTGGGTGTAACAATGCAGGAGTACTCAATCCCATTGGCAGTGACCACATCTCAGTCCATCACACCGTCTCTTTTGTCTGTCGCCCTCCCCCAACGCCCTGCCCTGCCCCTGCACCCTGCCCTACCCTGCACCAGCTCCATGCTCTGCCTCACCCTGCCCCCCCCCCCCCCAAACCCCTGCCCTCCACCCCATTGCTCTGCTATTTTTGTTTCCCTTTATCTCCAGAATGCCTATGACCGTGTATGGCATTTAAGACTCCTTTTCAAGCTCCAGACCTACACCCTTCCTATGAACTTTATCCATCTCACTGCCTCCTACCTCTCCACCGTCCTTCCTATGTCAGCATTCACAATGCCAATTCCCATATCTTCTACCTTACCACAAGTATGCCCCCAGGGCTCCATCCTTTCTCCTCTTCTATATCTCATGTAGACCACTGATATGCCCAAACCATCCCACTCACGATCTCCTTCAATATGCTGATGACACCGAATTCCTTGCTCTCTATCCTAACTTTCAATTGTCCCAACGTTTCCTCCAAACCCACCTAAACCAGTTTACTACTTGGTGCAACCAGTGGCTCCATCAAATCAATCCTTCCAAAACCATACACTCATTATGGTATTCTCGTCCCACTCCTGACTCCCTGATTTCTACTTCCCCATCTACTACTGCCCTATCCTAACCCCATCTTGAAATACCTTGGCCTCACCTTGACCGTAACCTCACCTGGACTCAGCATCTCTGTACCGTCCAATGCAAAGCCCACAGCAGACTTCACCTCCTGAAACTCTTCTCCAGGTGGACTTGGGGATTGCATTCTTCCTACCTAAAAATCCTTGATCTCTCCCATCCTTTGTTATGCTAGTGTCACCTGGATCTCTGCCCCTCCTAATTTCTATAAAATCCGCCAAATTCTTGAATGCCATGTGTTCTGCCTCACTTTCTGTATCTGTCTCCTGTCCCCTATGAGGATCCTGAATGACGTCATCCCCTTCCCACATGTCCTCCATTTCCTTAAACATATCTGTATCCTCTACACCAACAGCTGCCTCTATCTCCCTCACCCCCTGGTGTTCCTTTCCTCTCCATTCCCCACCTAATACTGCACCTTTACTGATGTGTCCCACCCTCTCTCCAAGTCTTCACCCTCCACCTCTTATCCAAAAGGAACTTCTAACATCTCCCATCTTGGATGACGTGCTTCACCCCAATATTTATCCTTCCTTCCAAGTCTGAAACTCTTCTATTCCCTTGCACTTAACCTCCTTCCCCTCCTATCTGCTGTTTTCTCCCTCCTGACCCCTCCCCCCCCCCCCAGCATCTTTCTCACTTTTCCTTTCCCAGTCCTTGCGCTCTTTCCTAGGCTGCTCCCTCCCCACCCTCCCTATCTCCTGCCAATGGTGTGCTACCGGCTCTCCCCTTGTGTCCCTTCCTGCGCCCTCCCCTCATGCACTGACCATCTTCCTATCTTTCCTCTCTCCCTCCTCTCTAACCTCCCATCCTTTGGCAGGTCCTTCTGATTTTAATGTAAGTTATGCTATCGCGTTTCGGCGCTCGCCGTGTGCAGTGTGTGGTCAATGTCGTCGTCCCGTGTGGCTCTCATTGCTGTGATCAGCGTTTTTAATTGTACTCTTCGTGCCACCAGTGTTTATGTGCTCGTCTTCGTCAAGTGTCATTTTAATTATATGTGGATTTTATATAAACATGCCTCGTGAAACTAACCCTGTTTTGTAAATTTTAACGCCCTTTGTTCCACCTTTTCATGTGGAAACTTCATCTTTTATCTCCATAGTTTACGTACGTACCGTTACTCCTGTGTTGTTTTATGTAGTCTCTTAGCTGAAGAGAGGTGAATTGTGCTGCTGCCAGCCCACATCTGCCCGCATGAGCAGGGGTATTAAAAAACAATAAAGGAAAAAAAATGTAAAACATAATTACTTCTGACTGTTTTGTTCAGAGAATTTTTTTCTGTGCACAAGCGTAACTTTTGTATATCATGTAATAAATGTGGAAGAATAGTTGCAAATATAAACAACACGATCTCACGGAACTTTTTGCCCCTTTGGTAACGGAAGACGTTAATCTTAGGTCCTGACAAGTACTGATAGTTGTATTTACAGGCGAAAACATATCATTTGGTTGCACTGGCATTGTTCACCTGGCCAGAAATACCAGTTAGCAGATAATTAGTATTGTACTTGCAAGTGCCTCTAGTTGTTACTTGCGAGTAATTTACGTTGGTAAATGGCAGTTAGCATTAACAGAGGGATGCAAGACGCGAATTCGTTAACTGCGATCAAGCACTTCTTAAAACCACCATTAACGAATAGAAGACACCATCACAAAGACGGAAATGGCAACGCTGCAGATGAGTAACGCTATTGATCTCCATGACAAACACCATATTTATATTTCCATTATGGCCGCAGATCACATACGATCCGAGGCCTCCAAAAATTGAGAAGTGATTGCTCAACTCAGAAAATTCACTGTCAAAACTTTGCGCTTCTTTTTTTTTTTTTTTTTCTTTATTGTGATTTCATTCCCCTGCCCCATATGGGCAGGGGAGGGCTGTCAGCAGCACAATCCGCCGCTCTTCAGCCGAGTGACAGGACAATTAAAACAAGAATAAAATAATACATACATAAGGAGGTAAAAAAGGGGAACATAAAACAATATAAGGGGAGAAAATGGAGGGAAAAATACACTGATATGTAGACGTTCATTGGGGACAGTTAAAAAAGTCACCAGAAAGTTAAAAAACACAATTGGTGATTCTTAAAACACATGGAAGTCACTAGATGCACAGGCACAGGTTAAAAGTCGGCCACAGTATTAATAACACTCCGAAACAACACACTTAAAACCCACTCGGAGCACACACGACGAAGAATAAAACTACCAGGTGGGACCTGCCGAGGGAAAGGGCAGAGAGGATGGAAAAGGAGGGGAGAGCATGGGGCAGCTGGGGAAGCGGCGGGAGGAAGGGAGGAGGGGTAACCGTGGGTTCACGAAGAGGCAGGAGACACATGGGGCGGGAGAGGAAAAGGGAAGACAGGGCAGGAGGGAGCGCAGAGACACTGAAAGAAGGCACAAGAGATGGAGGGGGAGGGGAAATCCGCTCAGAAGGAGGGAGGGGGAGGAGAGGGAGCCCCGAGGAGGAGGCAGGAAGAGGGGCTCAGAGTTGGTAGGAAGGGTAGATGTCAGGGCGAAGCTCATCATCCGGGAGCGGTAGACGGTGGAAGTTGTGTTGGGAAAGGAGATGGAGGGTGTGGAGATGGAGAGAGGGAGGGACACAACGGTAAAGGCGCGGCAACTGGTCGGGAGTGGAGAGGAAGGGAGACACCAGGGGGTGAGGGGGATCAAGGCGACGGACAACATAGAGGGTGCGGATGTGTTCAAGGAAAAGGAGAAGGTGGGGGAAGGGGATGAGGTCATAGAGGATGCGCGTGGGGGACGGAAGGCGGATGCGGAAGGCGAGGCGGAGCGCATGGCGTTCGAGGATTTGGAGGGCGTTATAGAACCGGGGAGGGGCGGAAATCCAAGCGATGCTGGCATAACAAAGGATGGGGCGGATCATGGATTTGTAGGTGTGGAGGATGGTAGAAGGATGCAGACCCCATGTCCGGCCGGACAGGAGTTTCAGGAGGCGGAGGCGGTTGTGAGCTTTGTTTTGGATGGTAAGGAGATGGGGAGTCCAGGTGAGGTGGCGGTCGAGGGTGAGGCCAAGGTATTTGAGGGTAGGAGTGAGGTGGATAGGACGGCCATAAATGGTGAGGTAGAAATCATGGAGGCGGAAGGAACGGGTGGTGCGGCCTATGATGATCGCCTGGGTCTTGGAGGGATTAACACGGAGGAACCACTGGTTGCACCAAGCGGTGAATTGGTCAAGGTGGGTTTGGAGAGTACGTTGGGACCGTTGAAGGGTAGGATAAAGGGCTAGGAAGGCGGTGTCATCAGCGAACTGGAGAAGATGAACAGGAGGGGGAGGTTTGGGCATATCAGCAGTGTACAGGAGATAGAGGAGAGGGGAAAGGACAGAACCTTGGGGCACGCCGGCAGAGGGGTAGAAAGTACGGGAGTTGGAATTGTGGATAGTCACATAGGAGGGACGATGGGAGAGGAAGGAAGCAACGAGACGGACGAAGTTGATGGGGAGAGCATAGGTCTGGAGTTTGAAAAGGAGCCCGGGATGCCAGACATGGTCATAGGCATTCTGGAGGTCAAGGGAAACAAAGATAGCAGAGCGACGGGAGTTAAGTTGGAGGGAAAGAAGATGGGTAAGGTTAAGGAGCTGGTCGTCAGCAGAGAAGGAAGGCCGGAAGCCACATTGGGTAAGAGGAAGGAGGCGGTGCTGGTTAAGGTGGCAGTGGATACGGCGAGAGAGGATGGCCTCAAAGACCTTACTGAACACGGAGGTGAGGCAGATGGGACGATAGGAAGAGGTAGCAGAGGGGGGTTTGTTAGGCTTAGGGAACAGCAGGACACGGGAAGTCTTCCACAGGTCAGGGTAAAATCCAGTGGAGAGGAGGACATTGTACAGGGTAGCAAGGACAGACAGGAAGGATGGAGGGGATTCCTTGAGGTGACGGTAGGTGACGCCATCATGACCAGGGGCGGTGTTGCGTTTGGAGCGGAGGACGAGTGTGATGTCTTGCATGGTGATGGGAGTGTTGATGTCGGAGGGGGGTAGCCGATCCAAGTACTGGAAGCTAGGGGCGAGCGGGGGGACCGAGGTGTCAGTGCGGTCAAGGACAGTGGGGAAGAGGGAGTAATCAAAATGGGGATCGTCAGGAATGGAGAAGACCTCGGATAGGTGGGAAGCAAAATGGTTAGCCTTACTGAGGTTGTCAGGAAAAGGGCGATCGTCATGGAGGATGGGGTAATGCGGGGTGGGATGGCTACCAGTAAGGCGGTGGAAGGCTGACCAGTACTTGGAGGAGTTGACTGGGAGGGTGGAGTTGAGGCGTGTGCATGTCTGACGCCAGTCCCGGCGTTTCTTTGCTGTAAGGAGGTTCCGGATATGTCGCTGTAATTGCCGGTGGCGGGTGAGAGTATCCCGGTCACGAGTGCGGAGGAAGGAGCGGTAGAGCCTGCGGGATTCACGCAGAAGAAGGACGGCCTGCGGAGGAAGCGTAGGGCGGTGAGGGTGGATGAGTTTGGTAGGGACATGAGCCTCCACAGCGTCAGTGATGGTCTTCTGAAGGAAGGAAGAGGCATGGGTGATGTCATCAGGGTGGTGGAAAGTGAGGGGGTGGCTGTCGACCTGTAAGGCAATGGATTCCCGGTAGGCATCCCAATTGGCACGGTGGTAGTCATGGACAGACTTTGGAGGGGCAGGGGGGCGGGTGGCTGCAGTGGCAGGACGGGTAGAGGAGATGGTGAGAAGGACAGGGAGATGGTCACTACCGACGGGATCGAGGACATCAACGGCAATGCGACCAAGGAGGTTGGGGGAAGCGAGGATAACATCGGGGGTGGAGTTACTTTCAGGACGGGTGTGCTGTGGGAGAGGAACAAGGTCACCATGGAGGGTGGCAAGGAACTGATGCCACCGCCGAAGGGTGGCAGGGTCACGGCTGTGGATGTTGAGGTCAGCGGCGATCACATAGGTGGAGAAGGTACGGTCAACATGGGAAATGAAGTCAAAGGGGAGAGGAGCGGCGGGGCGAATATAGATAGTGGCACAGGTGACGGTGAGGGAGGGAAAAAAGAGGCTGAGGAGAAGGTGTTCGGTTGGGTCATTGAGGAGGGGTTGTGGCTGGACAGGGAGATGCCGGAGGTGGCCGATAGCGACCCCGCCTCGAGCTAGGGGAAGGGGATTGTCAGTGCGGTGAAGGAGATAAGGGGAGATGCGGACCACATGGTGGGGTTGGAGGAAGGTTTCATTAAGGATGAAGGAGTCAACCTGGTGCTGGGAGAGGGTATGCATGAAGAGGTATTTGTTTGCAAGGAGGGAGCGAATGTTGAGGTAGAGGAGACGATACTGTTGACGAGCCATGAGAGTGGGTGCGGGAAGGGTGCGGGAAGGGGAGAGGGGCTTAAACGAGGGTGTCTAGACGGGTGAAGGTAAAGTGGGCCTGGTTGTGGGAGTATGTGGCGTAGGTATTTAAGTGGAAAACAGAGCGGGCAGCGAGGGAAATCTGCTGGAGTGTGTGGGGGCGCTGGAAGGGGTGGATGTTCTGCAGGACGACGGTGAGGAACCGGATGATGTCTTCTGCCGTAGGGGGAGGGCGGAGGGAATTGTTAGGGTGGATAGGTGGGTCAATGGGGCGAAGGGGGACAGTGAGTTCAGGGTTGGTGGGAGGGGGCTTGGCTTTGCATTTGGAGGAATAGGTGGGGTGAGGTTCATTGCAGGTGTTGCAGGATGGGGGGGAGGCGAGGTTGGGACACTGTTTGAGGAAGTGGGAGGCTTTACAATGGGGGCAGGTGGGTGGGTTCTTGCAGTTCTGGGTGAGGTGGTCATTGTACAGAAGACAACGCTGGCAGCGGTAAGATTGAGGAGGGGAACGGGACGGGTCAACAGGGTGGCGGCGGTTGAAAATCAGGGCTCCCTGCGTGAGGAGGTGGCCGATGGAGGAGGCGGACTCTGTAAAGATACGCATGAGGAAAGTAGGGCCAGAGGAGTTGTAAATACGGCGGGCAGAGCGGATTTCCAGGGAGGGGTGGGCATTCAGTTCCGCCAACACCTCAGCCTCCGTGACCACAGGGCTGAGTTTTGTGATGACGGCAGTGAGGGTCGGCGGACGACGAGGCGGTTGGGGTTGGCGAGGAGAGGAGGATGTAAGGAATGGGGTGAGGGATGCGTGGGGCCCAAAGGTGATGCGGGGAAGGCGCCGGAGGAGATCAGTATGGAAGGATGGAGAGGGAGACTTGATGAGAACAGAGTCTCTGTGAGGGATAAGTTGGGTGATGGGTGCACTGGGGATGTACTTCCGGATTTCAAGGGTGAGGGTGCGGGCATCCAGGAATTTCGGATCAGGGTTTGCTAGGACAAAGGTATACAGGGAGGGGGCTGGAGAGGAGGGAGGTGGGGTGGTATCCATAGTGGGGTCAGTGGGAGGTGGGGGAGGCGGGGCGGGCAGTGGCCTTTTGGAGGAAGGAGTAGAGGAGAGGTCGCCACTGGGCCGTTTGGAAGATTTTTTGGCGGGTGTTGCCTGGGAGGAGGGATAAGGGACTGGATGGATGGGGAGGTGGTGGGAGGCAGGGCCCTCCTGTGAGGCAGGAGCACCGGATGAGAGGGTAGGGCGCTCTGTGGCGGCGACTGTGGCGCGGCGGGCGGAGACTCCGGTAGGGGAAGCAGCGGTAGTCGCAGGGGGTAGAGGGGGGAAGTCGTCTCGGCGGGCGACAGGAGTGGGAGGGGGGTTGGGAGCAGGGGCAGAGGCAGTAGCGGGAGAAGGAGCAGGGGCAGTAACAGGGGTAGGAGCAGGAGTGACGTACAGGTGGGGATACATCGATGGAGAGGAGATAGATGGGGAGGAGACTGTGAGTAGGGGAGGTGCATGAGACGGGTGAATCCCAGAGGAAGCACTCCATGACGTTACAGTGGGGGCAGGTGAAGGAGAGGTGTAGATGATGGTGGTAGTTGGGGCGTCCATGATTGCAGGCGGCAGCGAACACGGAGAGACGGCGGCAGAAGAAGCGGCGAGCACCAAGAGACGGCGGCAGAAGAAGCGGCGAGCACCAAGAGACGGCGACAGCGGCGGCGGCGGCTGAAGAAGCGGCGACCAGGTGGCGGCGGCAGAAGAGGAAGCGGCGAGCACCGACAGGCGGCGACCAAGCGGCGGCAAGCACCGGGCGGCGGCGAACAGACGACGGCGGCGGCGGCGGCGAGCACCGACAGACGGCGACCAAGCGGCGGCGGCGGCGGCGGCGGGCAGCAGTGACGGCGTGCAGACGGGCAACAACGCGACAAGCACGAGTGGGGCTCTTCCACGTCGAAGGTACACCCTGAGAGTAGCCCAGGCAGTGCGAGTCCTCGATGAGGAAGTGAGGGAATGCAACCCTCGAATGGCAAGTTTGCGCCACCATCTACGACCTATAAAAACAATCCTTTACGATACTTAAATGGGTACAATTTTTTTTCTGCACTCGGTGATAATTATATACGTTCTTAAGGGAGCTGATACGCTTACCAATTTTGATTGTAAGCAATTTCTTATGAGGTAACAACACATGTAGTTATGCTACGTAAGATTGCAGATTTTTATTTTCTGTGTCATAGCTGAGAAGTAATGGTGGCGCCGCACAACAGTTATACAGCGAAGTACTTTGCCGCCTGCCCCGTTAAACAGATGGCGTGGCTAGTTAGGTCCAGACTCCAGTGAGTGCGATCTGCCATGCAAACGTCAGACATGCGCCGAATGGTAGATAGGCGAAAGTTCTTCGTTTCAGTATTCACTTTCGTGGGAACGTACGCTACATCTGCGGGTAACAGGCTTTGTTATTAACTTTAATTTCATTTATATTTACCACTTGTTATTATCTCTCATTGAATCTATGACTCTGAAATCACGGTACTGTCATTCATCTGCATTCGATTTTAACGAGTCGCCGCTTCGGCATTAGCAGTGCAGAAATTTTTCGTCTACTTTTATTGTTGTTGGCACGAGCTGTGTGAGCCCTTCTTTCGTACAAAATCTATTTATGTTCTTGTAATACTGTAATAACTGCAGCCAGCACAATTAAATCTTGAAATATACATTAACTTGTTACAAGCACTGAATTATCAAAACATGCCTACAAAAAAGAATTGCTGTAACTTTGAAATATAGAGACTAGCCAAAAACCGCTTCAGAACACATGGTTTCCACCTAAACAAATGTGGCAAGGAGATTATCTGCAATAGACTGACATTCCTGACAATTATGGGAGACAATAAGAAACCAAAAGTCAGAAACCATAAACAGATGCTTATAAGCAATTGGATCAAGACAAACAAGATGGGAAATAAAAAGAGTAATAGTGGCCATCCAATGCAAACTACACTAGCTACACTAGACAAATGGGTCATGAAGTCACAGAGACGACACACAAACTCCCTCACACCTCAAAAAAGGTCAGGAACCTGAAACGATCCATAATGTGATGGTGAACATTGTCGAGACAGCCCTCCAAAATGACAATGTGACGCCTCAGCAGTGTGATGTGCATGTGGATAGTTTCCAGGACCACCTGGAAAATGAGCCCTCTGCCAAGGACGACCAACAGAGCCAGCACAACTGCTCGGAAGTCAACATATCTGGAATACAGCACAATTTAAACTGAAGGTCAGTGACACAGTAAATATGACTTAGAGCGCCCTGAGTAAACCCCACACTGACCTGAAAATCTATTGTCACAATGACCAATCCTTAAGCAACAAAACTGATGACTTACGCATTTTGCTGTACAATAAACTCAGTGATATATCGGTAGTATGCCTAGCAGAGCACTGGCTCTGCACTGATGTAGTTGAGTTAATCTCACTTCTTCTTCTTCTTCTTCTTCAGTAGCGCTACAGCCCCTGGTGAGTCTTGGCTTCTTCAACAATCTTGCTCCACACTTCTTGGATATTTGCTGCTCTTCTCCACCCGCGGACTCCCATATTGGGGATATCCATTATTACCTCGTCAATCCGTCTTCTTCTAGGTCTCCCTTTTCGCCTAACTGAATGGATCATACCTTTCATCATTTTCTTTGGAATTCTATCCTCTGCCATTCTCTCCAAGTGTCCTAGCCATCGTATTCGCTGTGATTTGACAAATTTTACTATGTCCATGCCTTGCATTAACTCTTGTAATTCGGCATTGTAGCGTTTTCTCCAGCCTTCTTTGTCCCTTATTGGCCCCTATATTTTGTGTAGTATTTTCCGCTCAATGCTTCTTAGTGCATTTTTATCATGTTCTGTCAACGTCCATACCTCTGAGCCGTGTGTGATAACGGGGTGGACTAGGGAATTGTATATTAGCAGTTTAGTTTTTCTTGTAACAAGGCTATTTTTTAAAAGCTGCATATTTGCAAAGTAAGTTCTGTTTCCTGCTTGTATTCTTTCCCTTATAGCCTTTCCAATACTGTTATCATTTGTTATTAGGGCTCCCAAGTAGGTAAAAGTGGACACTCCATTGAAGCATTTCCCATTCATGTTTAGGTTTTTAGGGGTTCTTCTGGCCTCAGATTGTGACATTACCATATATTTTGTTTTGTTTTCATTTACTATGAGACCAATTTTTAAGGCTTCTGTTTCAATCGCCTGGTATGTTTCTAGGAGTGTAGGCCTGTTGATATTTCTTCCCACTGTAGCAATGTCATCAGCATATGCACATATCTGCCTAGTTTTCATAAATATGGTGCCTCTTTTGTTGATTTTATGTACCACACTATGCAGGTCTATATTGAATAGGACAGTGGAGAGACTATCCCCTTGCTTCACACCTTTATTAAAGTCAAAGCATTCACTTGTTCTCCTAACGACCTTTACTTTTGCTCTTGTCTCTGTCATTGGCATTGTCATTCTGATTAATCTTATTAATTTAGCACATATACCAACTTCTTTCAGTACTCTGTATAGTTCTTGCCGATTTATTCTGTCAAAGGCTTGTTTACAATCCATGAATAGGAAATGCAGATCTATATCATATTAATAGGACTTTTCCATCATTTGTCTTATCACAAATATTTCATCAGTTGCTCCTCTGCCTGGTCGAAAGCCACACTGATATTCCCCTAGTATGCCTTCTGCACACTTCTGTATCCTTTCGTTTAATATACTTGTGAAGATCTTATAAGTTGTACTTAGGAGTGTTACACCTCTATAGTTTTCACATGCTGTTCAGCCCCTTTCTTATAAATGGGGACTATTATTCCAATTTTCTAATTATCTGGCATAGTTTCTGTTTCCCATATATCTGATATTAATGTGTGCAGTTCCTTTATTACAGCTTCACCACCAGTTTTTATTAATTCAGTAATTATGCTGTCTTCCCCAGGAGCTTGATTGTTTTTTGACTTGTGCACAGGCTGGGAGACCTCTTGTAGTGTTGGCTTTCTTGCCTCATTGGTGTCATTGTCTATTTCCAGCTCCACTCTTCCCTCCTGTGTGGCTGTCTCTTCATCTTCTTGGCTGGTGCTTAGTGTATCTTTGAAATACTCTGTCCATCTTCCCACTATCTGTTCTTCCTCCCTTACCATTTTCCCATCTTTACTGGAACAGGCCATTGTTTTTGGTTGGAGTCTATTCTTCATTTTGCCTATGGCATGATAGTACTTTCTTATTTCACCCTGTTCCTTTAGTTCTTCTAGTTCTCGAAATTTCTTCTTATTCCACTCTCTTTCCTTTCTCTTGCACAGTCTGTTAGCTCTTCTCCTTCATTCTCTATATTGTTCCACATTATTTCTGGTTTCTCTCTGTAGCACTTTTGTTATTGCCCTGTTGTTTTCCTCTATTGCTGACCTGCAATCTTCATCAAACCATTCCTGGGTTTTTCTGTTCCTTCTTATGCCTATTATGTCCTCTGCAGCATCCTTAATGGCTTTTTCAAACCTGTTCCACGTTTCATCTACTCCTACTGTGGTCTCTTCATTGCTCAACTTTCTGCTTAGTGTTACTTGGTATTTTTTTACTTCATCAGGGATGTTCAGTTTGTCTGCATTCCATTTCATCATCTTCCCCATTCTGTTGCCATTTGTTAGTGACAGTTTCTCTCTGAAGACTGATTTTATCACAAAGTGGTCTCAATCACAGTTTGGTCCTCAGTTAATCTCACTATCAAATTTCATATTGTGTGAACACTACTCCAGATCAAATGATGGACATGGTAGGGTTGCTATCTTCATAAAACAACACATTGAATATAGCCCACTTCCTACCCTAAAGGAAATAGGAACAGAGAAGATCTTTGAATGTGCGGCCATAAAGCTTACAGATCTAAATCTAATTATAGCTACAATTTACCGTCCCCCCTCCACTAGTATTAATGATTTTGTGTTACAAATGGTCTTGTTTCTATCCAAAATAAGTCAGTGGAAACAGGATGTAATTATATGTGGTGACTTTAATATAGACTTTCTCACCCACAACAGAAACAGGGAGACATTGATTAACATTGCAAAAACTTATAATCTGCATGGCCTTGTAAATGAGTCCACTAGAATAACACCCACATCCAAGACACCTCTAGATCAAATTTTTGCAAATAGGAATAAACTTAACCCAACATTAGAAGTAGGCCTTTACAATGCAGGATTCAGCGACCACCGAGCTGTCATTCTAAAGGTCGATGTTAGCAAAGATACCTCAAACCCAGTTTATGAAGGTTTTTCACCTGAGATAACCTGAACAAGCTAAATGCCCTCCTTAGTGAAGAAAACTGGACAGTGATGTATACAGCCAATGATGTCAACATGAAATTCAACAAATTTCTTCACACAATGATCCACCACTTTGAAGAGGCTTTTCCACAAAAACCAGTAAGAATAAATAATAATAAGGGAAACAAGACTTGGATTACACCAGCTATAAAAATTCTTGCAAACATAAAAGAATACTCCACATGTTATGTAAACAAAGTAGTGACTCCCCTCAACTAACAGAATACTATAAAAACTACACATGTATCATAAGAAGAGACAGGCAAAAAGGATGCAAAATGATGAGTACATTGACAAATCCAGCAATAAAGTAAAAGCAATGTGGAATATTATAAAAAGAGAAAGAGGGGAAAACAAAGCTACAAACATGAACATAGAAATCAAACTCAACAATGAATCTATATCTAATCCCTCAGTTGTGGTGAACTCTCAACAAATTCTTAGCAAGCATAGCTGAAAAATTAGTCAAAAATAATCCTAACACAAACTACCGACCAGCAAACCAAAAATATCACACATGTGCACAGTCAATTTTCCTTACCAAAGTCACTGAAAATGATGTTGCAAAAGTCCTCAGAGAGTTAAAAAAGGCATATTTAGCTGGAATTAATGTTATCCCAGTAGCTGTCATCGAAAATTATTTACACACAATTACTGAACCATTAACTCATCTCTGTGACTGTTCTTTCCAGGCAGGTACTTTCCCTGAAGCTCTGAAACTTTCTAAAGTAGGCCTAATTCCTGTCTCCAAAAAAGGTATGAATAACTAAAGGCCTATCTCAATCTCATCCTGCTTTTGTACAGTTTTTGAAAAAATAATGTACAAAAAACTGATGGATTTCATTGAAAAGAACGGTTTACTAAGTTTAGCTCAACATGGGTTCAGAAGCAACAAATCTACTGAAACTGCAGAATATGATTGCATAAATATGCTATTAGATCTGTTAGACAAAAACAGCCTATAACAGGCATATTTCTGGATCTGTCAAAGGCTTTTGACACTGTTGACCACAAAATATTGCTGAAAAAAATAGAAACCTATGGTATTGGATCAATTGAAAACAATTGAATTGCTTCATTCCTAACCAATCAGATGCAGAGAGTCAGCATGAAATACACTAATAGACAAACCAAATCAATAACCGAAATCCTATTGAGTAATAAAACTGTAAAGCAAGGTGTACCACAGGGCTCAGTATTGGGACCTCTACTTTTCCTCCTGTATATTAATGACCGCAGCCTGAATGTAGATGCACACAAAACAATAATATTTCCTGAAATCATGTGCTAGCCTGAAAACACTAACCAAGGTGTACTATGCTTACATACAAGCCCACCTACAATATGGTGTGATATTTTGGGGAAATTCTCCAACTGCCTTAAGCACATTCAAAATCCAGAAGAGAGCAAACCCAGAGACTCCTGCAAACACATCTTCAGAAAGTTGGAAATCCTTATACTGCCTTGCCTATATATTCTCGAGACTCTAAAATTTTTCAGAAACCACATAGTGCCAACTGCCTCCAGAGTGGTAAAAAATAATGAAATACATAATCACAACACTAGGAAAAACTCAAATCTGCATGTTTTACGTACAAACACCAACTGTGTAAAAAGGAAGCTTTCCACATGGGCCTCCAACTGTTCAACAATCTTCACACTAGTATTAATTCCATCGAAGACATCATGCGTTAGTGAAAAATAGATGAGAATTCATATCCTCACAATCGAATATTCGCCATGAGCTTTAATACAGTATTTTGTATATGTAGGCCTAACTTGATGTAGTATGGTGGAAGGTATTAAAACCTTGGGTATAGTGTGTTTGCAGTGTAGGGTGGGTTTTTTACATAACTATTGCAAAAACTTTTGAATTTGTGCCCTCTGTAAATTTGGTGAATTTCTGAAAGGCTGTTGATAAAAAAAATCATTGATTGATACTTTAACTGTGCATCACTAGTATATATACAACTGGGGATGAAATGTGTGTCATTAATGCTAGGAATTACCAGGTATGTAGATACATAATATCAGTTTATTAGTTACTGCTATAACAATCATGGGGTGAGAAAACACAGAAAAGCACACACAGAAAAAGAAGAAAAGTTCCAAGTATGATTATTTAACAATCATTACTTCAACACCCCTCACCTCAATTTGATACTTCCATTAAGTATCTGCAAATTTCACTAATCCCATCTTTGGACACGCTCCATTGAACTGTGCACTCATAGTAGCTTTTGTTGAATATCTGCCTCTCATTCCTCATAGCTGATGTGTTGAAAATTCAGATGTCTTTCGTTAAGCAGCTGCTGTATGAGATCGAATTTAATATTCATATGCTTCAATCCTCCAAGATCCCACTTCTGTAATAGACACATGCATGATACAGAGTTCTGTTGTCATAAATACTTTAAATAAATTGTATATGTAGGCGTAACTTGATGTTGTATGGTGGATGGTATTAAGACCTTGGGTATAGTGTGTTTGCAGTGTAGGGTGGGTTTTTTACATAACTCTTGCAAAAACTTTTGAATGCCAGGTTTAAGGAACATCAGGATACGGGAGGTTTTCCACAGGTCGGGGTAGTAACCGGTGGCTAGGACTACATTGTAGAGCCTGGCCAGGGTGGAGAGGAAAGAGACAGGAGCTTCACGAAGGTGACGGTAGGTGACACGATCGTGACCAGGAGCGGTGTTGCGTTTTGTGCGGAGTGTAAGAATGAGATCCTGTGTAGTGGTAGGGGCATTGAGTTCCGTGTGTGCAATGTTGTCCAAGTACTGGAAAGCAGGTGCGAGGGGAGGGACAGAGGTCTCAGTTCGATCGCGGACATCCGGGAAGAGGGAGTTATCGAACTGGGGATCATCAGGGATGGAAAATACATCGGAGAGGTAGGAGGCAAAGTGATTGGCCTTACTAAGGGTGTCAGGGAAGGGGTGATCATCATGGAGAAGAGGATAGTAGGGGGAGGGTTTAGTTCCGGTAAGACGATGGAAGGCTTACCAGAACTTGGACGAGTTGATAGGTAGGGTAGCATTTAAACAGGTGCATGTCTGTCGCCAGTCCCGGCATTTCTTAGCTGCGAGCAAATTACGAATGTGTCGCTGGAGTTGCCGGTGGCAGCGTAGTGTGTCCGGGTCACGCATGCGGAGGAAGGCACAGTAGACGGCGGGATTCATGGAGGAGGAGGACGGCCTGTGGGGGTAAGGTAGGACGGCGGGGGTGGATGGCGACAGTAGGGACGTGGGCCTCCACAGCCTCAGACAAGGTCTGCTGGAGAAAGGAGGCGGCATGGGTTACATCGTCAGGGTGGTGGTAGGTGAAGGGGTGGCTATCGACCTGGGTGGAGAGGCTATCCCGGTAGGCATTCCAGTTGGCATGGGAATAGTCATGGACATACTTAGGGGTAGTGTCATTACGAGGGTCGGGGCGGGGGCGATGACCATCTGAAACGGTGAGGAGGACAGGTAGATGGTCGCTACCAATAGAATCCAGGACATTCACCGTTTTGCGGTCAAGGAGGTTGGGGGAGGAAAGGATAACATCGGGAGTGGAGTGGGATTCGGGACAGGTGTGCTGGGGGATGGGGATGAGGTCGCCTTGAAGGGAGGAGAGGAACCGATGCCACCGCCGTAACTGGGCGGCCGAACGACTATGGATGTTGAGGTCGGCGGCGATCGCGTAGGAGGAGAAGGTACGGTCAATGTGGGAGAGGAAGTCGAAGGGAATATGGGCGTTAGGGCGGACACAGATGGTGGCGCAGGTAAGGCTGGGGAAGAAGAGACTAAGGATCAGGTGTTTGGTGGGCTCGCGAAGGAGAGGTTGGAGCCGAACTGGGATCTGGCGGTGGTGACCAATGAAAACTCCGCCACGCGCAATCGGGAGGGGATTATCGGAGCAGTGGAGGAGGTAGGGCGAATTGTGGACGGTGTGGTGGGATTGGAGGAAGGTTTCATTGAGGAGGAAGGCATCCACGTGGTGGGTGGCAAGGGTGTGCAGGAAGAGGTTCTTTTTGGCAGGAAGGGAGCAGATATTGTTGAAAAGGATACGGTGCTGTCGCGCCATGACAGGGATTTAGACGAGGGTGTCAAGACGGGAGAAGGTGAAATAGGCCTGGTTGTTGGAGTAGGTGGCGTACATTTTTAGTTGGAAAATGGAACGGGCGCCAAGCGATACCTGTTGGAGGGTGTGGGGGCGCTGAAAAGGATGAACATTCTGAAGGACGATGGTGAGGAATCTGATGATGTCCTCAGCGGTAGGGGGTGGGCGAAGGGAATTGCTGGGAGGGGTGGGGGCGTCCAGAGGGCGGACAGGAACGGTGAGTTCAGGAGTGGTAGGAGGGGGTCGGGCCTTACATTTCTGGGAGTATGTAGGATGAGGGAGGTTAAAGGTATTACAGGAGTGGAGGGACTGGAAATTGGGGCACTGCCGTAAAAAGTGGGCTTGCCTACAGTGCAGGCAGGTGGGGACCTCGCGACACTCAGATGTCGAGTGTGCATTATACAGCAAGCGCCTTTGGCAGCAGAGGGATTGAGGAGGGGAACGGGTAGGGTCAACTTGGTAGCATTGGTGAAAGAGAAGGGCACCGTCCTTCAGGAGACAGCCGATGGAGGGGGCGTGATCAGAGAAGACCCCCATAAGGCGGGTGGGGCCGGCTGAGTTATGGATGCGGCGAACTGCACACACCTCCAGATGGGGATGCGCCTTAAGATCCGCCAACACCTCCTCCTCCGTGATCGCCGGACTAAGCCAAGTGATCACGGCAGTGAGGGTCAGCGGGCCATGCTGGGGTTGGGATTGGCGGGAGGGAGGCAGGGAAGGAGCAGGGGTGAGGGAGGCATTAGGGCCAAAGCGGGTGACAGGGATGCGGGAAAGGAGATCTGTGTGGAGGGTAGGGCTGGGGGAGGAAATGAGCACCGAATCACGGCGAGGAGGGAGATGGGGGCACCAGGAAAATTCTGGCGAAGGAAGAGGGTGAGGTTCGGGGCCTCAAGAAGGGAGGGATCAGGACGGGAGAGGAGGTAGCGATAGGAGGAGGCGGAGGAGGAGGAGGATGAGTTAGGAGGGCCGCAGAAACGGAATGAGCAGAGGGTGGGAGTGGAGGGAAGGGATCAGAGGAGGCGTGGGAGGGAGGAGCCGGGGATGGAGCGACAAATAGTGAGGGAGATGGGAGAGTGAGGAATGGGGGGATGGACTGAGGGGGGAGTGATGCGGCACACCAAGTGATAGTGGTGGCGGCGGCGGAGAGGGATGTGTATACGATGGCAGTGGTGGTGACAGTAGTGGTGGTGGTGGGGGTCGACATTACGAGAAGGGGAAAAGCACAGGACAGGACAAAGAAGCAAACGAGGGACGGACAAGGCGACAAGAAACACAGAGTAGAAGGGACGGAGAAACTACGAAGGAGACTGGGGCCGAAGCCCCACTCTGCTGCTGCTGGCGGGGGAGGCGACGTGGCTGTCTGGCCGGCTGGTGGGGATGCTGATGCTGATGCTGCTGGCTGCTGGATGCTGCTGGCTGCTGGACGCTGCTGGCTGCTGGACGCTGCTGGCTGCTGGCAGGAACCGCTGCTCGCTGGCTGGCAGGAACTGCTGCTCGCTGGCTGGCAGGAACCGCAGCAGGGTGGCTGGCAGGAACCGCAGCAGGGTGGTTGGCAGGAACCGCTGCAGGGTGGCTGGCACCTGCAATATACCTAACACTTCGATTAGAACCGAAATGCCAATCGAACGGCGGTATCCTTCCGGATTACCGCCGGAAATCAGATATGGTGTAGATTTATGTCCCATGATATTTGGGCACACCATAAGAGCCCCTCCGTGTTCTCAAATCATCCTATCGAGCCAGTTGTTAATTTTCCCTTGTATGAAGTGTGCTAGCACTTTATCTTTGGATTTGGCCCAGTTTCGCTAATACGTTTGTTTCGTTCGTGTCCGTAATTTTCTTACCTCAACTTAGTTTACATTACATGTGCTTTCAGCAATGAGGCGCCATCTGCCAAAAAAAGTCCTTTCTTCCTGAATGTCATTATCTGTACGCTAGATGGATGTGAACACCGTTTTACGTTTGGCATTATGATTAACTTTTGCTCTTAGATTAAAATATGATAAATTTTTTAAAATTTTTTTCATTTTTTCGATGGTGTGCTTCTCCTCTGTTTGTTCCTTTTCACTAATTTGTACAATCGCTTTTTGGCGTATATAACTGTACTATGTGGTTGACAAAATCTTTGTCAATATATCCATTTCATGTAAACATTTTAGTATTATATCATGATATTTCATTCCGGTCTTCTCTTCAGGCTCCAAACCTTGGCCCTTCCTATTAACTACGTCCGTCTGATTGGGTCCTTTCTTTCCCAACGTCCTTCCTACGTCACTGTCCATAACACAGTTTCCTACACCTATTTCCCCTCCACCGGTGTGCCGCAAGGTTCTGTCCTTTTCCCTCTTCTGTGCCTTCTGTATACGGCGGACATGCCGCCATCTTCACCCACCGTCCACCTTCTCCAATACAATGATGACACCACCTTCCTTGCCCTCTCCCCCACCCTGCAACGCTTTCAACACCTTCTCCAATAACATCTTGACCGGTTCACCGCATGGTGTAACCACTGGTTGCTCAAGGTCAATCCTTCCAAGACCCAGGCGATCATTGTAGGCAAATCGTCTACATCACCATTTATGGCTGTCCTATCACCCTTACTCCCACCCTCAAGTATCTTGGCGACACCCTGACCGTCGCCTCTCCTGGTCCTACCATCTCTGGACTATCCAAGCCAAGGCACGCTCGCGACTAAGTCTCCTCAAGCTCCTTTCTGGCCAAATGTGGGGTCTGGACACATCCACCATCCTCCACACCTATAAGTCCCTCATCCTCCCTATCCTCTGTTGCGCTCATCCCACCTGGCTCTCCGCCCCTCCTACCTTTTACAAATCCCTTCAAATCCTAGAACGGCATGCGCTCCGCCTCGCCTATGTCATCTGCCTCCCATCCCCCACGCATATCCTGTATGACCTCATCCCATTCCCGCACCTAGTCTTTTTCCTCTAACGGATCCCTTGGGTAACAGAAGAAATATTGAATTTAATTGATGAAAGGAGAAAATATAAAAATGCAGTAAATGAAGCAGGCAAAAAGGAATACAAACGTCTCAAAAATGAGATCGACAGGAAGTGCAAAATGGCTAAGCAGGGATGGCTAGAGGACGATTGTAAGGATATAGAGGCTTGTCTCACTAGGGGTAAGATAGATACTGCCTACAGGAAAATTAAAGAGACTTTTGGAGAGAAGAGAACCACTTGTATGAATATCAAGAGCTCAGATGGCAACCCAGTTCTAAGCAAAGAAGGGAAGGCAGAAAGGTGGAAGGAGTATATAGAGGGTTTATACAAGGGCGATGTACTTGAGGACAATATTATGGAAATGGAAGAGGATGTAGATGAAGATGAAATGGGAGATAAGATACTGCGTGAAGAGTTTGACAGAGCACTGAAAGACCTGAGTCGAAACAAGGCCCCGGGAGTATACAACATACCATTAGAACTACTGATGGCCTTGGGAGAGCCAGTCCTGACAAAACTCTACCATCTGGTGAGCAAGATGTATGAGACAGGCGAAATACCCACAGACTTCAAGAAGAATATAATAATTCCAATCCCAAAGAAAGCAGGCGTTGACAGATGTGAAAATTACCGAACTATCAGTTTAATAAGTCACAGCTGCAAAATACTAACGCGAATTCTTTACAGACGAATGGAAAAACTGGTAGAAGCGGACCTCGGGGAAGATCAGTTTGGATTCCGTAGAAATGTTGGAACACGTGAGGCAATACTAACCTTACGAATTATCTTAGAAGAAAGATTAAGGAAAGGCAAACCTACGTTTCTAGCATTTGTAGACTTAGAGAAAGCTTTTGACAACGTTAACTGGAATACTCTCTCTCAAATTCTGAAGGTGGCAGGGGTAAAATACAGGGAGCGAAAGGCTATTTACAATTTGTACAGAAACCAGATGGCAGTTGTAAGAGTCGAGGGGCATGAAAGGGAAGCAGTGGTTGGGAAAGGAGTGAGAAAGGGTTGTAGCCTCTCCCCGATGTTATTCAATCTGTATATTGAGCAAGCAGTAAAGGAAACAAAAGAAAAATTCGGAGTAGGTATTAAAATTCATGGAGAAGAAGTAAAAACTTTGAGGTTCGCCGATGACATTGTAATTCTGTCAGAGACAGCAAAGGACTTGGAAGAGCAGTTGAACGGAATGGACAGTGTCTTGAAAGGAGGATATAAGATGAACATCAACAAAAGCAAAACGAGGATAATGGAATGTATTCAAATTAAATCGGGTGATGCTGAGGGGATTAGATTAGGAAATGAAACACTTAAAGTAGTAAAGGAGTTTTGCTATTTGGGGAGTAAAATAACTGATGATGGTTGAAGAAGAGAGGATATAAAATGTAGACTGGCAATGGCAAGGAAATCGTTCCTGAAGAAGAGAAATTTGTTAACATCTAGTGTAGATTTAAGTTTCAGGAAGTCGTTTCTGAAAGTATTTGTATGGAGTGTAGCCATGTATGGAAGTGAAACATGCACGATAACCAGTTTGGACAAGAAGAGAATAGAAGCTTTCGAAATCTGGTGCTACAGAAGAATGCTGAAGATAAGGTGGGTGGATCACGTAACTAATGAGGAGGTATTGAATAGGACTGGGGAGAAGAGAAGTTTGTGGCACAACTTGACTAGAAGAAGGGACCGCTTGGTAGGACATGTTCTGAGGCATCAAGGGATCACAAATTTAGCATTGGAGGGCAGCGTGGAGGGTAAACATCGTAGAGGGCGACCAAGAGATCAATACACTAAGCAGATTCAGAAGGACGTAGGTTGCAGTAGGTACTGGGAGATGAAGAAGCTTGCACAGGATAGAGTAGCATGGAGAGCTGCATCAAACCAGTCTCAGGACTGAAGACCACAACAACAAACAACATTTGTATACCCACCATGTCTGATTGTCTCCTTTTGTATAATTAGTTCGAAGAGCGGTGTAGTATGCCGCTGCTGGCCTACGTGTATCAGGTGTGAAAATACCAATAAGAAAAAACGTTATATTTTACCTCACTTTGTTTGTCATATCTCTTTCTTCTTCTTCTCTTTTTATTTTAGCCGTATCGTTTCACATAAGAGGGCGGATTTGCTTTGCAGCGCCCCCTTATGGTTTCTTATTGTCATAGTCAATTCTCGATCTATCACTTTGTTTGACCTCTGCTTAAGACAGTATTACTACTCAGGGCAAATATTGGTTGAAAGGTAAATTTGTATGTTCATTTTTGTTATGGTGCTCGCTTATTTCCAAGTCCGCACCGTTCTTAGTGCTGAGTTTTCACTCAGATGGCGCTTTGGCGTTAGGCGGTTGGTTCCGTGTGTGATCGCTGGCCGGGGCTGAGCTGGAGGCGTGTGAGGAGGGAAGAGGTGGCTGCCTTGGCGTGAAGACAGTTCGGCTCGACTGGGGTTGTTTGCAGCTGGACGCCGAGTGGGGCCCGATGGGAAGACCGGACCGTGGCTTTACGGTTAATAGTGTGGACAGCGGCGTGGTGTGCCGTTTAACTTGATTGGCAAGGGGAGCAAAATCTCGCCTGTTGTAGTTTGTCGAGCCTGAGTTTGAAACACCTTCTATGTGCGGCGGGATTTCATTTCGTCCTCCTGTCTCTCCGTCGCTGGGATTGCTATCCTCGTTTACCGTCCCATGGATGTATATCGATGTGCTACGCTGCTCTCCGTACTCTACTAGACGCTGGTGATGGAAGTGCGCCGTTCAGCGGCACGTTAGTCTGGGTGCTTTATGTTTGATTCAGGTGCATAGTCTTCGAGTGGCACTCCTTAGAGTTTGCCTTGCGCCGTTAGATTGGAGTTTATTTTGTCTTGTGGTGCCTCCGCTTTCCGTTAACGAAGGTTAAGCTTGATTCAGCACTTGATATGACGCTTCACTCCTCAGCAGGCGGGTCAGAGCCACCTTCGCAACTAAACAGAAGCCTTTGGACTGAGAGGTCTTGTATCTTGCATATTGTTCATAAATTGTTGTTTTGGTATTAAGTTGGCCGAGGTTTCTTATGGATTTCCCAGAATTTGGTCTGTTTGCCGGCATGGGCTAGGTCTCGTTATTTTAAAGGTCGGTCCTTGTTTTGGCTTAGTATGATTTTGGTTTACTGCCTTGTTGTTCTGGTAGTACCCCGGGTCGCTGTTGTTGTGTTTAATTTTGTATGGGGCTGCATGCTCGAAGCCGTGGAGTACCATTTGTGTGAACTGCTTCACTGGGGAGTACTGATTGGGCCATTCTTGGTCCTCTTTTGTATGAAATAATTTTATTATTATTTTAAAGTAACATTATTACGTAAATGATTTAATTCTTGTTGTGTTAATTGCAACTTGGGTATTGAGAAATATGGTAGTGTAATTTCGCAAGATTTAATAGTGGCACATGCCCCTTTACCCTTCGTAATCTGTTAATTACTGAAAGACCTTAAGCTCATACCCATATGATGTGATTTTCTTAAATTATTGTATTTTTATGTCATGTTATTGTCTTTTTAAATTTGCTGATCACTGGTGTACTGTTCCAAGTATTAAAATGTTTCAGGTAGCTATTACTTGGGTGGAACGCGCGGAACCGCAACGGAGAGAGTAGTTGCGTGCCTTACGTGTCCATTGTTGGCCCGGCCTGGTGTCCATTGTTTGTTTTGGTGCCCCTGAGTTAAGTATTGTGTTGCCTCCTCCCTTGAAGCCCTGTCGTGTTCTCACAAATATTTCCTTCAAGGCACTTTAGTTAATTTTATGCTAGTATTATTTTAATTTCTTACATTGGTAAAATTGTGCGGCCTTCATTATTCACACTGTTTGTCATAATGTCTCATATATCATGATGTGCGTGTGTAATGGTGCAATAAATGGATGATAGTTATTTCTGTTTTGGCGCCCTTTATTACTCCTTTCTTGACCCTATTGGTATGCTATCCTTGTACTTCTGTTGGTAACACACATCAACTTTAAATGTTTTAATGCATCTATATATATTCATTAGTTTACGTTGCTGTATGTACATTTATTCATTTGGTCACTGTTATTAATTATTTTTACTCTTGTATTTGTAGCACTGATGATGGCTGTTAATCAGTTGAAATCGATTTGCAAAAGTGAATAACTAAAACATGATTTTGCGACTGGTTGCTGCATATTGGTAATTTTCTGCTATTTTTGTTTCCCTTAATCTCCAGAATGCCTATGACTGTGTATGACATTCTGGACTCCTTTTCAAGCTCCTGACCTACACCCTTCCTGTGAACTTTATCCATGTCACTGCCTCCTACCTCTCCACCGTCCTTCCTATGTCACAATTCACACTACCAATTCGCATTACCAATTCGCATATCTTCCACCCTACCACAAGTGTGCCCCATGGCTCCATCCTTTCTCCTCTCCTATATCTCCTGTACAACACTGATACGCCCAAACCACCCCACCCATCCATCTCCTTCAATATGCTGATGACACTGCCTTCCTTGCTCTCTATCCTATCTTTCAATGGTCACAGCACTTCTTCAAAACCCACCTACACCAGTTTACCGCTTGGTGCAACCATTGGCTCCTTCAAATCAATCCTCAAAAACGAAGGCAGTCATTATAGGATTCACCTCCCACTCTTTCTGACTCCCTGGTTTCTACCTCACCTAATCCCCCCTTGAAATATCTTGGCCTCACCTGGACCATAACCTCACCTGTATTCAGCATCTCTTTACCATCCAGTGCAAAGCCCACAGCAGACTCCACATCCTGAAACTCTTCTCCATCTGGACTTGGGGATTGCATTCTTCCACCATTCTTCGTACCTAAAAATCCTTGATCTGTCCCATTCTTTGTTACGCCAGTGTCACCTGTATCTCTGCCCTTCCTAATTTCTATAAAGCCCCCCAAATTCTTGAATGCCATGAGTTCTGCCTCACTTTCTGTATCTGTCTCCCATCCCCCATGAGGATCATCTATGATGTCATCCCCTTTCCACATCTCCTCCATTTCCTTGAACAAATCTGATCCTCTAAACAAGCAGCTGCCTCAGTCACCCTCACCCCCTTGTGTTCCTTTCCTCTCCACTCCCCACCTCCTACCGCACTTTTACCAATGTGTCCCAACCTCTCTCCAACTCTACGTCCTCCACCTCTTATCCCAAAGGAACTATTAACATCTTTCATCTTGGATGATGCACTTCACCCTAGTATTTATCCTTCCTTCCAACTCTGAACCTGGCCTCCACTCCTCTCTTCCCTTGATCTCACTCTCCTCCCCCTCCCCATCTGCTGTTATCTCCCTCCTACCCCCTCCATCTTTCTCACTTCTCCTTTCCCAGTCCTTGGGCTCTTTCCTAGGCTGCTCCCTCCCCACTCTCTCTGTCTCCTGCCCTATGGTGTGCTACTGGCTCTCCCATTGTAACTTCCTGCCCCCTCCCCTCATGCACCGACCATCTATCTATCTTACCTCTCTCCTTCCTCTCTAACCTCCCATCCTTTAGCAGGCCCTTCTGCTTTTAATGCAAGTTACGCTGTCGCGTTTTGGTGCTCGCAGTGTGTGGTCAGTGTTGTCGTCCCGTGTGGCTCTCATTGCTGTGATAAGCGTTTTTAATTGTACTCTTCGGGCCACCAGTGTTTATCTGCTCGTCTTCAAGTGTCATTTTAATTATATGTGGAAATTATATAAACGTCCCTTGTGAAACTACCCCTTTCTTGTATATTTTAACGCCCATTGTTTCCCCTTGTCATGTGGAAACTTCGTCTTTTATGTCAATAGTTTACGTACGTACCGTTACTCCTGTGTTTTATGTAGTCTCTTGGCTGAAGAGCGGTGAATTGTGCTGCTGCCAGCCCACATCTGCCCGCATGAGCAGGGGTATGAAATAACAATAAAGGAAAAAAAAGAAATGTAAAACATAATTACTTCTGACTGTTTTGTTCAGAGAATTTTTTTTTTTCTGTGAACAAGCGCAACTTTCGTATATCATGTAACAAATGAGGAAGAATAGTTGCAAATATAAACAACACGATCTCATGAAACTTTTGGCCCCTTTGGTAAGGGAAGACGTTAACTTACGTCCTGACAAGTACTAATAGTTGCATTTACAGACGAAAACATATCACTTGGTAGCAATGACGTTGTTCGCCTGACCAGAAATACCAGTTAGCAGATAATTAGATTTATTGTACATGTAAGTGCCTCTAGTAGTTACTTACGACTAATTTACGTTTGTAGATGACAGTTGGCCTTGACTAAATGATGCAATACGCGAATTCGTAAACTACAATCAAACTCATTTACCGAATAATAGATTCTACAGTAAAGACACAAACGGGAAAGCTGAAAATAACGTAAGCCATAAGGTTTGGCACGTACTATATTATTGGCTTTCTGATTCTAGCCGCAAATTTTATATGATCTGCAGCTTCCTAAAATTGACTACATTGTTGGCAAAATGGGATAGCTACTATCCTACGCTAACGCCTTTTTTTTTCTTTATTGTGATTTCACTCCCCTGCCCCATATGGGCAGGGGAGGGCTGTCAGCAGCACAATCCGCCGCTCTTCAGCCGAGTGACATGACAATTAAAACAAGAAGAAAATAATACATACATAAGGAGGTAAAAAAGGGAACATAAAACAATATAAGGGGAGAAAATGGAGGTAAAAATACACTGATATGTAGACGTTCATTGGGGACAGTTAAAAAAGTCACCAGAAAGTTAAAAAAACACAGTTGGCGATTCTTAAAACACAGAGAAATCACTGGATGCGCAGGTACAGTTTAAAAGTCGGCCACAGTATTAAAAACACTCCGAAACAACACACTTAAAACCCACTTGGAGCACACACGACGAAGAATAAAACTACCAGGTGGGACCTGCCGAGGGAAAGGTCAGAGAGGATGGAAAAGGAGGGGAGAGCACGGGGCAGCTGGGGAAGCGGCGGGATGAAGGGAGGAGGGGCAACCGTGGGTTCACGAAGAGGCAGGAGACACATGGGGCGGTGGGGCGGGAGAGGAAAAGGGAAGACAGGGCAGGAGGGAGCGCAGAGACACTGAAAGAAGGCACAAGAGATGGAGGGGGAGTAGGAGGGGAAATCCGCTCAGAAGGAGGGAGGGGGAGGAGAGGGAGCCCTGAGGAGGAGGCAGGAAGAGGGGCTCAGAGTTGGTAGGAAGGGTAGATGTCAGGGCGAAGCTCATCATCCGGGAGTGGTAGACGGTGGAAGTTGTGTTGGGAAAGGAGATGGAGGGTGTGGAGATGGAGAGAGGGAGGGACACAACGGTAAAGGCGCGGCAACTGGTCGGGAGTGGAGAGGAAGGGAGACACCAGGGGGTGAGGGGGATCAAGGCGACGGACAATATATAGTGTGCGGATGTGTTCAAGGAAAAGGAGAAGGTGGGGGAAGGGGATGAGGTCATAGAGGATGCGCGTGGGGGACGGAAGGCGGATGCGGAAGGCGAGGCGGAGCGCATGGCGTTCGAGGATTTGGAGGGCGTTATAGAACCGGGGAGGGGCAGAAATCCAAGCGATGCTGGCATAACAAAGGATGGGGTGGATCATGGATTTGTAGGTGTGGAGGATGGTGGAAGGATGCAGACCCCATGTCCGGCCGGACAGGAGTTTCAGGAGGCGGAGGCGGTTGTGAGCTTTGTTTTGGATGGTAAGGAGATGGGGAGTCCAGGTGAGGTGGCGGTCGAGGGTGAGGCCAAGGTATTTGAGGGTAGGAGTGAGGTGGATAGGACGGCCATAAATGGTGAGGTAGAAATCAAGGAGGCGGAAGGAGCGGGTGGTGTGGCCTATGATGATCGCCTGGGTCTTGGAGGGATTAACACGGAGGAACCACTGGTTGCACCAAGCGGTGAATTGGTCAAGGTGGGTTTGGAGAGTACGTTGGGACCGTTGAAGGGTAGGATAAAGGGCTAGGAAGGGGGTGTCATCAGCGAACTGGAGAAGATGAACAGGAGGGGGAGGTTTGGGCATATCAGCAGTGTACAGGAGATAGAGGAGAGGGGAAAGGACAGAACCTTGGGGCACGCCGGCAGAGGGGTAGAAAGTACGGGAGTTGGAATTGTGGATAGTCACATAGGAGGGACGATGGGAGAGGAAGGAAGCAACGAGATGGACGAAGTTGATGGGGAGAGCATAGGTCTGGAGTTTAAAAAGGAGCCCAGGATGCCAGACACGGTCATAGGCGTTCTGGAGGTCAAGGGAAACAAAGATAGCAGAGCGACGGGAGTTAAGTTGGGGGGAAAGAAGATGGGTAAGGTTAAGGAGCTGGTCGTCAGCCGAGAAGGAAGGCCGGAAGCCACATTGGGTAAGAGGAAGGAGGCGGTGCTGGTTAAGGTGGCAGTGGATACAGCGAGAGAGGATGGCCTCAAAGACCTTACTGAACACGGAGGTGAGGCAGATGGGACGATAGGAAGAGGTAGCAGAGGGGGGTTTGTTAGGCTTAGGGAACAGCAGGACACGGGAAGTCTTCCACAGGTCAGGGTAAAATCCAGTGGAGAGGAGGACATTGTACAGGGTAGCAAGGACAGACAGGAAGGATGGAGGGGATTCCTTGAGGTGACGGTAGGTAACGCCATCATGACCAGGGGCGGTGTTGCGTTTGGAGCGGAGGACGAGTGTGATGTCTTGCATGGTGATGGGAGTGTTGATGTCGTTGATGTCGGAGGGGGGTAGCCGATCCAAGTACTGGAAGCTAGGGGCGAGCGGGGGGACCGAGGTGTCAGTGCGGTCAAGGACAGTGGGGAAGAGGGAGTAATCAAAATGGGGATCGTCAGGAATGGAGATGACCTCGGATAGGTGGGAAGCAAAATGGTTAGCCTTACTGAGGTTGTCAGGAAAAGGGCGATCGTCATGGAGGATGGGGTAATGCGGGGTGGGATGGCTACCAGTAAGGCGGTGGAAGGCTGACCAGTACTTGGAGGAGTTGACAGGGAGGGTGGAGTTGAGGCGTGTGCATGTCTGACGCCAGTCCCGGCGTTTCTTTGCTGTAAGGAGGTTCCGGATATGTCGCTGTAATTGCCAGTGGCGGGTGAGAGTATCCCGGTCATGAGTGCGGAGGAAGGAGCGGTAGAGCCTGCGGGATTCACGCAGAAGGACGGCCTGTGGAGGAAGCGTAGGGCAGTGAGGGTGGATGAGTTTGGTAGGGACATGAGCCTCCACAGCGTCAGTGATGGTCTTCTGAAGGAAGGAAGAGGCATGGGTGATGTCATCAGGGTGGTGGAAAGTGAGGGGGTGGCTGTCAACCTGTAAGGCAATGGATTCCCGGTAGGCATCCCAATTGGCACGGTGATAGTCATGGACAGACTTTGGAGGGGCAGGGGGGCAGGTGACTGCAGTGGCAGGACGGGTAGAGGAGATGGTGAGAAGGACAGGGAGATGGTCACTACTGACGGGATCGAGGACATCAACGGCAATGCGACCAAGGAGGTTGGGGGAAGCGAGAATAACATCGGGGGTGGAGTTACTTTCAGGACGGGTGTGCTGTGGGAGAGGAACAAGGTCACCATGGAGGGTGGCAAGGAACTGATGCTACCGCCGAAGGGTGGCAGGGTCACGGCTGTGGATGTTGAGGTCAGCGGCGACCACATAGGTGGAGAAGGTACGGTCAACATGGGAAATGAAGTCAAAGGGGAGAGGAGCTGCGGGGCGAATATAGATAGTGGCACAGGTGACGATGAGGGAGGGAAAAAAGGGGCTGAGGAGAAGGTGTTCGGTTGGGTCATTGAGGAGGGGTTGTGGCCGGACAGGGAGATGCCGGAGGTGGCCGATAGCGACCTCGCCTCGAGCTAGGGGAAGGGGATTGTCAGTGCGGTGAAGGAGATAAGGGGAGATGCGGACCACATGGTGGGGTTGGAGGAAGGTTTCATTAAGGATGAAGGAGTCAACCTGGTGCTGGGAGAGAGTATGCATGAAGAGGTATTTGTTAGCAAGTAGGGAGCGAATGTTGAGGTAGAGGAGACGATACTGTTGACGAGCCATGAGAGTGGGTGCGGGAAGGGTGCGGGAAGGGGAGAGAGGGGCTTAAATGAGGGTGTCTAGACGGGTGAAGGTAAAGTGGGCCTGGTTGTGGGAGTATGTGGCGTAGGTGTTTAAGTGGAAAACAGAGCGGGCAGCGAGGGAAATCTGCTGGAGTGTGTGGGGGCGCTGGAAGGGGTGGATGTTCTGCAGGACGATGGTGAGGAACCGGATGATGTCTTCTGCCGTAGGGGGAGGGCGGAGGGAATTGTTAGGGTGGATAGGTGGGTCGATGGGGCGAACGGGGACAGTGAGTTCAGGGTTGGTGGGAGGGAGCTTGGCTTTGCATTTGGAGGAATAGGTGGGGTGAGGTTCATTGCAGGTGTTGCAGGATGGGGGGGAGGCGAGGTTGGGACACTGTTGGAGGAAGTGGGAGGCTTTACAATGGGGGCACGTGGGTGGGTTCTTGCAGTTTTTGGTGAGGTGGTCATTGTACAGAAGACAACGCTGCCAGCGGTAGGATTGAGGAGGGGAACGGGACGGGTCAACAGGGTGGCGGCAGTTGAAAATCAGGGCTCCCTGCGTGAGGAGGTGGTCGATGGAGGAGGCGGACTCTGTAAAGATACGCATGAGGAAAGTAGGGCCAGAGGAGTTGTAAATACGGCGGGCAGAGCGGATTTCCAGGGAGGGGTAGGCATTCAGTTCCGCCAACACCTCAGCCTCCGTGACCACAGGGCTGAGTTTTGTGATGACGGCAGTGAGGGTCGGCGGACGACGAGGTGGTTGGGGTTGACGAGGAGAGGAGGACGTAAGGAATGGGGTGAGGGATGCGTGGGGCCCAAAGGTGATGCGGGGAAGGCGCCAGAGGAGATCAGCATGGAAGGATGGAGAGGGAGACTTGATGAGAACAGAGCCTCTGCGAGGGATAAGTTGGGTGATGGGTGCACTGGGGATGTACTTCCTGATTTCAAGGGTGAGGGTGCGGGCATCCAGGAATTTCGGATCAGGGTTTGCAAGGACAAAGGTATACAGGGAGGGGGCTGGAGAGGAGGGAGGTGGGGTGGTATCCATAGCGGGGTCAGTGGGAGGTGGGGGAGGTGGGGCGGGCAGTGGGGTTTTGGAGGAAGGAGTAGAGGAGAGGTCGCCACTGGGCCGTTTGGAAGATTTTTTGGCGGGTGTTGCCTGGGAGGAGGGATGAGGGACTGGATGGATGGGGAGGTGGTGGGAGGCAGGGCCCTCCTGTGAGGCAGTAGCACTGGATGAGAGGGTAGGGCGCTCTGTGGCGGCGACTGTGGCGCGGCGGTCGGAAACTCTGGCAGGGAAAGCAGCGGTAGTCGCAGGGGTTAGAGGGGGGAAGTCGTCTCGGCGGGCGACAGGAGTGGGAGGGGGGTTGGGAGCAGGGACAGAGGCAGTAGCGGGAGAAGTAGCAGGGGCAGTAGCAGGGGTAGGAGCAGGAGTGACGTACAGGTGGGGATACATCGATGGAGAGGAGATAGATGGGGAGGAGACTGTGTGTAGGGGAGGTGCATGAGACGGGTGAATCCCAGAGGAAGCACTCCATGACGTTACAGTGGGGGCAGGCGAAGGAGAGGTGTAGATGATGGTGGTAGTTGGGGCGTCCATGATCGCAGGCGGCAGCGAACACCGAGAGACGGCGGCAGCGGCGAGCACCAAGAGACGGCGGCAGAAGAAGCGGCGAGCACCAAGAGACGGCGACTGCGGCGGCGGCTGAAGAAGTGGCGACCAGGTGGCGGCGGCAGAAGAGGAAGCGACGAGCACCGACAGACGGCGACCAAGCGGCGGCGGCGGCGGCGGCGGCGGCGAACAGACGACGACGGCAGTGGCGGTGACGGCGTGCAGACGGGCAACAACGAGACAAGTACCGTTGGGGCTCTTCCACGTCGAAGGTACACCCTGAGAGTAGCTCAGGCAGTGCGAGTCCTCGAGCAGGAAGTGAGGGAATCCAACCCTCGAATACGCTAACGCCACCATCTACGACGTATAAAAACAATCTGTTACGCTAATTAAATGGGTACAATTTTTTTTTTTCTGCATTCGGTAATAATTGTGTACGTTCCCAAGGGAACTGATACGCTTACCGGTTTTGATTGTAAAGAATTTCTTATGACATAACTCATGTAGTTACTCTGCCTAAGCTAGTAGATTTTTATTTTCTGTGTCATAGCTGAGAAGTAAATGGGCGCCGCACAGCGGCTATACAGCGAAGTACTTCGCCGCCAGCACGGTAAAAGAGATGGCGTGGCTAGTTAGGTCCACAGCTCCAGACTCTAGTGAGTGCCATGCAAACGTCAGACATGTGCCGAATGGTGTATACGCGAACGTTCTTCCTTGCGGTATTCACTTTCGTGCGCAACAAACTTTGTTACTAACTTAAATTTCATTTAAATTCACCTCTTGTTATTATCGTTCATTGAATCTTTGACTATGAAATTACGGTACACTGTCATTCATCTGCATCTGATTTTAACGGGTCTCCGTTTCGGCTTGAGCAGTGCAGAAATTTTTCGTCTACATTCATTGTTGTTGGCACGAGCTGTGTGAGCCCTTCTTTCGTACAAATAACTGCAGCCAGCATTTCCATGCACAATTAAATCTTAAAATATACATTCAGTCATGAACCAAACATACACAATTAACGGAAAAACATACAATATCAGAATTAGATGTTTTATTGTGATGCAGTTTATTTTATTTTAAAGTAATGTCCGACAACCAGTTTTTCCGAATTACCCCCCCTCGCCGCCCCTCACTAAACGTCGCAACAGACTGGGGTAGCTCTGCATGTAGAGCTGCTGAGCTAGCAATCCCTAAGCCCACGTATTTCCTCGACCTAAAATACATGCCATTAGAAAGTTAAGCCTCAACAGTACAGTCAACCAATGAGAATTGAGCTACCATCAACCAAGGATACAGTACGACGCGAATCGACTGTAAATTAATTTTTGGCTGTTACAAAACATTAATTGTGCGAACTCAGGAAGGAAAGGTATATTCGTTACGAATCGGCTGGGAGTTGCAAAAGCTACAATTCGTGCCAGTTCAGCAAACCGTGAAACTTTGTTTGTACCTCCTTTAATGCCCAAAACGCCATAATATTCAGAGATATTTAATTTTTTGTGTTTGCTTGTTGATATTGTAATGTGGAATTGATTAAACCTCTGAATATGAAGTAGATATCAGGTGAAAATTAACGTCTGGGGCAGTGTAAACATCGCGCATTAGTGAAAAATATGATAATTCACACCACCACAAAACGAAGATTCGACATGAACCTTAATACAGTAGGCCTAACTTGATGTTGTATGGTGGAAGGCATTAAAACCTTGGACATAGTGTGTTTGCAGCGTAGGGTGGTTTTTTTTCCATAACTCCTTCGAAAACTTTTGAATTTGTGCCCTCTGTAAATCTGGTGAATTTCTGAAAGGCTGTTGACAAAATAATCATTGATTGATACTTTAACTGTGCATCACTAGTATATATACAACTGCGGATGAAATGTGTGTCGTTAATTCTAGGAATTACCAGGTGTAAATACGTAATATCTGTTTATTAGGTATCGCTATTACAATCGTGAAGATTGGAAAACACAGAAAAGCACACACAAAAAAGAGGAAAAAGTTCCAAGTATGATTATTTACCAATCATTACAACAACACCCTTCGCCTCAATTTGATAATTTCTTTAAGTATCTGCAAATTTCACTAAACCCATCTTTGGACACGGTCTATTGAAATGTGCACTCATAGTAGGTTTTGTTGAATATCTCCCTCTCGTTCCTCATAGCTGATACGTTGAAAATTCAGATGTCTTTCGTTGAGCAGCTGATGTATGAACTCATATTCAGTATTGATATGCTTCAATCCACTAAGTTCCCACTTCTGTAATACACATGCATGGTAGAGTGTTCAGTTGTCATAAATATTTTAAATTCTTCAAAAAGATCCTTCAGCCTCAGGGTGTCTGTTGTAGCCATTGCCAAAGCAATATGTTATGCTTCTGCCTCCTTTCAGCCCAACAAACAGTATTTCCAAATACCTGGAATATATATGCTGTTGTAGATATTCAATCTTCTTCTCTTGCCCAGTCAGAGACGATCATTTGAATTGCCCATTTTGTGACACAGATGAATGTCAAGTGTTCCTTTAATATACTTAATTTTGACTACTTCTTAGTATCAGTGATTTTCCAGCAGTTGCAATATAATCTACATGCAGTAGCAAATAAGTACTGTATTATAACCATCAGTGTTTTAAACAGAGAGACATCTATCAATTTTCAAATCCTGCTTTCCTTCATTAAACTGTCAAACTTAACGTTCTAAGTTCTTGGTGCCTGCTTCTGCCCATATAAAACATTGATGAGTTTGCATACAAGTCCTTCCTTACTCTTTACAACTTGAAGAACTTTTGTATAAATTTCTTCAGTCAGTTCTCAATGCAGGAATGCTTTTTGTACAGTCATTTGTTCCATAAATAAATCATGTTCATTCACCAGACTAACAAAAGTTCTCACTGTTGTGAGTCAAGTAACTGGAGCATATGTCTCCTCATTGTCTTGTCGTTCTACCTGAACACAACCTTTAATAACTGAAGGTGCCTTATATTTTTCAGTATTTTCAGATGCATCCCTTTTTTCTTTGAACACCCACATACTGTTGATGACACTTCTATTTGCTGGAAGTGATGCATAAGTCCCAGTTCCATTAGATGACAGGAGTCCAAGGTTAATACGGAAGTGTCCAATCCGACCCGTCTGCTTTGACCCATGACGTCACATATATGGCGGAAACGACCATAAACCATGATTCCAATATGGCGTATATAAAGTCGTTACGTACACATTATGAGGACGAAAATACATCGAAAAACAAACACACAAACGTTCCACAAAAAGCCTAATGCCACTAACGGGACAAGCGCGGGAAATAGGGGTTTTTTGGGTGGGGACAAACTAAAGATAAACAAATTTAGACATCCACCCCCATACAAAACCACGCAAAACGACATCACAGAACTCCCCAAATACCACTAAACACAATATCATCTGGAATCGGACACTTACCTTGACCTATATAGCTCAACAGCAGCTCCCGCTCTCATAAGTTGGGATGGAACACTTCCCTTGACCTGTTATCCTCACGACATCTCCACATACAGCCGTCCCTGGTCTGAGGCGCCGGAACTTTAAGTAAGCCTCATTTCTTCACGACCTACTGAACACTTCACGACTTCATCCAAAAATCCGAATAGATCAAGAAATTTTATTAGAGACAACGCACTGTCCCCCATCATAGCCGACGACCGAAAACTGTTAACGCTGTCAGTCATATCCATACCTACCAAAGACATAAAAAAGCAATTTATCAAAATTCACACACGACGCCACACTCGCAAACTAAACCAAAAACATCACCTAACACACCACCAGAGAGCACCACCGATCGCATCAAAACGACACCTATAAACACGCCACTCTCACAAACTACATTCCGCGCCGTCGTGACGTCACACACCACAACAGCCTTGCGTCACGGGTCAAAGTCGACGGGTGGGATCGGACGCTTCGGTTGACATTCGTTGTTTTTGTCCGTTTTTCTTTCTCATGGTGACACTTCACATCTTCAGAATTCTGTGGTAAGTTATTCACAAATGCTTTTGCATTCAAGGATAACACCATATGGTCTTCAAAGTACCTAGGTTTTCTTGTTATTCTATTGCTTTTCTGCAGCAGTTCTTTCTTCCTTAACTACTTATGAAGTGAAGGGCTCTGAGTTATCTTCAACAGTTCGTTCAGTTTCCTCTAGTTTAGTTTCATTCTGATGGTGTTGTCGTCTGCTATATTCTGTGTTATGTTGTCCATTTGAAAAATCTCCTTAAAGATCCTGTCACCACTACTATCACCTTCAAATAGAAACTTACTTTCTTCAACAATTACATCATTACAAATGCAATCTTGTATTGTTTGGACACTATAATCTGAAACCAACTGGACAATAACTCATCATGAAATATTCTGATGACCTGGTGCCAATGTTACTCACCCATAGTTCCTTTGGAATGTGCAAGTATGCATCACACCCAGACATACATAGTTCCTTCAAATTTGGCTTCCTTCTATACCATCACATTGCTGTAATTTCTCCGTGTATAGCTGAAGTTGGAATGCAGCTAATGATGGAAACAACTGCCAGTACCATTTCTGACCAAAGTTGCTTTCCAAAGTTTGCATCCAACAAAACTTTTCAACGATAGTACGCTGCCAGTCCAGTTTGCTGAGGTGTGTACCTTATGGTTAACTAGAGCTGCATCCCAATTTCTTCAAAGAATGTCATCGTGTCATTTGAAGTGCTTTAACATCTATTGTCACATCTAAATCTGCTGATTTTCTTGTTAAAATGAGCAGTAGTTATCCCATAGAGTACTTTAAATTAATGAAACACTTGAGGCTTTGACAGAAGAGAGTAAGCTGTTGTAAAGTGAGTACAGTCATCAGTGAAAGTCACTATTTATTCCTTTCCATAAAAAGAAACAGGCATTATAGAACCAAGCACATTAGTATGTATCTATCCAAATGGTTCTCTGGCTCGAACACGAGACTGAATATCTGGTAATGGTGTGTGTTTACCATCCGTTAAGGTCAAACATTTATTTATTGGTTTATAAAACTTTACGATAATGCTCGGTCCATTCCCAATGCTAGGTAACTAAATTTCTTTAGATTCTCAAGGTTCAAATGTCCTAAGCATTTATGCCACAGCTCTACACCACTGTCGGAAACACAGCCACGGTAGTTAAAACTCTTAGTATGTATGAATGAAAGGGTATACATGCCTGAATCTCTTCTTCGAGCTACAACTTTATTACCCTTTCAAATTGAATACACTAAATTTTCCAAAACAATGTAGTGTCCAGTAATCTCTAGTTAACACACTGACAAATTATTTAGTAAACATGACACTGTAAGAACATCTTTTATTTTTATTTGAAATTTCTTTCCATATACAATGCTTTAAATTTCAACTACTACAACATTTCTGGCAATCAAAATTGTATCTGTTTTGGCAAGCTTTATTCTATTGGATTTTCCAGTTTTCCATGTGCATCATAGGAACAGATTCATTAATTAAATGTTTTATGCCACAAGTTCTGAAACGACTCTAATTTGCTGTCTGCAGAACCTCCAGTAACAGCTGAGAAAGAAAAATTATTTTCACTTCCACCTATCTCACGCACGTTCTTCGCTACATTTGCAGAATTGTTATTTTTATGCTTTTGCAACAATTTAACTGAGCATTGTGCACTAACATGACCTGGTTTCCCAAATATGCAACAGATATATTTAGACTGAGCTTTGGTTGAATCATACAGACCTTGAGACTTGGCTGTCACTTGATACTTCCTTTGATGTTGCTGTCAGATAAAATATGTCAAGTAGTATGACTAGTAGGACTGTAATCACTATTTCACTGTCAATGCCACTCTGATTCAAATAATCTTTATCTTTGCTTCATCATGTTATGTTCTACAGAACAACCTGAATCTCCTGAAATTTGTGGATTACTATTTCTTGTTGATTACACCCTACTCTGAGGCTTAATGTAAGGAAAGGAAAAGAAAAATTAATTTTACTGTACTGTGGACAGAAGCATCATTGATCAATGCATCAGTGCTGCCATCTGACACTCAGATGTTGTTCCTGCTTTCGGCATGCAAAACAGGTTCATGTTTCAGTCTAAGTGTGTATGAGTAAAACTCATGTAGGACCTACATGCTACAAAAATATGCATAGCTCAAAAACGTGAAACATCAGACATTTTTTATTTGTACCTGTGCACCATGACTCCACTATCCACAGATGAGTGCCTGTCTTCAGTTTTTGGTGTGAGATTCTAGTAATGTGCAATTGGTTGCACATTTAGATAACAGACTAAGAACTAACAACCATCACATGTGGGTGGAAATATAAGCAAACAATGGAAACTCCAGGTTGTAATACCAACAATATAAGGTAAAGGACAGATTGCTGCTAACCATAAAGATAACATATTGAGTTGCATATAGGCACAACAAAGCCATCTTCTGAAAAGGAAACACACACAAACAAATACACCTCACCCATACATGACAGGCACCTTTTACTGGAGAAGACTTTGACTGAAAGCTGAAAATGTAAACTCTTTTTGTTGTCCTGGTCCACAGTTCAACATGTCATCTTTACAGTGAGTAGCAATCTATCCTTTTCCTTACATTGTTGGTGGAAGAATAAGGGCGTGTTGGTGGCTAGTGCGGTTAGAGGTGACACAAACATGATGCTTGCTTTTGGATACTCAAGGTCATTGTATTTTCTATTGGAAGTGAGAGACCACTTCATAGCAGATTCAAATGTAGGACAAAAATTGCCACGGACTCAAACCTGAAGAAGATTCATGTGTGCCAGAAGGTTTATGCAGTTGCAAGATTTCATGCAGTTGTAGGCTGTCAGCACTTCGCTGTTATGTTTCATTGATCCTATGTGCTCCAATGGAAAAATCATTTAACGTATAGTAGTTTTGACAGTTGAAAAGGAAATATTGCTAATCATAGGCCACATATTGTACCAAAAGTCAGAAACTGATGACACATGGTTTTACAGTGGCTGAAGATCGTGTCATTTAAACATTGCTTTAGAAGTAAGAATGAACCTCTACAAGATGCAGTAAGCATCATGAGTGCTGTTTTACACCACAGAGTGTGAACTCTCCCATGTTTGATGTTTAGTATGGTCATACCGTTGTTCTCAAAGTACAAACCATTGCAGCATCATTTCCTGTCCATGCTGCATGTCTATCCTTTTGCTACTTTTTTTGCCTCTTCTTTGGGGAACATGTCTGGAATGTTTTTGGAAATGAGTTCTGCATTTTCAGTAGCTGATATCAGAACAGTTTCTCCACTGTTTTTCGTTCCTTTTTTCTTTCTTTATTCCCCTTCTCCTGCCCTTCCTGCGCTTCAGTGTTTGAGGTTCTTTTTTCTTCTTCTTCTTCTTCTTCTTCTTCTTCTTCTTCCATGTGCACTCCTGAAGGCCAGCCCACACATCTGTCACAAAACAGATGACTGGGTAACGCATATGTCCTGCCCCAGGTGGACTGGTGAGTTTTGCACATACCCCCTGTTACAGGCCAAGCCCAGGGAAAGGAGATTGCTTGAGTTGTTCAATTTGGTCCCTCTGTCAGATGTTCAGGAGGTGTGAACTATCACCTAAGGTGAGTGAGCCCCCCCTCTGTGAGAGAGGGTCTCCTAGTTGGAAGGAGCATGCCATCTGATATGCTGGCAGTCCAGGGGATTTTCACACAATGAGCCAGTCACCTTCTTCACATACTGAAGACAGTCAGTCCTTTCCTAAGGTAAATCCATTTATTATTCAGAAAAGTGCTGACGAAGTTGCTGGCACTGTGCAATCTTGTTATCGTTTACACAATGTCACTTTGCTTTGGGGGGTACTTCTGATTCTCAAGCATAACAACAGCTTGCAGCTTCACTCATCCATGGCTATCCTGTTCGTGTGGAGGCCCATAAAACGGTGAATTCTTTCCATGGTGTTACTGACCCTAGGCTGCTCAGTGGCCTGACCAAGGCAGAAATCCAGACATACCTCTCTGATCAGGGTGTTGTTGCAGTCCCTTGGGTGATGAAAAAGGTAGATGCACCCTTAGTGCCCACACACAGTCTCTTTGTGACTTATGATATAGTGGTGCTTCCATCAAAGATCAAAGCAGGTTATGAAGTTATCACATTTCAACAGTACATTTCAAACCTGGCACTGCTACCAGTGTCATTGTTACAACCACAGTTGCATGTCCTGATGACAACCAGCCAAATGTGTAACCTGTGGTAGGGATACTCATGAGGGCAATTGGCCACCTTCTTCTCCCCACTGTATCAACTGTAATGGCGATGATGCCACCTTATCCCAAGATTGTCCCATGTATCTCAATGAGTGGGTTGTCCATGAGATCCAGGAGAAGGAAAAAGTGCCTTTCCCTGTTGTTCGCAAGTTGTTGGCTAGTCGTAAACTCTATGTTCTACCATCTGCCACTTACAGTACTGTTCTTGCTGCTTCTCGCTCCATGAAGGACATGACCATGCAAACATGTGACACAAAATTCAGCACAATGGTTGTAATATCTCTGTGTCATGGTAGCATCCTCGTGTCCTCCTCCTCCAGCTGTGCAGCAAGCCACCAAAGTTTCGCTGCACGGGGCAGTGTCACCTGCTACACAACCAGCGGGCCAGAATGGACAGAGGGAATACTCCCACAAAGACTTTCTACGTCCCTCCAGCCAACTAACATCTGAGTCTTCCCCTGTCAACTTGAAAGGCTCCAAGAAGTCAAACAAAGGCATCTCCTTCACCATCTCGGAGATCCTCTTTGATGGTGTCACCACATGAAACACTCACCCAGCCAGCCTACATGTCGCCAGTGCACACTGCCAACCTTTTTCTGGCCTTGACTGTGGGGACTGACAGAAGGAGAATGCCAACACATCTGCAGACCGCATGGATCCAGATCTTCTAGTCTCTGTGTCATGTAGCAGTGAGTCATCAGAGGCAGGCACTCGGGAGCTGCCGATATGGCATCCCCTCGTTTTCCCCCCTCCCCTTTCCTCATCATGACTCTCCTCCAATGGAATGTTTGTGGCCTTCAATCCAATGAAGAGGACTTGTGGCTGCCCTTCGAAACGCAGTGTCTGTGTGTCCTCTGCCTCCAGGAAACAAAGTGGGGTCACGATGATAGCTTTCACTGGCCGCATTTCTTTCTGGTCTACTTTGACTTTCCCCTGATGGCATTCCAGCTTGTGGGGGAGTCATGCTGCTCATCGAGGATGACATTCACAGTCAACCCATCTCCCTGACTAACCTGCTTCAACTTGTAGCAGTACATATTTTCCTTCCTGACTTCATGTTTTCCGTTCGCATCTTTTACATCCCTCCATCATTCAGTGTCATCAAGGCAGACTTCCTCCCAGGTGGCGTGATGGCTGACCTTCTCAGTCAACTTCACCTCATCTGCCTTAACATAGGAGCATGCACGTTCCTTTCAGACACCACACACACATATTCCCATTTGGGACTCTCATTCTCCACTGTACAGCTTCCGGTCCATTCTTTCTGACATGTACTTGAGCAACAATTTCCTGCGTGCTGATTTCTATCCCACCTATGTACCTATGTGCACACCCAAATGGCAGCTTTCTAAGGCCAACTGGAGGTTTTACTCCTCCCTAGCGACCTTAAATGAAGTGCATTTCCCCAATAGTGATGAACAAGTAGAATATCTTACAAATGTTATCCTTACCACCACAGAACGTACCATTCCTTGCACTTCCTCTTTATTGCACCATGTCCAGATCCCTTGGTGGACTGGGATGTGCCAGAATGCTATTCGCACATGGAGACATGCTCTCCATGTTTTTAACTATCATCCTATGATGGCAAACTCCATTCAATACAGTTTCATGCACAGTGTCATTGCATTTTTTGGGTTAACAAAAAAGCTGGCTGGATTTCATTAACTAGTTCCTTCAACAGTTCCACTCCCTCTTTCATCATGTGGAACAACCTCCAACAGCTTTCTGGGACCAAGGTCCATTTCCTGATTTCCAGCATGACAGTAGCAGCCAATGTCATTGTGTACCCTATTGCTATCTCAAACACCCGAGGCCAATAATTTGTGGAGATTTCAACCTCCTCACACTAATACCCTGCCTTCCTCCATCGGAAATGGGTGGAGAAGGCTTGGGGAATACCAGTCTCTTCTCAGAATGGTGAGAGCTACAGTGCCACCTTTACTGTGCTGGAGCTATATCTTGCTCTCATTTCATCCCGATCCTCCATCCCAGAGCTGGGCGACATTCACATTCAGATGTTGCAGAACTTTTCTCTTATGGGCAAGCACTTCCTCCTTCACACATACAGTCACATCTGGGCAGAGGTCACGTTTCCCAGACACTGGGATAAAGCCACTGTCATACCCATACATAAGCCCAGCAAAGACAATCACCTTTTTTCTAGTTGTAGCCCCATTTCTCTCACCAGCTGTGTTTGCAATGTGATGGAACATATGGTTTGTGCCTGGCTGGTATGGTGGCTCGAGTCTCAAAATTTTCTGACCACTGCGCGGAGTGGATTTTGAGTATGCTGTTCTCCAGTTGACTATCTCGTCATTTCCCCCACCCTCACCAGACAGTGGCTGCCTTTTCTGATTTGGAGAAAGCCGATGGCTCCTGCTGGAGGACTGGTATCCTCTGTATTCTCCACACGCAGAGCTTCTGTGGCCACACACCCCGTTTCCTTCGGGAATTTTTAAAAGCCCATGTTTTCATGGTACTTGTGGGTTCTGCCTTGTCAGACACCTTCATTCAGGAAAAAAGTGTGCCTCAGGATCCTGTGCTGAGCTTCATACTTTTTGCTATCACCATTAACCCTATTATGGCTTGTCTCCTGCCAAGCATCTCCAGACCCCTTTCAGTTGACGATTTTGCCACCTATTGCAGTTATTCACAGGCTTGCCTTCTTGAGCAGCATCTTCAGCGATGTCTCAATCATCTTTACACATGGTGCATTGACAGTGGCTTTCACTTGTCTGCCAACAAAACCGTTTGTATAAATTTCTGGTAGCTCAATTGATTTCTTCCACTGTCTTTACATCTTGGGCCTGTTGCTCTTCCACTCATTGAAACTACAAAATTTCTGCAGCTCATGATCCATAGGAAACTTTCTTGGTCCTCCCACATGTCTTATGTGCCTGCCTGCTGTATGAGGTCTCTCAATATGTCCTGTGTGTTCTCAGCTGTACTTCCTGGGGAACGTATCAGACCACCCTCCTCCATTTGTATCGGTTCCTTGTCCATTCAAAACTAGACTATGGGGTTTTCGTTTATGCATCTGCGCATCTTACGCTGTTTCAGTACAGTCCACCATCTTGGCATCTGTTTGGCCACTGGCACCTTTTACACTAGCTTGGTCGAGAGTCTGTATGCAGAAGCTGCCAAAATATCACTGTCAAACCACTGTGACCTCCTCCTCAGCAGATAGGCAAGTCATTTGTCTGTCATGCCAAGCCACCCATCCTATGCCTCCTTCTCCAATGTCTCCTTTGATCCTCAGTTTGAGGCGCATCCCTCCTCTCTGTTACTTCCTGGAGTTCAGTTTTGGCACTTGCTCCAGCAGCTTAACTTCATGCTACCTGCCACTTTCCTGATGGGTGTGAAACCCCTACCACGCTGGTTTTGTGCAGTGTCTTGTGTTCACCTTGGCCTTCATTGGCTTCAGGAGGACCATACTCCAGCTTCACTCTATCGCTGTAAGCTTCACGACATTCCCATGGAACTTGGCAATAGTACCTTTCTGTACGCTGATGGCTCTCAGACTGACCACCATGTTGAGTGTGCCTTTGTCACTGGCACTGATGTTTTTCAGTACCAGCTTCCAGAATACTGTTCAGTATTTACCCCAGAGCTCTTCACCCTGTATAGGGCCATGCAGTACACATCCCGCCTCTCTCTGTGCCATTCTGAGCCTCTGTGTGCGGTACATTATACATCCTTTAGTGCAAAGGCCCCAGGAAAGCTATCACTTTCTCATTGTTGATGGAGCCACTTTGATGTTTATGTGGGTCGTTGGTCATGTTGATCCGATGGGAGACAAGGCTGCTGATGCTGTTGCCAATGCTGCAGTCCTCATGCCTTGGCCCGCTAGCTCTTCCGTTCCCTCGAATGATATCTGTGTTGCCGTCTGTCAGCAGGTAATGGCACATTGGACTCATCACTGGTCCTCCTTTCATGGGAACAAGCTCCAGGGAATTAAACCTCTCCCAGTGGCTTGGACGACCTCATCTCGGCCATCTTGCTGTGAGATCACTTTAGCTAGGTTGCGTATTGGGCATTGTGGTTTTAGCCATCACCATTGTTAAGTGGTGCTCCTCCACCACTTTGTGCTCATTGCCCTCAACCTTTGACGGTTTGCCATTTCCTGACAGAATGCCCTTTTATTAATCACTTACGTTCCAATTTATGTTTGCTGTCTGAGTTACCAGCTGTTTTGGTGAATGACATGTGGGCTGTCGACCGCATTTTACTTTTTATCTGTCGCAGCAATATGGCGAAGGAAATTTTATCTTCAGTTTATCACCTCCATTTCTCTATGGCATATTTTATGGACCTTTCTACAAGTATCTGCCTTTAGCTGTCTTTCCTTTTGTTGGTTGGGCTTATCATGTAGTCGCTTATAATTCCACTTTTAATGCCTTACAATAAGACAAAAACAAAACCATATACTGCAATATGTCTATGTTGTGAGATAAAACTGGTATCAGTTTATGTGAGCCATGTGTGCTGGCTTGATGGACAGAGTAGTGCCTCTCTTGTTGTCAATGGTCACTTATTACTTAGTCCTCCAGTCAGAGACACTGGTGTGAGGGATTTTGAGTGGACGGCTATGTAAAATGTAAATGTGTGTAGCATGTTGGTTACTCTTGAGTCCTTAAAGTTTGGTTCCACGATAGTGCAAGGATACTCAAAGAGATGGCGGGTCACGCGGCTGCTGGTATTGTGAGCGGTTGGTGCAGTGAGAGGCACGTTGCCTGCCGTGACTGTGCGTAGCTGTCTTTGTGACAGAGTAAAAGTCAAATGAGAGCTGTGTATTCGAAGCTGAGTGGCCAATTTGCACTGGTGTTCACAAACAGTGGTGACTGTTTGTCAGTTTAGTTGGTTTTGATGTCTACGTTGCTGTTTAAAGCATTAGTGTGTCCCACACCCCAGTTATAGAGGAAGTGTGAGTACAGTTACACTATTATACATTATTCTGTGATGTGACTGCACTACCAAGGGTATATGTGTTGAACAGCTGGTTGGTGTAAGTCATTTGATATCAGTAATTTGTCCACATTTTGCTGTTAAAGTTTCTGTTGCCCATTAAGAAATCTTAGCTTCAGTTGGCTGTAATTTAGCATGGTGTTCAAATTTAAAGAACTATAACATGCTGTTGTTGTTATTCTACTGTACTTTAGATATTTTATGCTTTAAATGGAGATTCGTTAACTCAATCATTACTTAAAAATTAAGTGGGAGTATGATCACTGAATTGTTTATAATTTTAGTATGATGAAGTGAGCTGACCCTGTTGTTTCTTTTAAACTGAAGTGGTGTTTGTGAATTAGCTTTTGACTTACTGAGTGTGTGTGGAAACATGAGTAACTGGCTTAAACTGTTTGCACTGCTGCTGATCCAGAATTGTTTCATGAAGTCAAATGCTCTTGTTTGCATTGTTCAAATACTTACTTTTTACTCAAAGTGTCTGGAAGTAATTCAGATTGTTGGTTTGTTAAGTCAGTTTGAGAGGGAGCAATCATCTATTGCTGAATTCACAGATGGCTAAACTAAAATATTAAAATGAAATGGGTCAGTGGCTTGTAATGCCAAGTGATAATTTTAATACTTGTCATTGTTTTTCATTGCAGATTTTGTGTGCGCATGCACGCCAGGTTATGTATGTTTGCTGCCATTATTACATATCTTAATTAAGCACTGTGACTTCTTGTCTATGCATGGTGCTAACAGGTTTATGTTATATGTACCGCAAGTTATTCAAACCAGAAGGGCCAAGTTGTGGACTATTGTAAAGAGAGAGGCCAGCAAGTGCACTGAAGGACCTACCATTTGTAAAACTAATACCAATATTGTGGCACATAAACACTGCCTTACCCCTTACCCCTTACCCCTTGTACCCCACCCCCACCCCAACCCCTGACTCACATGTTAAGTACTGTTGTTTATCCCTTGGTTGTGAATGTATAAGCAATGATTGTAACTGTTGTTCAGCTCATTGTCGTGACTGATTTCTCAAGTCAGACATTTGTGAAATTATCAGCTGTAAGTATTTGTTTTAAGGAGAAAAGTCATACTTTCTTTGTACATATTGTTTATTGTTAATATTATTTTACTACCAGTAATCAGAGTTGTAATGTTAGTAATGTTCTTTAATGCCAGTTATCAGAGCTTGTTTAAAGTTTTCTGAACTGATGATCTGTGTTAAGGTGTGTAAATTTTTGAAGAGACTAGCAACAATTTTGTTTTTAAGGTGTGTTTGTAAAGTGGCTTAGCACCTTACCACTCCCCTCCTGCTCCTACAATTTCATTATGGAGACACAATTTGCCCTCATTATGTAGCTCTAATTGTAAAATAAATACTATAATACTCTCTCACATAAACCTGGTGTCATGATTTGCTCCAGACATGGTTGGCAGAAAATTCAGGTCTTGAGGTTCTTAGATATTATCTCCCACAGTAGTACAACATAACTTTTGTTTTACTCTCTTTGCATTAAGCCCCTGCCTGAGTGAACAAAAGGGTCAACTACTAATGGCAATTGGAGCCACAGTATCATCTACTGTTCAATTAAACATCTCAAAAGGAACAGTGTAATATACTTCAGGTACTGTACATGCAAATGTGTATTTAGAGCATTTGTTCTGGTACCACTTGTGTGTTTTACATATGCAGTCAGACAAATTTTATGAAATATTTAATTTGTTACCAAGATCGGCAATTTGGTATCAATTTTGTCCAAGTTTTTGCAATAATTATTATTCTTCAATGCATTGAAACCATCAAAACAGAAAAGCAGCACCATATGAAAGATATACTAAATATGGTGAAGTTACTCTTTATTAAAAAGCTGGCTGACTGTACCAATGTGAATAAATGATTCCTCAGTTCTACAAAAGTGTTAATATATTACCAGTTTTTCAAGTCTACATAAACCTTATGTATGTAAATACTTGTACACACTCTATGGAAGATGTTTGTTCAGTCACAGCCGCCAGCTCAAAAAATGGTTCAAATGGGTCTGAGCACTATGGGACTTAACATCTGAGGTCATCAGTCCCCTAGAACTTAGAACTTCTTAAATCTAACTAACCTAAGGACATCACACACTTCCATGCCCGAGGCAGGATTTGAACCTGCGACCATAGCGGTTCCAGACTGAAGTGCCTAGAACCGCTCGGCCACACCAGCCAGCCTGCCAATTCAAGTGCTGTATTGCTTTCAGTTGGTGAGTTAATACAAGTGGCTGCCAAGTTCCTCACATACATTTACCTGAATTCACATATCATTTTACAATGGGAATACATAGAGTGGATTCAGTACTCAACACCAATAATAACAATAGTTGGGTTTTTCTAGTGTATATGTGCATCTTTCATAAACTTGTTCTATAGTGAAACCTAACATACTTTCAGCAATAGTCATAAGGTGTCACTAATGCTTCGTTGGGATTTAATAGCATTATTAGGTTTATATTTGAATATACTTCAAGCATATGAAGACCAGTGTCAACAGCTCTGCTGGTTCCTGTCAGATCACAGAAGATAAGAACTGTCAGGCTTGGCTAGCACTTGGGTCGCTCATCTTCCAGGCCTGCTGAATGCTGTTGGCAAGCGGGCTGCACTCAGCCCTTGTGAGGCCAATTTGAGGAGCTACTTAATTGAGAAGCAACAACACCAGTAATGATAACTGACGACGACAGGGAGAGTGGGGTACTGACCAAATGCATCTCCATATATCTCTCTCTACATCCCCATCCATTGACGCCTATAGGCTGAGGATGACAAAGCAGCTGGTCGGCACCATTGCCCCTCCAAGGCCTGTTTCAGATTGTGTTTGCTTATATGACACTGATATGCACAGTAAACTATTACAGGTGAATCAGCATTCCTTGTTGGAAAATGTTTTCATTGGATACATTTAATCAGTGGAACATTATCCGGCAGGTTTACTACATCACCCAGATCGACTCTCACTGAGGCACCCCTTTCGATTTTTAGCTGTAGGATGATTATTCTTTTGCATCGAAGGGAAGTAATGAGGTGCATAACATTTATTTAGCACAAATAGAACAGCTGACTAGCAGCTTGAAAGCTTCTTTATTAAACAACAAAACCTGTGTCACTACCAAGTAACATAACTCGATTAATCTCAGACGTTACATAAAAATCACTACAATATAATACAAAAGGTAACTGAAGGAAATACACAATGAGATGAACAGAAATTATGCTCTAATTCAAGGATAATAATTACACTGATGTCACTGTGATTTGTGGTGGTCCCCTGGACATTGCAAAGAGCAGGACATGGTTCTTAACAGTGTGTATGATCACTACAGATGGCAGAGCATGCTCTGCAATGTGCTCCCATGTTGGTCAAAGATTGGTTACAAGTTCTCTTATAGTAGGGCATTCCATTCCTCTACCAGTGCAGTTGACAACAGCTGGATGGTCATTGGTACATGGGGGTGTGTTGTAATACATCCCCCCACCACATCCAATATATGTTCGATGCAATTTAAGTTGAGGGAATGGGCAGGCTAGGCCATCTGCCAAATACACTGGTGTCCAAAATTAAAGCAACAAACCTCTCTTTCCCAACCCTGTGTCTAATTCATGATACCATCACACAAACTGTCATCAGATGTCTGTTTGATCATGTTCTGCATAGAAGATGGCATTCCAGTCAGTAGATAACCACGCCAATGGCGACGTCATGGCAGCTGTCAAATGGGCTAGTGTTTGCTGGGTAGTCACACACCCACAGTTGCTGTGTACACAGTCACAGACAGTGCAGTACGTCACAAAGAAGATGCCTTCAGATACTCTGCAGGGGAGGGCCATAGGAAGAATGGAAACAGAACAGTTGCAAATTGATGTGACCTGTTGGCTTAAAAGGAGTCGTTCTGTTGATTCTTGGATGTGGCAACTGGTTATAGACACTGAAACTGCATTCCAGAGTCTAGTGCAGGTTCAACTGCATGTGACATCAGAAAGAGACGATTATTATTTGGCACCCAGGGCACAACAGTACCGCCTTAGTACTGCATGGAAAATGGCACCGGACCTAGCAGCATCCACTGGACATGTTTTATCAAGACAAACAGTGTACAGAATGCTTCAGCAGTGTGGCCTTTGTTAGAGATCTGCTGTATGTGTACCTCTGACACATCTTCACAGAAGGGAACATCTAGAGTGGAGTCATCAACATGCCACAAGGACAGTCGAACAGTAGGCCAATGTTGTTTTCACAGATCTACATCTACATCCATACTCCGCAGCCTCCTGACGGTGTGTGGCAGAGGGCACCTTGAGTACTTCTATCGGTTCTCCCTTCTATTCCAGTCTCGTAATGTTCGTGCAAAGAAGGATTGTCGGTATGGCTCTGTGTGGGCTCTAATCTCTCTGATTTTATCCTCATGGTCTGTTCACGAGATATACGTACGAGGGAGCAATATACTGCTTGACTCCTCGGTGAAGTTATGTTCTCGAAACTTCAACAAAAGCCCGTACCGAGCTACTGAGCCTCTCTCCTGCAGAGTCTTTCATTGGAGTTGATCTATCATCTCCGTAACGCTTTCGTGATTACTAAATGATCCTGTAACGAAACGCGCTGCTCTCCATTGGATCTCCTCTCTCTCTTCTATCAATCCTATCTGGTATGGATCCCACACTGCTGAGCAATATTCAAGCAGTGGGTGAACAAGCGTACTGTAACCTACTTCCTTTTCCTTCGGATTGAATTTCCTTAGGATTCTTCCAATGAATCTCATTCGGGCATCTGCTTTACCGACGATTAATTTTATATGGTCATTCCATTTTAAATCACTCCTAATGTGTACTCCCAGATAATTTATGGAATTAACTGCTTCCAGTTGCTGACCTGCTATATGGTAGCTAAACGATAAAGGATCTTTCTTTATACGTATTCGCAGCACATTACACTTGTCTACATTGAGATTCAATTGCCATTCCCTGCACCATGTGTCAATTCGCTGTAGATCCTCCTGCATTTCAGTACAATTTTCCATTGTTACAACCTCTCGATTTACCACAGCATCATCCGCAAAAAGCCTCAGTGAACTTCCGATGTCATCCACAAGGTCATTTATGTATATTGTGAATAGCAACGGTCCTACGATGCTCCCCTGTGGCACACCTGAAATCATTCTTACTTCAGAAGACTTCTCTCCATTGAGAATGACATGCTGCGTTCTGTTATCTAGGAACTCTTCAATCCAATCACACAATTGGTCTGATAGTCCATATGCTCTTACTTTGTCCCAATTTGGTTTGGAGAGTGATTCTCAATGGAGTCCCATCTGGAGGGAACAAGGAACACAATTTAAGGACCAAAACATTGTGGAAAGAGACTGATATTGAGGAGGATCACAAATGGTGTGGGCAGGGATTATGTTGACAACTGTTAATGAAATTGTACAGGTGAATCGACAAAGTTTAAATGCAGTCATGTTTCATGAAGACATCTTGGGACCTCATGTGCAGTTGTTGTGAAGTGCTGTAGGCTCAGACTTCATACTGGTGGATGATTGTACTCAACCTAATAGAGCACAGGTGGTTGACGTTTTCTTGGAAATGAAAGATTTTGCACCCGACATGTGGCCTGCTCACTCTCCCAATTTGATCCCATAATGCATGTCTGGGATGCTCTCAGGAGGTGGCTTTTCATCATGTTAGCATCCACCAACCACTCTCTAACACTTGCGAGTGCCTCTGCAGGAAGAATGGGCATTATTGCTTCAACATGAGATTGATGATCATTCACAATGCTCCATCATTGTCAGACCTGTGTGGTTGCCAGCAGTGGTCACATCCACTTCTGAGCACTGTTGTCAGACCTGTATGGCTGCCAGAGGTGGTCACATCCCCTTCTGAGCAATTAAATCAGTTGTCGGAATGTGTGTGCAAATCTGTTAAGTAGGGGGGAAAAAAAACAAAGAACATTTTTGTCAACCATTATGCATGTTGTAAATCTTTATATTCTATATTCTTTAAACTGTTTCTACTTTACTATCTCCTGTGTATACTGTTCTGTGGCAAAATAAATGTAATCTTGCTAAACTTCCGTTTGTCGCTGTAATTTTGGACACCAATGTATCAGAGCCAAATGCACTTCTGTAAAGACAAATGTCAGGAAGGAGTAGTGTCACAATGCTGTTGACTGGTGAATGTACTGGTTCAGATTTGGAGGAAGTAAGCTAATGCATCATGCCCCCCCCCCCCCCCCCCCAAACCTTAACACCTGTCCCATCAAAATGTTCATGTTCAACAAAGTTCTTTGGTGCATTACATGTTCCCACCTTTTGCCCTATGAGGCTGCATGAAATGCACCCTGTGCACACTGGAACATTGTCAAACATGGTTATTTTGGTGTTATGGTGTGGGGAGAACTAGTGTTGCATGGATGTACGGACTCCAAGTCTTTGAACACAATACACTCACCAGTCAACTCCACTGTGACATTCTACTTCCTCTTTTCAGGACTGCATTTGCCCCGGACTTCATTTTTATGGATGACAATGTGGAACTTTGTTGGCCAGTACTGGTACTGGAGCTCTTGGAACGAGAAGGTATTTGTCAAATGGCTGGCCTTCTCATTACAGTGCCCTAACCCTAGCAATGCCAAGGCATTTTCCATAACTATAAAAATTCATTGAGTATTCTTGAATTCTATTAACAGCATACTTTTTAAAGACACCTTGATGTGTAAATAGGGTCCAGAACATGAAAATATCTTCTAGGACACACTTAGTAATATCAACGTATTTTTAGTAATGTGTTCTATTGACTTCATAACAAACAACCAAAAATAATTAAAAACTCAGATTCAGTTCATTGCTATTGATTTTCAATCTTTACATACTTTTTAAAGGTATTGATGTGTAAGTAAAGCCCTGATCACAGAGATATTGAATACAATATTCAATGAGAAAGTGACATCTGCTGTTGAGTTTTGGGCAAGTTTAAATATTTTCAGAACATTGGCATAAAGTACCCCCACACCCTCAGTATTGTGAGGGTCAATTTCCATCTAGCATACATGGGAGAGATTTATGACAGCACATCCACATGCACCAATGACCACCCTGCATTTGTCAACTGTGCTGGTGGAGGAATATAATGCCACACCACAAGACCTCCTTACCAAACTTGGGGCCAGCCTGGGAGCGCATTGCAGAGCATGCATTGCCAAACACGGTGGTCACACACACTATTAAGAAACATGTCCTGCCTTTTGAAATGTCAAGAGTTTTACATACAACTCTATACAGATATTAATTATGATAAATTAATGTTAACATAACAACTTTGTAAAATAAGCTACAATCAACCTAATTGGACCTCATGACTGCCTATAGGCTTTTCATCATATAGTTCATAACTGGGAAAGAAAAAAACATACAACACAGAAAATTATCATCAATGAAATAAGCCACAAGCAAGGAGATGAACAGTTAACTACTGGCATCTACAAATACTGTCTCTGCCTTTCTTTTAATCTCTAAAATATGGATAGGGTTGATACTGTGTCTCGCCCCCTCCCCGCGGAATATCGGCTTAGGTGACAGACTGATCGTAGCGTACCCGAATGTCTAGGTTAGGTACATAGGTGGCAATATGGTTACGAGTTTGTGAATGCAATATAAGTAACAGATTCATCTGTAGCATAGTTTGAGCTTGAACTTTCCTACTGCAAAAGTGCAGACCAATACTAAGACAATGAAACACATCGTAAATTTGTTTCCTTACCTGCCATAGACTCCAATTCCAGTTTTCTTACCATTTATTTTCCATACATATTTTCCAGATGGAATCCTAATTCCTGCCATTTTGAGCATTTGTAAGCCTCACACACTGTGCACAACACCTTAATAAAGGATATAAGTCCTATCAAGTCTGTCGCAACTAGCTGTCTCAACTCCTTAGGTATCGTACGATATAACGGATCCTGCATGGGTACTGTGGTGTGTTTGCTCTTCTGGCAGACTCTCTGCACTGTCAGTACTCTCCTCACGGTCTTTACATGTATTTTAAATAACATAGTGTTCTTAGATTACCATGGTCCAAAGTATATGTAGCACAGGTGAGTATGCCATAATACTCCTGCACTTCAACAGGTCATACATAACCATGGATTGTACCAAATAAAGTATTATAGTAGTTATAATGTTATCCAAATTTCAACACAAGACTTGTGGCTAGAGGCTTCTAATAAGTTGCAGATATAGATTATTATGAAACTTACAATCCAGTGACTAGATTTCAATAAATTCTGCTAGTACAGGGTGATTCAAAAAGAAAACCACAACTTTAAAAATGAGTATTTAATGAAAGAAACATAATATAACCTTCTGTTATACATCATTACAAAGAGTATTTAAAAAGGTTTTTTTTTTCACTCAAAAACAAGTTCAGAGATGTTCAATATGGCCCCCTCCAGACACACGAGCAATATGAACCCGATACTCCAACTCGTTCCACACTCTCTGTAGCATATCAGGCGTAACAGTTTGGATAGCTGCTGTTATTTCTCGTTTCAAATCATCAATGGTGGCTGAGAGAGGTGGCCGAAACACCATATCCTTAACATACCCCAATAAGAAAAAATCGCAGGGGGTAAGATCAGGGCTTCTTTGAGGCCAGTGATGAAGTGCTCTGTCACGGGCTGCCTGGCGGCCGATCCATCGCCTCGGGTAGTTGAACCAGTTTCAGACGATAAGGTTTCATAACTAACCTTTTTCGTAGGACTCTCCATACAGTTGATTGTGGAATTTGCAGCTCTCTGCTAGCTCTGCGAGTCGATTTTCCTGGGCTGCGAACAAATGCTTGCTGGATGCGTGCTACATTTTCATCACCTTTTCTCGGCCGTCCGGAACTTTTCCCTTTGCACAAACACCCATTCTCTGTAAACTGTTTATACCAACGTTTAATACACCACCTATCAGGAGGTTTAACACCATACTTCGTTCGAAATGCACGCTGAACAACTGTCGTCGATTCACTTCTGCCGTACTCAATAACACAAAAAGCTTTCTGTTGAGCGGTCGCCATCTTAGCATCAACTGACGCTGATGGCTAGTCAACAGCGCCTCAAGCGAACAAATGTACACCTAAATGAAACTTTATATCTCCCTTAATTCGCCGACAGATAGTGCTTAGCTCTGCCTTTTGTCGTTGCAGAGTTTTAAATTCCTAAAGTTGTGGTATTCTTTTTGAATCACCCTGTACTATAAATTTCAGCCTCCAAAAATATCTGTCTCGAGCAATATGATGTCCAAACTGCTTTTCAATACAGAAATTTAGCTGAAAAATTTATTCAAGTCAACCACAAATTTTTGAAATGGAACTAAATATGCATGTATATCGAACTGAAACTTCTTTGGCTTGAAACAAGCTACCAGTCGCTGGAAATAACATTTCACAACATTTTTATGCAATCCTGGCACAATAAAACTGTGTGAAGGACTGAGACTCAAATTTGGGACCTGGCCTTTCAGGGGCAAGTGCTCTATCATGAGTGCTACTTCTGCTTGCAAGGTTTGCAGGAAAGCTTCTGTGAAGTTTGGAAGGTAGGAGACAATGTACTGGCAGAACTGAAGCTGAGGGCGCAGGTCATGAGTCGTGCTTGGGTAGCTCAGCCAGTAGAGCACTTTACCACAAAAGGCAAGGTTTCGAATCTCGGTCCGACACACAGTTTTAATCTGCCAGGAAGTTTCATAGCAGTGGACACTCCACTGCAGAGTGAATGTTCTGGAGTTTTATAAAAGTTTGGGCACCATTCAACATTTGCAGATTCATATTATTCAGCAACTAGGACACAAACAGTTAATGCCAAGAGCCAATATGGATTACAGTCTGACAGCTGCTAAGGAGGCTTTTACTACTGACATTTTGCTAATAGAACCACGATGATAATTTGACATGTCTAGAAAATTGGGTAGCTATTTGGCCCTGAGGGCAGAATGGTTAGCAGATGATTATACTTATTTTTGCATCAAGAAGAATCTATGGACACTATTAAACTTCAGGGTCAAGATTGTTAGCCCAGCAATTATCATCAGGTGTGTGCTGGCACTCAAAATAACAAGTTCAGTCTGCCATTCAGGCAAGTTGTAGGTATTCTGATGCAATTTTCAATAAGAACATAGCCTGACATTGCTTTCACAGTCAACAATTACAGTCATAAACTTGAGAAAATAACAAAGATTCAATGGGACGCTGTGAAAAGAACTGTAAAATATGGATCTTTTCCTTCAAAACAGGAGAATTCACCTTCAGGCTCACCCCAGGGGGTCCACAACTCTTTTGTGGATACGTGCGTGGCGACCATGGGGCCCCGAGCTAATGCAGTTCTCCCTGCTTTCTGGACTGCCCTACCCCCCTCCCCCATCCCTCCTTGTCCCCAATCCTTCCCCCCTCCCCCTGCCTTACCACCCCTTCACACTCCCTCTTCTTAGGAGTAATGTATCGAGCCTTCGTCCGGAGACGGATGTTTGAAAACTCCAGGATCCAATTTCGTTTGTTTTTCTCTATCCTCACACTTTCTTCCTCTATTGGTCTTTCCCTATGTTCACTCTTCTCCTTGCTTTCATGCCCTTACTTCTATCTCTGCCTCATTCTCCTTGCCCTATTCTCCTTGTCTTCTTTTCCATGTCTTACTCTCCGCTTTGACGTTTGAGATTCTTTCTTCTATCCCTCTCTCCCTCTCTCTCTTTCATCTCTTCTTTCCTCCCTGTGCGTGTCTGAAGGCCAACCCATGCGTTCACACGAGTAGCCGGTGATGGGGTAACGCGTAATTCCCCACCCTGGGTAGGCAAGTAAGGCACGCACGTACCCCCTGATAAAGGCCAGGCCCAGGGAGGTGTGATTGCCTGAGCTGTTACCTTCCGAACTTGCCGATTGGTCCCTCCATCTGTTTCTCAGGAGGTGTGACCTGAGGTGTGGACAATCACCTAAGGCAGGAGTGCCCTCTGAGAGGGCCCCCACAAGGAAGGAGCGTGCCATCGGAGACGCTGGCAGTCAAGGGGGATTAATCTGCAATGGATTTACCTTCTTCATCTTCTTCCCTGTCTTCTGCCCTAAAAAGAAAGCTAGATGAAACTCCTGTTCCGAAAATTCTACCACCAGCACCAAAGTTTCTTGTTGTCACAAGATCTGACGGTCACGATTTCTCAACAGTCAACCCTTTTGTCATTCAGAAGGGTGTAGATGCGGTTGCAGGACCAGTGAAATCTTGTACTCGGTTGCGCAATGGTACCTTGCTGTAGGACCAAAAATTACTTCGAGCCACTCTCTTACACACATTTCCTGTATGGGTGGAGGCCCACCACACCTTGAATTCATTGTGTGACGTGGTGTATACCAGGTCACTTGACGGACTGACCAATGAGGAGATTCTCTCTTTCTTCTCTGATCAGGGAGTGACGTCCGTCCATTGGGTCATGAAAAGGGTCGACAAGGATCTCATATCAACCCGAACCATATTCCTGACATTCAACAATGTGCATTTGCCTTCACGAATTAAAGCGGGTTATGAGATCATTTCTGTTTGGCCGTATGTACCCACCCGTACAAGGTGTTACCAATGTCAGCGGTTTAACCATACACGGCAGTCTTGTTCAAGTGCGGCTAAATGCGTTACCTGTGGCAGGGATGCCCATGAGGGTGACTGTCCAACTCCGTCCCCTTGTTGCATCAACTGTATGGGCGACCATGCTGCCCTCCTCTCGTGACTGCCCCGTCTACAAAGATTGAGAAAAGTATACAGGAAATTCAAGTGAAAGAGAAGGTGTCGACCTCAGCTGCTCGCAAGTTATTCAATAGCAGCAGACCTTCAAAAAAGAACCGACACACAAAGATTTCTTGCATACACAAACTTCACAGCCATCAACTGCTCTTTCAACAAAACGTAATTCTTCAAAGAAGGCTCATAGAAAAAAGAGTTCTCCATCTCCGCTGAGGCGCATTTCTTCTTCTGCGCGACCAAGCGGTTGCTGTCCCTGGCCATCTTCAGTTTCGCCAAGCCGCACCGCTAGTGGCCGATCATCTGGCCTTTCACTGGCGGAGGAAGCTGCCCCTCCTGACCAGCTCAGGAAGGTGGCAGATGCAACTGTTGAGTTGATGGACCATGACTCACCACCTATCGATTGCAGCAGCAGTGCTCCCTCGAAGCCAGGCCCTCAGCGGCCATCGAGGAGACTCTTTCTTGTTTCTTCTTTTTCTTTTCGTTTTCATAATGGCAGTTCTTCAATGGAGTATTCGCGGCATTCGGTCCAACTGAGAGGAACTAAAATTCCTCCTTCGAATGCACTGCCCACTTGTCGTAGGTCTCCAAGAAACGAAGTTACGCCCATGTGATCGTATTGGCCTGGCACAGTATACCTCTGTGCATTTTGACGTACCCCCCTGTGGCGTGTATTCTGGCTCATGGAGGGGTCATGTTGCTGGTTCGGGATTACGTCTACTACGATCCAATCACAATGCACACAGATCTGCAGGCAGTTACCGTCCGAATTACTCTCCCCACTTTCACAACTTCCATTTGCACTGTTTACACTCCATCATCGTCTGCCTTTACTAGGGCAGACATGATACAACTGATTGCTAAGCTTCCTACACCATTTTTGTTGATTGGAGACTTTAATGCCCACCATACCCTTTGGGGCTCTCCAGCATCCTGCCCGAGAGGCTCCCTCTTGGCAGACCTTCTCAACCACCTCAATCTAGTCTGCTTAAATACTGGTGCACCTACCTTCCTTTCGGACGCAATGCATACCTATTCCCACTTGGACCTCTCCATATCCATTATCCTACTTGCATGTCGATTCGAGTGGTATGCACTGTCTGACATGTACTCGAGCGACTACTTCCCCTGCGTAATCCATCTCCTGCATCACAACTCTTCTCCATGTTCCACTAGCTGGAACATCTCCAAAGCCGACTGGGGGTTTTCACCTCCCTGGCGACCTTCCATGATCAAAGCTTCTCCAGCTGCGATAGTCAGGTTGCATACCTCACGGACGTTATTCTCACTGCTGCTGAATATTCCATTACTCATACTTCCTCTTCTCCACGTCGAGTCCCAGTCCCCTGGTGGACTACAGCATGCAGTGATACTCTTTGTGCTCGGCGACATGCTTTACGCACCTTCCAACGCCACCCTATACTGTCTGACTGTCTGCACTGTCTGACACGTACTCGAGCAACTACTTCCCCTGCGTAATCCATCTCCTGCATCACAACTCTTCTCCATGTTCCACTAGCTGGAACATCTCCAAAGCCGACTGGGGGTTTTCATCTCCCTGGCGACCTTCCATGATCAAAGCTTCTCCAGCTGTGATAGTCAGGTCGCATACCTGTATCAGTTACAAACAACTCCGTGCACAATGTTGTTGTGTTATCAAGAAAGCAAAAAGGCTTGCTGGGTGGCTTTCATCAGCTCATTCAACAGTTTTACTCCTCCTTCGGTTGTCTGGGGTGGCCTGCACTGGCTATCTGGCACCAAGGTCCACCCCCCGATTTCTGGCCTGACTTTAGTGAATGAAGTCTCTGTGGATCCTGAGGATGTCTCAAATGCCTTTGGCCCCTTTTTGTGGAGGTTTCGAGCTCTGCCCATTACCACCCTGGCTTCCTCCCCCAAAAACAAGCAGAGGAAGCACGGCCACCTTCTTTCCAGTCTTTGAATCGTGAAAGTTACAATGCCACCTTCACCGTGCGGGAACTCGGGCACTCGCCCGGTCCCGATCCTCTGCTCCGGGGCCTGATGGCATCCATATTCAGATGCTGCAGAACCCTTCTCCTGCAGGTAAAGGCTTTCTTCTTTGCACCTATAATCGCATCTGGACTTAGGGTCATGTTCCCACACACTGGTGTGAAGCAATTGTTGTTCCCATACCCAAACCAGGAAAGGACAAACACATTGCTTCCAGTTATCACCCCATCTCCCTTATCAACTGCGTCTGCAAGGTGATGGAGCATATGGTAAATTCTTGATTGGTTTCGCTCCTTGAATCTCGACGCCTCCTTACCAGTGTCCAATGTGGCTTTCGTAGGCGCCACTCTGCTTTTGACCACCTAGTTACCTTGTCGACCTTCATTATGAATAACTTTTTGCGTAAGCGCCAGACGGTGGCTGTGTTCTTTGATTTGGAGAAGGCTTATGACACCTGTTGGAGGGCGGGCATTCTCCGCACCAAGCACACTTCGGGCCTTCGCGATCACCTCCCTCTTTTTATTAATGCATTTTTAATGGATTGAATGTTCAGGGTATGCGTGGGTTCTGTTTTGTCAGATGCCTTTTGCCAGGAGAATGGGGTGCTCCAGGGCTCCGTTTTGAGCATGGCCCTTCAATCCAATAATGGATTGCCTCCCAGCTGACGTTTCAGGCTCCCTTATTGTGGATGACTTTACGATCTACTGCAGCGCTCGGAGAACATGTCTTCTGGAGCGCTATCTTCAGCGATGTCTAGACCATCTATAGCCGGCCACGGTGGTCTCGCGGTTCTAGGCACACAGTCCGGAACCGTGCGACTGCTACGGTCGCAGGTTCGAATCCTGCCTCGGGCATGGATGTGTGTGATGTCCTTAGGTTAGTTAGGTTTAAGTAGTTCTAAGTTCTAGGGGACTGATGACCACAGCAGTTGAGTCCCATAGTGCTCAGAGCCAGACCATCTATATTCCAGGAGTGTCACTAACGGTTTCCGTTTTTTCTGCTGAGAAAAGGGTCTGTATGAACTTCTGGCGTTACAAACAGTTTCTTCCACCATCCTTACATCTTGGAACATCTATATTCCAGGAGTGTCACTAACGGTTTCCGTTTTTTCTGCTGAGAAAAGGGTCTGTATGAACTTCTGGCGTTACAAACAGTTTCTTCCACCATCCTTACATCTTGGACCCATTGCTCTCCTATTTTTAGGTCTTACATTTGACAGGAAACTTTGCTGGTCTCTTCAAGTGTCTTACCTGGCTCCTCATTGTAGCCATTCCCTAAATGTCCTTCATGTTCTCAGCGGTACGTCGTGGGAAGCAGATCGAATGGTCCTGCTTCACTTACATCGGTCCATTGTCCGATCAAAGCTGGATTATGGAAGCTTTGTCTACTTTTCTGCCTGGTCATCCATCTTACACCGTCTAAACTCTGTCCACCATCGGGGGTTATGTCTGGCGACTGGAGCATTCTACATCAGCCCTGTTGAGAGTCTGTATGCCGAAGCTGCCGCATTACCGCTAAACTACTGGCGCAATATGTTGCTTTGTCGGTACGTCTGCTGATGGATGTCAATGCCTGACCACCCGTCATATTTCTTCTTCTTTGACGACTCTCTCGACCGCCAATATGGGCTGTATGTATCTGCCCTGTTACCTCCTGGAGTTCGCTTTCGTCGCCTGCTTCAGCAACTTGATTTTACCCTCCCTACGACTTTTCAAGTGGGTGAGAGCCCGACGCCACATTGGCTCCAGGCTCAAGTTCGCATTCACCTTGAACTCAGCTCACTCCCAAAGGAGAGGACCGCGGATCCGATATACCGCTCAAGGTTTGTCGAACTTCGTTTGAGGCTCATTAATAACGTCTTTATTTACACAGATGGCTCCAAGACTACTGCTGGTGTCGGATGTGCCTTTGTCGTTGAGGATGATACCTTTCAATACCTGCTCCTTGACCAGTGTTCAAGCTTTACAGCTGAGCTTTTTGCTCTCTATCAGGTTTTTCAGTATATCTGCTGCCATCATCATTCTCCCTATGGCATCTGCTCTGATTCTTTGAGCGCCATTCATAGTCTCTGTGACCCATATTTGGACCACCCTCTCGTGCAACGAATTCAGTGGTCCCTTCAGTCGCTAGCTGATACTGGCGCTTGTGTCCTTTTTTTGTGGATTCCTGGCCACGTTGGTGTGCCTGGGAACAAAGCTGCTGATGCTGCGGCCAAGGCAGCTGTCCTCCTGCCTCGGACGGCTTCCTTTCGTGTCCCATCAACTGATGTTAGTGGGGTTCTTTGTCGGCACTTTCATCGTTGTGGCATGAGGCTTGGTCCTCTCTCCATGAAATTAAGCTTAGGGCCATCAAACTGATTCTGACATCTTGGACGACCTCCTCGCGCCCTTCCTGGCCAGAGGAGGTCATTTTGGTCAGCTTGCGGATTGGGCATTGCTGATTTAGCCACCACTACCTGTTGTCCTGTGGCCCCACCCTGCATTGCACCTGTAGTCATCCATTGACGGTGGACCATGTTTTATTGTCCTGTCCCCATTTTATTCACTCTCATTTTGTCCTGTGTCTGCCGTCTACCTTGCAGGAACTTTTAGCTGATGATGCTCGAGCAACTGCTCGTGTCCTTCGTTTTATTACATTGACAGACTTGTCCAAAGAGATCTAACTCGTTTATTTTGTTTATCTGCGTCTTTGTAAGTACTTTGTGGTGTTGCCCCCTTGCGTTTTTCTACGCTATTAGTGCACTAACGTTTGTGATGTGGAAACTAGGAAATACACAACTGGTATGTTAGTGACCCAGGGTTCGACAAAACAAAAAGCAGTGATGCTCTCTATGAATGATGTCAAATACATTATACTCAACCAAATTGTGAGATAAACTGTTTGAGTTTAGAGTTAGCACAAGGACATGACTTTATTTACAATTTAAGTACAGTGAAATAAAAACTAAGACTTTCACCAAATACAGAAACATATTGATGTGTGAAACCATTTTGTATGAAACAAATACAAAGTGAATGAATATCTACTGGAACAAATTTTATCCAATGGCCAGCAGGCTAATTCACCAACAAAACCAGTATCAAAGATTCCACATCAAAAACACAGGAAGATGCTGAACATTCAAAGCATTTAGGACATTTGTGAGAGACTTCTAAATATATTAGAGAAAAAAAATTCGGTCCTCCAAGTGGGAGTGCTAATAATATGTAGACACAGGACAAATTTATTTTTAACAGAGCTTCAATGATATCTTTGGTTGTTTTAATTTTTGGGTTGGTTCTCATAAAAATCTTTGCACCTACTTTGTGTCTTACTGTAACTATATTCTGTGTTGTATATGTTCCAGTGCTTGTGTGTTTATCAAAAATAATCCAAGTTCATTATATTTGATTTGTTACTTGTTGAGATTTGTTGGATGTGTTTTGAACATTTTTGTCCACTATTTTTGGAATGCGACTTGTACGAAATGATTTAGTGAGACCATGGAAAACCTAAATCAGGTCTGCTGGACAGAGAAAACTCATTCATTTTGAATATGAGGTTATTGTCTTAACAGCTATACTCTCTCATTTGTTTAATCCCTACTGTACAATGTTCTTTGATTTACAGACAATTTGTACCAGGTAACTTACATTATAAAACATAGTTCTGTACTGCAATATGACATGCACTAGGAACTCCCACTGGTGAGTCCTGGACCACAGGCATGGTGCTATGCCCCTCACACTGCCTCTTGTCTATTCAGAATACTGATTCCAGGCCCATAAACTTGCAACTATGCCTAGACCATGTCTTCATATCTTCCCCTAAGTTCACGTGAAAAACTGAGTCAGCATGTTATCCACCACCTCCCCTCTCCACCCACCCTCCTCACAACAATGAGTGAGATGTTTAGCTTTAAGTTCAGGAAAATGACAGTACATGACTGTTACAAACTATAGATCTTGTCATGACTTTCTTGTAAAAGCATTACATTGTGACCATGTGATGTGACAGGATGTTTTTATTGTTCCCTTCCACTTTTAACCACTACTCTCAGTTCTCTAAGTAAACTTTATTAATGTATTATACATTATTTATGAAAATACGTTTTAGCTGCCTTTTTAAGCAGATGCATTTTAGTAATCGTTTTCGTCTCCTTGGGCAATTAATTATACAGTATTATCCCTAGATATGGAATGATTTAGTGAGTTTCCTGTTCATTTTTCCTTGGTAAATTTAAGTCCAAATCGACTCTTGTTCCATGGAAATGTACACCACTTTAGTGAAATATTTCATTATGTTTCCCTTATTTGCACACCAGGTTGCTAGATGTGCTCATTTGAAGTAGTGTGGATATTCATTTTTTTAAATATTTCTGTCAGTGAGTCCAACTGCTGTTCAGCCACAAGTTGACACTTTTTGTTGGTATTTCCAGTAGCATAGAACATCAGTACTAGTTGGAAGATATTCATTTGTCCCTGAACACTTCCATTATTTCCACATGTCATGTTTGTTTTCAAGTAAGCAAAAAGCACTGCAGGAAGGAGTTTGTGCTGCCTTCCCCCTCTCTAATACTCTCCCCTATGCAGTCCAAATAAAAGGTAATGCATGCCTCTTGCCATACTCGACAGCCACCATGTGAAGCGTCAACTTGTTATGACCAATGAGTAGTTCTTCTAGCTATTCTTCTTATGGCCTTTTCCCATCCTTTAAAAAAATTGGCCATATTTTGTGCCTTTGATGCCCAGAAAAAAATCCCATAGCTAAGAACTGAGTGTATAAAGGAACAATAGGTCACCACAAAATGTTGGCAATCAAAAACTAATGAAAAGACACTAAGACAGGCCTGGACAAACAGTGCTCTGCAAGTGCAAGCACTTTGTGCTTGCTAACTTTCCTGCACTTGTAGCCTTCAGCATAGAGGGAGGGAAAGCTGGCAATAGCTTTAAAATGCCCTTATGACCAGTGACCCCCATCATAATAATAGCATACATACAGGTACGCTTCTCTGTCAAAACGGGAGAGGTACCATACTAGTCCTGACCCAGCACATGCTGGATACAGGGTACCATAATGGATGGGTGGACTGATAAACAAAATACGAAACATGTATGTTGCTGATGTCACAATGTTCCAGCAATCCCTCTACTGTGACTATCTGCATACATTATAACGTCATTTGTCTTCAAAGGGATGTTAGAATGTAGAATGAAAATTTGGCAAGAGAAGCAACTTTGAAGCACTAAGATCATGAAAAAATCAAAATAAATATTTGTTAGGTAGATATCACTGTTAATTATTCAAGTTAATAGATGAGACACTAACAAGAGACAGAAATTTATATTGTAACTGAAAGGTTTCTATCACAGTTTATACAGGTCAATAGATGAATCAGAAACACAGTTAGCTAGTAATAGAAATAGTGACACTCCAGTATTCCAATAAGGTGTAAACCCATTTAAAGCATGAAATAAAGGAACAAGCGTGGAGATTACATTGGTTCAGAACTGTATTTACAGCCACAGTAATTGTCATAAGGAATATTTCACTAGGTATAGGTCAAAATCATGAATCAAATGGGGGCTTAAGAAACAAAGAAATGAGTAAAACTGCTTCAGAGACATCTGCTGATGGAACCTTACAGTAATAGTGAGAGAAGCAGCTTTTGTAGCATGTGCAACCTTATACTGGCTTCTTTTTGTCTCATTATTAATGTCAGTGATAGCCCACACAAAGAAATTACATATCGGTACTGGTGTTAATATTTATTGGGAAAACACTTTCTAATATTCTACAAAATTATATTTATTCAGTCCTAAACCAGCTTTTAGGTTCTTAGGCCATGTAAGACAGGCCTGGACAAACAGTGCTCTGCAAGTGTGAGCCACCTCCTATTGTCACCTGCAGATGACCAAAGAATCTAATAGCCAGTTCATGACCAGATAAATATAATTTTGCAAAACATTAGGCAGTATTGTTGAATTTAATGTTAGTATCATGTCCTGTCACACCACCAATGGAAAATTCAGCTAATGTTATTGACATTGTTGGTTGTCAGTGGACTGACTGTACAATTACAATTCATCATGGCTCATAATAGTTCAGAAATGAATGACCAAGCAAATTTATAAAAAGTTTTCCTGTGTTGTAATATTAAATCTCATTCTTTTGTGAAGCTTCTATCAATTATTTTGAAGCTCGCAGTTCATCAGTCTTTGCTGTATCTGTGCTGCATTTTTCTAATTTTTCTCTTTATACAGTGGGTGATCCAATAAAGTTTGATTTCTTCACTTTTCTGTTGGTAATAAAGGCACTAAAAACTCAAAATTAAGTTATATTATTACCAACTTTATTAGTTCTATTTTTCTACATTTGTTTTTACAGTTCTACTTTGAACATGCATTTTCAGGTGAATCATTTCCTTCACTGACTCGACCAACTTCACGCCATTTCCACTTGGATCCCTACTTGTTACTGTTGGCATCACTTCCCTATACACCAATAACCTCCCTGCCCCGGGTCTTGCCATTATCTGTCACTAGTTTTTCCAATATCTTTCCAACTGCAGACCCACCATCTCATTCCTTATACATGTGACTGACACCAACCTCATACACAATAATATTTCCTTTTAGGGGAATATACACACAAAAATCTATGACATGGCCATGGGGATCCTCACGGTACTTTCCTAAGCCAACTTGTTTATGGGTCATTTATGGGAAACCTTACTAGTCTCGAAAGATCCCAAACCCCTTTTATGGTTCACATTCATATTTTCACAATCTTGACCCAGGGCCAAGAAACCCTGTCCCCACTCCTCCACAGGCTCAACATCTTTTCTACCATCAGCTCCATGTGTCCATTTTCCTGGACATCGATCTTCACCTCTCTGATGGCTCCAGCATAACTCCTGTTCAAATCAATAAAACTATACATCAACACTACCTATTTTGATAGCTTTCATCCCTTACACAGCAAGTGCCTTAATAAAGTCCTCACAGACAGGCAGTATTTTCCAAGCCTAGTCTGACAGATTTCCTACGTCATATCATGCATACTGCTAATTCTCTGGCCAACCTCAGGAACCAGCTGCAAAGAGCACCACCTTCATCATCTAGTATCATCCTGGACTGCAATGATTGGACACTATCCTCCACAAGGCCTTCAATTATTTATCACTTCCTGCAAATTAATAACATTCTGTCCATAATCCTTCCCATCCATACCAGTGCAATATTTTTTTGCACTCCCAATTTATGCACTATACTGTTTCATTCTTATACCACACATAGCACTAATGCCTTGCCCCTGTTGAAAGGAACTTGTCTCATAAACGAATCCAACGAATCATATTCCAGCTCCATCACAGTCTTGCCCTAGTGTTTCTTGCCCTATTCTTTCTTATGAGAACAGTCATGTCATATACCATCTTTCTCTTTTCTGTGCACAGCATTTCATGTGAGTATGATCATCATCCAGCTTTTCACACAAATGAAGACTGCCAAGCTGTTACAGGCAAGAGCAAAGGTGGGCAACCAGTGGCCGAATATACTGCTAAGCACAACATGGTCAATTACAATGGCTGCTCCACAACCTGACCCATCTGGATCTTACCCCTCCACCAACAACAGGTTCTCTGAATTTCACAGAAGGGATTGACCTTGCGACACAGTCTTCAGTCCCATAATCATACTGGCCTCAATTATTTCTAATAGTCTACCCCTACTTCTATGCCTACCATTGACTTCACTAATTTTGCATACAGACTGTCTTCCCTTGAGTCTCCTTCTTCCTTTGTTCTGTCTGTGTCTCCTAATTCACTCCTGCACATCATAATGTGGTGTGAAAACCTCACCCTGACTGCAGCCCGATCAGTCTCACTGGTGCCACATTCCTATCCCACATACTTCCTGCCTTTCTGTGGCAGCTGTCAGCTGCCCATTCCCAAACTCCACTCCTGCTGCTCTTCTCCTTTCTCCCCTCATACACCCCTGACAGACCTCCTGACCCCAGTTGTTACATTACTCCAGGAATTTACATATGAATGAGTGTAAGATTCCCTCATTTTCTGATGGTACAACAGTTACTGAGTGTTTACTGTGGTGAAGCACTGTAGTACACTGTTAACACAGTTCAGAAGCAAATCAGTAGAAGATGTGCTATAAACAGATAATTATGGATGACAGGAAGACTATCATTACATATTTTTATACATGCCTAACAAGATATTGTATAAACCAATTGCTCTTCTTAAACATAATAAAATATTTGGACGTGTGACTCTAAGAAGATCCAAAATGAGTTTAATATATTGAATGTGTTCATGATAATTTAAGTAAAGGGTGTTATATTAATAACTCTGAAACCCTGTACTTCATTTATCAGGCCTAAGCACATTATGTGCTCCCACAGGACGCTCAAGCTCCATGAGTGTAGTCAATTCTGCTGAGTGCTACAGCTGTGTTATTCAAACCAGCTGAGAGTTATTTGATTTGATTTGATTTGATTTATTTCGTGTTCCATAGGTCCAACAGTGTTGGATACAAAAGAACGTGGAACGAACCACTTTTTTACAAATACAGTCTGATAATCTAATAGCATATACAGAAATTTGAGTACATAATTATATAAAAATTTATACAGTAAATTATTTGCGCAGCAATACAGAAAAAGAAAATACATATTTTCTTAGAATCAATAAAACACTACAGAAAACAGATACAGAGTCCACACAGATACAGAGCTCAGGTTAAATAACATTGTTAGTGGCATTATGTCAACTCGTATTACATAATATTAAAATATTACAATTTATTTAGTTAAAAATTCATCTAGACTGTAAAAAGCTTTTTCTAGCAGAAATATCTTTAGTGCTTTCTTAAACTTACTCTTGTTATGAATCTCTGTCTTTATTTCAGGAGGAAGAGCATTGAAGAGTTTTGCTCCAGTGTAGTGGACACCCTTTTGCGCCAAGCTCAAATTTTTGAGCTCGCTGTGTATGTCATTATGCTCATGATAATTACTGTTTGGTTGAAATATCTCTATATTTTTACAAACAAAACACATGAGAGAAAAAAATATATTGGAATGCAGTTGTGTGTATTTTAAGTTTACGAAAATTATTTCTGCACTAGTCTCGTGGGCGCAATCCACATATAATTCCTAAAGCTCGCTTCTGTGCAATGAACTCAATGAGAGAATGAAAATAGCCATAGTATGCCACTTTTGCAGTGTTAGATTCAACACATGTAGTGACAACCCGTAAAGCATAGGTAGCAGAGCTAAGCCTCTTACAGAGATCAATAATATGTGAAGACCAGTTCATTTTCTTGTCAATGTGCACTCCAAGAAATTTTGTTGTTTCCATTCTTTCTATTGGTTGATTACCACATGTCACACTTATGTCTCTCTCTTTTTCTGTTTTTGTACAGAATTGAATAAAGCTGGTCTTACTGGAATTTAATGAGAGACCATTCACCTTGAACCAATTAACCACATCTGGGAGTATGTGATTCATGAGTTCCTCAAGATTGTTGTCTGTTCTATTGCTCATAAAAATTGTGGTATCATCAGCAAATAATGTAAATTTACGTGGCAGGCTTGTACATGATGGTAGATCATTTACAAAAATCAGGAATAATAGTGGCCCAAGAATTGAGCCCTGAGGCACTCCACATGTAATGGAACTCCATTCATAATCTGAGTAAGTGTCACATACTCCACCCGAGCTATTCAAGACAACTTTTTGTTTTCTGTCTTGGAGGTATGACTGTAGCCAATTGCCTGCAACACCACTTATTCCTACTAATTTTGCTTTTTGCAAGAGAATCTGGTGATAAACACAGTCAAACGCTTAGGATAGATCACAGAAGACACCAAGTGCTAGCATTTTTTCATTAAGGGTTTCTAGGACTTCATTTGCAAGTGCATAGACTGCGTCTTCTGTTGAATGGCCCTTTTGAAAGCCAAATTGGCTCTTGCTGAGAACTCCATTCTTCACGAGATGATCAGTAACTCTTACATGTATTAGCTTTTCTAGAATTTTGGAGAAAGCTGTCAGCAAAGAGATAGGTCAGTAGTTACTTCAGCTTTATCGCCCTTTTTGTAGAGGGGCTTCACAATGGCATACTTAAGTCTACTGGGAACAACACCTTTCTGATGGGAAGCATTGAAAATATGACAGAGAATGTCCCTTATCCACACACAAGAATATCTCAATAAATTGCTAGATATATTATCAACCCCTGCAGAGTTCATACTATTTACATACATGATGATTTTTTGAATTTCTTCTACAGTGATAGGATGAAGGTGCATTTCTGAAATTGTGTTTGAATATACTGCTTGACAAAGAGTTACAGCTTCGTCAACATAGGGCTTGCAACCAATCTGTTGAGTTACTGATATGAAGTGTTTATTAAAAATCTCAGACACCGTTTTGGGGTTATCTACTAGGGTACCTTCATATCTGATTTTATTTACATCTTTTTTGCTTATTGTATCTCTTCATGTTTCGTTTTTTACAATGCTCCAAATTGTTTTTATTTTATTATTGGAATTATCTATTTTCTTCTCATAATAAAGGGCTTTTGATTTCCATATTAGTTTCTTCAAAAATTTTACAGTATAATCTATAATGTTCCCATTTTTCTACACCTTTACAGAATCTTATTGCAGCATAAGTTTCCCTTTTGGTTTTGCATAACTGTTTTATACCTTTTGTAATCCAAGGCTTATTTGCAGAACTGGAAGAACTGTTTCTGACCCATTTCTTGGGAAATATTTCTTCAAAAAGAGCACAGAATTGATTTATAAAACAGTTAAAATTAGTATCAACATCATCATAGCTATATACTAAAGACCAATCCATTTGTTGCAACATGTGTTTGAAAGTTCCTTTTGCCTCTTGATTCATTACTCTTATGAATTTCCATTGAGGAAATCCTTTTTTGAGAAGATTAATGTCATAAAGAGTGAAAATTTATCCACCATGATCTGAAAGCCCACTTATAACCTGCCTGACAGTATAATTCTGATGTCTACTTACATCTAAAAAAATGTTGTCTATCATAGTTTGGCACTCGGATGTAATTCTTGTTGGGAAGTTTATTGTGATGTCAGATGATGTAAGGTCATCACAATCTCAAAGTCAATTTTATTCTTATTTTTTGTCATAAAGTTTATATTGAAATCACCTAAAAATACAATATCCTTTGCTTTTGAAAGCAACTCTGACAGGAGGAGTTCCATTGAATGCAGAAAAGTTTTTATGTCACCTGAAGGAGCCCTGTAGACAGCCAACACTATTATTGGGTAGAATTTAGTTATTATTTATGTGGCACATGCCTCAAATTTTTGTTCCACACAATATTTCTTAATATGACTATTATTGGGTAGAATTTAGTTATTATTTCTGAGGCACATAAATAGTTTGGACAAGAAGAGAATAGAACTTTTCAAAATGTGGTGCTAAAGAAGAATGCTGAAGATTAGGTGGGTAGATCACATAACTAATGAGGAAGTATTGAATAGGATTGGGGAGAAGAGAAGTTTGTGGCTCAACTTGACTAGAAGAAGGGATCGGTTGGTAGGACATGTTCTGAGGCATCAAGGGATCACCAATTTAGTATTTGAGGGCAGCGTGGATAGTAAAAATCATAGAAGGAGACCAAGAGATGAATACACTAAGCAGATTCAGAAGGCTGTAGGTTGCAGTAGGTACTGGGGGATGAAGAAGCTTGCACAGAATAGAGTAGCATGTAGAGCTGCATCAAACCAGTCTCAGGACTGAAGACAACAACAGCAACAACAACAACAACAACAACAACAATGCCTCAAATTGTTGTTCCACGCAATATTTCTTAATATCTATAGCTTTGTATGCTACACCATCCTTAACATAAATTGCTACTCCACCTTTGTCTTTACTTTCCCTACAGTAGTATGTTACTAAACTACAACTTGCTATAGATGGCAAGGCACATTTATCAGTAACATGGTGCTCAGTTATGCACAAAATCTGAGCATTATTAATACTGTCCTTTTCACTAATGTTAATAAGAAGTTGATCTGTTTTGTGTAAGAGGCCCCTTATATTTTTATGAAAGAAAGAGATGTCTTCCTCTTGCTTTTTCATTCTATTAGTGATGTTACCTGACTGAGAATCCATTGGAGTCTGTCTTGAGACAGGAGAGGGGAGACACTTGACACTACCTACTATTAGGTGGCTTTTTACTGAAGAAAACACATGCAGGAAACTTAGGAAGACATGTTTGCAACTCAGTGCTGCTACTGCTAAGAGATGAATACTGCAGCATATTTTTATAAGCAGGAATATTCCATGTGTGTCTATTTCCAACGTTTTATTTTTATACCAAAGTAATGACTTTATAACTTGATTAAATAAATAAATAAATTAGATACACTAATACAGCTAGCACAATGAAAAAAATTATTACATATTGTTATTCAACATTTCATTTTGATGTTCCAAAACTTATATGGATTTCTGGCTTAAAATATGTAATATATCTGGATCTATGATTTATGTTATAGTTCAACACACAGAGCAATACAGATTAAAATCTGTTAAACCCAAATTTTGGTGGGACTTTGTCAATTTCATAAGAGAAGAAGAGATGGTAGGACACACTGCTGGACCAAACATTAAAATAATTTAGCAGCTTGTCTGTGCAGTTGAGAATATTGCTGACTGGGTAAAATTTTATAAAAGTCTTGTAAATTCCTGCATTGGACAAACAGGCCTTTGGGTTGGGTGCTCCACTGTGTGTCTATCACCTCAAGTTAAGTCAGAAGTAATGGAGTTCATTAGCAATGAAAACTGAAGATGTTCTGACAATTAAATAAAAATCTGTCTTCAGTCACTCAAAGTCTTGTAATCTCTTTGAGTACTCTTTATGAAATATTTAGAATTACAGAAACACATTCAGCTATATCTGATCCACAAATGACTGCCTAGACTTCTGGGAATTGTTTCATGTCATAAATGTGAAACTGATTTTTGCACAGGATTAATTTTTTTTAGCATGAATCTTCTCTGCCATGTGCCTTACCAAATGATTCTCCTCTTATGTTAAGACACTTACTGAAGCCAGACCCAATATACGAAGTCAACAATAAAGGACTTTCGTCACTGCTCTGCTTATCTTGAATTCAGGTTTATTCCCTAAAGCCACTTTCAGTTCAGCCACCATTCACTGTTGTTTGTCAGAAAACAAGTGCATTATATCCTCTTTGTGGTTGGAGTTGTAATGACATTCCAATAAATTTTTTCTAGCTCATAATAGTATGCATGGCCTTTAAATGATATGGGCATTGATTGAATGGCTTTTCCACTGTTTGTGTGTGTGTGTGTGTGTGTGTGTGTGCAGAGACAACACATTGCTGCTAATGTAAAATGTAAACCTAATTTAATCCACATAGTACTACCAGCAAACTGCTTGGGGTCTGACGAGGTGACTGTCCAGTTGCAGCTGCCTTCGTTTTCTTCTTCCTCCTTATACCTTTCTGACAGCCCCATTCACCACTATGCTCAAGGCACTAGGCAATATGGTGGCTGGTGTGGCCGGAACACTAGTGGTTGTGGAGCACTGTTGGACAGGCCTGCTCTATATGCTTTAGATACATGTGGACCACATGAATTAGCTAAGACAGTTTCTACTGATTCTAGTTATCAGTGATGATGAAATTATTTCATAAGGGCTATTGCCTTAAAACTCAAATTGGCTACAGAATGTCCGTGTGTTTTAATCAAAGCTATTTATATCTATGGGCACATCACACCATTATTTTGCCAGTGTGTAGATGACTACAATGATTACCGTATAAGTGTTTGCTTTATTGTCTACTCAATGTTGGAAGCTACTTATAATTACTTTTTCAATCTTTTAAACTTTTCAGTTTCTATGGAACCTCCTAAAACAAACCTTTTTAGAATGAATCACAAAATTCATATTTCACAGGACACTACTTTGCAAGTAACACATAAAAACAACAATTTGTGGTTATTTTTATTTTGTCAATGACAGGTTTATTAAAGGAGGTTACCCATACACAACTCTGGATATGATATTCACTCAACAAATAATGATAGGACTAGCAGTACCAACTAACAATTCATATCCAGTCCACAGACAGTGTGTACAACCAAAATCCACAGGAAATGCAAGTATTCCTCCATTAGATCCTTGGAAAGGACAATGAATCATTGCGAATTTCTTTTCAGAAGTGTAATCATACTTGCATCCAAGGAGAGAGCTGAACTGCCAGCATCTGACAGTAGAGCAATTTATCTCAGGCCCCAGAAGGTATGGCCACTTAAATGTGGCAGAGGTAGTTTAAAATTTCCTGGGGGTACCTCCTGTGCCAAACAACCATACTCTGCCCTTGAAGCTGCAGAATACTGACCATTAAATATTTATGAGTTTTGTTGGTACAATGATTGAAGACAGCAAGGTGGGGGTTGTTTGGCTAAACTGGAGGGAGATATTTAGCCATATCCATGTGTTCTATGATGCAGAACTACCCTTGTGATGTAGTAATGCACTGACAAGAGAGTTGAGATTCTGATACGTGGACTTCTGGTGTAACGGTGGCTGAAAGCTGAGAATCGGTGTTCATAGTTTTGAGTACAGATGATACAGCCATTTGTGTGTCCTCAGGGAAAGTTTGCTTCTTAGGTGAGGTTGTTGTGTGTGGTGTTACTTTTGGACAGTGCTGCCACTTCCATTTGCCATCTGTTGACATATAAGGGTGCACTTTGAAGTACTGGTTGGGATTTATCTGGCAGCAGTGGCTCTGAGCACGATGGGACTCAACTGCTGTGGTCATAGGTCCCCTAGAACTAAGAACTACTTAAACCTAACTAACTTAAGGACAGCACACAACACCCAGCCATCACGAGGCAGAGAAAATCCCTGACCCCGCCGGGAATCGAACCCGGGAACCCGGGCGTGGGAAGCGAGAACGCTACCGCACGACCACGAGATGCGGGCATCTGGCAGCAGTCCTCACCATGAAGACTACAGCCTTTTGTTTAATGCTGCGTGCAAGTCCATTGTAGTATGTGGACAAAGTTGACTCTGGTCGTGAATCCATTTGCTGTTGGCTGTTATCACTGTCTAGAGATACACTCCTGGAAATTGAAATAAGAACACTGTGAATTCATTGTCCCAGGAAGGGGAAACTTTATTGACACATTCCTGGGGTCAGATACATCACATGATCACACTGACAGAACCACAGGCACATAGACACAGGCAACAGAGCATGCACAATGTCGGCACTAGTACAGTGTATATCCACCTTTTGCAGCAATGCAGGCTGCTATTCTCCCATGGAGACGATCGTAGAGATGCTGGATGTAGTCCTGTGGAACGGCTTGCCATGCCATTTCCACCTGGCGCCTCAGTTGGACCAGCGTTCGTGCTGGACATGCAGACCGCGTGAGACGATGCTTCATCCAGTCCCAAACATGCTCAATGGGGGACAGATCCGGAGATCTTGCTGGCCAGGGTAGTTGACTTACACCTTCTAGAGCACATTGTGTGGCACGGGATACATGCGGACGTGCATTGTCCTGTTGGAACAGCAAGTTCCCTTGCCGGTCTAGGAATGGTAGAACGATGGGTTTGATGACGGTTTGGATGTACCGTGCACTATTCAGTGTCCCCTCGACGATCACCAGTGGTGTATGGCCAGTGTAGGAGATCGCTCCACACACCATGATGCCAGGTGTTGGCCCTGTGTGCCTCAGTCGTATGCAGTCCTGATTGTGGCGCTCACCTGTACGGCACCAAACACGCATACGACCATCATTGGCACCAAGGCAGAAGCGACTCTCATCGCTGAAGACGACACATCTCCATTCGTCCCTCCATTCACACCTGTCGCGACACCACTGGAGGCGGGCTGCACGATGTTGGGGTGTGAGCGGAAGACGGCCTAACGGTGTGCGGGACCGTAGCCCAGCTTCATGGAGACGGTTGCGAATGGTCCTCGCCAATACCCCAGGAGCAACAGTGTCCCTAATTTGCTGGGAAGTGGCGGTGCGGTCCCCTACGTCACTGCGTAGGATCCTACGGTCTTGGCGTGCATCCGTGCGTCGCTGCGGTCCGGTCCTAGGTCGACGGGCACGTGCACCTTCCGCCGACCACTGGCGACAACATCGATGTACTGTGGAGACCTCACGCCCCACGTGTTGAGCAATTCGGCGGTACGTCCACCCGGTCTCCCGCATGCCCACTATACGCCCTCGCTCAAAGTCCGTCAACTGCACATACGGTTCACGTCCACGCTGTCGCGGCATGCTACCAGTGTTAAAGACTGCGATGGAGCTCCGTATGCCACGGCAAACTGGCTGACACTGACGGCGGCGGTGCACAAATGCTGCGCAGCTAGCGCCATTAGACGGCCAACACCACGGTTCCTGGTGTGTCCGCTGTGCCGTGCGTGTGATCATTGCTTGTACAGCCCTCTCGCAGTGTCCGGAGCAAGTATGGTGGGTCTGACACACCGGTGTCAATGTGTTCTTTTCTCCATTTCCAGGAGTGTATTAATCCTGTTTATGGGTAACAGTGGCTGGTTAGCAGTGAGATAAGAGCCTCAACTCCTAGGCCCAGATATGGTTGCCAGGACAAGAATGGTTATGGTGGCACCTTGCTGGTAGTGTGGGGTAAAGTGTGGTCCATTGCTTTTGACACTGGATTGGAAGGCCATCAATTGGTAGGCTTTCATTATAGCTTCAGGATGATATATGGGAAATCTGAGAGAACATTGAAGACTCTCAGCAACAGGTGTTTGAGGAAAGGGCTAGCAAAACTGAGATGGGAATGTTCCCAAGGACGATGTGGTGCGGGATATTGTGTGAAACACTGAGGCAGTGTGATCTGATGAAAGGTGCACTGGCGGCAGTTGTGGACTGTGGTTTTGATGTCATTGCAATGGCATGCCGATTTTGTAGTATGCACAATCCTCCATCGACTTTAACGTAGATTCTGCTGAAATTATGGTTAGATGATGGTAGGGGCCACCATATGCATGCAGTCCATTTCTTTGCTGGAAGAGAGAAGGAACTGAAACATCAAAATACAATGATTATTGATGAATAATCAATGTTCAGGCACTGTGGCCTAACCATGGCAGAACTCTTGATACAAAGGATGCTGTCTGTGTAGCTTCAGCAATGGTGGCTACTGTAAGTGGAAACTTTCAAGGGTATGTAGCGGTCATAGGCATCCATGTGGTGGGAGGTAGGGGGGCAGGGGGCATATAGTATCACCAACTGAAAGTGCTAGTGTAGGTTTTATCCTAAAAACAAATAGTTATCAGTTCCTTTTACAAAATTCAATGCTGGACATTCACCAATCTTAAACTGCATCCTTAAGTTTCTACTGGTGATAGCCACATATCTTATGTCTCTAATGTTTATGATCAGGTAGTTATTACAGACATACATGGAACTTAATAGTTCTAATCTTATCAGAAAGTAAAAGACCATGCAGTACAAATGAAGTGATCAAAATTTGCTTCATGCACATTTTGGTACATATAGCACACAAAAGTTATTATAACTACAAAGATTCCTCACCTAAACTAGAACCATACATTTTAAAGATACAGGACTGGACTCAGTCTTGATGAAACAAACCTAAATACTATCACTAATGTATCCTGGGCTAAACTGAACAAAGACAGAGGCAAAATTAGCACTATATGCTGCTGGTAACATGCCTCAGTGAAAACTAAAATGAAACAAACTGAAATGGCTTTTCTTTCCTTTGTTGCTATTTCATACCCTCACACCAAATGGGTGGGTGGGTGGGTGGGTGGGTGGGTGGGAGGGTGGGTGGGTGAGTAGGTGGGGGGGGGGGGGGGGAGGAGGGGAGGGGTAGCAGGGGTAGGTAGGGACTGTCAGTAGTACAAAATTGTGCCGTTCAGCCAAGAGGGAGCTGGTTGCAGTTGTGTTGGGATACAATATGGAGTTATTTAGGTTTAAGGACAGAAGGATAAGATTTTGAAGGTGCAGCAACATACCAAAGTGATCAGAGGGGAGACAATTGGATTAATGGAATCTAGTTTTCAGACAGTATAATAGATGCAGAGGTGTACATTGTAGGTGAGGAGGGTTGGAAATTTGATGAGACTGTAGAGGATCCATGTGGGGAAAGGTAAACAGATATGGAAAGCAAGACAGAGCACATGGCATTTGAGGAATTAGAGGGACTTTAGACCTTTGGTATGGTGGAAACCCATGCAACATTTCAATAGCAGGGGGTGGGTTAAATCAATGTTTTCATTGCTGTCAAGAATAGTGGAGGAGTGTACTCCCCAAATTCAGTCTGTCAGTAGTTTTAGTATTTTAAGTCTCTTGTGAGCTTTCTGTTGCATGATTAGTAGCTGAGGTTTTCACATTAGTTGCCGGTCGAGGGTTAGCCCAAGATATTTTAGTGTTAGCTAACTGGATAGGACAGTTGCAGATGGTAACGTAGAAGTCAAGGAAGCAGAGGGTGCAGATGATTCATCCTATAATAATTGGCTGTATTTTGGAGGGATTGATCTTGAGTAGCCATTGGTTGCACCATGAGGTAAAATGATTCAGGTGGATTTGGAGGGATCATTGGGATTTCTGGCGTGTACAGCAGAAGGAAAGAAAGCAGTGTCATCAGCATACTGAAGGAGGTGGACTGGTAGGGGTGGGTTTGGACATGAGAAAAAGAAAATGGTGCCTTGTGGCACTTCTGCAGTGGGATAAAAGGTACAGGAATTTCTATTATTAACAGTGATCAAGGATGTGCAATTACATAGAAAGGATGCAATAAGTTGTTACAGTTAATTAAAAGTGCATATGTCTGGAGTCTAAAGAGGTGACCAGAATGCTGTATACAGTCATAGGCTTTCTCTAGAACTACATAGACAAAATGGCAGATTTATCAGAGTTGAGTTGGTGGGAACTGAAATTGTGCAATCCTTGACCTTATAAAGACCTGCTCCAGGATATTGTTCACTTTATTTAATTTATAATGGTTTATTAATTCTGTAGTTAAGAATGACTGCCTTTAGCTGGCTGACAGATTTACTTTTATATTTTGTTTACATATTATTTGGTATGAGCAGCAGCTGATAAAGTATCCAGTACTAACTTATGCTTATGGAATGGGAAGCTTGGGTTTATCACCTGGAATCCATCTTGTACATTAGAATTAAGTTACTGAAAATTGTGCACTTCTTAATGAAGGATGTGTGCTCATTAATATGCATGTCAATAGACTTGGAGAAATCAGACAGCGAAACAATTGTTGTACTGGTTGCAATGAAACTTTTAGTTTCATCAGAAATTATTGCAATCAAAGGTTAGTGAAATTATGAAAGTTTGTACATCTTGCCATAGAGAATATCTTATGAGGCAATAGGTAAAGTCAGAAGGAAAGACTACTTTCAAATTGAAGAACAATTTCCCCTTTTCAGTAATGTATTTACGTTAGTTTAATATTAATTAGTTTAACAGATACTCATAATTGCTGGCTTCACCTGCAGAAAAATTTTCAGTACCAATTGTATCAAAACCACTGAAAATTTCCAGGATCTGTGAATATAATTTTCGCTGCCTGATTTATCTGGTCACCTTTTTAGACTCCAGACATATGCACTTTCAGTTAACTGTGCACACCTTATTGCATCCTTCCTCTCCAATTGCCCAGCCTTGGTCATTGTTAACAACACCAATTCCTGTTCCTTTCATCCCACTGCGGAAGTGCCAAATCCACCCCCACCAGTCCACCTTCTTCAGTATGCTGATGACACTGCTTTCTTTGCTCTCTAGCATAGGCCTACATGCCAGAAATCCCATTGCTTTCTACCATACATGCAAGAAATCGCAATGATCCCTCCAAATCCATCTGAATCATTTTGCCTCATGGTTTGACCAGTGGCTCTTCGAGGTCAATCCCTGCAAAATCCATGCAATAATTGTAGAACAAACCACCTGCACCTTCTGTTTCCTTGACTTCTACCTTACCAACTGCAACTGTCCTATCCAGTTAACTAACACTAAAATATCTTGGGCCAACCCTCTGCCAGCAACTAATGTGACAACCTCAGCTATTAGTCATCCAACAGAAAGCCCTCAAGAGGTTTAAAATACTGAAACTACTAACAGACACAATTTTTGGAGTACATTCCTCCACCAAAACATACACTGATCTCACCCATCCTCTGCTATTCAAATGTTGCCTGTATCTCCACCACACTAAAGGTCTGTAAATTCTTCCAAATCATTGAACACCATGCTCTCTGTCTTGCTTTCCACCACCCACATGGGTCTTCTACCAACTCATGCTGACTGGCATTGTTGACTGTGAAACTAGTGTCTGTCTATTTTCCTATTGAAAAGCACATCAGTTGCTGTATGGTAGACTGATCTTGTTCTTGTGCATGCCAGCACACACCTGATAATAACTAATTGTACTGCTGCTGGATTACCACTCTCCATCCTGAAGTTTCATAGATTCTTCGTGGTGCAAGCTTCTTGCAGTAAGAAAGTAGAAACATCTGCTGACCATAATGCCTTCGGCCACACGTAGGTACCTCATCCTCTGGACATGATGTCAAATTCTCATTGTGGTTCAGTTAGCAAAATATCAATATAATAGCATTCTTAGCAGCTATCAGACTCTAATCCGCATTTGCTCTTAGTATTGATTGTTTATGTGTATCCCAAATGGTGAATAGTACGAATCTGCAAATATTGAATGGTTTCCAATTTTGCATAAAACTGTGGAGAAATGTTAGTTCCAGCACCTGGAAGCTTGTTTCAAGCCAAAGGAGTTTCAGTTCAATTCACATACACATTTAGTTCCATCTTCAGAAATTTTAGGTTGAACTGTATAAATTTTTCAGCTTAAGTTCTGTATCAAAAACAGTTTGGACATCATATTGCTCAAGACAGTTATTTCTGGAGGCTGAAATTTATAGTACTACCCAATTTTTTTGAAGTTTGGTCACTGGATCATAAGTTTCATGATAATCTATATCTGCAGCTTATTAGCAACCTCCAGCCACAAGTCTTTGTGTTGAAATTTGGAACATCATAACTACTATAATACTTGATTTGGTACAATCTGTGGTTATGTATGACCTGTTGAAGTGTGGGAGGATACAGTAATGTCCAGGTTTATCTAAATTTCAAGGAATTAACTTCATCATTCATTGCGTTTTTCAATTAGTCTGCCTTTTATATGTAACTACTCCACCAAACCTCTCAACTTTGACAATATCTAAAAAAGGCACATCATTCTCATATCTTGCTGGCATTCTTAATGGTCTGTTATGTGTTAACTGGTGCTCCCTATTAGACTGAACAGCTTCCATCACCTGCTGCTTCTTGTTTGTAGACATAATTAAAATATTCACCATCTCTCCCTCTCTCTCTCTCTCTCTCTCTCTCTCTCTCTCTCTCAATCTCTCTCTCTCTCTTCAATGATTTCTATACAATTTTGCCTCAGGGGAACGTTCTGAAGGATGAGTTTCACAGATAACAGCTTCTTTTCTGGTAGAACAAACCTCACTCCTTTTGATGTAAAAGTTTCTAAGTATTCACAATTCAGAAAAGGGCAGTGAGATACATTGCAAAAATACCACCAAGACAGACCTGTAGGCAAGCTTTTGTACACTATAATATTATGACAGTATATTCACTGTACATATACCAAAGCATAATGGCAGTAAGGTCAAATGATAAACACCTCCTAAATAAAGATGTACACCAACACAGTACAAGAGGAAATGAAAATTACTACATGATAAACAGAAATCTAAAACTGTCTATGACTGCCCCAGAAGCAGCAGGCAAAAGGTTTTTTTTATTAAACTCCCCAAAATCATTAAAAAAGAAACAGATCTAAAATGTTTAAAACATCATTTGAAACTATATCTCATAGAGAAATGTATATACAGTTTGAGTGAATACTAAGATGGTGTTGAAATACATCATTACTGAAATGTACCTTTAAAATTATCATTTCTGTATGTTGTTTGGATTTGTGTGTACATATAATGTGAAACATGTAAAACCTTTGTATGATTATGGACTATTTCTGTTTAATTATTTGTTTCATTTATATATAATGAAATCAAGTTTGATGTTAATAGGCTATTGTATGACACACCCAATACTCTCGGCTGGATTTTCAGCTGGAGTCCATGGGCAAAGAATAAATAAATAAATAAATAAATAAATTGCAATAATTATTCTTGAAAGTTGTATTGTAAAAGTAAGATCCCTGTTGAGTCTTACTCGTCATTACTCTGTAAACAATACACACTTTTCATTGCTTTGAAAACAATGCACATTAACCTTTTGTGTTTTGATCATGACTGCTGTATTCTTGTGTATCATAACTGGATACACATCACAGATAAGGCAGACAGCACTCTTGATTCAAACACTCCGCCATCGGCATCTGCATGGGGTGACCATCAGAGGCCACCCACAACTTGTGCATATGTCACAGCATCCACTGCTTCTTCCAGCAGAACTCTTCCCTTTATAAGGACAGTGCAGCAGGCACTCATCCTCTGATATATTAGGCTGCCTTGTATTGTTTCTATGCTTGTGTGTTCCTGAATGTGGATTAGTAAAATCTTGTATTTGGTGGCCACCTTATCACTTGTGCCCTGCATTATGACACAGTTGGCAATGAGTGCAGTGTTTGCTTCTGTGAGCACAGTTTCTTTGGTTGTTCTCTTGGTTCTCATATCTATGGAGGCAGTGCTTGAATCTCTCATCAAGCATGAAGAGGCTCTAACAGTTGCTATTATACATTTGTCAGCGACATTGACTATGCAGAATTTTATACCATCGTTGTACCTGTCACCTTTTCCTCCTTATGATGATGTTGCCAAACACTGGGAAGCTTATGAGAAGTGGCTTCGGAAACATTTCCTCATTTTTTGTGTGTTACTGATGCTAACATGTGGTGTAAGGCTTTGCTTCCTTCTTGGATTTTGCCTCAGATTTGCTGGTTGTTGTAGAAGTTAGCCCTGTTTCAGGAACCAGAATCACTTCTGTTCGACAATATGTGTAAGTTATTGTCTAATTATCACGATGAACACATGCATATCATTCTGATGCATGTTGAGTCCTAAACAGTCCCATCAGTAGGGACAGGAAAAAATCGGTGTTATTTTATGGCCATCAGTCTTAGCGGACTTTGGCAACCAAACTCCATGACGTCAGTCACAAATGTTCATTTGTTACCAATGCTCACTGTGATTCCTATACTGATTCTATGGTCCATGACACCATCTTTCAGTTGACTCCCAACAACGTATGTTAACGTGCACTACAGTGGCAAAAACCCATCTATGTTTGAAATATTAAGTACTGCCCAGTCTTTTGAGGTTCCTTGTGTTGCTGGAAACCAGATCGAGGCTTTTTGGTTTGATGTCACTCTGACGGCTCCTGTACCTGGATGTCGGGCATCAGTTAATGTTCAGTGGGAGGATGACATGGCAGTAGTGCAAATACAGCCTCCACGCCGCAATGGATGATGACATTCCAGACAACAACCACCACAGCTGTGGCAGCACTCAGTGCTCCCATCTTGCTCATGCCCTAAGCACTGAGTGACCTGCAAAAACTGTAGAAAAAGGGGCGTATAGCATATGCATATAATTCCAAGCCTACTCCTGCAAATATGGACAAGCACATTAATTGTGTGTCTCCAGTGTTTATGCTTTCTAAAAAACTGTTCACTAAAGTGTGAGTGGATATGGGTGCATCTGTGACATTACTGAAGTCACAAATTTATGTGGGCATGGGATCTCTCCTGTTCCGTGACATTTGGTGGGTTACAACAAGCAGCATATTCCAATTTTGAGTCAATTTATGGCTCCTATTGTGTATAAATCAGCGGTTTGTTCCTTGACTTTTATGGTACTGGAAGATGCTGGCACCAACAATTTGTTTGGCCTGAATGCTTACAATGTTTTTGGTTTTTCTGCTGTGGCTGCAATGCTCATTGTTTCTGACCAGGTCCATTACCAGCGGTTAGATTCTCTGTTTTCTGAGTTCTCATCTCTTTTCTTCAGATCTCTTTTCTTCAGTTGGATTAAGTTATGCCAGTAATTTTACAGCCAAAATTACTCTGAAACTAACGGTGTGGCCATGTTTCTTCCAGGCATGCCCTCTTCTAGTGGCCTTGTGTGATCAGGTGCCATCAGAATTCTACAGGCTGAGGTTGCTGAGTGTCATACAGCTTATAAGTCAAGTGAGTGCTCTACCCCTCTTGTGACTTAAAAAGCACCTTTGTGCCTACTTTAAAGTGTCCATTGATGCTCAGTCTATTATTGAGACCTACCCTTTGCCCCATCAAGAAGAGTTGTTGGCCAAATGCGCCAGGGGCCAGATTTTTCTTCTACAGTTGATTTATCTGTAGGCCAATTACAAGTTCTGTTGGATAAGGATTCAAAATGTGGTCAACTAGGCCCACCAGGGAGACCACACAGGTTTAAAATGATAATTTGTAGCTTAATATACTACTACTAATAATAATTAATATTTGTTCCCCAGAGAAAGAGGTGCATTACAACATATTGGCAGATAACATTCTCCAGGTATTGGCCAAACCCAAACCCTTCCATTGGATTGCTGTGGGGTATAGCTTGATTGATTGATTTTTTATTTGGTCCTGTAGAATTATATTTTGTATGAAGATTGTATGGTAAATGAGCATTTGGCGTCATTGGCCGGGAGGCCCCTTACGGGGCAGGTCCAGCTGCCTTGGTGCCGGTCTTCTTACATTTGACGCCACATTGGGCAACCTGCTTGCCGGATGGGGATGAAATGATGATGAAGACAACACAACACCCAGTCCCCAAGTGGAGAAAATCCCGACCCAGCCGGGAATCAAACCCAGGCCCTTTAGGACGGCAGTCCATCATGCTGACCATTCAGCTGTCGGGGCAGACATTGTATGGTAATGCAGGATAAACCAATGAATACAATAATATATGCATATAAATGGAAGAAAACCAAACAAAAAATAGTATAAATAATAGACATACTATGTTACTTTCAAGGTTTCAAGAAAGACAACAATACCACTTCAATACTCTGCTTGTTCATGTGATTATTGTTTATATAGCACAGTGGGGAAGGTTAGTATATTCCTCAAGCAAATAGAATCACTTTTAACTAGCCTATTCTCAAAAAACATAGAAATAATCAAACATGGTGATTTTAATGTACAATCCCTTACCTGTTGTAATGATAGAACAGATTTTGAGAATGTAATGAGCTCTTTTAATCTGAGGGCAGTTGTTGACTTTCCCACAAGGGTGACTAAGAACTGCAACAAGTCTGACTGACAATATTTTTGTAGACAATAACAGAATTGATAACATGTGTAACACAAATCTTCAATAGCGTTTCCAATTGTGATGGGCTGTTGTAAAAAATGAATGACGTAAGCCCAGCTATCAAGAGTAGATTTACCAATAGAGCTTATATACTAATCAACAGTAAGAATCTGGAAACTTTCAGCAGACATTTGCAGCAGTTGGAACAGGACACAGTATATTAGGCTAAAGATGTCATCACCATTTTTGAAGCTGTATTTCCCAAGAGAATTTCAAAAAACCACCAATCTGAATTATTACAGAAGACAGTGGCTCACTAAGGGAATCAAAACATCCTGTAAAACAAAGAGAATGCTTTATGTCTCACTCAGAAATTGTAACAAACCTCAGGATAGGGAGCACTACAAATTATACTGTAGCATCCTAAAGAGTGTCATTAAAAAAATCCAAGAGCATGTTTATCAAATCTGAAATTAACAATTCAAATATTAAAATAAGACTATTTGGAAGGTGGTCAAAATGGAGCCAGGAAAAATTACAGAAGATACAGACAGTATCGAAGTGTGTTGTAATGGAAGCATTGTAGGTGAAGGTGATATAGTTGCCAGTAACTTCAATAACCATTTTTTGACATTAGCAGATCAAACTGATGGTAAAGGGTCTAGTGTTGAAGCCATGAATCTTCTACAAAGAGCAGTGCAGAACAAAATTAGTCAGATGCATGTACCCTATATTACAACTGAAGATACTGAGAAGGTAATAAGACAAACCAAAATTTCAAATTCCACTAATGTGGATAATATATCTATAAGTGTATGGAAGCCCTGCTGCAAATTTATACTTGAAGTTCTCTGTCACATATTTAATGAGTGCATAAATCAAGGTACTGTCCCTAATAGACTCAAATATGCAGTTGTGAAACCACTGTTCAAAAAAAGATGATCTAGCCAATGTTTCCAGCTACTAGCCAGTTTCATTGTTAACAAGTTTCTCTAAAATACTAGTGAAGCTAATGTTCAAAGCACACTTCAGCCTGTTTTCTGATGACACAGCCATTTGACAAAACACCCAACTGCAGTCTATGGAACACTGTGACCACTGTATTCAAAGAATTTCTAGACTGGTACACTTCAAATGGTCTATCACTCAATGTTAACAAGACTCAATTCATTTAGTTTCAAACACCAAATAAAAAAACATGAAAATATTTGAAATAAAATGTGGTGACAAACAAATATTGAGATCAGAGTCTTCCAAATTCCTGGGGTTACATGTAAATAACAATCTAAAATGGTCAGTTCACATCAATGACCTATGTAAAAAATTGAATTCAGCAACATTTGCCATTCGCTAAATTTCATCTGTTGGTGACTTGGAAATAATTAATGCTGAATACCTAGGATATTTCCATCCACTTATGACATATGGCATCATATTTTGGGGTAACCAGTCCTGTGCAAACAAAGCCTTTATTGTACAGAAAAGAGTCATCAGAATTATGGCTAGAGTGCACTCATGATGCCCTTGCAGAAACTTTTTCAGACAACTCGCGATCCTCAACAGGCCATGTCAGTACTATTTTTCACTAATGTGCTATGTGAACAATAATCATACAAAAAATGGCTCTGAGCACTATGGGACTTAACATCTCAGGTCATCAGTCCCCTAGAACTTAGAACTACTTAAACCTAACCAACCTAAGGACATCACACACACCCATGCCCGAGGCAGGATTCGAACCTGCGACCGTAGGAGTTGCGCGGTTCCAGACTGAAGCGCCTAGAACCGCTCGGCCACCAGCGGCCGGCAATAATCATACAATTTTCAAAACAAACAATGAATATCAAGATCACAATACAAGAAGTAAACATAATATTCACAAAGATATAAAAATATGATACAGAAAAGGTACATTATTCAAGTATAACAATATGTAATAAACCTCCATTTCATGTTAAATCAGACATTGGGGATATAACTAATTCAAACGACAACTGAAACTTTATCGTTTCAATAGTTCTTTCTATTCTTTACAGGAATTTTTAACAATATATCACACATAGTACAATCTGTTTAGTTTTAAGCATTCCTATAAAAACTTACTATGTAGCACTGGCATATCAATTAATGACAGAATGCTTTTTGTATGTATTAGAATTAAAGACATAATTTGTTTGTATAGTCATTATGACTACTATAATCTGTGTTGTTGTTTATACACATGAACGTCATGTATCTCTTTATATATGGTTGACTTTGTAAGCCCCATGGCAATTTAGATGTGGTTTTTACTGTAATAAACTGACATGTTCTGCATCCTAGTGATACACTTGCATCAAGGATCTATGGAACACCAAAATATGTAAATAAATAAATAAAACTACAGATCGTATACGTACAGGATATGCAATACTAAATACAAATTACATCATTTATAATGTAATATGGCTTATACAGATCTTATAGGTCTATAAATTGATTTAAATTACACACAGAATGGTATATTACGAATTGTTTCTGTTTCTTCTCAAATACCTAAGGGTTGTTAATGTCATTTTTCATATTCAGTGGGACCTTATTGTAAATTCTTAATCCCACCTGGACAACTCCTTTTTGTATTACATTGAGAGTAGCTGAGCTTTAGCAGAGGCTTTGTTTATTGATCTATTGATTCATCCTATCAATGAGTAGATTTACTGACTTGTCAGTGTCAATATCTTGAGTGTCTTGAATAGATGCCTACAAATATCTGATTTGAAACAAATATCCAAAATATGTCAAAATTAATATTTTCCCGTCAATATAGCTCATTACAGTTCTTAGTGCAAAACATGCTGAACTTAGTTTCTTGAATAGGTAATCAGTGGTGTTCATTCCATCTTAATTTTTTACCCATTTGTATTCCTAGATGTCTTATAAGTAAAGTTTCATTCATTTTTTGACACTTGATGTCTATTTTAAGAGCTTTAAATTTGTTATATGCTGTCTGAAACTGTATTTAATTTGTTTTTGAGAGATTTAGTGATAAACTATTTACTGCAAAACATTTGTATATTTGTGTTATTGTTTCAGTTGTAATCTGCATTGAGAATTCCACGCTCCTGACCGAGATACAAGTATCATCTGTGAATATATTTGGAGATTTATTTACTAATGCTGACCAGTGGTCCAAGGATAGATCATTGGGAAACAACATACTTAATAGCACAGGCCAGTGATGGAAAAACGTTTTTGCTGAAAATACCTTATTATGTTTTTTAGGGTGGGAAATCTTAATATGATACTTAAAAAAACTGAATCGCCCACCATTTCTTCACATTTTACAGTTAAAATTATTAAATTAAGCCATTTTTTTAAAGAATCTAACAGCTATTATATAGTTAAAATAATTTAAAAAGGATGTGTAATGAATGTAGATGACATTGGTAGCACTGCTGAAAAACAGTTGCTGGCAAAAAAAGTCGATTATATTTTTGTGTGTTAACAGATGGTTTTCCCTCCCAATCTCTAACCTCACTTTCCCGTTTCCTGTACCTGGGCTCAGTACAATCTCTAATCATGGTTTTAAGAACTCTGCTGACAGTTTTTGTTGAATTTGTGATTGAAAAACACCCAAAGAAACATTACAGACTTTGTGGAAAAGGTGTATCTATCATACTTTGGATCTAAACTTGGTGATCAAGATAAATCTTCGGCGCCATGTAAGGTATGTTGTGTGTGTGTTGAAGATCTGAGAAAATGGTCCAAAAAGGAGAAAAAAGCCTATAGATTTGCTATTCCTATGATATGGAGGCAGCCAAGAAATCGTTCTGATGATTGCTACTTTTTCATTGTTGATATTACTGGTCATAATTCGAAAAAACAAGAAGGTAATAAGCTACCCTAACCTTTTGTCCGCCATTCAACCAGTAGGGCATGGTGTAGATTTACCAGTTCCTGAACCACCAATGATTTAAATTTTATTCCAACAGAAGTATTTTCTGGTGTACAATGTGATTTAGATGAACCAGATGATGATGAATTCCATTGTAATACAGAAAGTCTAGAGTCCAGATTGTTTACTCAGACCGAGCTTAATGATTTGGTTAGGGATCTGGGCATAACGAAAGAAAAAGCTGAACGGCTTGGCACTAGATTAAAATAAAAGAACTTATTGGCAGTTCGAACCAGCATGTACATGTACAGACAGACAGACAGAGAGCATCAATTTTCAAAGTTTTTTCAACAAGAAGGTGGTTTAGTGTACTGCTCAGGCATTCCCAGTCTGATGAATGAGTTTGGTATTAAATACAAAACGGAAGACTGGAGGCTGTTTATTGATTCATCCAAAACTAGTGTAAAGGCTGTTTTATTACACAATGGAAACTAATGTATGCATCTATACCTGTTTGACATTCTGTACATATGAAAGAAAGCTATAAAAAACTAGAAATAATGCTAAATAAAATAGACTATTCTGCTCATGGTTGGATGATATGAGGCGATCTAAAAGTAGCATGCAGGCTCCTTGGTCAGCAAGGTGGCTTTACCAAATTTCCATGTTTCTTGTGTGAATGGGACATGAGGACAAGGGATCTTTATTACTTTATTACTAGATCTGTGTCATTTACCAGCCATGACTGGACAGACTGCATCAAGATTAATTACATATATATATTTAAAAAAATATTCACAAAATTAAGACATTTATACTTAATAGAAACAATATTTGTTTGTACATTCACTTTGGTCACTATTAAAGAATTCACCAATGGAGTACAATGGACGTTCTTTCAGGTCCTGTGCTACTCTCCTTCTGAATGTTCCTAGTGGCAGGGGTTGCACTCCTTGAGTCAGTGAGTTGAAAATCTTTAGGGCAACCACTGGAAAGCTGTCTTGTGTTACCATCAGTCGACACCTACTTCTTGTGGATTTTTGGAAATAAATCATCAAATTTAGTTTTTAATGATTGGAACAGACATTCGAATGAGGCACTGGCCCCCATTCCTGAAATTTTTTGCTGCTAGTTTACACTTGACAGGGCTATTTTAAGGTCATTTAGTCTTTCTTCTTTTATGGTCCTCTTACTAAATGTGTAACTGGAGTGCCATGAGCTCAGATGTGCAGTTGACTCAAGCATTTCATACTTATTTCCATTACTAATGCACTATGGTCAGCAATCATTGATTCAACTACACTGATATTATAGTTCCAGATATTGAGGTTAGTGATAACTGTGTCTAGGTGGGCATCACCTCGTGTTGGCAGTTGGTTTGCAACAAACAGCCCATAGCTCTTTATCAAAGTCATGAGGACTCTCTCTTTAGTTCTTCCATTACCTATATGTATGTAGAAACCTCCACACAGTACAATTTTAGATTTAAGACGTGTTAGGTAGGACAAAAAGGTTTCCATTTGTGCACTAAAGTTTTCAAAATTACCATCTGGTGAGTGGTACACAGAGACAATAATAAGGTCAATATCTGTTAACACTAGTGAAGCTAATTCTAGATCTAGGTCGGTGGAAAAGTTTTGTAAGTCTATTTCCTTTACACTAAGAGTCTTGCTTGCATATACAGATACACCACCATGAATTGTAGTAGTTCGATACCATGAATTTACCATGTCCAAATATTCAATGGCTCTGTAACAGTCACCTTCTGCTTCATCTAACCAGTGTTCACAGATGCATAAAACATCTGGTTTGACTTCTTCTACAAAGAATGATAGAAGGTCCACCTTGGTTCTTAAACACTGTATATTAACAACTGCTATAACTATGGGCATATAACCAACATATCTACTGTTACTTTTGTGAGATATTTTGGGGCCTTGGGTTTTTATTTCAGGCACTATTTTACTGGGGCACTGGTCGATCTCCAGAATAAAAAACGCCTGACAACAATATTCTTTGGCTATAGTGTTGTGTCCATCACCTTGTCCTTTAGATGAAAGCACACACCAATCTTGAAGCTGCTGTTCACACCCTTTGTTTCCAGTTTTTCTACATGAAAGTTGCTATACCCTAGAAAGATTTTCTCAAGGAATTTGGTTACATTTTCAGTTGTTGTGCCGTTTTCCTCTTTTCCTAAATGAAACCATGCTCTTTTCTTGCCATATAGCATTCCTTGTTCTTCACCAGTGCCTATTATCTGATTTTATCTTTCTCTAGTACTTGAATTTCTGACTGATGCTATGGCAGATGCTTGAGGTCTTTCTTCCTCTACACTTTTCTTTAGTGCAGTTACATACAGCATTTTTCGTTGTGCAATTGCATTCTGCTTCGTTTTGTGTATGTTGCTGGTTTGTTGTTTTCATGTTGTGAATGATACTTGCTGATCTGTAGATCGAAAAGTTCTTTTCCTACACTGTACATCACGCCAATTTGTATCTCTATTGGGTGAAGGTTTCTCATCTGAAGGTCTGATGAAGATGTAGGGACTGGTTTCATTTATACTGGCTCCAATTTTCGAATTGTTCAAAGAAGAATTGCTAACACATCGATCTTCTGTCGCTTCATGGACTGTAAGCTCTTTATTGGTAGGCCTATTTGTTCTTTCTGATTTGTTACATGCATCTGTTATTGTTGCAATGTTTTCTTGCCCTGTTTTTGTTTTGTAAGAGGAAATACTGGTAGTATTCACACAGAGATTCTGGTTTACACTGTGGGTTATTGATTCACTATCGTTTATTTGTTCCAACCCGCCTATTGTGGTTAAAATATTTTTTCGTTTGCACACTCAGTTTGTTTTTCAAGTAAAACAGGAGGTTGTGACAAACTTACATTTGAATTTTGAATAAATGGAGCAGAGTCGTGTGTTACAGGCTCAGTAGTCGACCCTAGATTTGCTATTAGACATTTAGTGTTGCTATTTTTAGCAATCAGTGTGATATTTTTTCGAGGTTTTCCACTTTTTTTGTGAGATGATATTGTTAGATGCGTTGCTAGCTTTCCTAATCTACAGTTTGTGGCAATCACTGTACTGAGTTGCATTCTCATTTTCGAACTGTCTTTTTTTGGTTGATTTACTGTTTTTGTTAAACCTTCAACTGCACTAGTTAATCTCAGGTGGTTTTTCATATTATTTACATCACAAGCACTGTTTTCTATTTCCAGCAGTTCAACTCCATGTCCTTTACTGGTGCAGAAAGAACTGGCCTGTGAGGGGGTCTTTAAAACCTGGTGACAAGAACATTCTACACAAAAACCTTGTAGATCCAAAAACTGTACTCCTACCACCTCTACAAATAAAGTCAGGCCTAATGAAACAGTTTGTAAAAGGCTTTGCCTAAGGATGGACCATGTTTTAAGTATCTCTGCCAACAGCTTCCACAGCTTTCAGAAGCTAAACTAAATGAAGGCATCTTTGTCAGACCTGAGATTATAAAATTGGTGTTTGATGTTAACTTTGAAGCCACAATGGCCTTAAATGAGAAAGAAGCATGAGTATCATTCAAGCAAATCGTTATAAGGTTCTTAGGACATGAAAAAGACCAAAAATATATTTCTACTATAGCTACAATGTTAAAGAAGTTTAAAACTTTAGGATGTTTAATGAGCCTGAAAGTTCACTTTTTGAACAGTCAGCTTGATTACTTCCCAGACAATATGGGAGATGTTAGTGAGGAGCAAGGATAGTGTTTTCACCAGGACATTAAAGTGATAGAAAAACAATACCAAGGCTGCTGGAACACCAACATGATGGGGGACTACTGTTGGTCACTTCACCGAGAAGTTCATTCAAGTGACACATTGTAGAAAAAGCTACACAAGAGACTTCAAAGATAAAAGAGAAAGAAAATACAAACCAATTCCAGATGACAAGTGAAACCTCTATTAACACACATCATTGTTTTAAATAGCTTACTGTAAATACAAACCATGCTTACGTTGTTACAAAGTGTTTCATTAATTTCCCCATTTACGGTATAGCATAGGATTTCTATATTATATAAAAAAAGCATATTTCTGGAAAACTACGGGTGATACAGAAAAACTAATGCTAGATTTGGATTCAGCTCATAAGAATCTATAAAGATCAGCTGTCAAAGTAAAAAAAGTTTTTGAAAAAAAATTTTTGTTGGCCTGTGTATTTCTCCAATCTGATTTTATTGTTTCACTTACACCTGGTAGGGTGGCCCTTTGTTTCCTGTTATCTAGGTAGTATTCTAACCAAGCTAATGGTTGGTTTTTGATTCCATAGTGTGGGAGCTATTGTACCTGTATGTTATGTTTTATACAGCCTAAAGCTTTAGTGAGACCACAGAAAATACCTACAGGTACATTCTACAGTTCAGTTCATCTAGAATTTCTTTTGTGAGACTGAGTATTGCCCCTGTGTGGATAGCCCTTTGTAAAACCCAACTGGGAGGGAGCCAGTGAGCCATTTTGTGTTAGGTATTTATGTAGCTTGTTGTACACTACCCTATCAAATGTTTCTGAAAATGTTTTGTGTATTGGCATCACTACTGCTTGCAATTAACAGTTCAAACAATAAAAACAAAACATATGGAAAATCATTAAATTGGAAACAAATGGGGACAAAATTTCAGAGTAAGCAAGGGTAGCACAGTTCATAGGAAATTAGACACAATAATCTGGAAAGGTTAGCATGAGAAGTCTTACATTTTCCTCTCTGTAGCCAAAAACAAAGGTACACAACACAATCAGTCTCCCTCAGAAGCCACAAAACTACTTAATCTTACCCAACATACACCATTGATGACAGTACACTCCAAATTTATAGCACCCAATGAAATTATAAAAGTCATCAGATCCCTAAAACGCACCAGCTCTTCTGGGCATGATGGAATCTCAGGCAGAGCCTAAAATTATGTGGTGAATTAATCAGCAACACATTGTGCTATTTATGTAACCAGTCTACAAAAACTGTTTAATAGTCTGATTAGGAGATATGGGCAGCTGAATCGGGCAGAAAATATGCACTTGGTGCCTTGGTTGCTGAATTTGGAGGTCAATAACTCAACAAATCTTCGCCATTGCAATGAGTCACTTCCACCATCTAGAGAACATGGCCCCATTACTGCAATTGCATATGACAGATTATACATGTAGGGCAATTTTGGTAGCTAATTTTGGTTTTCAATAAGTAAATAAATATATCCGCCATTGCAATTTGTTACTTGCTACATACACAGTTCTCTCCTTATTTAGAGAAGATATGCAAGTTCTTCGTAATGTTTGACAAGTATTGGTGTTACAGTGCCCTGTTAGCAGGTTACTTCTGAGTGGCTTGCTGATGGGTGTTTGGCAATGTTGAACCTACCTGTGGCAGAGGACAAATGTCACCAATTCTGGGAATTGTGATAACTCAGGTAAGACCAGAATTTTGCATGTCCCATTGCCACTGAAGAAGAGAGTGCAGAGGTTTGAGAATCTAGAGGGATGGTGGAAGTTAATTATGATCGTGTTAGTAATGTTTATGAATCCTTTAACTTGAGGAGACATAGAACCACTGGCTCTACCCCCCAATTATATCACTGCCCAAACAATAAAAACAAAAGATATGTATTGCATATTGTGTATATGCTGCAAGAATAAACGTATTCACACTAAATGGCAGGAGTGCGAGTGATTATTTATCATTGTAACCATCATGCTCGATGTGGAAAATTCCATTCTACAAGTGACCTTCCTGAGACCATTTTTTTCCAGGGCCTATGCCTGAACTTTACATTCTGCTTGACGGCGTACGTCATCTGGGTGAAGTCACACTTGTTACTGCCACACCGCGACCTGCATCATGCCATCATGATGACATCACACCAACAGCTGTGCTGTGCTGCAGGCCACGCCTCCCATGTGTTGTCACTCAACAAGCAGGCACACTGTGTCTACCTGCAACCACACAGGGTTTTCACAAGTTACCACCACAGCATAACAATGCAGCAGATTGACACCAACTAAGACCCACGCATCATGAAATACAAGGAATACCTACAGCAGCAGCCGCATTGGGTGACATACAATGAGGCACCATCTATCACGATTGCCACCAACCAGGAACTACCTACAGCGCTGTGTTCCTGGCTACCCAACTATGATGCTATCCTCCACAATGCCGACACACCGGCCATGACACCAGCACTGCGTCGTGTGATAAATAGTTAGTAGGACACCCACGTTACCAACACACCTACAGTGACTACAATGCTGTGACGCCAGCTGCCACCTCTACCAGTGCCACCGGGTGGCATTTACAAACCCGCACGATATACTTCACACAATTACAACAATCTCATACTGGTCCCAGCCCCTTGCCACCAGGCAGATTACCACTGGTCACACACCAAGTTACATCTGTGGCCACTACAAGTTGATTCTCAGCAAGTGCATGATGTAGTTGATGCAGTCGGCCAGGATCACAGATGCCCACGACAAGTTTTTGGTGCTTTTGAACTGCCTCCACACCAACACTGATCTTATCAGTGACCTCCTATTACATGAACCAACCACTGACAGATACGAGACAATGAACAGTGCCTGTTGCATTCACCTGAACAACTCCACCTAGCCATTGCTGAGACGTTACTCAGCCATGCTGCCCCGTCAGCACTCTGGTGCAGGTTATGCCTCCAAATCAACACAACCAAACTAGATCATGCTCCCTGGTCACTACGGCTTCTCAAGCTGCCTGAAAACGTACAGACAGCCATGCCAATGCACGATAACAAACCACTGGAAATGCAGTTATGCCTTGCCAACCAGATGCTTGCCCTCACACAACATCATGCCTTGATAAACACTTGCATTGGCTTCGGCAGCGACGTCAACACCAGTTGCATCTACAGCCAGCCCACACACTGACTACGCTCATGGAGATCACTGCACAGCATTCACCGTGCAGAGCCCAGCCAGCTGACATTTGCTGAACAGCTCTGACCTCAGCTGAGACACTCTGACCTCAGCCGAGCTCTTCGACACCACACCTGCAGCAGCCTCTCAAGACTGCTGCAGTGAGGCGCAAGGTACCACCTGCCACATTCACACCCAGCCATTGCCCCATGCCCAACCACCCCAACAATTCACCCGGCCAGGATGCTGCACCTATTCGTCCCACTCCACCCCTGCTGGTTCCACACACATTTCATTGCCTAACGCATCGTTGTTGTTCACCTTGCAGCAACCCAAATTAGTACAGCCGCCTGAGACAGGTGCATCATTTTGCTGCTCTGCTACAAGTCACCTCACTATCGAACATGACAACACTCATCATATCCCATGTCTACATTCTAACAGCACATGGCACTTCATCTACGACAACCATCTTAGAGCCTACTTCCTTGTTCACATGGGCGCCAATGTTAGCATGCTGCCACCTTAGCTGGCACCTGGAAAACGTACACCATCTGCTATACAACTACACTCTGCAAATGATTTAGTGATTCTCATGATAGGCACGGCATCTATGATAGTTCAACTGGACAACCACACCCCTCACCCATGGACATTTTTTGTGGCTGACACTGTAGACCCAGTGTTGGACACACATTTTTTGAGGCATTATAATCTTCTGCCAGACCTGGGAAGGACCTTATTACTACATCACGACGGCCGCACACCTATCAGTGGAGGAAACAGTGACCACCTACCAATGGACAAGACTCCGCCGCCTGCGCCTCCTACCTCTGAAACAGTACTCGACCTCTCATTAAAGTGCCAGGCATTGTTCGAGGAGTTTAAAGCCGTGTCTACTGTGCAGACTGACCTCTGCTGCACCAATGCTAGCTTAACAGGTGCTAACAAACACCTCCACAACTGCTGCTCTGAGCTCACGGCACAACTGCACACAGCAACAGCTGTCATCACACCAGAAACAATGAGAGCTACCCACCCGAGACGCTGCCAGGCATTTAGAACCAGAGGTCAGTCCAGTGCCTCTTACTTCTGGTGACAATGCTGTGGCAAGCGGGTTGCACGAAAGCAGTGATATTGCTCTCGCAAGCAGGTGGAGTGTAAACAGTGATATCACCTTTGCAAGTGGATCGTGAGCCTCATGTGCTACACCACATCAGCCACACAGAAAGATTAACATTGTATGTGACAGTACCATAAACAGAATTAATACTATCCTCGGTCCACCAGTCCGATGCCACCTGCACCACCTTGCCCCTCACAAATTAAAGGCGGCCAAGGCCGCGAACAATGAACTGTTACGCGAGGGACACTTCAGGCCATCAGACAGTGCATGGGCCTCACTGATTACTATGAGAATGAAGATAGATAAAACTTGGCGTCTGTGTGTGTGTGTGTGTGGGGTGGGGTGGGGGGGGGGGGGGGCTATAGACATTAGAAGATGCACACCATCATTGATAGTTACTCCATGACAGATATGCAGGGCTTCTCCCAGGAACTGGTTGGTGCAACCATCAGCAGGGAGATCAACTGTAAAAGAGCTTATTCGCAGATCCCAGTGGCCACAGAGGACATCCCAAAGATGATAATAATTACACTATTAATGCTATTTGAATTCCTCTTTATGCCCTTGAGACTAAATAATGCAGCCCAGACATGGCAATGGGTCATTGACAGCTTATTTTTTACCATATTTTTTTGCTATTGTCAGTTGGATGACGACATTATCTTCTCACAAACAACTCAACATCATGAGAAACACCTCCAAGAGGTATTCAACAAACTAGCAGAGCATGGTGTTGTGGTCAACGAGGACAAATGTCAACTCCAGCAAAAATGCATTACATTCATAGGCCACTTTGTCGATGCCTCGGGCATCCACTCCACCCTGGAAAAGATAGACCAATCCGTAACCTCTCACCCCCGCCAGACTATCAGTAGTTGGACCGTTTTTAGGGGTAATTAATTATTACCAACAATACCTCCCCGATACTGCAGAAACATTTCTGCCACTCACAGAGTCACTCCACAGGAAGAACATGTCAGGCAAACATAAGCTCACTTGGACTCCTGATACGCAAGTCGCCTTAGAGATCATCAGACTGAGCTCACTTAGACCACCACCCTGGCACTCTCATCGCCAGACGCCCATATGGTTATAGAGGCCGATGCCAGCAACTGGGCGATTGGGGCAGTACTACAACAGAAAGTCCCCAGTGCAACCCAACCCTTACGTTTTTTTCTCACAGAAACTTACTGACTCTCAGAAAAGGTGGTCAACCTTCAACCATGAGCTTTTGCTGATATACTTCTGAGAACACATTGGGGCATGGTCTCTTACTATCTACACAGACCACCATCCTCTGGATGATGCTATTAAAAACCTGCCATCCAGTACCTTCCCTCGATGATTCTGCCACCTGGACTTGATTTCGAAATATACTATGGACATCCGCTATGTATGGGGAGCAGAAAACATGGTGGCTGTCTACCTCTCACAACTTGCCACCTCATCAGCACACCTTGACTTCAACCAACTAGTGTAGGCACAATCAACTGACACCGACATTCAAAATCTGCTATCTGGACACACAGCAGGCCTCCAGCTCAAGCATTGCACCATTGCAGGCAAAACCAAACTAGTTTGGTGAGATGTATCCCATGGTAAGCAATGACCAGTTGCCCACAGAACTTAAGGAAGACAGTTTTCGACCTCCCCACAACTTGTCCCTCCCTGGAGTATGCCCGACACTGAAACTCATAACGGAACATTTCATTTGGACTAACATTAAATGGGACTGCACTGCATGGACGAGATCCTGCGTCCAATGCCAATGGGCCAAGACGTGATGTCACAACCAACCACCCTTCAGGAAATTCCCCATCCCGAAGGGCCATTTCCAGCATGTCCACATAGACCTGGTGGGGTCACTCCCAGAGTCAAACGGATACAAGTACATCTTGTTAGCCATAGACGGGACTACTCAATGAGTGGAGGCCACACCTCTGACTGATACCCCAGCCAACACCATCACCCGACCTTTCATCATACTTTGGATTGCATGCTTCAGCTGTCCAGAGTCCCTGACAACTGACTAGGACGAGCAGTTCAAGTCGGTCCTGTTCTCTGAGCTCTGCCACCTCTGTGGGTGCCACCGATTCCACATGACAGCCTACCATCCTGAATCCAATGGACTTGTGGAATGGTGACACCACACCCTCAAGATGGTGCTCGTACGCCACGACCAGGAGTGGACAGAGGCCCTCCCCTGTGTGCTGCTGGGCATACGAGCTGCCTACAAAGAAGATCTGGATGTCTCGCTGGCAGAGGTGCTCTATAAGGAGCCAGTCACCCTCCCAGCAGAGTTCATACCTCAAACCATCAACCCATTGGGTGTCAACCTGCTGGACCTAGTGAAGCATGACCACATCCACATCCACCCTTATCCCACCATGCCAAACCGACCATCTTTGTGCACAAGGACCTCCAATCGTGTACACACGTCACGCTCAGGATTGACGCTATCAAACCTGCCCTCCACCCTGTGTACAGTGGCCCTTACAATGTGTTGAAATAAGGGCCAAATACTTTTGATACCTTGCAAGCTGGGGAAACGACAACAGTGTCACTGAACCATCTAAAACCGGCTTGGACTTTAGTGAACACACCTGGTGTTTACCCTCCAGAAGACATTTACCCAACGCTGCAAAACTCACTACTCATGGTTAAGGCCAAATTGGGCAATAGACAGTTGGGCTACAGCACAGTCTTGAGGTCATAAGAGCACTCCACACCCCTTCTGCATACGATTGACACAGCGGGTCTGAAGTCTACTCTTTCTTCGGACGACTACCTGGTTGTGTTGGCCCCGGAGCACTTCATAATGACTGACACCCTGAACACCGCCTCCAGCGGACCGACAGCCTCACCAACACCGGACGACGCATCACCAGCCACCAACATGTCAACAGACATTGCCACGGCCCCGTCAGAACCACCACTGACATCACGGCCCGGCCACCCAGGCAACTGGCGGCCTACGACATGTTGACCCTTGATATGTCGACCCTTGCCATCGCCGGTGGGACAACGCATCACGACGTTCACCCGTCACTGTGCTCTGCACTTGGGAAGGTGGAAGGGGGGTGGTGGGGGGCGGCTCTGTGGGGACTTTGAACCACTGGCTCTACTCTGCCTTAATGTAGCAAGAACAACTGTAGCTTTGCCATATCAGTTCCTTGTAGTACACGCTCTATGCTATGGGCGTTGTGTATATGTTGCGAGAATAAAAGTATTCATAGTAACTGATGGGAGTGTGAGTGATTATTTATCGTTGTAATTACCACGCCCGCTCCCCACTACCTACAAACTCTCTTTCTGAAACAGTGATAGCAATGGAATGTTAAGCACAAATTTGTTGTCAGTATATCGTGCTGTTCAGAGTGTAAACAAAGAGAGGGATTATTTGTAATGTCTATGCTGCTAGTAGAGAGAAAAAACTTAATAATTTCTGGTACAATGTTACCACACGAAGCTCTAATTCCATCTGGAATTAAGAACAGAGTAACCAACAACTAGTTTTTGTAACATATTCAGTTACAACAAACAGAAATGCAGCAAAATAAAAGTAGTTGGTTGTGAATGTGCTGATTTTTACCAAAATTAAGAAATGACAATAGTTAAGAGTGATGTATGAATGGCAGGAGGCACAAATACAAAAATATTTACAGAATTATTACTGGTGCAAAATAATGTCCAGGGATTAAATGAAATTATACTAGTTGGTAGCAAACCAACACAAACTGTTAAATTTGCAGTTTTGCTCGCCTTGCTGTATTTAATATTATTCAGTCATTTTCCACTGCAGTCTTACTAATTATTTTGTAGTGTTTGATCCGCTTATTCTGGAGGCCGATAAATGATATGGCGTTGTTAAAAATATTTAGTCGTCAGCATGTCACATCATTCCTTATTGGTCAACCAGCTTTTGTTAATTTCTTCTTCTGGCTAAAGATCTCCGTCATTATTTGAAATGATACAAACTTTGTATCGATTTCTTGTGACCCTCACTCAAATGATTCCGTTGCTTAACAGTTCAAAGAAAACTTGAGCTTTATCACAATTGTGTGGCCGGCCGGAGTGGCCGAGCGGTTCTAGGCGCTACAGACTGGAACCGCGCGACTGCTGCGATCGCAGGTTCGAATCCTGCCTCAGGCATGGATGTGTGTGATGTCCTTAGGTTAGTTAGGTTTAAGTAGTTCTAAGTCCTAGGGGACTGATGACCTCAGAAGTTAAGTCCCATAGTGCTCAAAGACACTTGAACCATTTGAACCGCAAATGTGTACCCCACTCATACAGTTATAGTTGGTGATGACTTCAATCTACCATCGATATGTTGACGAAAATGGATATTCAAAGACAGTGGTACACACAAATCATCCTTAGAAGTTGTGCAAAATTCTTTCTCCGAAAGGAGCCCACTTGAAATGTAAATGGTCGTGATAACATATTTGACCTCTTAACAACAAATAATCCCGAGCAGATAGGAAGCATCGTGGTGGATACAGGGATTAGTGACCACAAGATCGTTGTAACAAGACTGACCACCGTAACATCCAAATCCAGCAAAAGTAAACACAAAATATATTTATTTAAAAAGCAGATTAAAATTCGCTTAACGCTTTCCTAGGAGACAGTCTCCACTCCTTCTGAACTTTGTAAGTGTACACTAGATGGGGATTAAATTTAGTCAGCCGGTGTGGCCGTGCGGTTCAAGGCACTTCAGTCTGGAACCGCGTGACCGCTACGGTCGCAGGTTCAAATCCTGCTTTGGGCATGGATGTGTGTGATGTCCTTAGGTTAGTTAGGTTTAAGTAGTTCTAAGTCCTAGGGGACTGATGACCACAGATGTTAAGTCCCATAGTGCTCAGAGCCATTTGAAGCATTTCTTAAATTGCAACAATCATGTAGATAATGATGTGGTGGGGAATGGAAATCAGAGACTGTGTTATTGGCAGAGCACTTCGAAAAGGCCGCAGATCTACTAAAAAGACAACAAAACTATGCCTATTTGTGCTCTGCTAGAGTACTGCTGTGCTGCGTGTGATCCTTACCAGACAGAATTGACAGAGGACATCGAAGAGGTTCTCAGAAGGAGATCTCGTTTTGTATTATTGAGAAATAGGGGAGAGAGTGTCACGGATATGATCTTTTAACGAAATTTCAATTACCAACTGTCTTCCTTGAATGTAAAAATATTTTATAGTTGCCAACCCACATAGGGAGAAATGATCATCATAATAAAATAAACCAGAGTTTGTATATAAAGATTTAAGTGTTCATTTTTTTCCGCACGCTGTTAATGGAAGGATAGAAAATAGTCTGTAGATGGTTCGAGAAACATACTGCCAGGCAAATAAGTGTGAACAGCAGAGAAGTCATTTATCTATAGGTGTAAGTACTGGCCGTGTTTCGTCGCAACCGATAGCTCCTCTCAACATATTTTTTTGTGCGCAGCCTGCTTGAGGAGTTTGTGTTCCATCTCATTTTGGGCTACATCTGAAATAGGCAGGCTACTTTGACTTTTATAACGTTCTAGTTCAACTGTGTAAATAGACTTTTTTACTTCCTTAATCTTTTGTCTTCTTTTCATTCTAAAGACCATTCATTTCAAGTCACTAACTTCTGCAGATCGTTCTCAACGATTTCTCAAATTTCGACGAGTACTGCTATCCTTACTGCATTCTCGGCAGTGCACCCAATCAGGTCGAGAGTGTTTTTGTAGTGGACCACACCAATCTCCAGCGCGGAACTCCCTCTATCTGGATTCCAAACAGAGGCCTCATCGTCCACACAGGGTATTTGCTTGTGCGCCGGTGCTGCATCTGTTGTTTGTTTGCTTCCGATTTGACATTTCTTCTGTGTAAATTGGTGGTGTTAAACTGTACTACTAGAATGTAACGTCTTTCAGAGGATCTTTGGATGCTTGCTACGCCACAGTTCATATTGTGCGGGTGATCGAAAGACAAGATGTGGACTATGAAGACGCTGATTTTGATGAGTGTGGAGTTCTTTCTGTCATCGAGGAAGTCACCAGTATTACGAGGCATTCTGATAAAAGGGTAATTATGAGTCGACTTTATAAATGATGGCAGAAAGATACGGATGGAATACAACCAAAAGTGAAAGTTACGGTAACTTACAAGTAGTAAATACAAGGTCTTGCACGAAAGTGACTAATCGGAATAATCAGTCAGCGTCATTTAACTATGAAGTAGGCATAGTTGATTTAGAATTTGTTACCTGTGGTCTTCAAATCACGCACAACACCGATAAGGAGAAGTTCTTGATGACTCTTAGACTCATGCTTACTGAGATGAAATTACCTTGCGTCGTATGTTTCATGGGGTTCAACAACAGTAGGTAAATACAAACCGTATTTAAGTTATGTTTGCTATAGAAAGAGCAAATATAACAACTGTATGAAATTCAAGTCCAACTGTGTCATTGGAAACGGAATTGTCCGTGTTTATACGACTACAACTGATGTAATCGGAAATCACACAAATCAGGATAAAAAATTCTATGCCCTCAGATGTTCCCAGAGGAGAAGGATGAAAAGTATTCTTTGAGATGTCGCCCCAAGGCAGTTGTGTCTGGAATTAATTACCTCTGCGATGAAAATTTTGCTTTGTGCAATAATATGGAATATGTACAGAAATTATGTGTTTTGCAGAAAGCCAGATTGGAAGCTTTTTGTGATCATGATTTGGATGAGAACAATCATCTTAATATGGTAAAATGGTACCTCAGTCAAAATGCAGAAGATAAGTACATTCAGCATGTATAAGTGCCGCTTCAGGTGTTCATGTTTTCCTGTGAATAGGTTACTTTGTTACCACCATATAAGGCTACTTCTTCATTCTGCGAAATTCCTCGGACTCCTTTCTGACGAAATGTCAACTTTGGCAACTGTTGTTGCAGATATAATACTATGTTTGCTTTGTTTATCGTTGCCATTGTTCTGCTTTGTATTAACACCACTAGCACTGTAGCACTTTCATGAGCTACTTGTCTACTAAGCATTTGCACTACGCTCCGTAGCCTCATGCTGTGCACACCTATGAATGATACCTCCAGCCCCGTGACAGTCACGTGTGCAGAAATTGGATGTGCTAAATCAGTTTCACACGAATGACCATTGGCTGCACTGTACAGATGCCCCCGAAAGCGAATCAGATCATCATATGCCAGCATCAGCATTGTACAAACAGAGTAGATATTACTGATTTTTCAAAACCAAGGTAGAACAAAAAAGAGATGAAATATTTCTTGGAAATGATACCGCCCAGAATACTTTCCATCAGGAAGATTTTGTTACGCATACTTTAAGGAGATATGTGCCATTTGTGCGTTTGCGGTTTGGAACTGTCACAGATCTCCTGCCCAGTGGAGAAGACATCAAGAGGTGCAGCAGTGGAGAACAGGTTCGGACAGATGCAAATGAGACCACTTTTTAATGAGCAATTCTTAGAGATCATGGACACCCAAGTACGATCTGTTTTCAGGGACTTTAAAATACTGTAATTCACATTCACTGGAAGAAGTTGCAGTAGAGTCAAAAGGAAAGAGAAGACAGAAGCAATTTGAAAATAATGTTGGGCCAACTGCAGAGGAATTCTGGCAAAAAAAGAAGACAACGTTTTCTTATTTCAGATTTAATTTTGATGTCACAGCCATTCAGTGTTCTGTGAATGGTTACAAAGAAATTGAATGCACGGAAAGCAATAATCTTCCAAACTGTGTAACAGTAGGGCCTATGTTTAAACGATGGCTTGCTCAATTATCTAGCCCCCTATGAAAAAAGATGTAAAGCGGATTTTATTGTTGCTATTTTCCGTGACATGGTTAAACCACAAAAAGAACAATTCTTGCTAAGTGAGAATTATAAATCTCTTTTTGGTAACAATTGTCTGACAAACGTTATTGTAGATTATTGTGCAGAAACTATTTTTCATGGTCATGAGAAAGATTTCTACATTGGCTCTCAGACAGCTGGCAGCATCCGGACATGTAAAAATTGTGGAAATAATCTTACGTATCAGAAGAATCTCAATGATTTTGAAAGGCTTTTCATTCCAGTACATGTAAATGTAAATCACTGGTGCCTGTTTGCTGTTTCATTGCTACAGCAAAATGGGAAAGGTGAAGATTGCCCGTCAATGTTCACAAACTTTTGTAGGTGTGAAATTACTTGTCTATATTCGATAAAATGACCTGCAGGAACTTGAAGGTGGTTGAGGTGGAACATTAAAGCCAAAAAGAAGCTTGGAGCTGTGGATTGTTTGTCATAACTCATTTGAATAACATTGCTGTAGGAAAGTCACATACCGAAGGGGTATAGCCTATCCATCTGATACGAGAGAGTTTTGGCAACCAAAGCTGTTAGAGATATCTCTAAATGTACACAGTAGATGTATTTATTGTGGTTTAGAAGCAAATATTCACCAAGGTGTTTACTGTGGAAAATGCAGGCGACTGCTGCCTGACAAATTCTGTGATCAATTATGCAGTCTCAATGATGCAGAAAACTTTCAGTTCATTTGGAAGGTGTGCAACGCTGCTCCACTTTCTGAGTGAAAAATGTGTTTCTCCATCTGTCTGCAAGCAGTGTGATTAAATGGCTACTGGCAAATTCACCAGTTACTTAAAACAGTACGGTAATTCACTGGGCTGCGTAGGCCTACCTATTGGGTGATGTGGAAACTGCATTAATTCTATTACAGTTACTATGTTTGGAACTACTATTTTCAACAGAGTAGACGCATTCTCAGTAATACCAGCCACATAAGTATTCCTACTATCCGTGTCATTAAGTTATGGGATGAAATCTGGTAAAGTATCGAGTACAGAGATCAATTATGTTGGAAAGATTTTGAATACTGCCATTGCTTACACTGATTTCTCATAATAAATTTGGCAAACTCATACTCGTCAACACCAAAGCACCGTATTGCTTGAGTTGTGGCCAGTGACGGATTTAGATTCGTTGGGGTCATGGAGCAGCAAAAATTATGGGACACCTCCCTCCCTCCCTCCCCCTCAAAATATTGCAAGAATGCATGGTAACAGTATTTCTAAATACATGAAAATTTTATGTTGTAATAATATTTAATCTCCATTAAAATTTAAATTTGATATCTGTATAATATTTTTTCTTTTCAGCATTTGTCCTACTTTAGATCAGGGTCCGCCTGTCTGCATGTCTTCCACTCAATGATGTCTTATGGAATAATTTCTCTGGTGACATGACATGACTGAGAAAGAAAGTACTGATTGCTCAAAAGCGAGCAGTAAAATAATATGTGATGTCCAACCACGACCGTCAAGGAACTAGGCATTTTAGCTGTGCAGTCACAGTACATACAGTAGGCCTATACTCGCTAATGAAATTTGTTGTAAAGAATCCATCGCAATTTAAGATGAACGGTTAGGTCCATACCTACAACAGTAGCTAGAAAAATGGCATTTATGACCCATTATTAAATCTGTATAATTTAAACCCTCTGATAGACACTAAAAGAGAGGCATTGTACACAGCAATGTGTTGATTGTTACTTTCCTAGAAGAGTCAACCAGCGTATTGCTTCCCCCTAGTCTACACATTTCTCACACAAGATCGTTATTCAAAATTTGTAGAGCTCAGATACAAACTATCAACAGGCTTTCTTTCTGTAAACTGTTAGCGGCTGAAACAGGAAAGGGAGGAAGTGGTCCACTGAGTACCCTGCATCCCGCACTGTAAGATAGCTTCCGGTAAAAAAAGATAATATATGTTCCTGATTATTCTGTGACTGTTTCTCATGAGCACGTTTTAGTGAGACTGTAGCTGAGATTGAGATAGTAACTGTACATATGTTTCTAGTATGGAAAGGAAGGGTTATAAATAGAAAATCAAATAGGGGTAATGCAGGAGTAGGTTTAATAATGAATAAAAAAATAGGAGTGCGGGTAAGCTACTACAAACAGCATAGTGAACGTATTATAGTGGCCAAGATAGACACGAAGCCCATGCCTACTACAGTAGTACAAGTTTATATGCCAACTAGCCCTGCAGATGACGACGAAATTGAAGAAATGTATGATGAGATAAAAGAAATGATTCAGGTAGTGGAGGGAGACAAACATTTAATAGTCATGGGTGACTGGAATTCGACAGTAGGAAAAGGGAGAGAAGGAAACATAGTAGGTGAATATGGATTGGGGCTAAGAAATGAAAGAGGAAGCCGTCTGGTAGAATTTTGCACAGAGCATAACTTAATCATAGCTAACACTTGGTTCAAGAATCATAAAAGAAGGTTGTATACATGGAAGAATCCTGGAGATATTAAAAGGTATCAGATAGATTATATAATGGTAAGACAGAGATTTAGGACCCAGGTTTGAAATTGTAGGACATTTCCAGGGGCAGATGTGGACTCTGACCACAATCTATTGGTTATGAACTGTAGATTAAAACTGAAGAAACTGCAAAAAGGTGGGAATTTAAGGAGATGGGACCTGGATAAACTGACTAAACCAGAGATTTTACAGAGTTTCAGGGACAGCATAAGGGAACAATTGACAGGAATGGGGAATAGAAATACAGTAGAAGACGAATGGGTAGCTCTGAGGGATGAGGTAGTTAAGGCAGTAGAGGATCAAGTAGGTAAAAAGACGAGGGCTGGTAGAAATCCTTGGGTAACAGAAGAAATATTGCATTTAATTGATGAAAGGAGAAAATATAAAAATTCAGTAAATGAAGCAGGCAAAAAGGAATACAAACGTCTCAAAAATGAGATCAACAGGAAGTGCAAAATGGCTAAGCAGGGATGGCTAGAGGACAAATGTAAGGATTTAGAGGCTTATCTCACTAGGGGTAAGATAGATACAGCCTACAGGAAAATTAAAGAGACCTTTGGAGAAAAGAGAGCCACTTGTATGAATATCAAGAGCTCAGATGGAAACCCAGTTCTAAGCAAAGAGGGTAAAGCAGAAAGGCGGAAGGAGTATATAGAGGGTCTATACAAGGGCGATGTACTTGAGGACAATATTATGGAAATGGAAGAGGATGTAGATGAAGATGAAATGGGAGATATGATACTGCGTGAAGAGTTTGACAGAGCACTGAAGACCTGAGTCAAAACAAGGCCCCGGGAGTAGACAACATTCCACTAGAACTACTGACAGTCTTGGGAGAGCCAGTTCAGTCAAAACTCTACCATCTGGTGAGCAAGATCTACGAGACAGGCGAAATACCCTCAGACTTCAAGAAGAATATAATAATTCCAATCCCAAAGAAAGCAAGTGTTGACAGATGTGAAAATTACCGAACTATCAGTTTAATAAGTCACAGATGCAAAATACTAATGTGAATTCTTTGCAGACGAATGGAAAAACTGGTAGAAGCTGACCTCGGGGAAGATCAGTTTGGATTCCGTAGAAATGTTGGAACACGTGAGGCAATACTGACCTTACTACGACTTATCTTAGAAGAAAGATTAAGAAAAGGCAAACCTACGTTTCTAGCATTTGTAGACTTAGAGAAAGCTTTTGACAATGTTGACTGGAATACTCTCTTTCAAATTGTAAAGGTGGCAGGGGTAAAATACAGGGAGCGAAAGGCTATTTACAGTTTGTACAGAAACCAGATGGCAGTTATAAGAGTCAGGGGGTATGAAAGGGAAGCAGTTGTTGGGAAGGGAGTGAGACAGGGTTGTGGCCTCTCCCTGATGTTATTCAATCTGTATATTGAGCAACCAGTGAATGAAACAAAGAAAAATTCGGAGTAGGTATTAAAATCCAGGGAGAAGAAATAAAAACTTTGAGGTTCGCCGATGACATCGTAATTCTGTCAGAGACAGCAAAGGACTTGGAAGAGCAGTTGAACAGAATGGACAGTGTCTTGAAAGGAGGATATAAGATGAACATCAACAAAAGCAAAACGAGGATAATGGAATCTAGTTGAATTAAGACGGGTGATGCTGAGGGAATTAGATTAGGAAATGAGACACTTAAAGTAGTAAAGGAGTTATGCTATTTGGGGAGCAAAATAACTGATAATGGTCGAAGTAGAGAGGATATATAATGTAGACTGGCAATGGCAAGGAAAGTGTTTCTGAAGAAGCGAAACTTGTTAACATCGAGTATAGATTTAAGTGTCAGGAAGTCGTTTCTGAAAGTATTTGTATGGAGTGTAGCCATGTATGGAAGTGAAACATGGACAATAAATAGTTTGGACAAGAAGAGAATAGAAGACTTCGAAATGTGGTGGTACAGAAGAATGTTGAAGATTAGGTGGGTAGATCACGTAACTGATGAGGAGGTATTGAATAGGATTGGGGAGAAGAGAATTTTGTGGCACAACTTGACAAGAAGAAGGGATCGGTTGGTAGGACATGTCCTGAGGCATCAAGTGATCACAAATTTAGCATTGGAGGGCAGCGTGGAGGGTAAAAATCGTAGAGGGAGACCAAGAGATGAATACATTAAGCAGATTCAGAAGGACGTAGGTTGCAGTAGGTACTGGAAGATGAAGAAGCTTGCACGGGATAGATTAGCATGGAGAGCTGCATCAAACCAGTCTCAGGACTGAAGACCACAACAACAACAATGGAAAGGAAACCATGCTGGAGAGCAGTCGCAAATGGGCTGAAAAGACACCAAAGGGCCTTACGGATGGTGAAAGAATATCCTTGAAAGATAATAGGAAAGCACATATAGCTACATTTTGCTTTTACATTATCGTTCAAAAGATATTAATTTTATTCTTCATGAAAACTGTAGTAATGGGTTGTAGGAGTTAAATAAGAAATATGAACCAAATGTGGTTTGTGTGTTGTAAGAGACCAAATAGCAAAGGTCATTAGACTCCTATTCATCACCCACAGCAGAAACAGTGTACACATTCTGTGTACATAGAGAGCAAATTTTGTCTGCAAGTGTGAGAAAGTGTTGTCAGTGTTTGCATAGGTCCCATCTGAAGCAAAACATTGGAACAGGCCCAGTATTTTGCTAGTGGGGTGGGGAAAACTGCCAAAAATTCACATCGAGGCTGGCCATCACTACGACCCCACGCTGCTGAAACCAGGTATTCACCTAGTGGTGTTTGGAAAAGCTCCTGAAACCCACATCCAGACTATCCAGCCCACCAACCCTACATATTTTTCAATAACTCACTTTCATGGAAAATTAAAGAAATTTATGTCTTCTGATATACAGACATTTCCTATATTGTTATTCAAATTTGTATATCCAATGCAGTCATAATCAATTGCCCAAAGTAATCATGTTGTTAGCACTGTCAGTCGAGCAAGTGAAATGTTTATTCAAGTTGTTGCCAAATTTCAGTTTTAAATATTGATTTGTTAGCTCTGAACAGGGCATCTTCCCCCTTTTCTTTTATATTTATCATACTATAGTAAACTGAATACCATGTATAGTCTATAGCTGTGATAATTAATTGTTTTCAGACAGAGGACCCACACCTCATATTTTCTGCTCTATTTTGTTACAGATATCTCACCCTTGGACAGTCAAGCTGGCTTCATGTTTTGTTACTGAAATAAAGGAAGTATGTTCTCTGGATGCTAAAAGTGGAATATTGCAACGACAAAGATTTATTGACTTACTGACCTCTGAATTTAGCAGCCGAGGGCACCAAGTGTATATTTTCCACCATATCCAGCTGCCCATAGCTGAGGTCACCAGGTCCATATTATCTGCTGCCTATATCTCCTAATCAGACTGTACATAACAGGGAGTGTTCTCTGGATGCTGCAAGTGGAAATATTTTGGTCCATGGGGGAAAAGAAGCTATCTGTTCACCAATTCATATTTTCAGTCATGAGAATATATGGGGTTTTAATAGCAACCCTTTTAATATGATTTCAAAACTCATTGGATAAACAAAGTCAGAAACTTGAAACTTGAAAAACAGCGGGAAAAATTAGACCAAAAAATAGATTGTTTGGATAAAATTATAAAGAGGCAAGGTCAAGCAACAGGACATGTCAGAGAAGATTTAGATGATCTTGAAGTTTAGGTACAGAAAACTGCACAGATAACTGGGGGAATAGAACTGGATTTGAAAGTGTCTAAAACATATGTAAACACAGAGCTCAAATAAGTTTAATAATAATAATAATGATAATAATAGTTATTATTATTCAACATCAAATAAACAAGTAAAATCCTTATAAATAATGTAATTTTGGGACATGATACAGATTATTCTTGTGAATATGTCAGTTTATGAGTTAAAAACTAAAGATTTGTTTGTGTATATGGGGTACAGGTCATACAATCATCATATTAAAAACCTGAACATCGCTTGGTATATAAACTTTATATTTAATAATAACACTGTACACAACACACCATCACATGCTAAGCACCAGAATACGACTAAAGGAAAAACTGCAATGGGGGCACACATTTGAAATGTCATAGATTTTGGTAGTTCGAAGATAGCATGTTGCATCGACACTCGATTCTAGTGGTTGATGAGCGCCACAGAGCCGTCCCCCCACCATAGTACAGAGCACAGGGAGATGTGGTAATGGAGGTGGGCATTGTACTTGGTTTGTGGTTGTGGGGAAAGAGGGCCCATGGGTGTACATTGCATTAATGATGAAAATGCATTGCCACATCCATGGGTGGAGTGGGCAGCCATACCAGGAAACTGGGATCAGGCGGCCCAGTGATGTGGGGTTGTGGTGCACCATGAGTGGTACACGAATAGAGAGATGGCTGTTGTCCTCAATTGAGGTGGTGATTGATGTCTCTTCTGCATCTGGAGGGATCACAAAGACACGGAGGAGCATAGCGTGGCCAATCGAATCATCCAGTTGTGTTGATGTGCACGCAGGACGAACAGTGTGCCATCACATAGCTGCAAAGACAGGTCCTTGATGGGAAGGGATGAAATTTTGACGTGGAAGATGGCGACACAGGTGTCGTCAGATGCTGTCAGCCGGTCAGTGGAATCACTGTGGGGGGGGGGGGGGGGGGGGAGGACGTGAAGGGATTCATTCACACGCAACATCACGTGCAACCTCCAAGCTCGGTGGAAGACACGATGCACTAGTGTCACACACAGTATAGGAGCCAGAAAGAAAGCATGGTTTGTTAGGAACACTGGTAGCAAGTGGTGATGTGGAAGTGGGGTTGGGGATGGGAGTGGGAGTTGTCCTCCAAATTTCTATCTTCGTCAAGCTGACAAGCTGGTTTGATGCATGAGATAGACACTGTTTGTATTTTATCGTTTTCCGCTCTGTGATAGAGAGGGGCTGTGGTTTTCTGGTTAGGTCACTAATAATGTGAAATACATTAATTCTTATAGTACAAAGTCACCTTCATTTACTAGTTCCTTATTTCACCTGCTCTATCTGTCTGTCTCACCAGTATCTGTAACTGGGTGCCATAACATTGTCCACAAAGAGGATGAGGAAGTAAATAATGTCAAGGCTCGAAGAGCTATCATCTAATAATCCAGTACTATATGTTACAGTTTTTTGCATACATAAAAAATCATAATCCTAACTGTCTGCAGTGTGTGTCACTGTGCAAAAACTAGTTGAGGCACATGCTGCCAAGTGAACTCATTGTTGTACCTATTGTGTGGTGCCAGAAAATTTCCATTTAAATTATGGGGAACTGGTCATACAATTGTCATTTTAAAAACCTGACCACCACTTTGTATATAAACTCTATATTTATTGAGAACACTGTACACAACACACAATCACATGCCAAGTGCCAGAATAAGACTAAAGAACAAATTGCAATGGTGGCACACATTTGAAATGTCAAAGATTTTGGTAGTTCAAAGATAGCATGTTGCATTGACACTCGATTCTGATGGTTGATGACTGCCAATGTTAGTAAATTTTACATTTTAATGCACTTTCCTTTAGGAAATGTACAAATAACAATGTTACAAACATTGCTGTTATGAACATTAGATCAGTTGTGAGATACTTGAAACTATGTGCTTGACACACTTTTCATAAAGATAAAGTACTCATTTAGGGAATAAAAAGGGTTTTCAATTAGAATTCTTTTTATCTGGTCTTTTAATTTGTTAATAGAAAGACCTGTGAAAATTTTTGGTAGGGCATTGGCATGAAGTGCATTTTTTTCTGTATAAAGCTGTTCTGTGGCTATTTACGTGGTATCTGAATTTTTGTCTTGTATCGTGCTGGTGCAGGTCACAGTTGAAATTTGGGTTTATTGTTTTCACAAGCAATATAACTTTCAATATGTATACGAGGTGCAACAATAAAGTAATGAGACTGATGTGGAAAAAAAATGTTGCTTAACATTTTAGTCAAGTTTAGTGTTGTCTCATTCAGAGTAGTTCCCTTCTGATTGAACACACTTTTTCCAGCACTTCTTCCATTGATGGTAACATTTCAGGAACTCATCTTCTGTAATATCCTCCAACACAATCGTCACAGTTTTTTGGACATCTTATGTTGTTTGAAAATGGTGTCCCCTGACTGACATTTTGACTCTTGGAAAAAGAAAAAAGTCTAACGGAGCAATATCTGGTGAATAAGGTGGCTGTGGTGGTACTGAAATTTGTTTTGAGGTTAAAAATTGCTGTACTGGCAGAGCAGTATAGGATGGCGCATTATTGTGATGCAGAATCCTATTATTAGCACTGTTGGCATGGACACAAAGAACTCTTTTATGAAGTCTTTCTAAAATTTCTTTGTAGTAATATTGGTTAACTGTTATCCAGGAGGCACCCACTCTTTATGAACAGTTCCCTTGCAACAAATCAAAGAAGCACACAAGCACGCAATTCACTTTTGGCTTTGACGTGCGAGCTTTTTTTGGTCTGGGTGATCCCTTTGAGCACCATTGCGAACTTCGGCATTTTGTCTCTGGATCGTACTGAAAAAACCAACTTTCATCACCAGTGATAACATGGCTCAACAACTCTGGATAGATTTCTGTTTGCTCTAACAGATTGGCTGCCACATTTTTCTGTGTTTCTCGCTGTTGTGGTGTGAGATTTTTGGGGACCATTTTTGCACAAATCTTTCTCATACCAAGATCTTCAGTTATGATTAGATGAACCGTTTTTTGATTGATGTTCAGTTCTTCTACAATAATTTTCAGGGAAAATGTTTGATCAGATCATACGAGTTCACGCACCCTGGCCAAGTTGACATCTGTCTGTGAGGTTGGTGGTTGTCCACTGTTGTCTTCATCTTCAACATTCGTTCTGCCTTCACTAAACATTTTATGCCAACAAAAACTTGAGCTCTTGATATAACCTCCTCTCCAAAAGCCTTCTGAAACTTACCGTGATTTGTTGTAGCATTTTCACCCAGTTTAATGCGAAAAGAAATGGCATACCATTGCGCAATATTATGCGGTTCCATTTCCATGATGAGAGACACAAACACATGTTAACTTATTACAGCACAACTCACAACTGAGCAGTTGCACCGATGTGCTGCTTGGACTAGAAGCAGCTTATAGACCAAGGTCAAAGATATTGTGCCTACACAAGCCAGCAGGGTTGCCACATCTTGCAAAGAAAATCAGTCTCATTACCTTATTGTCGCACCTCCTACACCTACATGGTAAGCACACCTAATTTTGGGAACAGGTTCTGACATGATTCTCTAGATTTGACATCACAAATAATTCTGATAACTTGTTTCTGTAGTGTTAATAATGTGCTTAGGTTGACTTGACTTGTTGCACCCTATATTTCTACAGCATAGTTTAAATTTGATGAGAATAGTTTGTGATAAGCAGTCTTTAGTACACACATTTCTGTACAATATTTGGTAATAATGTTTACGGCAAATACATTCTTTGACAGCTTACAGAATAAGGAATCTGTATGCATGTCCCATTTGAGGTTGTCCTGTATTGTGATTCCCAAGAATTGTATCTATTTTTCCTTTTTTACAATGTCATTTCTTATGGATAGTTTTGTGTCAAATTCTGTTTGTTTCTTTGTGTTAAATTCCATTATTGCAGTCTTTCAAGCTCTTACATTTAGATGGCTTTCATTGAAATACTTGACTATGGGTTTCCTGTAACTGAAGTCAAGACTGAAGATGCCACTGAAAAAGTAAAATTTAGGTTACCAAACAAGTCTATTCTTTTTGAAGACAAATGGTATCTTTCTTTTGTGCAGGGATTTTTAGTGATGACTGAGGATTTGAATGAAAGTTTAATCCATGGAATGAATTTGATTGTAAAGGCTAAAGTTGTTTTAATTGAAATGAGATGAAATTGTTATTTACTGATCCTAAGAGGGGAATTTCTGGGAGACAGACATTGTTATGATAAGTAAGATTAACTGCAATCATGTTGGGGGAGGTGGTAGAGGGGGCGGAGTAGAGGAATTTAATGATAGAGGATACTATGAAGAGGGTAAAGGATTTTGTAATGGGGAAATAACTAACAATTTTTACAGTGAACGTGTAGTAAAAATGATAGGGGAAGCTGAAGTTTTGAGTACCAGGATAAAGTGGCACTAGAAAAAATTTTATGGGGTTGTAATGTTATTTTTGGGGAGAAACCAAATGCAGTGAAGGATTATCAATGTAAACTAAAGCTAAAACCTCATGACCACTTTTCATTAAGCTGTATGGTGTACCTGCCTGTAAGAGAAAAGCAGTTGAAAAAGGAGTTACAGGAAATGCAAAAGTGGAGGGTAGTGGAAAGTGTTTAAAGAAGCTGTAATCGATATAATAACCTGTTGGTTATAGGTTCTAAATGACATGGTGAAATTAGGTTAGTTCTGGACTCTAGACATCTGAACAAGTACTTTGAGAAAGAGAGGCTGATCACCCAGAAACACAGATGAGTTACTGAATATTTGAAAATGTAAAATACATGACTAGTCTTTACTTAACTTCTGGTTTTTATCAAAATGAATTAGAATATGTCTGTAGAAATTATTCTGCATTTTTATATGATGGTAAATGTTTTCAGTATTGTTTGGTTCTATTTGGGTTGGATGTTTCTGTAACTGAACTGGAATCCATGTTGGGGCAGAAAATTTTAACAATATTGTCTATTTATGTAGATGACGTTTTATAATCCACTAAGACCTGGGAAGAGCATATGAATGCCTTAAGAGAAATTGGGGAGAAACTGAGACAGGGAGGTAAGTCTTTGAAGTTAGAGAAATGCAAATCTGCTGTGTTCTCGGCCACAGAATAACAGAGAAATTTCGTCTGATAATGGAAAAAATACAAAACACTGCAAAATTTCCAAAGGCTTTGTCCAAGAGGGAACTATAATCATTCTTGAGTCTTGTAGGTTCCTACAGAAAGTATATCAAGACTCATGTTTTAAATGCACCTTGCTTAAAAAATCCATTGAAAAAGAATTCTGTGTGGCAATGGAGTGAGAAGTGTCAAATTGGAATGGATTGAGAGTATTAGATTGCCCTTCATGAAATAAAAGAGCTAATTAGTAAGAGTGAGATTCTACACAGACCACATTTTTCTTTGCCATTCTGTTTAGTAACTGATGATAACGATTCAGGCTTGGGTGTTTGCTTTTTTCAGGAAAAATTAGACAGGGTGATGCAGAACATGATTCAAGTGAATTTGAGATCAGAAATGTATAGAAACATGAGAAGAATTACCTTATTCAGATAATAAAAATCTATGTTATATTCAGGAATGTAAATTGTATTCAAGGGAGCATCAGCATGTGGGAAGTTTATTTACAACAATCTGATTACTCAACAGAGTACATTACATGAAGGGAGAATGCTATTGCTGATGCTTCATCTAGATTACCTGAGCAGGGGGAGGGGGGAGGGGGGGGAACTCAACGTTACATAGTTTCACAGCATTGCATGGTCTGATGAATCCTGATATCTTCTTCATCATGTCAGTGGGAGATCTCAAATCCATCCTCCTCCAGGGGAACAGCTCCTTCACACCTGTACTGAGTGACAGAGACAAACTGATGTCAGCTCCACTATGCTCTGGTGAACATTCACTTGGGCATCCATGGGTCCAGTGGAGCTTGTGCAATGCACCATGATGTCCAAGGAGTATCACACACTGGTTGCAGATGACATACATCCCTTCATGACGATCATATTTCCCGATGGCAGTGGCATTTTTCAGCAACATAATGCACCGAGTCATAAGGCCAGCAGTGTGATGGAGTGGTGTGAGGAACACTGTGCTAATTTCCAATTGATGTGCTGACCCCCCCCCCCCCCCCCCCCCTCTCATCTTGCCAGATCTGAATATTACTGAATGTGGCATCAGAGCTCATCGACCCCCAACTGGAATTAGGTGACATATCCGTGCAGATGTGGTGCCAACTCCCTCCAGCAACCTACCAAGACCTCATTGTTTCCATGCCACTATGGGTTGCAGCCATTATCCGTGTGAAAGGACGTACCAGCTATTAGGTAGGTGGCCATATATGTATTGAATTAGGACTCAATGTTTGTATTTGGAATTTGCATTAGCACAACTGCTATGAACACCACTGATTTATATTATTTACTATGAAAAAATGATGTTAATAGCATGTTTAATTTCATAAAACATTTCTTCACTTTTTCAATATTGCATTTCCATTATAGTCAAGGAGAATTTGAAAAAAAATGGGTAAATTCATGGGTAACAAAAGAGATAAAAATCTCTAGCCAAAAAAAGCACTAACTTAAGAACTATCTGAAACAGCATATGGTGGATGATAAGTCTAGAACATACTGGAAGTCTTACTGTTCTGTCTATAAAAAAGTAATTCAGCAAGCAAAAAATTATGTAATTATAAATTAATAACAGACTCAAAAAATAAAATGAAAGGCATTTGGAAAGTTGTGAAAAATGAAACCAACAACAACCAACATTCTATACACAAAATTTGAAACTGAATCTACATTATGAGTTGACATCAGAACTAGGAAAAATCATAAATGGTTTTAATGGCTATTTCAGTACCATAGCTGAAAACCTGATAAACAATAACTGCCATAGAGCCAGTGCTCAACACCCAACACACAAAAGTGTCAATGTTTCTCCAAAAAGCCTCAAACACTGAAGAGCTCGCAGTTTCAAAAAAACTAAAGAATAAATACTTCAATGGCAGTGACAACATACCAGATTTTATTGTAAAGAATTGTGGGGAATACACTGTAGAATCATTAACTGTTATAATTAATGCATCCTTTAGTAATGGACTTTTCCCTGACATCCTAAAGATTGATAAAACTACACCACTTTACAAAAAGGGACCAGAAAATGATATAGCTAATTACAGCCCAGTAGCACCACTCAGCACATTTTCAAAAATATTTGAGAAATTGTCTTACACCAGATTAGACAGTTTTATTAACAGATTCTCTGTAATATCAGAATCCCAATAAGGATTTACTAAAGCTAAAACAACAAACACAGCAATGTATGAATATCTCAACACAACCTTAAAATCTTTAGATAAAAAAGAAATTACTAGTGGTATTTTTTTTACATGTGTCTATAGTTTTTTATGTTACTGACCATACCATACTCCTTAGAACTGTAGCTAACAAAGGTGTGAGAGGAATTACAAACCAATGGTTAGAATCATATCTAAGAAAAGGAGTACAAATAGTTGAAATGAAATTTGAAAAAAAAAAAAAATACTAATGTTCATCAGTGTACTGTGCACTCCTCTAGGAAAATGCCAGTTAAATATTGTGTTCCACCAGGCTCAATCCTGGGACCCATACTGTTTCTGTTATATATTGACGACATAAACACAAAGCATACTTCAGGGCATGCTACACTATTGGCAGATGACACAAGTATTCTGGTAACAGGTGCAGACAAAGCTAACCAAGGTCAAAACATTAAACCACTTATGTCATTACTGAGTCAATGGTTCAGTGAGAACAATCTCATTACAATTGTGCAAAAAAACAATCTTTAGCAACAGTGTAAATGAATCAGGTCTTGTGTAATACTGTCATGCTGTTAGCAAAAATGTACAAAATGACCACTAGATGTGCAGTCAGCTGTTGGGAGAACAGAAATCAGACAAAGCACCTACATTCAATTGCCGCTGGCATTTCGGAAAACACACAGTTTGGTGCAACGTTGTGCACGTTCCCCAAAATGCCAGTAGTACCAGCACATGACCCACTGTACATCAGGTGATTGTACAGGCGAGTGGGACACAGCCCTGCTATGGGAGTGTCTCGTGTATTTTGCGCAGCTGTGATCTCCACGGGTGCTGCAACATGCTACCAGCCAGCTAATCTGTTGCATCAGTTGATCAACGTTTGCTGTTAATGCATTGTACTCAGCTTGTGTTACTGCGGTGGCTGTACTTGTGCACTGCCTGGCTGATAGCATAATAGGCACTGGTGAGACGGCATCCAACACCTTGTTGATCAATTCTAACACGGCGACTAACAACATCTCCAACTGTGTCACAGTAATCACCTTGTTAGATGGAGATAAGCAACTGCTCAAGATGGTATGCAGCAGATGACTGGGTATGATAACAGTGTCAATTTTACTTCTAAGATATCACAGATATTGTGACGGTCTTCATTCTCCAATATCTTCTTCATTACTACCTGACAGATGTGCTCTTCTTGTGATGCAGATACACGGCAGATCAGTTCTATCTTCAGCTGCTCATATGCATTCCCTTCAGGTGGTGTGATGATGATATCTTGCACATTTGCTGCATGTTGCTGCTCCAAATGGCTCACCACCAATGCAAATTTAGATGCATCTGCAGGAATGCCTGAGTAAAAGTAATTTGCCTCTACGTCTGCAAATGATAGTGCTGGATTTTGTGGCAAGAATGGTGACATCTGCCCAGGTGATTACCGACCCTGACGATGAGTACACCGCACTATTGAAGGACTTTCCAGTATTAACAAATCTACCGGGCTTACTGGAGGATGTCAGGCACAACACTGTGCACTATATTAAGACAACTGAGGGGTGCCGAACTCCTGCCGACCACGACTGGCGCAAGAGTCCCCGATACCTCTGCTCAACTTCAACAACGCATTGAGTGCCACTTGCATGGATAGTGTACTAGATTGCACCAAGGCCTACGCACAGATCTGGTGGCAGATGAAGATGTACCGAATACTACAATTATTAAGCTGTTTGGCTTATTTGAAAGCAAATTTGAGACTCTGAGTCTCCAAAATGCAGCTCAAACATGGCAAAAGTTCGTCGATTCAGTGTTGGGAGGCCGTCATTCTGTTTCTCTTACCTAAGCGACATTTTGCTCTTCTCAGCCTCACCAGAAGAACATCGCTTGCATCTTGTTGAAATTTTTCATTGACTAAGTGAGTACAGAATTGTGTTGAATGTATCAATGTGTATCTTTGGACAGTCACAAGTTGATTTCCTAGGCCACCGCATTACTCCTTCAGGCTCGCTACCATTGCTGGATAAAATAGAGGCTATCTGCCAGCTGCCCCAGCCGGACACACGTAAGGAGTTAAAATGCTACCTAGGCATGGTGGACTTTTATTGGCAGCATCTGCCACATGCAGCTGAAGTTAGAGAGCCACTGACAACCACGCTGGTGGACCTGAAGGCTAAAGGCAATATGCAATTACCTTGCTGGATGACTTGGTCGAGACTTTTGGAAAAACAAAACAAGTGGTAGTGGATGCACATCCTGAGCCGAATTCACTGTTGGCTGCGGTTGTAGATGAAAGACAGACAGCAATAGGCGGCGTGCTTCAACAAACACATTCGTGAGGCCTGGCAGCTGCTAACTATCTTCTCAAAAAAGCTGATCACCTCGCAAAAGAAATGGAGTGTGTACGACCACAAACTGCTGGCAATGTGTGAGGCTGTCCAAATACTTTTATCCTCATGTCAAGGCCCCACAATATTTACAGACAACAAGCCACTGACATTCGCCCTCCAGCAAAATAATCTGAACTGCTTGCCAAGGCAACACACATTTCTGGGATCGACAACATCATGGTGCACGGTCTCTCTTGCATCGGCAGTGTCTCTACACTGGACTGGATGGCACTCACAGAAGCACAGAGGTCAGACCAAGAGCTGCAAGACCACAGGCTCCATTACGACTACAACCTGTATACATTCCAGGCGCTGGCGTGCAACTCTAGTGTGGTGTGTCCATTCCTGCCTGTTAACTTCCGATAGCAAGCGTACGAATCCCTACACAGTCTGAGCAACCTAGGTGCATGATCTATGCTCCGTCTGGTTCTAGATCGCTCCGTGTGATCAGGAACAAAGAAGGATTGTAGAGAGTGGACGAAGTGTTGTCTCCAGCGCCAATGCAGTAAAGTCAGCAGACACGTACATGCACCTCTAGGTAATTTCCACGATGTCACAGTGTGATTCACACATGTTCACATTGACATCATCGGACCACAGCCACCTTCAAACGCTGAATGCTACCTGCTCAGCATCATCGACAGATTCACTCGTTGGCTGGAAGCAGTACCAATTTGTCACATTGGATATCGCGGTTTGGCTGCCCACTCCATGTTACAACCGACAGAGGCAGACAATTCAAGTCATAATTGTTCACAAAACTGTCAGTACTTTGCAGCATGAACCATCTCTGGACAGCCAGCTACTACCTGGCAAGCAATGGAATGGTGAAACAATGGTAATGCACCCTAAAAGCAGCCCTGATGTGCCATGCGACTGGGTGGACTGAGGCTTCACCAATCGTCCTACTCAGACTCCAAAAACGCATACAGACCCAACCTGGGCGGTTCCTCAGCTGATCTAGTATATGGGGAAGTGCTGAGACTATCTTGTGATTTCATAGAAGCAGCACCAAGATGAGAAGAGGTTCCTTCTATGCTTGTTAGGTGTGTCAGAGAGCTCATCCAGTAGATATGCACCCCACAGCCATTCAGGCCTGGCACTGGACAGTCTCCTGAATGGAAAACGTACCACTGTAACTTTTGACAGATTCAAACCGGCATATATTTTCCACGACCTACCCCCAGCAAACAGACAACTGCTGCCTCACCCACTGCCTGTTCCAGCGCCAACCCAAGCAACAGAACAACAGAAACGACCCAGAGGCCCACACCAACTATGCCAGCATCTCCCACCTACATATTGATTGTGTGTGTGTGTGTGTGTGTGTGTGTGTGTGTGTGTGTCCAACAGTGGCGCGATAATCAACTTGATAGATGGAGGTAAGCGACTGCTCCAGCTTGTACGTAGCAGTTGATCAGGTAGTGTACCAGAGTCAATTTTACTTCTAAGATACTGTGACAGACTTTGGTCTACAATTTCTTCTTGAGTTAATAACTGATGGATGCGCTCTTCTTGTGATGCAGATAGGTGGTGGATCAATTTTGTTTTCAACTATCCGTATGCGTTATCTTCAGGCCCTGCGACCTCTCACACAAAATGGGGATGTAATGGATTTTGATCCAAAAAATTGATTTTTCAAAAATATCATTTTCGTAATCTACACAGTTATCTCCTCATTCCAACACTACTGAAAATGAGTTATGTTAAAGAATAAAACTGATGAGGAAAAGTTGAAAAAGTTTCATTCTATACATAACATTACTGTGTCACATGACCAATCACTTCCAGAGGAAGTGTTGTGTGTGTAGTAATTTTATCATGATAGTGGTTTTAGAAATACCTTTAAATTGTTGAACTCATTAACTCTGCACTGGCAGCCACCACCACCTTTTCCGACATTTGGGAAACTGCTTGCTTCAGTGGAATTTTTGTCAGTGTGAAGGCCATTTTTTTTGTTGATGCCTTTGGCTGACATCTATATCTGTGGCTGGCATCTATATCTTTGCCTGAAAACTTTCTTCCACGTTGTTTATTTACGTTTTGAGAATACTAACTAATATTAGTCAGTGGGAGGTTGGATTCATTAACCTTTATGTGGAAGTCAAGATTTATGCATAATGGGTGGTGGAAAAACTGTGTTTAGGAAATGGAAGTTTCATGGAAATTGGTTTACCAACAAAAAAGAGGAAGCAGCTCAAAACGAATGACATAGGCTCTCAGCTTCAGCATTGAAACTCAGGACAGGAGAATTGTACAGGTACTTGAATAATGTTGATATGGATTCCACTGGATTCAGACTTTTTGATTTAGAGCTTCTCTGCCAAGCTATAAAGTTTCTACGTTCATGTGTTAGCTGTAAAAATTTATTTATTTATTTACCCATCAGAGGACATTTTAAAATGTATGGATGTTGTCAGTTGTATACATTCATATATTTATACATTTTTCCTGCTTATCAAAATATTGTGAAACAAAAGCTATTTACAATCATTTTGTACTAAAGAATTCACTTATAGTGTAAAAGCAGTGTTCCTGCAAAAATAATTTAAGATTTTTCCTAAAACGGTACATGTTAACTGCTTCTTTTATTTTCTGTGACAGTTTATTATACAGATTTACACCTTCATACGAGAAGCTAGTTTGACTCTTAAGTTTATTCTTCCTGTCTGGGTGAAGACAGTGACTTGTTCTTGTACTATAGTTATGAAAACTGCAATTTGTGCTATAATTTTCTATATTTTTCTTTATGTACACTATGGTTTGCAATATAAAGGAACAGTTAGAATTTCTAACATTTTGAAAAGTTCTCTGCTTTTTGTTATAATACTTATTGCTCTGTTTTGCATTTTAAATACTCTTTGTAAATTCTGAGCACTGTTTCCCCAGAAAATAATACCATAACTAATATCTGAATGAACATAACTAAAGTATATAGTTCTCAAACATTCACTACTGCATGCGGATACAAGGACTCTAAGTGCATAACATGTTGTGGATATCTTTTTCGAGAGTTTCATAGCATGTTCATTCCACTTCATTTGGCTGTCAATGTGCAACCCTAAGAATTTTGTTGTAGGTACATCATCTATGGATATGTTATCTAGTTTTAAATGTAAGAGACTCTTTTTTCTGTTCATTTTAAAGCATATTGTATTTGTTTTCTTTTCATTGAGAGTTACTTTGTTTTCCTGAAACCATTTGTGAACATCCCTCAGCACTTCAGTAGAATTTTCCAACATTTGTGCTGGTGTCTTACTGGTGATTACTATGTTGCTGTCATCCGCAAACAATATCTTCTCTCCATGGCTGATATGTTGCAGGAAATCATTTATACATGCCAGAAATAATACAGGGCCTAGTACACTTCCTTGAGGGACCCCAATATTGATATATTGTGGATCACATATATGTTTCTCAATGTACTTTGATCCACTGGGGACATGTGTGATCTCTACTAACTGTACTCTGTTTTCTAGATATGAATGAAACCATTTGAGAACCTCTCCTCTTACTCCTAGTGCCTCTAATTTATGCAACAGCTTCTGGTGGTCAACGGTATCAAATGCCTTAGACAGGTCTGGGAAAAGCCAGTTAAATAGCTGTTCTCATCTAGTGCTTCTAAAACTGTTTTTGTAAATTGTGCTATTGCAGATTCTGTACCTCTACCAGGCCTGAAACCATGCTGGTCATTGCAGAGGAGATTGAATTTACTTAGATAGCTCAAAAGCCTGTTTTTCATTATTGTTTCTATCACTTTGGAAAAGCATGGCAATAGGGCTATATAGAATGCATGATTGTTGTTGAAGAAAGAAATAAGAGTGGGAATAGCTTGTGATTCTAAATTAATTTGTAATTCATGTGGCTATAAATTTTCATTTTCCTCCTCCAAAAAGCTGTATTTTTTTAAAGCAGTTTTAGGTTAGCATATGCTCTGATATGCCTTGGACAGGGCAGGGAAGAAGGTAATTTATTGTGTGGTTTTCTGAACATGCCTCCATTTTGTGCAAGGTTTGAAAAAATAAATAAAGAAATGTCTGATGCTGTATGCAATACTGCCCAAGTTTCTCTGAAGAAAGCAATGGAAGAATTGTGGAAGTAAACCAAAAAGAAACAGATCGTGGGGCAGATATTCACGACAGTTACTGACCTGTATGAGTCTGTAGACAGGACCTGGCTGAAAAGGGGTCACACATCTCCATATGGTGTTGCATCTGTTATTGGTAATGACTCAGGTAAAGTTTTAGATGTAGAAATTATATCTAAATACTGCCACCAGTGTGCAACAAGGAAAATGATCAACAATGAAGACAGTGAGAAACAGTGACAAGAAAAGCATGCAGCAGCATGCTCTAAAAATTACAGTGGCTCAAATCGTGGCATGGGGGCTGCTGCATTTATGAAGATGTTCTCCAGATCTGAGGACCAGAATAGTGTTAGATAATCTAAATACCCTGGTAATGGCAACTCATCTTTGTTCAAAGGTGTAGCAGATAAAAATCCATACAATACAACAATAGAAAAGCTGGAATGTGTTGGCCACATCCAAAAGAGGTTTGTGGCAGGCTTTGTCGCTTGCTGAAAGAGAAGAAAGGTGAAGTACTTGAGGATGGAATACCACTAGAAGGAAAAGGCAGACTTACTCTGTAAGAGATTGATTCTCTTCAGTTATTTTAGGGAAGAGCTATCAGGAAAAACATACATAATTTCGAGGCAATGAGTCATGCTGTGTGGGCCATTTTTTTCCGTAAACTATCCACTGACCAAACACTAATGCACAATCTGTTTCTGAAAGACGATTGGTGTAAGTTCAACAACAGAAGTGTGACGTATTCCCACAAACACTTATTACCAACAACTGTTATGAATGCAATTATGCCCATGTTCAGGTTTCTTGCAAACCCTGATTTATTGAGGGAGTTCCTTCGCAGAAAGACAAAAAATGCAAATCAGAGCCTCAGTAATTTAATTGGGATTAGATGCTCAAAAAGGACATTCTGTGGACTTGAAGTACTCAAAATAGGTGTCTATGATGCAGTTTTATGTTACAGTAATGGAAATAAAGGCAAAATTGAAGTGCTGAAGAGAATTGGTATAGATCTTGGTGTGTTTGTAACAAAAATATTTTACACCATCAACGAGAGCAGGATCAAGGAAGCTAACAAATCAGTTTCTTACTTGTAAGTACAGGCAGGCAAATTCAAAGAGGAGAGAAGACAAACATGGAGAATGAAGAGTATCAGTAAATTGAGATAAGCTTATTACATGTAGAAGTATGAGAAGAAAATCTTTGAACCTCATTTCCTCTGTTTTTCATTTTGTACATTATTATAAACCTTTTCTCAAAAAGTATATTTGCTAATGCTATGAAATTCTCATGAACTGTTTGCAACATCTTGCTGTCTCTCTGGAACTAAAAAAATATGAGATCCTGCAATTACATTCTGATTTTTAGATGATTGTATGTAGAAAAAAAGTTAATTTTGGATGTGCAAAATTAAAAACTCTGTTAATGATACAATTTGTACCATAAATTAATAGCTTTAGTTCAGTGGTCTTTTAACCTTCTCAGGACATTACAATAAAATTTTCAGATTAATTGCATCATTATAATTTGAGTTATGGCTTTTTTTATAAAAAAGACAATTAAAGAATTAAAAATTAAGTTTTCTGGCAAAATATTAATCCTGCATACTTTGTTATATTTTTCCATTAAAACACAGATTTTTTGCTTTACACATGCAAAATTTTACATTTGAACACTAATAAATATGGCTGTAATGATTTTTTAAATAAATGTTTACTTTCCATCACATTCCCCGTTAAGTCATTAGTCAGGACCTATATATGTCTACTGAGGTAACAAAAGTCATGGGATACCTCCTAATATCATGTTGGACATCCTTTTGCATAGCACAGTGCAGCAACTTGGTATGGTATTGACTCAGCAAGTCGTTGGAAGTCCCCTTCAGAAATATGGAGCCATGCTGCCTCTATAGCCATCCATAATTGCAAAAGTTTTGCTGGTGCATGACCTGTTGACTTTGTTCCATAAATGTTTGATGGGATTCATATCGGGTGATGTGAGTGCCCAAATCATTCATTCAAATTATCCAGAATATTTTTCAAACCAATCGAGAACAATTGTAGGCCAGTGATGTGGCATATAGTCATCCCAAAAAATTCCATCATCGAATGGCTCCAAATGGTCTCCAAGCAGCCAAACAAAGCCATTTCCAATTAATGATCAGCTCAATAAGATAAGAGCACACCTCAATTTCATGTACACACAGCCGACACCATTATGGAGCACCCACCAGCTTTCGCAGGAAAAGTGCTGCAGACAGTGTCGTGCCATTAGCGAAGGTACACTTGTTGGTCATCTGCTGCCAGAAGCCATTAATGCCAGATTTTGCTGCACTGTCATAATGGATACAGTCATCATACAGCCCACACTGATTTGTGCAATTATTTCACGCAGTGTTGCTTGTCTGTTAGCACCGGCAACTCTACGCAAATGCCACTGCTCTGTTATTAAGTGAAAGCCATTGGTCACTGCATTGTCCATGGTGAGAGGTAAAGAAATGTGGTATACTCAGCACACTCTTCACTTCGTGGATCTCAGAATATTGGTGATAATATAACCATCTCTATATGTGCACTCACTTCTGTGAAATTCCCCCTTTTGAACTCTGCAGTGTGATTTTCAACAACTTCATGAAAAAGTGTTGGTTAATACTATGTCCATCCATTTGTAGGAACATGTATAGTCAATTTGTTGATTGCAATTTGGACCTTTAACCTAAAAACAATTTGATAACAGATAAAGCAACAAATATGCTGTACTTTATAATTGTAGGAACCTGTAACAACTCTGTTTGTCATACTGTCAACTTTCTATACTATTGTTTACCATAACAGCACCCAATTACTTCATAATTACTGTAATTCACAATATGAAACTAACTGATAATGCAAAAACTGTTATTTCAGCTACTGGATTATGTATTGGAATTCTGTCTACGCTAAAAAATAATGCACTTGTGGCGCCGATGAGGTCGACACCAGAATTGATCTGAGTATCGTCTTTGAACTAAGCTCAACATTATCTTTGTGCAGTTCCACCATGTCAGTTCTGTGTAAGCCTTTGATATGTTCAATTGAATAAACGAACTACTGCAAAATGGGAGTGTTGTTTGGTGTAACCAACCCGAACTTCCTCCTCACTGGCGACCCTGAGTTGTAACATCTTCCGTTTTCGCCATTTTACCATGTTGGCAGCCTCCACGTCGGGTATTTTCACGTGTTTTACATCAACACGACATTCGAACAATGACTTCGGCCCAATGCCTAACGCCGGATTTTGTCATCGACATGCATCGTGTTGCGGGCAATGTACACCCGCCAGGAATGCAACATGATGCATCTCACTTGACGATTACAATGATTTTGCCGGACGTTTTCGAGCCTGCAACAATAAGTGAGATTAGGAGTGTGCATGACTCTGGCTACCAGACGCCTTTGTTCCCACCACATGTGCCCTCCCTCATCGACGGTTCAGTTCCCTCTTACGGATCTCCTTGCAGTGCGGGGCCAATGCCGATTTCTGCAACTGCTTCGCTGGACAACCTACCACTGCCAGGACAACGATTTCCCATGCCACAATCCATCCAACACCACGCGGATATCGGCCACGTGGCCAGAACTGCTTCGTTCACAGGTCAACCTACTCAGCATCTGACCATGCCCGCACCTGCCTCGGTTCAGCATCAGCACTTATCTTCCTACTTCAATACCTTGGCCTGCAACAGGAACAATTACTTGTTATCTGTGCCTGACCTCCACCTCCGTTCTACTACTATGCCTCAGTGTTTTGTGCCATGACATTCACCTTATCCGCACACCGTTTTGAGTGGAGTGATTATGAACAGTGAGTTTTCACACATTCCACCCCATGTTCGACATCATTTCCCACACTGTGCTTCTGGACAGCCCGCACCTCCGCAGCCTTCCTGCAACACAGGTGGTCCCAGCTCTGATCATACATTGAGCTTTCCGCGGACTAACACGTGCTCTCCAACTTTGAACTTTTTCTCACCTGTCACCCACGTGCCAGCTCCAGTCGAGCTTCTGCTACCGTTCTCGGCACATCTTGGTGCCTCATCCACGTTGGTCTTCCACAGCGTGACGGATCGCGATCAACCACAACGTGTCACCTTCACGCTGCCACCCGAACAGCCGTCGTTACCATATCCCCTGGAGGCACACTCTCCTGGAATACTACAGCATACAACAGCTCGTTTCAGGCAGTGCCTGACGAACTCAACTCAACCTGTTCTTCCAAACATTCTCTAATGTTTACCGACGCTGCCGCCATTTAATCCCGACACAGCTACTAGCTGGTTCAAAATTGCGGACGAAGTGTTCGACTATTACAAACTTGATAACTCAGCCAGGTTTCTGTGCCTCATCACCCACCTGCATGACCAGGAGGACTTGATTGCTGACCTGATCGACACCCCGGACTCATCTACCCGGTACACTCTAGCCAAAAAGACAGTTCTACGTTGGCTTGCACGCTCAGCAGAGGTGGCAATACGGCAAGTGCTCCACGTCGAGCAACTAGGCAACGACAAACCACTTCCCCTGTGCTCCATCGAGCAAACCCCCCCGTGACAAATCGATCCTGGCTCATCTCATCCGTACATGCTCGTGTCTGCCGACGACGTTACAAGAAATCACGCATAAGTGCCTTGTCGAGCTCAAAAATGTCGCTCGCCTACACAAGGAAAACTTCAAGCTCTTCCTCTGGCTCCACGAAACTCAGCTCCAGCTCTCCGACGCAGCAAAGGAATTACAGACACTGCAGCAAGGACAAAGCGAGGTCAGTAAGTGCGCCGAATCTGCTTGTAGTCCCAGCAATCGAGCCTCCATGTGCTTACCTCACGCTTCCCCTCACAACTGTGCTATCTAGTCTACCATAGCGTGCACTAACAGTTCCACAAGACCACACCCCCTTAACAGTGCAGCATTTGACACTCGGCCGGACACGAGTGCACATGCGCGACAAGCATCATGTGTTCCCGAACTGACAGCTCCTACCCCTCCCCTCGCGGACAGCACCTCAAACTGTGCAACTTTGGCTCCTGCACCTCACCGTGCAACTACCACTGACAACACAAACAGTGCACTCACGCCTAGCGCTTCGACTGTAACCGTGCTGCCACAGGCCGCGCCCTTGGACAGTGGACTCACTAACGCTTCACGAGCTCTACTGAGCTCACCCGACCATGGTGTCACTGCTTTGTGCCGGTGGACATCTTGTCACGTTGACTCCTGGGACACTTCACCACCTTGGCTCCCGTCGGATCTGCCGAGTGGCTCCGAACACCATGACCACGCCTCGCCTGCCCCGCCCGCCACACATTGTAAACAAACCGCCTCCTGTGCTGCCGGCAACATTTCCGTCGTCACCAACGGCACGGTTGACAAGCTTTGCCACACGCCAGGCCTCCCAATCTCCGGTAAACCACGTCGACTTTGTCTCGAGCGCCTCTCCGACCTTAAAAAACAGATTTCTGAACTACTAAACTCTGGTGTCATTGAACCCTCTGCCAGTAGCTGGTCTACGCCCATACATATGACACCCAAGAAAGACCGGTCATGGCGCATGTGCAGATACTACCGTCGACTAAACGTATGAACTATTATGGACACCTACCCCATACCCAACATTGCCGACTTTACCAGTTCTCTCACAGGTGCGACCACGTTCTCTGCCATTAATTGCAAACGGGCATACCACCATATGCCCATGGCATCTGAAGACATCGAGAAGACAGCAATCACCACCCCGATCGGGTTATTTCAATTTCGATTCATGCCCTTCGGTCTGAAAAACGCAACCCAGACCTGGCAACGCTTCATCAACGAAGTGCTATTCAAACTAAAATTTTGCTTTTCATATCTTGATGACATTCTTGTGTTCAGCTCCTCCATCGAGGATAACATTCGACATGTGCAAACTGTTATGAACACTCTCACGGCAGCAGGCATCAAGACCAACCAGGACAAATTGCAGCTACATCAACCCACTGTCACTTTTCTCGGTTTTCAGGTCTCTGCCGATGGCATTTCATCGCCCCCTGAGAAAGTACAAACAGTACTAAACCTACCTAGACCTGCATCATTCAAAGAGTTCCGGTGCTTTCTGGGGATGGTTAATTATTATCACCAACATCTACCTTGGGCTGCAGAGATTCAGACTCCACTGATGGACACCTTGGCAGGCACCCACACTTCTGGATCTTGGCCCGTTCCATGGACCCCTGCTATGACTGACTCTTTCACTGCCATCAAAAATCTTCTTGCCGAGGCCTGCAGCATTGCGCATCCTCATCCCAATGCACAGCTTTTCATCACCACAGACGCGAGTGATACTGCCATCGGCGCTGTCCTTAGCCAGACAATTGATGGCCAGACTTTGCCTCTGCAGTTCTTCTCACGCAAGCTCACCAATGCACAACGGAAATATTCCGCGTTTGACAGGGAGTGGCTCACGGTCTACGAAGCGATCAAACATTTTATGACTGACATTGAGGGACGCCCTTTCTATGTTTTAACAGACCAAAAACCCCTGGCTGCGACCATTACAAACCCACCAGCTGACCTGCCTCCTTGCCGCTTCAGTTACATGGACTTCATATCTCAGTTCATTACCGATGTCCTACACATAAAGGGTGCTGACAATAGAGTTGCTGATTTCCTTTCATGAGTCGATGCCGTCCATTCGCTGTTAGACCTCTCTGACCTGCCTAACCTCCAACCCGCCGACGAGGACGCACAAAGCCTGATTTCAGACCCTAACTCTTCACTACACTTCGTCCACACCACCTTCCCTGGCATTTCTGGTGAGATCTGGTGCGACGACAGTACGGGCACGTTACGCCCCCACATCCCAACCACGCTCCATCGAGCTGTCTGCAATGCACTGCATAATTTAGCCCACCCTGGTGTTTGTGCATCCGCCCACCTATTAGCAGAGCACTTTGTGTGGAGAAATGTCAACAAGGATTGCCAGCAATGGGCACGTTCCTGCGTCACGTGCCAACAATGCAAAGTACACAAGCACACTTCACCCCCCATTCGGCGCCTTTTCGATCCCTCCTGGGCGTTTCCAGCATATTCATATTGACATTATCGGTCCTCTACCCCCCTCTAACGGCTCTTGTTATGTTCTCTCATCTATCGGCCAAACAACTTTGGGTCAAGGCTGTCCCCCTCCCCAATATTATGGCAGAAACTGTTGCTCAAGTTTTTGTCGAGTCATGGGTATCGCGTTTCGGATATCCAGCTATCATCATGACTGACCAAGGCAGACAATTTAAGTTGGCCCTGTTCAATGAGATTTGTAACATTTGCAGCATCAGGCGCATCCATACCACAGCATATCACCCGCAAAGTAACGAGCTAGTTTAGCGCTGGCACCGCACTTTCAAGGCAGCTCTTTGATGCCACTACTCTCTATGGATGGAGGTCCTCCCCTTGTGCTACTCGGCATTCGTGCGATCTATAAGGAAGTCCTCAAAGGCACACTAGCCGGCCAGAACATTGTTCTCCCTGTCGAACTTGTGGACTGCGTCAGACGCCACTTCACCAACCTATATATCCCTCTGCCTGCCAGCCACTCCCACCCTAAGGTTAAAGTCCCGAAATCTCTGGACAATTGCGAATACGTCATGTTCCGAGATGACACTGTTCGTGCGCCCCTCCAACCTCCATATACCGGCCCATACCGAGTTCCCCAATGCTCAGCCAACACCTATGACAACCAGATAAAAGATTCAGCTGTTACAGTCTCTCTCAACAGACTTAAGCCTGCTCATGTCGAGCCTGCTTCTACCCCCCCTCAGGCCACGACTACGCCACTCACTGTTGTGGCTCACGACGCTCCGACCACTCCTTCCACATCGGACTTTCACACTCGCTCAAGTGACTTCCAGCTCCAATCGTCGAGCACTCCTCTGACCTAGCCCCCTACTTCGGTGTCACGCACTCTGTCAAGCTTACCTATGATCACGCCCTCGCCACTGGGCCCTTTGCCGGTCCCTTCGGCCTCTACACCGTCCCCTGCCTTGCCCTGTTGAGGTTTCTCATCCCCCCCCCCCCCCCCATCTTGAACGTGCCCTCACTCGAGGTGTTTGTGCCTGTCCCCCAGACATAATCCACAACATCTCTATAATACTACACGATGATACACGATGCCCGGCGCGCTTCAACAACTTCCAGGTTCGGTCACCGAACCTTCCTTCACGACATCTACCTACACAGCTCCCTGACGGTGCTGTCAGGCTGACCGTGGTCCGGCCACCACAGACCACCCCTGCTGATGCCATAGTCACCTTCCCCCCCCCCCCCCCCGCCACCCTGGCCTCTGAAGAGTACTCCATACTGCAGGGGGATGGGAGGGGGGGCTATGTGGCACCAATGAGGTAGACACCAGAATCGATCTGAGTATCGTCTTTGAACTAAGCTAAACATTATCTTTGTGCAGTTCCGCCATGTAAGTTCTGTGTAAGCCTTTGATATGTTCAGGAGCAACTACTGCAAATTGGGAGTGTTGTTTGGTGTAACTGACCCAGACTTCCTCCTCACACTCATATTTCAAGCAGGAAGCAAGGGAGGAATACTTGGACTATGTCAGTTTCAGTAATTAATAAAAATGTAATCAGACTTGTTTATTTGAATCGTTTCACTTATTTTTTCATGAACATGACAAATATGTACTTTACTTTGTGTCTTATTTCATGTATTTCACTTGCAGTCTTGGAATGATAACCTTTTCCTACTTTTATGATTGTAATTAATTAAATTACTATGTGCAATGATTTTCAAATAGTTTGAGAGTGTATAAGACCCTTGAGAGATCATGTAGGAGAGTCAAAACAGTGTGAGATTTTGAGCTGCACTATGTGATGTGACGTTAAATAAATTTGTGTACACCTGAATCTTCCTTTGTGACTTTTCACATTACTAAAACACTGGTGTTGTCTGGACAATTATAATTTAAGAAATTTACAGGAAGAATCAACTGCAGCTGAATAACAACAAGGAGCAAACTTTACAACCACAATTTTTTTAAACAATCCAAGTTATCTGCGATTTTCAAGATTAACATTCATAACGAATTTTATTTTTATTTACTTTTATTTGACAGTTGTTATCACGCTGCATTACAGTAAGCTCTTTAAACAACTGGACATACTGACAACAATCTTTTAGTAGAATTGCTCCATATGAAGTTTATTTTCAACAGCCAACCACAATTTGGAAATAAAATTTTCATTTGTAAATCTAATACTAGGAGCAAGAAAGACATACACGCTTTCACCCAGCCATAGCATGTAACAGGAACAAGTGTTGTATTTAACCATAAGTGTCTTTGAACACTTCTAAGTGATGAAAAAAAGTGTAATAGACAATAAAATTTAAAATTAGCTTCAAACACAGAAGGAAGTCATATCCGCTTCATGTTACACTCCATAGGAGAATTTTTGAATGCGCAATGAAAAGATTTCTCTCTCTCTCTCTCTCTCTCTCTCTCTGTGTGTGTGTGTGTGTGTGTGTGTGTGTGTGTGTGTGTATGTGTGTGTGTGTGTGCGGGTGTGTGCATGTGTGTGTGCGCGCGTGTACGCAAAAAAAAGAGAAAGGGAAGGGGGGGGGGGGGGGGGAGAGAGAGAGAGAGAGAGAGAGATTGAACATAGCTAAGTATAAATGTAGCTCAAGAAATAGGTAGTATGTTTGAGAATTTCTCATTGAAAAAGTGGACTGTAACTTTAAAGCTGACACATTACATATCCGAGCAATAGGTTGCAATTATGATCCAAGCAACATAGAAATAACAAAGAAAAATATTTATGTAAACTGAAGATGAAGGGGGGAATGACAGGAAAGGGAAGAACTATAGATGTCAGTTGCATCAGGACAATTTGCAGAACTAGCAGTGACAAGCGAAATTTTGTGTCGGACTGTAATTCAAACCCAGGATCTCCTGCTTACTAGACAGTTGCATTAACCACTGCACCACCCTGCCACAGTATTTATTGCAATTGTGTGGACTATCTTGGTACTCCTCTTGGCCAACCCACATTCCCGCCTAGTGCCACCCATTCACAGTCCCCCTCCATGTCTTCCACGTGCAGTGCTTTGAGATTTTCATGGGAGTTCAAATGTAATTGTGCATCTGCACTGAAGATGGTGTATTCATTGTCCATCAAGGCGAATCAGTTGTATGAAAGTGTGGTGTCTTTTCTTTCTGACATGTCCGAAAGAACAGACACCATGTATTCATACAAGAATTAATTGCTAACTGAATTTAGTTATTAGTAAGAGATGTTATAACATGTTTAATCTTTCTCTGTTTCATTTCCTTTACTGATATTTTCATCGCTCTGGATAACTGTAAATTTTGTGTAAAAAGTTTTATGTGGGCACTGTCACTCCTTTCTCAGTCACAAGTTATGTTGCAATTCTTTCCGATGGACTGGTAACTTTCCGGTTTAATAACATCAATATGATTTAGTGATTAATCAGTAAAATCTCTGTTGAATGTTCCATTTGGAGTCTCCTTAATGAAGGACCATTCTCTTGTTGTTTTTGAGATTTGACTCTGTTGTCTTTATCAAGAGCAAGAAGCAGTTCTGTGGTTAATGGCATTGCAAGTTTTCTACAGAGTGACCCTATTTATTTGTAAATAATTTATTCCTTAAATACAGTAAGGAAAGTTCTGACAGAATTAAAATAATTAAGGATAAAGGAGACAACTCACCAGATGCCAGAAGTGTTGAGTTGTTGACAGGTATATGAAAAAGAATAAATACTTTGCTAGCTTTCAGTCGAAATCCTTTGATGATGTAGTGTATTATGTATCATAGACAAGGAGGCAAATTCAGTATGAAAATAATTTTATGTCTTCTATTACACTGAGTAAAATGCAGGTCATCTGAAGCTGATTTTTGTTACCAGAAGTAAGTACCATCAAGAACTGAAAGTGTTGGAAAGTCAGCTTTAGTATTCCAATATTTTTTAAAAGACACCAGTAAGTTGTGCAGTTGTCTACATTACAAAATGTTCTTTTTGTTCACTCATATTAAATTAAGAATTAACTGTCTTAGCTACAGTGCCTCAGAAGAAAATTTTATAAACACCAGGGAGTGAAAATGTGCTAAATAAGACACCTCTTTTGTCTTCAAATAAATGCAGAATAAGATAATTTCAAGTGTAAATGAGACTGGACCTAAATTATTTATGTGCTGAATTGGAGCTTCTTATCGAAATGCACAATAAGGAATTTTACGCAAAGTATTTTACTTAATATTCAGTATAGAGATTAAAATCTATTTCTGGTACCAGCAGATTATGTTTCTTTGATTTCACTGCATGATATGATGCTTTGTAGGGTTAACATTTAAGGGGCTCCGGAAAGGCTCAAAATCATGAAAAGTTCAATTTTTACTTTTTTGCATTTTCTGAATCTGCAGACTATTACCTTTTAACAGATATATAATGTATTCAATTCCGAAGACTACAACTATTTTTAAATTTTTTTTGAAATGTGTTCTACATGGGCGTGACCCACTGTGGCGCTGTTAAACTGCTGTCAAATGGTGTTTATTATTAACGTCCGTGTTCATCAGGTACATTTCAGTGATGTGAGATAAAGTATGTGTTGTGGCTAACCTGTGATGGTTCAATATATATCGCTGGTGTGATTGTCGATTGTTTCATGTTTATTTACTCTGTCGTTATCTCGAAAATATTCGTAATTAATTCTGTTTCTTGAGTCTTTGTTTTGTTGAAGTATAATAATGAGTAAAAGTAAAGTTATTAGAAATCCTCTGAAGGCTTTTAAGAAAAGGAGAAATGTTGGAAAGCCAAAGGTATGTGTTATTACTGTAAACAATAAAGATGATAACCAAGTGAGTGAACCTAACCTCTCAAGTACACCTGCCCATAGCAGTCTAAGTGGGAAAGAAAATACTTCACAGAAGAAGCTTGGTTCAATGAGTGAAAACTATGAATGTTTTATGGGTGAATCGGATGTGAATGAAATATTTGATATGTCGGTTCTCTAAGGAATTTTTTCAAACTGTGTAAGATGTATTCATTGTAGTGAAGTTGGTCTGGAACTCTCCATAATAAAGCACGTAGGACTTGCTTGTGAAATACAACTGAAATGTGATAAGTGTTCATACATGACCACCTTTTGGAACAGTGTTGCAGTAACTGCAACTGAAGAAAATGGTAGCAAAATCTACGAACACAACATTAGATTTGTTTATTCCTTGCGTTCAGTTGGTAAGGGTGCTACTGCAGGTGCAATTTTCTGTGGCATCACGAATCTTCCAAATCCCCCAACCAAGTTTATGACCTATAATAAATTAATAGGGTCTAAAGTAGAAGATGTCTGTATAGAATCTATGAAGAACGCTGTGGAAGAGACAGTAATGAAAAATAATGGTAACAGAGATTTGACTGCAGCGTTCGATGGTACCTGGCATAAACGGGGACACACATCTCTTCATGGTGTAGTATCTGCCACCAGTATGTATACAGGGAAAGTTTTAGATGTAGCGGTAATATCAAAGTATTGTAGATGTCCACAAAAATATAAAGGTACACATGAAAATAATTGCAAAGCTAACTATAGTGGCAGTAGTGGAGGAATGGAAGTGGCTGGTGTTGCCAGTATATTCCAGCATTCTGAGGCGTGTGATAAAGTGCGATATGTTAATTACCTTGGTGACGGTGATTCTAAAAGTTTCAAACATGTTCAGGGACTGAAGCCCTATGGTGATGATGTTGTAGTGCAGAAATTTGAGTGTATTGGACATGTACAGAAGTGAATGGGAACAAGACTTCGGCGACTGAAAGCTTCTACAAAAAACAAAAACTCGGTGATGGTAAAGGGTTGGATGGGAAGGGAAGATTAACTGACAGTGTAATTGACAAAATACAGAACTATTATGGAATGGCTATTAGGCAAAATACACAAAGTGTCGACGAAATGAAGAAGGCTGTTTGGGCTCTTTTTTTTCATACTTCTTCAACCGATGAAAATCCCCAACATAGCTTGTGTCCCAAAGAAGAAGACAGTTGATGTAAATATAACAAAGGATTGCTAACTGGTGAAGTGTACACTCATAAGCATAGTCTGCCTCATGCAATAATGGAGGTGATAAAACCTATTTTCAGAGACTTAGCAGCACCTGAACTGTTGAAAAAGTGTATTCACGGAAAAACTCAAAACCCCAATGAAAGTGTAAATAGTGTTATATGGTCGAGAATCCCCAAGACTGTATTTGTTGGAATAGAAACACTTCACTTTGGTGTGTATGATGCTGTTGCGACTTTCAGTGATGGCAACATTGTAAGGTGCAGGGTATTTAGAAATATGGGAATGAAGATAGGTTCTAACATGGTACGAGCGATGCTTGCTTTAGACAAGGAATGCCTTCGGGCTGCAGACAGGGCTGTAAAGAGTCTAGAAATACAAGCAAGGGTAAACAGGAGGAGGCACAAGAGGAAGCTGGAGGAGGAGTTTGCAGAGGATGAAGATAATCCATTCTATGGACCTGGAATGCACTAAAAAGTTAATCCAATCTTTGTCGCTCAATTCACAAAACTTTTATTTTCTCATACTAATTACATGTTTTCTAAGGATCTTCCAAACATATTTGTTTCAAACTTTCAGTAAATGTTACACAGTCCCTTCTGCATAATTTAACACAGCCTTTTTCCAAAAAACTGTATATTTTTGAATATATAAATAAAAAATTGCAAAAAAATGTTGTGAATTTTCATTACAATTGAAAAAAAATTATCTTTAATAACTGAACCAAAATTTTGTAAAATCCCTGTGTTAAGTTGTAGCCCATATTCCAATATATAATCTGTAAAAAGTTCAACTTCCTACCTCAAATACTTTGTGAGGCAAGATGTAATTTATAAGCGTTATTTTTACATTGCAAGTATGGGGCGTTCCGGAGCCCCTTAAGTGGTGTGTAATAAATCAGTTTAAGTTTGTTCAGTAATCATCTCAGCTGTGTGAGGTATGGTTGATTTCAGACCCCCAGGCCATTGTGTTCTGTCATCAGCAAACAATTATTTACCCTCCATGTGACGTCATTTATGTAGACTAAGAGCAGTAGTGGATATGGTAACAAGTTTATGGGACTTTGTATTTATCCATTTCCATCCTGAGATTAGATTTATGCATGTGATACAATCTGTCAATGTGTCTCTCTACTTTTTGTCACCATTATTTATCTTAAAGCCAGATTGTTACTGATGTGTTGGTGAATGTGCCAACACGTTGTAGATAGAGGAGGCCAAAATGCACGCTATCTAACGCAGACGGGCGTGAATTCTGGAACAGGATAAGTAGTGAATTCTAATAAGAAAAGTATGCAGCTCCTCTAATACTTAACTTTTATTTATCCTTGTTGTGAATACAGCATTCTTGATGAGACATTTCATACGATAACTATCAAACTATGTAAGGCTAATGGCGCCTTGCTAAGTCGTAGCCATTAACTTAGCTGAAAGCTATTCTGTCTCTCGGCAAATGAGAGCAAAGGCTTCGTCCGTATAGGCGCTAGCAACGTCGTCGTACAACTCGGCTAGTTCTTGTACGTCTCTCGAGACCTGCCGTGTGGTGGCGCTCGGTCTGCGATCACACAGTGGCGACACGCGGGTCCGACATGTACTAATGGACCGCGGCCGATTTAAGCTACCATCTAGCAAGTGTGGTGTCTGGCAGTGACACCACAGTTACTTTAGTATTGTGTTGATTATGTAAAGTGCTTTTTAACTCCTTTTTTGCTGTTTTCTAACAGGGCATCACAACCAGCAAAATAAAGAGTTAGTCTCTTTCTTTCTAGTTCTCAGACTTTCTTTATAGCCTACTTTGTGTACTGAGACAAAAACATGAGAGTCTTTGCAGCATCATTGACAGAAAATATATTTCCAACTATGAAGACAAATTCATAACTCCAGTTGATCTCTTCAGCATTTAAGTGCCTAGCATAGCAGGCAATAAACATGATTGAAAGCGTTGCTTACATTACCTGATGCAAACGACTAGATAGAGAGTTCACCTTACTCTCCTGAATACGACTGCATTGAGATTGCATTTCATTTAACATTCTCAAAGGCCTTTTAATGCAAAGAAGGCTCTTCATAATAGATTTATTCACCCATAAATATTCTGTTATAATCATTTATACATCAGTATTGCTTATTTTATACTACAATGCCTGTGTTATAAGGTTCCCACAATTTTGTTTTAAGGGATTCAAGTCATTAACTATGAAACACATTTTTGAGGCTCTTACTTCTGCAATCATCACATAAGAAAGTTATTCTTGGATTTGGGGATGTGTAACACGAATGTCAAATCAGTATATTTAAATATATTACATTTATTCTACTGTGTACATTATTGCAAGCATTTTTTCAAAATGACTTTAATATTTTTAATTGGATATTGCCTCCAACTAGTGTTCTCTAGCCCTTTTGGCTGTCTTTCAAATTCTGTTACTCAGCATCTATCATCTTCCTGAACATTATTATAACTATTTACAAGTCTGTTAATTGAATTATTTTCTACTGTAGGTATGTATATACATTTTGTCTTATATTCATAATTCTTTTCCCATTTACTATGATTTTCTAATGTTCTCCTTGTATAATTTTTAACTTCTGTACAATTTTATTGGTGCCTCAAAAGTTTCTTTTCCTACATGATTCATTTCTCCTTTTTTCCATGTTAATTTTTTCCCATGTTCTCCTTACTCAAACAAAACTGGTATTTTCTTTATTTAAATTATGTCTTTTCAATAGGTCTTAAGGTGTGGAAAACTACTTAGTATACTGTACTGATACATCCCCCACAGCATGTGTTTAGTTCTTGTTTTTTTCTGTTTGTTTCTCCAGCACCTTTCTTTTCATTTACTATATTTTCCATTTTTTGTAATTCAAATTTTTTTGGCTTATGTCTTTGCTGAAACTTCATGACATATACTTCTTCTTTCCTGGATATGATGTCACATCATGAGTTCTGTTTTCTGTCTCCCTTCACCTTTCTCTGGCCTGTCAAAATCCTTCTCTCTTTTTCTAACTTTTCAGATCTGTTGCTTGCTAGTTTCCACCTCATGACATTATAGCACATTTACCTCAAACTAGATTGCTGGGTGATTTGCCAAATCAGTCACTGATTTGTCTCTCTATTTATTATTGCTGACATCTGAAAAATAAAACTGTTTTCTAGGCCATGTCTGTTGTATTGCCTGAAATTAAGAATTGCCTCTGCAGCTACAGATTTTGAAGTATTTCCTAAGACATGTTAAAAACATGGTTTTGATGCTTTTGTTATTTTTTCAGTGAACTTCTTACATTTCTCATGAATGGAAATTTTATTCTCAATAAATTTTGGCTCCATGAACATATTTTTAAAGAGCTCTTATCTTTCTGGTACTTTACATCCTTTCTGTTCTTTACAGTCAGCTCTTGAACACATTTTGGTTGTGATTTGAGTTTACCTTGGATCTTGAATGAGTTCAAATTGCTTGTCTTTGATTCCTGAAGATAAATCACAGTGATATACACTCCTGGAAATGGAAAAAAGAACACATTGACACCGGTGTGTCAGACCCACCATACTTGCTCCGGACACTGCGAGAGGGCTGTACAAGCAATGATCACACGCACGGCACAGCGGACACACCAGGAACCGCGGTGTTGGCCGTCGAATGGCGCTAGCTGCGCAGCATTTGTGCACCGCCGCCGTCAGTGTCAGCCAGTTTGCCGTGGCATACGGAGCTCCATCGCAGTCTTTAACACTGGTAGCATGCCGCGACAGCGTGGACGTGAACCGTATGTGCAGTTGACGGACTTTGAACGAGGGCGTATAGTGGGCATGCGGGAGGCTGGGTGGACGTACCGCCGAATTGCTCAACACGTGGGGCGTGAGGTCTCCACAGTACATCGATGTTGTCGCCAGTGGTCGGCGGAAGGTGCACGTGCCCGTCGACCTGGGACCGGACCGCAGCGACGCACGGATGCACGCCAAGACTGTAGGATCCTACGCAGTGCCGTAGGGGACCACACCGCCACTTCCCAGCAAATTAGGGACACTGTTGCTCCTGGGGTATCGGCGAGGACCATTCGCAACCGTCTCCATGAAGCTGGGCTACGGTCCCGCACACCGTTAGGCCGTCTTCCGCTCACTCCCCAACATCGTGCAGCCCGCCTCCAGTGGTGTCGCGACAGGCGTGAATGGAGGGACGAATGGAGACGTGTCGTCTTCAGCGATGAGAGTCGCTTCTGCCTTGGTGCCAATGATGGTCGTATGCGTGTTTGGCGCCGTGCAGGTGAGCGCCACAATCAGGACTGCATACGACCGAGGCACACAGGGCCAACACCCGGCATCATGGTGTGGGGAGCGACCTCCTACACTGGCCGTACACCACTGGTGATCGTCGAGGGGACACTGAATAGTGCACGGTACATCCAAACCGTCATCGAACCCATCGTTCTACCATTCCTAGACGGGCAAGGGAACTTGCTGTTCCAACAGGACAATGCACGTCCGCATGTATCCCGTGCCACCCAACATGCTCTAGAAGGTGTAAGTCAACTACCCTGGCCAGCAAGATCTCCGGATCTGTTCCCCATTGAGCATGTTTGGGACTGGATGAAGCATCGTCTCACGCGGTCTGCACGTCCAGCACGAACGCTGGTCTAACTGATGCGCCAGGTGGAAATGGCATGGCAAGCCGTTCCACAGGACTACATCCAGCATCTCTACGATCGTCTCCATGGGAGAATAGCAGCCTGCATTGCTGCGAAACGTGGATATACACTGTACTAGTGCCGACATTGTGCATGCTCTGTTGCCTGTGTCTATGTGCCTGTGGTTCTGTCAGTGTGATCATGAGATGTATCTGACCCCAGGAATGTGTCAATAAAGTTTCCCCTTCCTGGGACAATGAATTCACGGTGTTCTTATTTCAATTTCCAGGAGTGTATATGTTAACAGTTGCCATCACCTGCAATTTTATGTGTCTATCTCCTTCTGCTTCACTTGTTGTGCTGGGTTGACGGGAATGAAATAACATGTCTTTAAGAATTCTTGAAGTCAAGACCTTAATTCATTTTCCTCTTCAACATCATATTATCTTGTTTATTCTCTATCTCCGCCCTCACCAAATATTGCATTCTAATCTCTTAAGTTTATAATACTTTTCCTGTATACCATCTTTTGACATAAGGATAGAATCAACTGGTAAGTATATGTCATCCATCTGTATTTCTCCATAATTGTGTAAACCTTGACAAAACAGTATGTCTTAGATCTGATCTAATTTTCAGGTCCTTTGTGATACTTTTGAATCTTGAAACCCTTTGTAGCTTAGAAGCAACTTTTTCCAGTATACATTCAAGTGTTCCTTGGGTCATGCCATACTTTGCCCTGACACACATAACTATTACATAACAATTTTCCTAGTCTTTCAGTTTTCTCTGGAAGTGAATAATGAATGTGTGCGCGAGAAAAAAATAAGATTGTAACATTATTTTTTTGTTTTTATTTTTACTTACAATATGGAAAATGCAAGGTAGAGCATGATCTGTATATTTTGATATGAAACAGAGCAAAAGTCACCCTATTTGGTGTCAGTATGCAGGTTTGATGCACAGGCAATAAATGGTTCATGCAGTGATGGATGTTGAGACACTAAAAGCTAATGGTGGAATGTTTGAAATAATCACACAAATTAAAAGAATACCAAGAATTTATTTAAGTGACAACGTGTTATAGGCTGATTTGCAATAACTATTGTTAGTTATTAAAAGAAGAGAATTGTAAAAAATATAAAACAAGTGACTCTGATGAACTCGTTATGAAAAGTAATATTTAAAAGAAATACTTTGTAGATGAAGTAAAGGTATCATTGTACAGAAACAAGAGAACAGTGCATCTTAGCTATGTACAGAAAATCACACCATAACATAATTTAGCTATTTAATAAAAATGTTAGTTTCCATTTTAATATTGGTTTAAATTCAAATATTTATCATCACCATAGTGGTAAGCAAACTTAAATCTAATCTTTTCTTCCCATTTATAGAATTTCTAGCTTAGTGCACTAGTATAAAAATAAATGTTTGTTTCAACACCCATTTATGGTAAGTTTATGTGGCTGTAGATGAATGAACAATGTAAATATAAGTGTTGCTGGACTGTGAACTTTGCATTGGTGGGGTGTCTTACGTGCCTCAGCGATACAGATAGCCATACCATTGGTACAACCACAATGGAGGAGTATCTGTTGAGAGCCCAGACAAACGTATGGTTCCTGAAGAAGGTTGGTAGCCTTTTCTGTAGTTGCAGCGGCAACAATCTGGATGGCTGACTTATCTGCCCTCGTAACATCAGTCAACATGTCTTTGCTATGCTGGTACTGTACATAACTGAATTAAAGGGAAACTACAACCATAACATATCCTGAAGAGGTGCAGCTCTGTTGCATGGTTAAATGATGATGGCATCACCTTGGACAAAATATTCAGGAGGTATAGCCCCCCATTTTGATCTCTGTATGTGGACTACTCTGGAGGATGTCGTCATCAGGAGAAACAAAACTGCATTCTACGGGTCAGAGCATGGAATGCTAAAGCCCTTAATCAGGCAGGTAGTTCAGGAAATATGAAAAGTGCAAACTGTTAGGCTGAAGTCGGATATAGTGGGTAGTAGTGTAGTCTGGTGACAAGAGGAAGCAAACTTCTGTTCAGATGAGTACGGGATTATAAATGCAAAATCAAATACAGATAGTGCAGAAGAATTTCTAATAATGAATAAGAAAATAGGAATGGAGATAAGCTACTATGAACAGCATAGTGAAAACAGTATTGTATCCAAGAAAAACACACTGACAACATCAAAAGAAATGGCTTAACACACATCAAAAAACGCACTTGAAAATGAGAATTATTTCTCGAAACGCGTCGTGCGAATAGTAAAATAAAGAAAAATCGTGACTGGTAGCAGAAGATTTATTTAATTATAGACAAACCTATTAAACACAAAGTACACACTGTAATGGTCGCGTAGTGGTAGATATTGCTAATTGCTATAATCACACTATTTCACTCCCATTTACGGAGCTTTTTAGCACTTGATGTTAGGTTGGCACCATTAAAATCTATTGTGGTAATCGCTGCTGCTTGCTGGATCGATGCTGTGTCTCGATGCTGATGCTGGCTCTAAATCTGGTTGTCTAGGGTTAAAAACATGAGGTCCCGTGTTTTTTATGTGCTGTTGATGATAAAGAACGAGCGAAACCAACAAATATGTAAACATCAAATATTTATTACTCTGGTGGCCATCTTAATTCCACTGTCCACCAAAGACCATGACACAACACAAAGTAGTACTTCCCTTACATTTTCTTTGCATTGTTTATCCACCTCAAACAATAACACACAAACACACTTTACCAAAGTGACATTCCGACTGTGCCCCGACCCTTCTTGCTGCTTGTATTTATAACACTGTCAAAGAACTACTAAAAAGAGATATAGTTTATAAGTCACATGTACATCTGTTATCATAATTTGTGCAGAAAAGTTATTAATTTGCATCGAGTGACATAATTTAAAATGTTATTAACATGACAGACAGATTTGTTGACTTGCCAGAATAATTCTTTGTTACAAAAAGGCCGTTTTATAGAAGTTTGTCAATTGACTTCTCTAATTTGCATAAAAAAGTAAATAACATGAATTATTAAGAATTACATTGGTTTTCGTCTAAAATAGGATTGATTACTTGAATACTGAGTGAAAACGCTCCTAGTGAACAAATAGGTTCCACTGGGTGATTTTTATTTAAGGAGATCCAAAATACCTAAGTTGGCCAGTATTTTTCGTACTTCATATTAATTATTTAAGATGAACTTAGTGTTTTTACATGATGACATTTGCTGTATCAGTGATCAAGTGATATTAACTTTTGTGTGGGTCAGTTATTCAGTATAATTTAATGGGTTGACTGTTTATGGAGACATGTTATGCAATCATTGTTAACATACACAATAATTTTTCTATAATCATAAATACTCGTTAAACTGGTTGAATTTGGAGGGTATCGCATACTTTGGTAAAGTAAAGCCTTTAATATGTTCCGTTACAACACCCACCACAATAACATAATTCAATATGCCAACTAATTCAGCATTTACTGAAGAAATTGAGGAAATGTATGACGAGATAAAAGAAATTATTTAGATAGTTAAGGGAGATGAAAATTTAATTTTGTTGGGGACTGGAATTCAATAGCAGGAAAAGGAAGAGAAGGAAAATAGTAGGTGGATACAGACTGGAGGAAGGGTATGAAAGAGGAAGGTGCCTGGTAGAATTTTACACAGAGCATAATTCAGTCATTGCTAACACTTTGTTTAAAAATTATGACAGAATTTTGTATACACAGAAGAGTCCTGGAGGCACTAGAAGGTTTCATATTGATTAGATAGTTGTAAGACCGAGATTCTGGAACCAGATTTTAAACTGTAAGACATTTACAGAGGTGAATGTGGATTCTGACCACAATTTATTGCTTATGAAACGTAGATTAAAACTGAAGAAGTTGCAAAAATGTAGGAAATGAACGAGATGGGACCTGGATAAATTGAAACAGTAAGAGGTTGCTAAGAGTTTCAGAGGGTAAATTAGGCAACAACTGACTAGAAGAGGGGAAAGGGATACAGTAGAAAATGAATGGGTAGCTTCAAGAGAAAAAAATAGGGAAGGCAGCACAGGATCATATAGGTAAAAAGAAAAGTCCTAGTCAAAATTTTTGGATAGCACTGGAGATATTTAACTAAACTGATGGGAGGAGAAAATATTGAAAGGCAGCAAATGAAACTGACAAAAGGGAATAAAAATGTCTAAAGAAGTGAGATTCACAGTGACCACTGAATATCTGGAGGACAAATGTAAGGATGTATAAGCATACATCACTAGGGGAAAGATATATACTGCATACAAGAAAATTAAAAATTAAAGAGGCCTTTGGGAAAAAGAGAAGTGGCTATATGAAATCAAGAGCTTGAATGGATAACCAGTACTAAGCAAAGAATGGAGAGGTGAAAGGTGGAGGGAGTATGTAGAAGGGCTATGAAAAAAACTTGGTGTTCTGCTTTACAGCAGGTCTTGTCATGGGGGAAGCCTCATCAGAGAGGTCCACCACCTGAGCGTCTAGGGAAGTGCTTCCAGTGGTGGTTTCCCTTTGCCTTCCACTGATGATGATGAAATGATAGTGAGGACAACATAACAATCAGTCCCTGAGGAAAGAAAATTTCCAACCCAACCGGGAATCAAATCCAGGCCCCTTGGCATGACAAACCGCCGTGCTGACCACTCAGCTATCGGGGCAGACAGAGGGGCTCTACAAGTGAGATGAATTTGAAGGCAAGATTATATATAGAGAGATAAGATGGGAGATATGATGCTGTAAGAGGGATTTCACAGCACTGTAAAACATAAATCAAAACACGGCCCCCTGAGTAGACAACATTCTGTCAGAACTACTAATAGCCTTTGGAGAGTCATCCACGATAAAGCTATTCCATCTTGTGTGCAAAATGTATGAGAAAGGCAAAATACCTCTTTGATTTCAAGAAGAATGTAATAATTTCAATTCCAAAGGATGCAGCTACTAACAGATGTGAATATTAGTGAACTACCAATTTAACAAGTCGTGGTTGCAAAATATAAACATGAATTATTTATATAAGAATGGAAAAAAACTGGTAAAAGCTCACCTCAGGGAAGATCAGTATGGTTTCTGGAGAAATGTGGGACATGCAAGGCAATACTGACCCTATGACTTCTCATAGAGGGTAAGCAAAGGAAAGGCAAATCTACATTTATAGCATTCTTAGACTCTGAGAAAGCTTTTGACAATGTCAACTGGTATATTCTCTTTGGAATTCTGAAAATAGCATCGGTGGAATACAGGGAGTGAAAGGCTATTTACAACTTGTCTAGAAAGCAGATGGAAGTTATAAGTATCAAGGGACATGAAAGGGAAGCAGTGGCATCAGAGCAGATGACATGCAATGAAGCCAGCTCATCATCTTTTGCTGGTTGTGACACACCAACAGGATCTAAGTGTTCATAAGCTCAATTCAATGCACAGAAGTATGATACCAAATCATTCCCCTCCCTGGCCACACCATGGGAAGAACATCAGGCTAAGTATGCCAGCGGATCTTATGCGCCCCGGTATCTTGTATGTTTGAGAGTTGATGGGGAATCTTTCATGATGATGAAGCCTCAGTTTTTTGTTCAGCATTTAGAGGACAAGTTTGGGGAGGTGGAGGAATTGTCCAAAATGACATCTGGGTCAGTCTTGATCAAAACAGCACCCTCTGCCCAGTCACAGGCATTACTCACTTGTGACAAGCTGGGAGATCTTTCTGTAACCATCACGCCTCATAAGAGCGTAAATATGGTCCAGGGTATCGTATTCGACAGAAACCTTCTTTTGCAGTCTGATAATGAGTTGAGGGCCAATTTAGAGTGGCGAGGTGTACATTTCATCCAGTGAATCAACCGGGCTCCGAGGATTAATGAGGTTGCCACCGGTGCCTTCATCTTGGCCTTTGAGGGTGATACATTGCCCGAGAAGATCAAGATGATGGTCTACCACTGTGTAGTAAGGCCCTATATCGCTCCCCTCATGCGGTGCTTTAAGTGCTGGAAGTTCGGCCATATGTCTTTCAGCAACACACAGTGAGTTTGTGGATGCCCATCACATCCCAATACTCCACGTGCCCTACCTCCTATCTGTGTCAACTACGGAGAGCACCATTTGCCTTGCTCGCTAGACTGCAGGATTCTCCAGAAAGAAAGGAAAATCATGGAGTAAAAGACCCTGGACCAACTAACCTACATTGACGCTAAGAGAAAATTTGAACGCCTGCATCCTGCATGTAAGACATGGTCTTACGCCGTCACTACAACAGTTCTGGCACTATCAGCTCCGCTACACCCAGTCACCTCTCAGAGCTGGAATACTACACCTGCACCCTTGATTGTGCGGGGCATTTCCCTCCATGTTCCTCCCACACCACCTACTTCGGGAGCAACATCCACCAACCACCAGGGACGTCCATCCACACTTCTAAGCTGGAGAAGCGTAAGTCTTCTTTGGCTTCTCTAGCTAGGAAGGGGTCCCTTGGGTCACTCCGTTCCAGGCTTCACCTAGTGGGAAAGATGACACCCACCAGTGTTTGAAGGGCTCAAAAGCAGCTGGTCATAGGGCTTCATGCTCATCCTCAGTCCCAGAACCTGAGCCAGTGAAGTCCTCCCAGTCAGGGAAACCCAACGAGCAGCGAGAGAAATCCAAAAAGGAGACCCCTGAGACCAAGGAAATTGCTGTGGCACCCACACCACCGATACCTACAAGCTCTGTGTCTGAGGATGGTATGGAGATCCTGGCGTCTGCTGAGGGCATAGATCTCGCCAGACCCTCAGATACAATGGATATAGACTGTTCAGGCAATATTTACATGGCAGCGAGTTACCCTGAGGTGAAAACTGCTTCATTGAATGTTCCATGCCTTCCCTAGTCTCATGATGACGTCATCCTCCAGTGGAACTGCTGCGGTTATTTCCACTGCCTGTCTGAGCTACAGCAACTGTTAAGCTTTACACCTGCTATCTGCATTGCCCTCCAGGAATCCAGGTTCCCAGCAATGCGGACCCCTGCCCTCTGCAGCTATAAGGGATATTACAGGAACCATAGTGACTATAATTGAGTGTCAGGTGGAGTTTGCGTTTATGTCCTAAACTCAGTCTGTAGTGACACTAGGCCCCTTCAAACCCTTCTTAAAGCTGCAGCTGTCAGAATAAGGACGACACAGGAAGTAACTGTCTGCAGTGTATATTTTCCTCCAGATGGTGCAGAACCCCTGAATGCATTAGCTGCACTGATTGATCAACTCCCTAAACCTTTCCTACTTTTGGGAGATTTCAACGCCCATAACCCGTGTGGGGTGGCACTGTGCTTACTGGCCGAGGCAGAGATGTCAAAACATTACTGTCTCAGTTCAACCTCTGCCTCTTAAATATTGGGGCCACCACACATTTCAGTGTGGCTCATGGTAGTTACTCGGCCACTGATTTATCAACTTGCAGCCCAGGACTTCTCCCATCTATCCACTGGAGAGCACATGACGACCTGTGTGGTAGTGACCACTTCTCCATCTTCCTGTCATTGCTCCACCATCAGGTCCATGGACGCCTGCCCAGATGGGCTTTAAACAAGGCAGACTGGGAAACTTTCACCTCTACTGTCACCATTGAAGCTCACACGCATGGTAACATCGATATGTTGGTTGAGCAGGTGACTGAAATTGTTACTGCGGCAGAAAACACCATCCCTCGCTCTTTAGGGTGCCCCCGGCGTAAGGCAGTCGGTTGGTGGTCGCCAGAAATCGCTGAAGCAATTAAGGAGCGTCGGCGAGCTCCACAGCAGCATAATAGTCACCCTTCCCTGGAGCCGTCCGTGCCTGCGTTCGCCAACTTATCAAACGATGGAAACAGGAGTGTTGGGAGAGATACGTCTCAACCATTGGGTACCATACATCACCTTTCCAAGTCCGGGCAAGCCCGCATCTCGTGGTCGTGCGGTAGCGTTCTCGCTTCCCACGCCCGGGTTCCCGGGTTCGATTCCCGGCGGGGTCAGGGATTTTCTCTGCCTCGTGATAGCTGGGTGTTGTGTGCTGTCCTTAGGTTAGTTAGGTTTAAGTAGTTCTAAGTTCTAGGGGACTTATGACCACGGCAGTTGAGTCCCATAGTGCTCAGAGCCAGTTTTGAACCAAGTCCGGGCAAAGATCAAACGCCGTTTCGTTTACCAGATCCCAACAGGTGTTCCCAGTTTTACCATAAATGGCGTGTTATCTACCGACGCAAACGCGATTGCCGAGCACCTTGCTCGAGCCTCTGCGTCGGAGAAATACCCCCCAGCCTTTCGCGCTCTCAAATGGCGGCTGGAAGGGAAAATCCTCTCATTCACTACATGCCTCACTGAATCCCATAACGCTCCATTTACAGAGTGGGAGCTCCTCAGTGCCCTAGCACATTGCCCCAACACAGCTCCTGGACCTGATCGAGTCCACATCCAATGATTAAACATATCTCATCTGATTACAAGATTCAATCAGATCTGGTGCGATGGCGTCTTTCCATCGCAATGGTGGGAGAGCAGCATCATTACGGTGCTCAAACCCGGAAAAAAACCGCTTGATGTGTATAGCTATCGGCCATAAGCCTCACCAACGTTCTTTGTAAGCTACTGGAATGTGTGGTGTGTTGGCGGTTGGGATCGGTCCTGGAATCATGTGGCCTACTGGCTCTATGTCAGGGCAACTTCTGCAGGGTCATCCTACCACGGATAACCTTCTGTCCCTCGAGACTGCAATCCAAACAGCCTTTTCCAGACGCCAACACCTGCTTGCTGTCTTTTTTGACTTACGTAAAGCATACAACATGACCTGGCGACATCATATCCTAGCCACATTGTATGAGTGGGGTCTCCAGGACCCGCTCCTGATTTTTATCCAAAACTTTCTGTCGCTTCGTACTTTCTGTGTCCAAGTTGGTGCCTCCCATAGTTCCATCCATATCCAGGAGATTGGAGTCCCACAGGGCTCTGTATTGTGTGTATCTCTAGTTTTAGTGGTCACTAACGGTCCAGCAGCAGCTGTCGCAACCTCCGTCTCACCTTCTCTGTATGCAGACGACTTCTGCATTTTGCTCGGCTGCTCCAGTACTGGTGTTGTCTACAGGGAGCCATCCACAAGGTGCAGTTTTCCTCCATGAAGAGGTGTGTCATGCATTTCTGTCAGCTTCGTACCATTCATCTGGTACCACAACTTTACCTTAACGACGATCCACTCACTGAAGTGGAGACATATCGATTCTTAGTTCTGGTTTATGACGCTCATTTGACTTTGCTTCCCCATCTTCGTCAGCTTAAACGCAAGTGTTGGCAGCACCTCAATGCCCTCTGCTGCTCGAGCAACACCAACTTGGGTGCAGATCGCTCCATGCTGCTGCAGCTCTACAGAGACCTTGTTCAATCCATCCTTGACTATGGGTGTGTGATTTATGGTTCCATGGCGCCCTCAGCATTGCGTTTGCTCGACCCATTGCACCATTGCGGAGTTTGACTAGCGACCGGAGCTCTTAAGATGAGTGCGGTGACAAGCATACTGTTGGAGGCTGTAGTCCGTCCATTGAAGATCAGACATGCACAACTGCTGGCCAGTTACGTTCCCCACATTCATAGCTCTCCTGAACATCCTAATTACTGTCTTCATTTCCCAAACATGGCGGTTCATCTCCCACATACGCGGCCTAAGTCAGGGCTAACGATTGCTTCTGTCTGAAGTGGAGTCCTTCCTTTCACCACCTCTCCTCGAGGTCCGTTCACGTACACCTCCATGGTGTCGCTGTAGGCCGAAGCTTTCCTTAGACCTTTCACATGACACTAAGGACTCCGTTAGCCCTGCGGCTCTCTGCTGTCACTTCCTCTCCTTCTTGAAGTTTTCCGGGGCTCTGAAGTGATTTACAACAATGGCTCGATGGCTGATGGTAATGTTGGCTCCGCCTTTGTCCACAGATGCCATATTCTACAGCTTTGCTTATCTGATGGCTGCAGAGCTGGTGGCCATATCTCATGCACTTCAGTATATCCGTTCATGCCCCCAAGGAATCGTTTCTTCTGCGTACTGACTCCTTGAGCAATTTAAAAGCTATCGACCAGTGCTACCCTCGCCATCCTTTGGTGGCGTCCATTTAGGAGTCAATAAGTGCCCTGTACGAGTCCCATCGTTCAGTGGTGCTTGTGTAAACCCCAGGACACGTCAGCATCCCAGGCAACGAACTTGCCGACAGTGTGGCCAGACAGGCTACGTGGAAAGCGATTCTGGAGATGGGCATTTCTGAACCTGACCTGCGTTCTGACTTACGCCGCAGGGTTTTTCGGCTTTGGGAGACAGAATAGCATAACAGAATGGACAACAAACTGCGTGTCTTTAAGGAGACTACGAATGTGTGGAAGCCTTCCATGCCTCATGCACGGAAACAGTTGTCCTCTGCCAGCTCCACATTGGCCAAACTTGGGCGACCCACGGTTACCTCTTGTGCCGTGAAGACCCGCCTCAGTGTCGGTGCGGCGCCCTGTTGACAGTGGCCCATATTCTGATGCGATATCCCACTTTGACTGCCCAGCGACGAAATCTTGGGGATACAGTTTTACGTTTTATTCGTGAGGGTGGGTTTAATCATTTGATTTAAGTTTTAGCGCATGTCCTTTATCCCTCTGTGTCCTCCATGCTAGTGGTTTTAGGGTGGAAGTTTTAATGTGTTGGAGAGTGGCTGGTTTTTCTTTTAATTTTAGTGGTCAGCCAGCCACTGTAATCTGCTCTCTTGTTTTACTCGCTTCTTTTTCTAGCGTCTCTCTGTTGTTTTCTTGTCCTTTTGTGTTCCTTTTAGTGTTAGTTGCCATTCCTTCATTCTTGTGGATTTTTCCTTTCTTTCCGTTTTGTGTTATATGTCTCGTCTGTTTTATTCTCACACATGTGGCATTGTTTTATTAGGAACAATGGACTCATGACCTAATAGTTTGGTCCCTTCCCCCCTCTTTTAAACCAACCAACCAAACAATCTAAGGTAGCATTCGTGCTTTGGACATAATTCATTACATTTGTCATGATGCGCGATTCTATGAAGCCTGTTGGAAAGCTTTCATCTTTTGTCTTAGAGGATCGAACGGCGCTTCAGTTTGTTTATCAAAAATTAAATCTGGGAATTGTAATACGTAAAACATTACATCGTGTTCTCTGACAAACGTATAGCTTTCCTTTTCTGTGGCCTATGTGAACAATGGAAAAAATACACTTTCTTCTCTTTTACGACTCTTCACATCCACCATCTCAATGCACTAGAAAACCAAAAATAGTTTTTCTAGGTTGCTCCCGTGTTATGGAAATGGTACAACCACGAACGATAACTATACATATCCTAAGTGTTTGAAAGGGCACTTCGAAAACACCCCATATACTTTTTCATATTCTGCACAAAATATGAGACAGAGGATTCAGATAAATTTGCATCACAGACAAAGCGACGAGGTAAAGAGTTACATTCAGCCTGAGCCAGCATTCAACCTGAGCCCGCATTCAGCAACATTGTGGGCCAGCAAGTGTACCGACATCTGTGATATCTTGGTTGCAGCCCCAATGAGCCCCATAAGCGTAACAGCTGTTAGTGTTTGCTGTAGAGTGTATTTTTATACCGAGTCAGGGTGACAAAAACAACTTAAAGAACTCTTAACTCTAGTTCTTTTGTAGCGATAACATATGTGTAATCTCCGACAATGAAGGCCGACTTAAAATGTCATGTAAAATTTCAAGTAATATTTGCACAGTTTTTTACGCACTTAGGAAGTTTCTTTAAAACTGCAACACATCACAAAGAAAAGACGTGACACTAGAGCTGTGGAGAATAACGGTAGCTAACGCATTAATCAAGATTATCGGGAAGTGTAGTAGAAAATCTGAAAATAGAACGGCTGGAACTAAAAGTTTTCATACCCAATACGCAAGAAAGAAATCAAGCTAGACGCCAACATCTACTAAGGCAGCTTCCTATTGCTAACCGGTTACAAAGTTCTTTAAAGTCCGCAGCTCGTGGTCGTGCGGTAGCGTTCTCGCTTCCCGCGCCCGGGTTCCCGGGTTCGATTCCCGGCGGGGTCAGGGATTTTCTCTGCCTCGTGATGACTGTCTGAATCCGCGCGACCGCTACGATCGCAGGTTCGAATCATACTTCGGGCATGGATGTGTGTGATGTCCTTAGGTTAGTTAGGTTTAAGTAGTTCTAAGTTCTAGGGGACTGATGACCATAGATGTTAAGTCCCATAGTGCTCAGAGCCATTTGAACCATTTGAAGTTCTTTAAATGAATATTTTGAAGATGCTCTCACAATAGCGTAACTGAAATGTTCCACAACCGCCAGTGCGAGGTACTAAGAGCAAGACACTGTGCATCAGGAAACGGCTAGGACAGAGCCTGCTTTCCAAATGACTCAAGGAATGTTCATTAGCGCTCAGAACTTGAGTACAATCAAGTACTGAGGGTATACTGTCTAAATAGAAAGGTTACGGAATCACGTTAAGCTTAATCACAGTGAATGTGGCACCTAAGAAGGAGCATGACATGCAATTAGCGAAGATATGACAGTGAAAAATTTGCCGCACAATAATAAAACAGTTACGAAACAATTATGGTTACCCACAGCTGCACAGATGCTTGACAGTAACAGGGCATGCCCTCTCTTTCTCTTGGCCTTATCCCGTATCATAACATGGTGGGCAGTTTAATCCTGGATTTGGTAATTTTTGTGGTAGAGGGTGGCTGGATGATCTTCCTGTTACCATTCCTTTCCCATCCTGGACGGAATTCGTGCATGCCACGTTTTCATAAATAGTTGCCAATCGTGTAACGTGAGGCAGAACGTGGGTACCAGCCCTGTATTCACCATGCTGGATGTGGGAAGCCGCCTAAAATCCCCATCCACACTGACCAGCGCACAGGACGTCGTCGTCAATGCACCGGGCGGCGTGGAAGTGGCGTGCTAACGAGCTCGGCTACCTCGGTTGGTTGTGAGGACCCTGTATGGCGCATTTACAAGCGCTGATGGCTTGCGATAGCGTTTTCTGATAAACAGCTGTGCCAACGTCTAGGTTAGTCATTTATCGCGCCAGACTATAAATGCACCTCAGATGTGCTCTACAGAATTCACAAGTGATTACGTTGCTGTCTAGTTCTTGGTCCATGCGGAGAACATGTTTCTACCCTACACCCATTTCAAACCTTTGGTTATTTGTGAGGATGTGGAAGCGAATGCATGACTGACTTTCAGAAGTCTTTGGCCCATCAGTCACTCTAGATACGACTGTACATCAGGGAATGCATTTCCAATACAGTGTAATGTAGTTTATTAAGTTCAATGCAGAAGATTTTCTGTATAAAGTTTTTAAATAGCAGTTGGAGTAGTTTAGAATGACTATTTCGTGACTGTCACGAGTTAAAAATTAAAAGCGAAGTTGCTTATTGATGAGAGACATATTTTGCGGCAAATTAATAGCAGAATTCGGCAATTGACAGTTGCATCCAATAAATGATGAGTTCAGATACTGTCCGGCTACAACTTTTAAATAAAATTTATTCCTAAGCTGCTTCGCAGTATACCACCAAAGTACTTAGGTTGTCAGCAGCATCCACGTCATTTGTCTCGCAACTCTGCGTAAAGGAGGCTGAATGCAGCAAGAAAACCAAGTCCATCGCGTTTTCACTGAATGCATGTGGTGTCTGTTCTTTCGGACATCTTCGCACGTACGCACACACACACACACACACACACACACACACACACACACACGCACGCACACACACACACACAAACACACACGACGGCCAGTGAGCCCTTCAGAGCAGATGCATACCAAGTTCGGAGTCTTATGTGAATCGGAGAGATGCCGCGAGTAATGAGGCTAATCAGCAGGGGCACTACATCAGTAATGTGTGGTGTAAGTTGAGAATTCGGGTCTGACGGAAGGCGGGCAAAATTAGTCCGTGCAGTGATGGTGACCCCTGTGTCCGCATGGCGTAGTGTTTGGTGCATCTGCCTAGTATGTGGAAGACCTGCGTCCGAATCCTGGTCCAGCACAAATTTTCAACTTGCTCCATTGATATAAATTAGTGTCCACTTCTAGGTAATGTATTTAATTCCTTCGTTTCTTGTTTTCACTGTAATGCGATCTAGATGCAAGTCCTCTCCTCACAGCAACCGCAACGAGATTCGTCTCCCAAATGTAACACTTCCTTCACCATATCCTAAACGTCAACTTCGTCCTATATCGCGTCCCAAACGCAGATCCTTCCTTATTCATAAACTTTTTTAAAATTTAGAAACGGAGTACCTGCAGTCCCACACTTGCTCAGTGACTATCACTAGGAGTTCTAGTCACCTCCGTGAACGGATAGTTAGTTATCTCGAGTTCACAGGATGAGGGTCTGTACGTGTGGGTGCAATCAACTTTTAAAATAGTTCCATATGGGTGGCAGTAAACAAACATTTGAAGAATAGTGGTACAGAGCAGAGAGGGAAAAACGTTCCAGGATTGTGTGCAACAATCTAGGCGGGTGGTATGCTTGCTGCCCACAGCAGTAGTTCCTCTAAAGATGCAGGGATTGTTAATAACGAAGCTACGGTTGTTGCAGGTCGCCGACCAAGTGTCGTGGGCCAGCTGCAGTGGTCTCGGTCCTGAGACGTCCCGAAATCGTCGTAAGAGGGGAAAATTTTAAAATAAAATTGACCCGTCGGTGTATATTACCGCGGAAGGGGGGGGGGGGTTGTTTGTAACTTGCGTGTTGTCAGCTTCCCAGAGTGAGCATGATATGCTGTCAAGTATAGTTAAAAAGGAGCCAGTCATCTTTGCTGAGACACAGGGGCTCGCCGAAATCATACCTGTGTTTTTGCTAGACTTCCTATAGTTGATCATTTTTTACCAGACAGTTTTATTTTTTACATAGCTGGTCAGTTTTCTCTAAAAAGAGAATTTTTGGAACTACGCCACCCACAACGCCTCAGCACGATCACTTCTCATTGGTACCGACTTCCACTGCTCCACTTCTAGCCTCCACAGTGATTAGTGATGCCAGTTAATACATAAATCAACATAAAACATTTTTCGAACAAATAGGCTGATTTAAAATAATGAAGCATCATTGCATGCACGCCAGTACGCTGAACATTTTGATACAAAACAGGACATAGTTATCTTAATTCGTATTCAGGAAACGGTTAATGTAATATTTACATTTCTGCGCAAGTTAACGTGTACAAAAAAGATACTACAGACACATAAAATACATCGTTTTATATGTATTGTTCACTACATTTCTTTTGATGCTACCAGACTTCATTATCATGCACTACCTGCCACTTAAAAAATCAAGACAGTTCATTCCTTCACCCGACAAAGAAGTAACCAACATTTTTATCGAAAGTGAGTGAGAGTCGCAATATTGCCGTTTCTAACGTTCTGAATCTGCTTGTTAATTTGATTCTGCCACTTGTTACTTTTGGTACCACTATCGACCCTAAAAATACGTTGTTGCAGGGGGTAACGCTCTAAATGCAAGCTCATGCATAACGGCATGAATGTTGTAAATGGTAGAGCGCAAAAACGCTTGAATAAAGGAAGGAAACCTCAAATTAACATTTGCGATAATAAGGACACTAAATGCTAGGCACTGAGTGGTAGCGGATGTTTTTACATACCAAGAAGAGATAGTCACGCTTCTGGAATATTTATGTGTGGTGGGGTGAGTGGGACAACATTGGAACTGTTACTCGTTATGAAAGAAAGATCTCTCACTATTCGCGTAGCCAAAAACTTGCGGTGTTTGATATTTGTAGTTTTAATACAGTAGTGTAACGTTCACCAAAACTGGAATGTTTTGATCATAATTCCGATTCTTCAAATGCTTTTCATTCTAACGAAAGCCTAAATATGATAGATTTTGAGAGATATGATGAAAATATTAGGAATGGAAATTCTATCTTTTCTAGTAAAGAACTTGCCACTGTTGGTTTTCACGCGGAGATTTATCTAAAAATAATAAGGTACAGTTCTCTCAGGGATTTTACGTAATTTATTATGACAAGAGGATACTATTTTTGGTTTTCTAGTGCATTGAGATGGTGGATGTGAAGAGTCGTAAAAGAGAAGAAAGTGTATTTTTTCCATTGTTCACATAGGCCACAGAAAAGGAAAGCTATACGTTTGTCAGAGGACACGATGTAATGTTTTACGTATTACAATTCTCAGATTTAATTTTTGATAAACAACCTGAAGTGCAGTTCGCTCCTCTAAGACAAAAGATGAAAGCTTTCCAACAGGCTTCATAGAATCGCGCATCGTGACAAATACAATGAATTATGTCCAAAGCACGAATGCTATTCAGATTGTTTGGTTGGTTGGTTTAAAAGAGGGGGGAAGGGACCAAACTATTAGGTCATGAGTCCCTTGTTCCTAATAAAACAATGCCACATGTGTGAGAATAAAACAGACGAGACATATAACACAAAACGGAAAGAAAGGAAAAATCACAAGAATGAAGGAATGGCAACTAACACTAAAAGGAACAAAAGAGGACAAGAAAACAACAGAGAGACGCTAGAAAAAGAAGAGAGTAAAACAAGAAAGCATATTACATTGGCTGGCTGACCACGAAGATGAAAAGGAAAAACCAGCCACTCTGCAACACATAAAAACCTCCACCCTAAAACCACTGGCATGGAGGACACAGAGGGATAAAGGACATTCGCTAAAACTTAAATCAAATTATTAAACCCACCCTCACGAATAAAACGTAATACTGTATCAGCCAATTAGGCGTTGTCAGATAAAATGAGCGGCAATGATTCCGTTAACCCAAGATTTCATCGCTGGGCAGTCAATGTGGGATATCGCATCACAATATGGGCCACTGTCAACAGGGCGCCGCACCGACACTGAGGCGGGTCTTCACGGGAAAAGAGGTAACCGTGGGTCGCCCAAGCTTGGCCAATGTGGAGCCGGCAGAGGACAACTGTTTCCCTGCAAGAGGAGTGGAAGACTTCCACACATTCGTAGTCTCCTTAATGACACGCGGTTTGTTGTCCTTTCTGTTATGCTATTCTGTCTCCCAAAGCCGAAAAACCCTGCGGCGTAAGTCAGAACGCAGGTCAGGTTCAGAAATGCCCATCTCCAGAAGCGCTTTCCGCGTAGCCTGTCTGGCCAGCCTGTGGGCAAGTTCGTTGCCTGGGATGCTGACGTGTCCTGGGGTTTCTACAAGCACCACTGAACGATGGGACTTGTACAGGGCACTTATTGACTCCTGAATGGACGCCACCAAAGGATGGCGAGGGTAGCACTGGTCGGTACCTTTTAGGCTGCTCAAGGAGTCAGTACACAGAAGAAACGATTCCTTGTGCCATGAACGGATATACCGAAGTGCACGAGATATGGCCACCAGCTCTGCAGCGTTCAGACAAGGAATGCTGTAGACTATGGCCTCTGTGGACAAAGACGAAGCCATCATTACCATCAGTCATCGAGCTGTTGGTGTAAACCACTTCAGACCCCGGAACACTTCAAGAACGAGAGGAAGTGACAGCGGAGAGCACAGCTACACCATGGAGGTGTACGTGAATGGACCTCGAGGAGAGGTGGTGAAGGGAAGGACTCCAGTTGAGACAGAAGTGATCTCACATGATACGCAATCGTTAGCCCTGACTTAGGCCGCCTATGTGGGGGATGAACCGCCATGTTTGGGAAATGAAGACAGTAATTAGGATGTTCAGGAGAGCTATGATGTGGGCAACGTAACTGGCCAGCAATTGTGCATGTCTGATCTTCAATGGACGGACTACAGCCTCCAACAGTATGCTTGTCACCGCACTCATCCTAAGAGCTCCTGTCGCTAGTCAAACTCCGCAATGGTGCAATGGGTCGAGCAAACGCAATGCTGAGGGCGCCATGGAACCATAAATCACACACCCATAGTCCAGGCTGGATTGAACAAGGGCTTTGTAGAGTTGCAGCAGCATGGAGCGATCTGCACCCAAGTTGGTGTTGCTCAGGCAGCAGAGGGCATTGAGGTGCTGCCAACACTTCCATTTAAGCTGACGAAGATGAGGAAGCAAAGTTAAATGAGCGTTGTAAACCAGCACTAAGAATCGATATGACTCCACTTCAGTGGGTGGATCGTCGTTCAGGTAAAGTTCTCGTACCAGATGAACGGTATGAAGCGGACAGAAATGCATAACACACCTCTTCATGGAGGAAAACTGCACCTTGTGGATGGCTCCCTGTATGCAACACCAGTACTGGAGCAGCTGAACAAAATGCAGAAGTCGTCTGCATACAGAGAAGGTGAGACGGAGGTCGCGACAGCTGCTGCTGGACTGTTAATGACCACTAAAACTAGAAATACACACAATACAGAGCCCTGTGGGACTCCAATCTCCTGGATATGAATGGAACTATGGGAGGCACCATCTTGGAGACGGAAAGTACGAAGCGACAGGATGTTTTGGATAAAAATTGGGAGCAGGCCCTGTCTCCCCATCGGCCCCAACCACCTCATTGTTCTACAACCCTCACTTGTATGATCACAAAGCTCAGTACTATGGTGGTTTCCACGTACCCCTGGTACAGGCAAGAGACAGGGAGGGGTGACAGCATGAGTTGCGACCTTCCCAAATTCCCAATTGGTCCCTCTGTCAGGTGTTTGTGAGATGTGACCTGAGGTGTGAACAATCACCTAAGGCGGGTGCCACCCCTTGTGAAAGGGGCCCCAGTTGGAAGGAGCGTGCCATCAGAGAAGCTGGCAATCGTGGGGGATTTTCTCGCAGTCATCTTCATAGTCAACATCTACGAAAAGTAAACGTAATGAGGTTAACGATTCACAGACCCTTCTTGCTGCATGACAGATCCTCATAGTCTCACGTACTAATGACGGTCAGTCCATAGCCATGGTATACCTGTTAGTTATTCAGAAAGGTGTTGATAGACTTGCCGGCCCTGTGAAATCCTGCTCTCGTTTATGGAATGGAACTTTGCTTTTGGAGACTGCTTCTGATTCTCAAGCACGACAACTGCATGTCGCCTTGCTTCTCCATGGCTACGCTGTTATTGTTGAGGCCCATAGAACTTGAAAATCTTCCTGTGGTGTTACTTACACTAAGCTCATAGACGATCTAACTGAAGCTGAAATCCAATCTTACATTTCTGATCAGGATGTCATTGCTGTCCATTGTGTAATGCAAAAGGTAGATTCCTCCTTACTGTCCACCCACACCCCTTTTCTCACCTTTGATAGAGTGGTACTTCTGTCCAAGATCAAAGCTGGCTATGAAATTATCACAGTTCTGCCATTCATTCTAAACCCAGTGTGCAGTTACCAGTGTCATCGTTTCAATCACACTAGACTGTCAGGTCGACACCCTGCCAAATGTGTAGCCTGTGATAGGGATGCACACAAGGGCGATTGTCTGCCTCCTTCTCCCCACTGCATAAACTGCAATTGTGGCCATGCCGCCTCCTCCCGGGATTGTCACAAGTATCTTGATGAGCGGGCTGTTCAAGAGATCTGGGTAAAGGAAAAAGTGCCTTACCCAGTCACTCACAAGTTATTGGCTAGTCGCAAACCCTGTGTTCTCCCATCTGGCACTTACAGTTCTGTGCTTTTTAATCCCACACTCCATGAATGACATGGCCAAGAAGACACGTGAACTCAAATTCAGCTCTGAGGTTATGAAATCCTCCCCCCCAGGCCCCGTATCAAGGTAGCATCACCATCCCCCGTCCAGTTCTGCAAAAAGCCATCAAACTCTCCCCTCAAGAAGCAAAACCACCAGCTACACAACTGGTAGGCCAGAAAGAACAGAAGGAGTACTCCCATGGAGACATCCTCTGTTCCTCCAGCCAAACAATACCCAAGTCTTCCTCTAACCAGAAAGCCTCGAAGAAGTACACCAAAGGCAAACGGGCTTCTCCTTCGCCAATTCGATGATCCTCTTCGAAGGTATTGCCACGTGATACCTTAGCCCTGCCAGCCTCTGTGTCGCCATTGCGCACCACCAACATTGGACTCCACAGACCTACCGCACAAGCAAGTCGATGCTTCTGTGGGCCCCATGGAGCAGGGTCCTCCTGCTTCTGTATCCTGCAGTAGCGACTCTTCACAGGCTGTCACTTGTTAGCTGCCAACGTGACACCCCTATATCTCTTGCTCATAATGACCCTACTCCAATGGAACATTCATGTCTTTCAGTCCCACAAAGAGGATTTAAAGCTGTTTTTAGCATCGCAGTGTCCCCTTGTAATCTGCCTCCAGGAAACGAAATTTCGGAGTCACGACAGCTTTGAGCTTTCACAGTTCTTCCCAGTTCGTTTTGACCTCTCCTGAGGTCGGCATCCCATCTCACAGGGTTGTCATGCTGCTCATACGGAATGACAGTCATAGTCAAACCATCTTCCTAACTACCCATCTACAAGCAATTGAAGTTCCCCTTTTCCTTCCTCACCTGACTTTTTCCCTCTGTACAATTTATATCCCTCTGCCATTCAGTGTCACTAGTGCAGACGACCTTCAACTTATTGGGCAGCTACCTACCCGATTTCTGCCACTCGGTGACTTCAATGCACACCATTCCCTTCAGGGTTCTTCCAGAACCTGTCAGAGAGGTGCTCTCTTCGTTGATCTTCTTAATCAACTCAACCACTTCTGTCTTAACACTGGAGCACCCACTTTAGTTTCCAACTCCTCGCACACCTATTCCCATTTGGAACTCTCCTTCTGATCTGCCCAGCACGCCTATTGGCTTGAGTGGTCCGCTCTTTCTGACTTCTACCGTTTGCTGAGTCCTATTCCACCTGTGTGCACACCAAAATGGCAGCTTTCTAAGGCCGACTGTCGGCTTCTGTCCTCCCTGGCAACCTTCGAAGAACAACCTGTGGAATATCTCTCAAACGTTATCCTTATGTCTGCAGAACGTTCCATCCCTCGCACTTCCTCTTCACCACGCCGTTTCCCAGTCCCTTGGTCGATTGAGGAGTACCGCGACGCAATTTGCGCACAGAGACATGCTCTCCGCGTTTTTAACCGTCGTCCTAATATGGCGAACTGCGTTCATTATAAACAGATAATTGCAAAGTGTCGTCACGTTCCTCGGGATAGCAAGAAAGCTAGCTGGATTTCACACACTAGTTTTATTTCAACAGCTCCACCCCCTCCTCTGTCATGTGGGCCAACTTCTGACGACTCTCTCAGACAAAGATAAATTAGTCAATTTTCCAGCCTGACAGCAGCAGACGATGTTATTGTAGACCCTATTGCTATCTCCAACACCTTGGGCCGCCATTTTGTGGAAATATCGAGCTGTTCCCACTATCACGCTGCCTTTCTCCATCGGAAACGAGCGTAGGAGGCTCGGGCGATTCCGTTCTATTCTCAGAATCGTGAGTGCTACAGGCGCCTTTAGTATGAGGGAGCTAGATCAAGCTCTCAGTTCATCCCGACCCTCCACCCCAGCGCCAGATGCTGTCAACGTTCAGATGTGGGTCTGCTTTACCAGTCTCCTTTATCCAGGAAAACGGTGTGCTTCAAGTTTCTGTCTTGAGTGTCATCCTCTTCGCTATCGCCATTAACCCTATAATGGCCTGTCTACCACCTGGCATCTGTGGCTCCCTTTTTGATGACTATTTTGCCATCTACGTATTTTAGTTCCCCACGGACCTGTCTCACCGAACGGCGTCTTCAGCGATGTCTTGATCGTCTTTACTCCTGGAGCATCAACAATGTCTTTCGTTTTTGCACAGAGAAAGCGGTTTGTATGAATCTCTGGCGGTCCAAATGGTTTCTAACACTATCTTTATATCTTGGGTCTGTTGCCCCTTTGTTCATTGAAAATACGAAATTCCTGGGGCTCATGTTCGAGAGGAAACTCTGGCAGCTCTCTGTACTCGGTCCCTGAATGTCCTACATGTCCTCAATGGTACTTCCTGGGGTGCCCATCGAACCACCCTCCACCGTTTGTACTGGTTCCTTGTCCTTTCGAAAATCGAGTATGGGTGCTTTGTTTATGTGTCTGCACATCCATGCCACTTACGCTGTTTCAACACTATGCACCATCGTGGAATCCATTTGGCCACTGACACATTTTACACTAGTCTGGTTGAGTGTCTGTACGCTGAAGCTGCTGTACTACCACTATCCTATAATTGTGACTTTTTTCTCAGAAGGTATGCATGCCTTTTGTCTGCCATGCATGGCTACCGATCCTGTGCCCCCTTCTTCAATGTTTCATTTGATCGCCAATGTGGGCCCTGTCCCTCTGCTCCGATACCTCCTGGAGTCTGCTTCCAGCTACGACGTCTTAACTTCACATTACCTGCAATTTTCCTGGTGGATGTGAACCCATCACCACCTTGGCTTCGTGAAACGGCCCATGTTAACCTTGGCCTTCACTCACTTCCAAAGGACACTACTTCAGCCTCTATCTATCGCCTCCAGTTTCACATCCATCGCATTGGACTTCACAATACTATCTTTGTGTACATTTATGTGTCTCAGACTGTCTGTGAAGTCTAGTGTGCTTTTGTCATTGGCGCCCGTGTATTTCGATATCCGCATCTGGCACACTGCTCAGTGTTAACAGCTCTTCACCCTGCATCAGGCCACGGAGTACATCCTGCAACACACACTTTTCAATTGTGTCCTCGCTCAGCGACCTTCAAAGTCTATGTGCTCTGTACACTGCCCATCCCTTAGTAAATCGGATCCAGGAATACTGTCACTTGCTCAGTCCTGGTGGAGTCACTGTGTAGTTTTTGTGGGTTCCTGGTCAAATCGGTCTGTCAGGAAACGAGACTGCTGACGCTGCTGCCAAGGCTGCAGTCCACGTACCACAGCCTGCTAGTTCATGTATTATCTGTGATGACCTCTATGTTGACGTCTGTCAGCAGGTAGTGTCCCTTTGGAATCACCAATGGTCCTCCCTTCACGGGAATAAGCTCCAGCTTGTTAAGCCTCTCCCAGCAGCTTGGACGACCTCCTATCGGCCCTCCCGCCTGGACGAAGTTATTTTAACTACTCTGCATATTGCGCACTGCCTTATTAGCCATCGTCATTTTATAATTGGCGCTACCCCACCACTGTGTACAAATTGCGTCCAAGTTTTAACTGTCCACCACTTCATGACAGAATGTCTATTTTTTAGTCATTTGTGGTCCCACTTGGGTTTTCCGTCTGAGTTTTCGTCCATTTTAGCAAATGATGCATGGGATGTCGACCATGTTTTAATTTTTATCGGACAAAGCAACATGGTGAAGCCTATTTAATTTTTAGTTTTGGGTCTGTTTCCATATGGAGCCTCTTTTAGCCCTTTCTACATGCCCCTGTTCTAAACCGCCTTCTCTTACATCAGTAGGGCCAGATGTATAGTCGTTTTTTATCTCCTCTCTGTCTTGGTGTTCTACAGTTTTGACTTGCACAGACTGATGACCGTAGATGTTAAGTCCCATAGTGCTCAGAGCCATTTTTGACTTGCACACTTATGACCCCAGTTGTTTCTTGCGCCCTAAAGCAAAACAAAACAAAATCAAACCAAAACCAATGCTCCAGTTGGAAGCTCATTGCACTGTGTCGCTGCCACCTGCCGCTGCCGTCGCCATCGCCCACAGCTTCTGGTTCTGCTGATGGCCGTCCACCACCTCCTGCCCTCCATCCCCCGTGCACCACATCCTGCCTGGCACTTGTCGGTCTGTGCTGGCTGCACGTCATCACTGTGCTGTATCTTTCTCTTCATCTTCCCCTGTTCTGCATGACCTCCATGCCCATCATTTCCCTAACTTGGTGACGCCCGTCGATGGTAGGCACATTCCCATTTCAACATGTACTCACCACCACAATCTACACGGCCCCCTCCCATTCCCCCACCATCGCTTCATGGAGTACCTCCTATGCCCACCGCTCCTGATGCCAAACCTCCTATTATTACTGTTCCACCCCCTCCACATCCTTCCCAATACTATATACCAACACTTATCAGTCTACTACTACTCCCTCTCCCAGCTCCACCCCCTCCCCCGTCACTACCGTCACCATCCTTCCTCATGAGATACCCCCTCCCCAGTTGCCCTCCAAATCCAGCCTGTGAGGCCACAGTCACCATCCCAGACAATTCGCTGACACCACCTCCTGTTGGCACCTCTGCACCCCAAGAAAGGCCTGCCTCCCCTGACCTTTCACTTAACCCTACCCCTCACCCTTCTTCCAAGGCTGCCCTCAGCAAAAAACACCCTAAACAACATAGTGTCAACTCCACTCCTCCCCTCCACGGATAAACCGTCTCCATCACCCACCATTTCTGACAACCCATGGATACACCCCCTATTCCCACATCCCAACCACCCGCCATGCACACCTTCATCCTCTCCCGCTGCAACCCCCAGTTCCTTCATGCCCATGCCCTCACCTTGTAAATCTGCAAAAGCTTCCCCAGTGCCCCCATTTGTCAACTCATTCCCCAAAAGGACTCCATCCTTATCGAATGCCTCAATCCCTCGCTCGGCACTGACCACCTCAAAAAGATTTCTCGTGTCACCTTTGGCCCCCATGCCACCCTTACACCCTTTCTTATCCCATCCTCTATCCCCACTATCCACAAACCCCCACTGCCATCCGACCTTCACCACCATGACCACAAAGCTCAGACCTGTGGTCATGGAGGTGGAGGTGTTGGCGGAACTGAATGCCCATACTGCACTCAAAATATGCTTCACCTGCAGTATCTACAGTGACTCTGGCTGCACCTTCTTTATGCGTCTTTTCACCAAATCCCCCTTCTCCATCGACCACCTACTCACATAGGGAGCCCCTTATTTGTGACTGCCAGAACCCTGTTGGCTCCTTCCCCCCCCCCCCCCCCCCAGCTATACCTGTGCCAAAAGTGCCTTGTCTGTAACGTTAGCCTTTCCTCTGCCTGTGAAAGTCCTCCCACCTGCCCCCACCGCAAAGCCTTTCATTTCCTCAAAAAGTGTCCCAACCTGGTCTCCCCTCCTTGCTGAAATACATGTAATGAAGCCCAGCCCACCTAATCCTCTAAATGCAAGGCAAACCCCCCTCAACCAAACCAGAGCTCACCATCCTCGTATGTACCATTGATAAAACCCTCCACCCTAACACTTCCATCCACCCATCCCCACCTCCACAGACAAAGACATCATCTGTTTCCTTACCATCGTACTTCAAAACATCCACCCTTTCAAACGCCCACACACCCTCCAGCAGATCTCCCTCACCACCTGAACACCTACACCACCTACTCCCATAACCAAGCCACTTCGTCTTTACCTATCTCGAAACCCTCTACAAAACCTTTCTTGCCTGACCTCCTTCCACTTCCACTCTCTCTGTCCAGGCACAACGAGAGTATCACCTCCTTTATCAAAATATCCTCCCCTTTCCTCCAAACAAACCCCTATTCATGCATACCATGTCCCAACACCAGGTTGATGCCTTCATCCTGAATGAAATCTTCCTACAGCCTTACCACATTGTCCACACCTCTCCCTATGTCCTTAACCATACTGATAACCCCTGCCCCTTAGCATGGGATGGGCTCACTATTGGCAACCTGAAGCATATCCCTGTGTGGCCACAGCCCCTGATGAATGATGGTACCGAACGCCTGATCCTCAGTGTCTTTCCCTCCCCCCTGCCCTCACTGTAACCTGTTTCACAGTCTATGTCTGTCCTCCAGCGCCCATCGCCTATGAATTCCTCTCCCTTACTGACTGCACCTTGTCCACCTTTGTGATTGCTGCAGACCTTAACATTCATAGCTGGGACCCTGCGAACCCCCTGGTGGTGGTATCAGTTCCATTCCACCATCCGAGGTGACCTTGTCCCTTCCTCAGCATACCTGCCCCTAAAGTAACACCATCTCCAATACAGTCCTCGCTTCCCCCAACCTCCTTGGGTGTAACAATGCAGGAGTCCTCAATCCCATTGGCAGTGACCACATCCCAGTCCATCACACCGTCTCTTTTGTCTGTCGCCCTCCCCCAACGCCCTGCCCTGCCCCTGCACCCTGCCCTACCCTGCACAAGCTCCATGCTCTGCCTCACCCTGCCCCCCCCCCCATACCCCTGCCCTCCACCCCATTGCTCTGCTATTTTTGTTTCCCTTAATCTCCAGAATGCCTATGACCGTGTATGGCATTTAGGACTCCTTTTCAAGCTCCAGACCTACACCCTTCCTATGAACTTTATCCATCTCACTGCCTCCTACCTCTCCACCGTCCTTCCTATGTCACCATTCACAATGCCAATTCCCATATCTTCTACCTTACCACAAGTATGCCCCCAGGGCTCCATCCTTTCTCCTCTTCTATATCTCATGTAGACCACTGATATGCCCAAACCATCCCACTCACGATCTCCTTCAATATGCTGATGACACCGACTTCCTTGCTCTCTATCCTAATTTTCAATTGTCCCAAGGTTTCCTCCAAACCAACCTAAACCAGTTTACTACTTGGTGCAACCAGTGGCTCCATCAAATCAATCCTTCCAAAACCATGCACTCATTATGGTATTCTCGTCCCACTCCTGACTCCCTGATTTCTACCTCCCCATCTATTACTGCCCTATCCTAGCCCCATCTTGAAATACCTTGGCCTCACCTTGACCGTAACCTCACCTGGACTCAGCATCTCTGTACCATCCAATGCAAAGCCCACAGCAGACTCCACCTCCTGAAACTCTTCTCCAGGTGGACTTGGGGATTGCATTCTTCCTACCTAAAAATCCTTGATCTCTCCCATCCTTTGTTATGCTAGTGTCACCTGGATCTCTGCCCCTCCTAATTTCTATAAAATCCGCCAAATTCTTGAATGCCATGTGTTCTGCCTCACTTTCTGTATCTGTCTCCTGTCTCCCATGAGGATCCTGAATGACGTCATCCCCTTCCCACATGTCCTCCATTTCCTTAAACATATCTGTATCCTCTACACCAACAGCTGCCTCTATCTCCCTCACCCCCTGGTGTTCCTTTCCTCTCCATTCCCCAGCTAATACTGCACCTTTACTGATGTGTCCCACCCTCTCTCCAAGTCTTCACCCTCCACCTCTTATCCAAAAGGAACTTCTAACATCTCCCATCTTGGATGACGTGCTTCACCCCAATATTTATCCTTCCTTCCAAGTCTGAAACTGGCCTCCACTCTTCTCTTCCCTTGCACTTAACCTCCTTCCCCTCCTATCTGCTGTTTTCTCCCTCCTGACCCCCCCCCCCCCCCAGCATCTTTCTCACTTTTCCTTTCCCAGTCCTTGCGCTCTTTCCTCGGCTGCTCCCTCCCCACCCTCCCTATCTCCTGCCAATGGTGTGCTACCGGCTCTCCCCTTGTGTCCCTTCCTGCGCCCTCCCCTCATGCACTGACCATCTTCCTATCTTTCCTCTCTCTCTCCTCTCTAACCTCCCATCCTTTGGCAGGTCCTTCTGATTTTAATGTAAGTTATGCTATCGCGTTTCGGCGCTCGCCGTGTGGAGTGTGTGGTCATTGTCGTCGTCCCGTGTGGCTCTCATTGCTGTGATCAGCGTTTTTAATTGTACTCTTCGTGCCACCAGTGTTTATGTGCTCGTCTTCGTCAAGTGTCATTTTAATTATATGTGGATTTTATATAAACATGCCTCGTGAAACTACCCCCATTTTGTAAATTTTAATGCCCTTTGTTACACCTTTTCATGTGGAAACTTCATCTTTTATCTCCATAGTTAATGTACGTACCGTTACTCCTGTGTTGTTTTATGTAGTCTCTTGGCTGAAGAGCGGTGAATTGTGCTGGTGTCAGCCCACATCTGCCCGCATGAGCAGGGGTATTAAAAAACAATAAAGGAAAAAAAAGAAATGTAAAACATAATTACTTCTGTCTGTTTTATTCAGAGAATTTTTTTCTGTGCACAAGCGTAACTTTTGTATATCATGTAACAAATGTGGAAGAATAGTTGCAAATATAAACAACACGATCTCACGTAACTTTTTGCCCCTTTGGTAACGGAAGAGGTTAATCTTAGGTCCTGACAAGTACTGATAGTTGTATTTACAGGCGAAAACATATCATTTGGTTGCACTGGCATTGTTCACCTGGCCAGAAATACCAGTTAGCAGATAATTAGTATTGTACTTGCAAGTGCCTCTAGTTGTTACTTGCGATTAATTTACAGGGTGATTCAAAAAGAATACCACAACTTTAGGAATTTAAAACTCTGCAACGACAAAAGGCAGAGCTAAGCACTATCTGTAGGCGAATTAAGGGAGCTATAAAGTTTCATTTAGGTGTACATTTGTTCGCTTGAGGCGCTGTTGACTAGGCGTCAGCGTCAGTTGATGCTAAGATGGCGACCGCTCAACAGAAAGCTTTTTGTGTTATTGAGTACGGCAGAAGTGAATCGACGACAGTTGTTCAGCGTGCATTTCGAACGAAGTATGGTGTTAAACCTCCTGATAGGTGGTGTATTAAACGTTGGTATAAACAGTTTACGGAGAATGGGTGTTTGTGCAAAGGGAAAAGTTCCGGACGGCCGAGAACGAGTGATGAAAATGTAGCACGCATCCAGCAAGCATTTGTTCGCAGCCCAGGAAAATCGACTCGCAGAGCTAGCAGAGAGCTGCAAATTCCACAATCAACTGTATGGAGAGTCCTACGAAAAAGGTTAGTTATGAAACCTTATCGTCTGAAATTGGTTCAACTACCCGAGGCGATGGATCGGCCACCAGGCAGCCCGTGACAGAGCACTTCATCACTGGCCTCCAAGAAGCCCTGATCTTACCCCCTGCGATTTTTTCTTATGGGGGTATGTTAAGGATATGGTGTTTCGGCCACCTCTCCCAGCCACCATTGATGATTTGAAACGAGAAATAACAGCAGCTATCCAAACTGTTACGCCTGATATGCTACAGAGAGCGTGGAACGAGTTGGAGTATCGGGTTGATATTGCTCGTGTCTGGAGGGGGCCATATTGAACATCTCTGAACTTGTTTTTGAGTGAAAAAAAACCTTTTTAAATACTCTTTGTAATGATGTATAACAGAAGGTTATATTATGTTTCTTTCATTAAATACACATTTTTAAAGTTGTGGTATTCTTTTTGAATCACCCTGTACGTTGGTAAATGGCAGTTAGCATTAACAGAGGGATGCAAGACGCGAATTCGTTAACTGCGATCAAGCACTTCATAAAACCACCATTACCGAATGGAAGACGCCATCACAAAGACGGAAATGTGAACGCTACAGATGACTTACTCTATTGATCTTCATGACAAACACCATATTTATATTCTTATTATGGCCGCAGATCACATACGATCCGAGGCTTCCAAAAATTGAGACGTGATTGCACTACCCAGGACATGTACTGTCCACTCCTCAAGCACCCATCTACGAGCTATAAAAACAATCCTGTACGATACTTGAATGGGTACATTTTTTTTTCTGCATTCGGTAGTAATTATATACGTTCTCAAGGGAGCTGATACGCTTACCAATTTGGATTATAAGCAATTTCTTATGAGGTAACACAAGTAGTTATGCTACGTAAGATTGCAGAGTTTTATTTTCTGTGTCATAGCTGTGAAGTAATGGTGGCGCCGCACAGCGGTTATACAGCGAAGTACTTTGCCGCCTGCCCCGTTAGAGAGATGGCGTGGCTAGTTAGGTCCAGACTCCATTGAGTGCGATCTGCCATGCAAACGTCAGACATGCGCCGAATGGTAGATAGGCGAAAGTTCTTCGTTTCAGTATTCACTTTCGTAGGAACGTACGCAACATCTGTGGGCAACAGGCTTTGTTATTAACTTTAATTTCATTTATATTTACCACTTGTTATTATCTCTCATTGAATTTACGACTCTGAAATTACTGTACTGTCATTCATCTGCATCCGATTTTAACGAGTCGCCGCTTCGGCATTAGCAGTGCAGAAATTTTTCGTCTACTTTTATTGTTGTTGGCACGAGCTGTGTGAGCCCTTCTTTCGTACAAAATCTATTTATGTTCTTGTAATACTGTAATAACTGCAGCCAGCACAATTAAATCTTGAAATATACATTAACTTGTTACAAGCACTGAATTATCAAAACATGCCTACAAAAAAGAATTGCTGTAACTTTGAAATATAGAGACTAGCCAAAAACCACTTCAGAACACATGGTTTCCACCTAAACAAATGTGGCAAGGAGATTATCTGCAATAGACTGACATTCCTGACAATTATGGGAGACAATAAGAAACCAAAAGTCAGAAACAATAAACAGATGCTTATGAGCAATTGGATCAAGACAAACAAGATGGGAAATAAAAAGAGTAATAGTGGCCATCCAATGCAAACTACACTAGCTACACTAGACAAATGGGTCATGAAGTCACAGAGACGACACACAAACTCCCTGACCCCTCAAAAAAGGTCAGGAACCTGAAACGATCCATAATGTGATGGTGAACATTATCGAGACAGCCCTCCAAAATGACAATGTGACGCCTCAGCAGTGTGATGTGCATGTGGATAGTTTCCAGGACCACCTGGAAAGTGAGCCCTCTGCCAAGGACGACCAACAGAGCCAGCACAACTGCTCGGAAGTCAACATATCTGGAATACAGCACAATTTAAACTGAAGGTCAGTGACACAGTAAATATGACTTCGAGCCCCCTGAGTAAACCCCACACTGACCTGAAAATCTATTGTCACAATGACCAATCCTTAAGCAACAAAACTGATGACTTACGCATTTTGCTGTACAGTAAACTCAGTGATATATCGGTAGTATGCCTAGCAGAGCACTGGCTCTGCACTGATGTAGTTGAGTTAATCTCACTTCTTCTTCTTCTTCTTCTTCTTCTTTTTCTTCAGTAGCGCTACAGCCCTTGGTGAGTCTTGGCTTCTTCAACAATCTTCCTCCACACTTCTCGGATATTTGCTGCTCTTTTCCACCCGCAGACTCCCATATTGGGGATATCCATTATTACCTCGTCAATCCATCTTCTTCTTGGTGTCCCTTTTCGCCTAACTGAATGGATCATACCTTTCATCATTTTCTTTGGAATACTATCCTCTGCCATTCTCTCCAAGTGTCCTAGCCATCGTATTCGCTGTGATTTGACAAATTTTACTATGTCCCTGCCTTGTATTAACTCTTGTAATTCGGCATTGTAGCGTTTTCTCCAGCCTTCTTCGTCCCTTATTAGCCCATAGATTTTGTGTAGTATTTTCCGCTCAATGCTTCTTAGTGCATTTTTATCATGTTCTGTCAACGTCCATACCTCTGAGCCATGTGTGATAACGGGGTGGACTAGGGAATTGTATATTAGCAGTTTAGTTTTTCTTGTAACAAGGCTATTTTTTAAAAGCTGCATATTTGCAAAGTAAGTTCTGTTTCCTGCTTGTATTCTTTCCCTTATAGCCTTTCCAATACTGTTATCATTTGTTATTAGGGCTCCCAAGTAGGTAAAAGTGGACACTCCATTGAAGCATTTCCCATTCATGTTTAGGTTTTTAGGGGTTCTTCTGGCCTCAGATTGTGACATTACCATATATTTTGTTTTGTTTTCATTTACTATGAGACCAATTTTTAAGGCTTCTGTTTCAATTGCCTGGTATGTTTCTAGGAGTGTAGGCCTGTTGATATTTCTTCCCACTGTAGCAATGTCATCAGCATATGCACATATCTGCCTAGTTTTCATAAATATGGTGCCTCTTTTGTTGATTTTATGTACCACACTATGCAGGTCTATATTGAATAGGACAGTGGAGAGACTATGCCCTTGCTTCACACCTTTATTAAAGTCAAAGCTTTCACTTGTTCTGCTAAGGACTTTTACTTTTACTCTTGTCTCTGTCATTGGCATTGTCATTCTGATTAATCTTATTAATTTAGCACATATACCAACTTCTTTCAGTACTCTGTATAGTTCTTGCCAATTTATTCTGTCAAAGGCTTGCCCGCATCTCGTGGTCGTGCGGTAGCGTTCTCGCTTCCCACGCCCGGGTTCCCGGGTTCGATTCCCGGCGGGGTCAGGGATTTTCTCTGCCTCGTGATGGCTGGGTGTTGTGTGCTGTCCTTAGGTTAGTTAGGTTTAAGTAGTTCTAAGTTCTAGGGGACTGATGACCATAGATGTTAAGTCCCATAGTGCTCAGAGCCATTTGAACCATTTGTCAAAGGCTTGTTTGCAATCCATGAATAGGAAATGCAGATCTATATCATATTAATAGGACTTTTCCATCATTTGTCTTATCACAAATATTTCATCGGTTGCTCCTCTGCCTGGTCTAAAGCTACACTGATATTCCCCTAGTATGCCTTCTGCACACTTCTGTATCCTTTCGTTTAATATACTTGTGAAGATCTTATAAGTTGTACTTAGGAGTGTTACAACTCTATAGTTTTCACATGCTGTTCAGTCCCCTTTCTTATAAATGGGGACTATTATTCCAGTTTTCCAATTATCTGGCATAGTTTCTGTTTCCCATATATCTGATATTAATGTGTGCAGTTCCTTTATTACAGCTTCACCACCAGTTTTTATTAATTCAGTAATTATGCTGTCTTCCCCAGGGGCTTGATTGTTTTTTGACTTGTGCACAGGCTGGGAGACCTCTTGTAGTGTTGGCTTTCTTGCCTCATTGGTTTCATTGTCTACTTCCAGCTCCACTCTTCCCTCCTGTGCGGCTGTCTCTTCATCTTCTTGGCTGGTGCTTAGTGTATCTTTGAAATACTCTGTCCATCTTCCCACTATCTGTTCTTCCTCCCTTACCATCTTCCCATCTTTACTGGAACAGGCCATTGTTTTTGGTTGGAGTCTATTCTTCATTTTGCCTATGGCATGATAGTACTTTCTTATTTCACCCTGTTCCTTTAGTTCTTCTAGTTCTTGAAATTTCTTCTTATTCCACTCTCTTTCATTTCTCTTGCACAGTCAGTTAGCTCTTCTCCTTCATTCTCTATATTGTTCCACATTATTTCTGGTTTCTCTCTGTACCACTTTTGTTATTGCCCTGTTGTTTTCCTCTACTGCTGGCCTGCAATCTTCATCAAACCATTCCTGGGTTTTTCTGTTCCTTCTTATGCCTATTATTTCCTCTGCAGCATCCTTAATGGCTTTTTCAAAGCTGTTCCACGTTTCATCTACTCCTACTGTGGTCTCTTCATTGCTCAACTTTCTGCTCAGTGTTACTTGGTATTTTTTTACTTCATCAGGGATGTTCAGTTTGTCTGCATTCCATTTCATCATCTTCCCCATTCTGTTGCCATTTGTTAGTGACAGTTTCTCTCTGAAGACTGATTTTATCACAAAGTGGTCTCAATCACAGTTTGGTCCTCAGTTAATCTCACTATCAAATTTCATATTGTGTGAACACTACTCCAGATCAAATGATGGACATGGTAGGGTTGCTATCTTCATAAAACAACACATTGAATATAGCCCACTTCCTACCCTAAAGGAAATAGGAACAGAGAAGATCTTTGAATGTGCGGCCATAAAGCTTACAGATCTAAATCTAATTGCAGCTACAATTTACCGTCCCCCCTCCACTAGTATTAATGATTTTGTGTTACAAATGGTCTTGTTTCTATCCAAAATAAGTCAGTGGAAACAGGATGTAATTATATGTGGTGACTTCAATATAGACTTTCTCACCCACAACAGAAACAGGGAGACATTGATTAACATTGCAAAAACTTATAATCTGCATGGCCTTGTAAATGAGTCCACTAGAATAACACCCACATCCAAGACAACTCTAGATCAAATTTGTGCAAATAAGAATAAACTTAACCCAACATTAGAAGTCGGCCTTTACAACGCAGGATTCAGCGACCACCGAGCTGTCATTCTAAAGGTCGATGTTAGCAAAGATACCTCAAACCCAGTCCCACCTAAAACTTTACGAAAGGTTTTTCACCCAAGATAACTTGAACAAGCTAAATGCCCTCCTTAGTAAAGAAACGTGGACAGTGATGTATACAGCCAATGATGTCAACATGAAATTCAACATATATCTTGACACAATGATCCGCCACTTTGAAGAGGCTTTTCCACAAAAACCAGTAAGAATAAATAATAATAAGGGAAACAAGACTTGGATTACACCAGCTATAAAAATCTCTTGCAAACATAAAAGAATACTCCACATGTTATGTAAACAAAGTAGTGACTCCCCTCAACTAACAGAATACTATAAAAACGACACATGTATCATAAGAAGAGACAGGCAAAAAGGATGCAAAATGATGAGTACATTGACAAATCCAGCAATAAAGTAAAAGCAATGTGGAATATTATAAAAAGGGAAAGAGGGGAAAACAAAGCTACAAACATGAACATAGAAATCAAACTCAACAATGAATCTATATCTAATCCCTCAGTTGTAGTGAACTCTCAACAAATTCTTAGCAAGCATAGCTGAAAAATTAGTCAAAAATAATCCTAACACAAACTACCGACCAGCAAACCAAAAATATCACACATGTGCACAGTCAATTTTCCTTACCAAAGTCACTGAAAATGATGTTGCAAAAGTCCTCAGAGAGTTAAAAAAGGCATATTTAGCTGGAATTAATGTTATCCCAATAGCTGTCGTCGAAAATTGTGTACACACAATTACTGAACCATTAACTCATCTCTGTGACTGTTCTTTCCAGGCAGGTACTTTCCCTGAAGCTCTGAAACTTTCTAAAGTAGGCCTAATTCCTGTCTTCAAAAAAGGTATGAATAACTACAGGCCTATCTCAATCTCATCCTGCTTTTGTACAGTTTTTGAAAAAATAATGTACAAAAAACTGATGGATTTCATTGAAAAGAACGGTTTACTAAGTTTAGCTCAACATGGGTTCAGAAGCAACAAATCTACTGAAACTGCAGAATATGATTGCATAAATATGCTATTAGATCTGTTAGACAAAAACAGCCTATAACAGGCATATTTATGGATCTTTCAAAGACTTTTGACACTGTTGACCACAAAATATTGCTGAAAAAAATAGAAACCTATGGTATTGGAGGAAATGAAAACAATTGAATTGCTTCATTCCTAACCAATCAGATGCAGAGAGTCAGCATGAAATACACTAATAGACAAACCAAATCAATAACCGAAATCCTATTGAGTAATAAAACTGTAAAGCAAGGTGTACCACGGGGCTCAGTATTGGGACCTCTACTTTTCCTCCTGTATATTAATGACTTGAGCCTGAATGTAGATGCACACAAAACAATAATATTTCCTGAAATCATGTGCTAGCCTGAAAACACTAACCAAGGTGTACTATGCTTACATACAAGCCCATCTACAATATGGTGTGATGTTTTGGGGAAATTCTCCAACTGCCTTAAGCACATTCAAAATCCAGAAGAGAGCAAACCCAGAGACTCCTGAAAACATATCTTCAGAAAGTTGGAAATCGTTATACTGCCTTGCCTATATATTCTCGAGACTCTAAAATTTTTCAGAAACCACATAGTGCCAACTGCCTCCAGAGTGGTAAAAAATAATGAAATACATAAACACAACACTAGGAAAAACTCAAATCTGCATGTTTTACGTACAAACATCAACTGTGTAAAAAGGAATCTTTCCACATGGGCCTCCAACTGTTCAATAATCTTCGCACTAGTATTAATTCCATCGACGACAACATAAAATTTAGCTAAGCTGTGAAGTCATATTTGTTGTGTAGCTGATTTTACACTGTAAATGAATACCTAGAACACTAATCTTGCTATTTATGTTAAACTGAAAACATTGAGCACTGGAGTGAAGTAAATTAAACCAATATAATACATTAGGATACTGTAAGCTAATATAAGTTAACAATGTTAACTGATATTTTCCGACATCTGTAACACACTGTGTACCATCAGATCACATGGAATAAATAAATAAATAAAAAGTCATGAACCAACAGTAACAATTAACAGAAAAACACACAATATCGGAATTCGGTATCTTATTGTGATGCAGTTTATTTTATTTTAAAGTAATGTACAGCTACCAGTTTTTCCGAATTACCCCCCCCCCCTCCACCCACCTTACCAGCGCCCCATCCAGACTGGGGTATCTCTGCTTGTAGAACTGCTGAGCTAGCAATCCCTACACCCACACATTTCTTCGACCTAAAATACATACCATTAGAAAGTTAAGCCTCAACAGTGCCGTCAACCAATGAGAATTGAGCTACCATCAACCAACGATACCGTATAGCGTGAATCGACTGTAAATTAATTTTTGGCGTTAACAAAACTTTTATTGTGTGATAGGAGGAATAAAAGTAATATTAGTTACGAAACGGCTGGGAGTTGCAAAAGGTACAAATCGTACCTGTTCGGCAAATAGTGAAACTTCGTTTGCTGCCTCCTTTTATGCCCAAAAAGCCATGATATTCAGAGATATTTAATGTTTTGTGTTTGCTTGTTGATATTGTAATGTGGAATTGGTTAAATGCCTGGTCTGCAGCAGTGTAAACATCATGCGTTACTGAAAAATATATGAGAATTCATATCCCCACAATCGAGTATTCGCCATGAGCTTTAATACAGTATTTTGTATATGTAGGCCTAACTTGATGTTGTATGGTGGAAGGTATTAAAACCTTGGGTATAGTGTGTTTGCAGTGTAAAGTTGGTTTTTTACATAACTCTTGCAAAAACTTTTGAATTTGTGCCCTCTGTAAATTTGGTGAATTTCTGAAAGGCTGTTGATAAAAAATATCATTGATTGATACTTTAACTGTGCATCACTAGTATATATACAACTGGGGATGAAATGTGTGTCATTAATGCTAGGAATTACCGGGTATGTAGATACATAATATCAGTTTATTAGTTACTGCTATAACAATCATGGGGTGAGAAAACACAGAAAAGCACACACAGAAAAAGAAGAAAAGTTCCAAGTATGATTATTTAACAATCATTACTTCAACACCCCTCACCTCAATTTGATACTTCCATTAAGTATCTGCAAATTTCACTAATCCCATCTTTGGACACGGTCCATTCAACTGTGCACTCATAGTAGCTTTTGTTGAATATCTGCCTCTCATTCCTCATAGCTGATGTGTTGAAAATTCAGATGTCTTTCGTTAAGCAGCTGCTGTATGAGATCGAATTTAATATTCATATGCTTCAATCCTCCAAGTTCCCACTTCTGTAATAGACATATGCATGATACAGTGTTCAGTTGACATAAATACTTTAAATAAATTGTATATGTAGGCGTAACTTGATGTTGTATGGTGGAAGGTATTAAAACCTTGGGTATAGTGTGTTTGCAGTGTAGGGTGAGTTTTTTACATAACTCTAGCAAAAACTTTTGAATGCCAGGTTTAAGGAACATCAGGATATGGGAGGTTTTCTACAGGTAGGGGTAGTAACCGGTGGACAGGACTACATTGTAGAGCCTGGCCAGGGTGGAGAGGAAAGAGACAGGAGCTTCACGAAGGTGACGATAGGTGACACGATCGTGACCAGGAGCGGTGTTGCGTTTTGTGCGGAGTGTAACAATGAGATCCTGTGTAGTGATAGGGGCATTGAATTCCGTGTGTGAAATGTTGTCCAAGTACTGGAAACCAGGTGCGAGGGGAGGGACAGAGGTGTCAGTTCGATCGCGGACATCTGGGAAGAGGGAGTTATCGAACTGGGGATCATCAGGGATGGAAAATACATCGGAGAGGTAGGAGGCAAAGTGATTGGCCTTACTAAGGGTGTCAGGGAAGGGGTGATCATCATGGAGAAGAGGATATTAGGGGGAGGATTTAGTTCCGGTAAGGCGATGGAAGGCTTACCAGAACTTGGACGAGTTGATAGGTAGGGTAGCATTTAAACGGGTGCATGTCTGTCGCCAGTCCCGGCGTTTCTTAGCTGCGAGCAAATTACGAATGTGTCGCTGGAGTAGCCGGTGGCAGCGTAGTGTGTCCGGGTCACGCATGCGGAGGAAGGCACAGTAGAGACGGCGGGATTCATGGAGGAGGAGGACAGCCTGTGGGGGTAAGGTAGGACGGTGGGGGTGGATGGCGACAGTAGGGACGTGGGCCTCCACGGCCTCAGACAAGGTCTGCTGGAGAAAGGAGGCGGCATGTGTTACATCGTCTGGGTGGTGGTAGGTGAAGGGGTGGCTATCGACCTGGGTGGAGAGGCTATCCCGGTAGGCATTCCAGTTGGCATGGAAATAGTCATGGACATACTTAGGGGGAGTGTCATTACGAGGGTCGGGGTGGGGGCGATGACCGTCTGAAACGGTGAGGAGGACAGGTAGATGGTCGCTACCAATAGAATCCAGGACATCCACCGTTATGCGGCCAAGGAGGTTGGGGGAGGAAAGGATAACATCGGGAGTGGAGTGGGATTCGGGACAGGTGTGCTGGGGGATGGGGATGAGGTCGCCCTGAAGGGAGGAGAGGAACCGATGCCACCGCCGTAACTGAACAGCCAAACGACTATGGATGTTGAGGTCGGCGGCGATCACGTAGGAGGAGAAGGTACGGTCAATGTGGGAGAGGAAGTCGAAGGGAATAGGGGCGTTAGGGCGGACATAGATGGTGGCGCAGGTAAGGCCGGGGAAGAAGAGACTAAGGATCAGGTGTTCGGTGGGCTCGGGAAGGAGAGGTTGGAGCTGAATGGGGATCTGGTGGTGGTGACCAATGAAGACTCCGCCACGCGCAATCAGGAGGGGATTATCGGAGCGGTGGAGGAGGTAGGGCGAATTGTGGATGGTGTGGTGGGGTTGGAGGAAGGTTTCATTGAGGAGGAAGGCATCCACGCGGTGGGTGGCAAGGGTGTGCAAGAAGAGGTTCTTGTTGGCAGGAAGGGAGCAGATATTGTTGAAAAGGATACGGTGCTGTTGCGCCATGACAGGGATTTAGACGAGGGTGTCAATACGGGAGAAGGTGAAATAGGCCTGGTTGTTGGAGTAGGTGGCGTACATTTTTAGTTGGAAAATGGAACGGGCGCCGAGGGATACCTGTTGGAGGGTGTGGGGGCGATGAAAATGATGAACATTCCGAAGGACGATGGTGAGGAATCTGATGATGTCCTCAGCGGTAGCGGGTGGGCGAAGGGAATTGCCGGGAGGGGTGGGGGCGTCCAGAGGGTGGACAGGAACGGTGAGTTCAGGAGTGGTAGGAGGGGGTCGGGCCTTACATTTCTGGGAGTATGTAGGATGAGGGAGGTTAAAGGTATTACAGGAGAGGGGGGACTGGAGATTGGGGCATTGCCGTAAAAAGTTGGCTTGCCTACAGAGCTGGCAGGTGGGGACCTCGCAACACTCAGATGTCGAGTGTGCATTATACCACAAGCACCTTTGGCAGCAGAGGGATTGAGGAGGGGAACGGGTAGGGTCAACTTGGTAGCGTTGGTGAAAGAGAAGGGCACCGTCCTTCAGGAGACGGTCGATGGAGGGGGCGTGATCGGAAAAGACCCTCATAAGGCGGGTGGGGCCGGCTGAGTTATGGATGCGGCGAACTGCACACACCTCCAGATGGTGATGCGCCTTGAGCTCCGCCAACACCTCCTCCTCCATGATCGCCGGACTAAGCCGAGTGATCACGGCAGTGAGGGTCAGCGGGCGACGCTGGGGTTGGGGTTGGTGGGAGGGAGGCAGGGAAGGGGCAGGGGTGAGGGAGGCATTGTGGCCAAAGCAGGTGACAGGGATGCAGGAAAGGATATCTGTGTGGAGGGTAGGGCTGGGGGAGGAGATGAGCACCGAATAACGGTGAGGAGTGACGAGGGAGATGGGGGCACCAGGAAAATTCTGGCGAAGGAAGAGGGTGAGGTTCAGGGCCTCAAGAAGGGAGGGATCAGGACGGGAGAGGAGGTAGTGATAGGAGGAGGAGGAGGAGTTAGGGGAGCCGCAGAAACGGAATGAGCAGAGGGTGGGAGTGGAGGGAAGGGATCAGAGGAGGCGTGGGAGGGAGGAGCCGAGGATGGGGCAACAAATAGTGAGAGAGATGGGAGAGTGAGGAGTGGGGAGATGGACTGAGGGGGGAGTGATGCGGCACACCAAGTGATAGTAGTGGCGGCGGCAGAGAGTGATGTGTATACGATGGCAGTGGTGGTGGCAGTAGTGGTGGTGGTGGGGGTTGATATTACGAGAAGGGGAAAAGCACAGGACAGGATAAAGAAGCAAACGAGGGACGGACAAGGCGACGAGAAACACAGAGTAGAAGAGACGGAGAAACTACGAAGGAGACTGGGGCCGAAGCCCCACTCTGCTGCTGCTGGCGCGGGAGGCGACGTGGCTGGCTGGCCGGCCGGTGGGGATGCTGATGCTGATGCTGCTGGCTGCTGGGCGCTGCTGGCTGCTGGACGCTGCTGGCTGCTGGACGCTGCTGGCTGCTGGACGCTGCTGGCTGCTGGCAGGAACCGCTGCTGGCTGGCTGGCAGGAACCGCTGCTGGCTGGCTGGCAGGAACCGCAGCAGGGTGGCTGGCAGGAACCGCAGCAGGGTGGTTGGCAGGAACCGCTGCAGGGTGGCTGGCACCTGCAATATACCTAACACTTCGATTAGAACCGAAAGGCCAATCGTAGGGCGGTATCCTTCCGGATTACCGCCGGAGATCAGATATGGTGTAGATTTATGTCTCATGATATTCGGGCACACCGTAAGAGCCCCTCCGAGTTCTCTTTGGATTTGGCCCAGTTTCGCTAATACGTTTGTTTCGTTCGTGTCCGTAATTTTCTTACCTCAACTTAGTTTACATTACATGTGCTTTCAGCAATGAGGCGCCACCTGCCAAAAAAAGTCCTTTCTTCCTGAATGTCATTATCTGTACGCTAGATGGATGCGAAGACCGTTTTACGTTTTGGCATTATGATTAACTTTTACTCCTAGATTAAAATATGATAAATTTTTTAAAATTTTTTTCATTTTTTCGATGGTGTGCTTCTCCTCTGTTTGTTCCTTTTCACTAATTTGTACAATCGCTTTTTGGCGTATATAACTGTACTATGTGGTTGACAAAATCTTTGTCAATATATCCATTTCATGTAAACATTTTAGTATTATATCATTATATTTCATTCCGGTCTTCTCTTTAGGCTCCAAAGCTTGGCCCTTCCTATTAACTACGTCCGTCTGATAGGGTCCTTTCTTTCCCAACGTCCTTCCTACGTCACTGTCCATAACACAGATTCCTACACCTTTTTCCCCTCCGCCAGTGTGCCCCAGGGTTCTGTCCTTTTCCCTCTTCTGTGCCCTCTGTATATGGCGGACATGCCGCCATCTTCACCCACCGTCCACCTTCTCCAATACAATGATGACACCACCTTCCTTGCCCTCTCCCCCACCCTGCAACGCTTTCAACACCTTCTCCAATAACATCTTGACCGGTTCACCGCATGGTGTAACCAGTGGTTGCTCAAGGTCAATCCTTCCAAGACCCAGGCGATCATTGTAGGCAAATCTTCTATATCACCATTTATGGCTGTTCTATCACCCTTACTCCCATCCTCAAGTATCTTGGCGACACCATGACCGTCGCCTCTCCTGGACCTACCATCTCTGGACTATCCTAGCCAAGGCACGCTCCCGACTCCGTCTCCTCAAGCTCCTTTCCGGCCAAATGTGGGGTCTGGACCCCTCCACCATCCTCCACACCTATAAGTCCCTCATCCTCCCTATCCTCTGCTGCACTCATCCCACCTGGCTCTCCGCCCCTCCTACCTTTTACAAATTCCTTCAAATCCTAGAACGGCATGCGCTCCGCCTCGCCTATGTCATCTGCCTCCCATCCCCCACGCAGATCCTATATGACTTCATCCCATTCCCGCACCTAGTCTTTTTCCTCTAACGGATACGGATCCTCTTCACCTCCCTGATCCCCCCACCTGCTTTTCTCTTCCCATCCTCCCCCACCCCAGTCCACTGCCGCACCTCCATTTCCACATCCCACCTGCTCTCCATCTCTCCACTCTCCATACCCTCGCCCAAGGTCACTTTACACCAACTCCCCCTCCCTGCTGATGCCCTCCTCCTCTCCATGTACCCCTCCAACCAACAATGGGGGAGGGGAGGGAGGGGAGGATCTCCCCTCCCTCCCCTCCCCCTCCCTGCCCACCCTCCCCTCCGTCCCCTCCCTCCACTCCCTCCCCTCCTCCCCTCCCTACCGTACCTCCCCACCCTCCCCTCCCTCCCATTCCTACCCTCGCTCCCATCCCTCCCATCCCTCCCATCCCTACCCTCCCTCACCTCCCTCCCCTTCCTCCCATCCCTCCCCTCCGTGACCCTCCCTCCCCTACCTCACCCCTCCCTCCCCCTGGCTCACCTGCCTCCTCTCCCTCCCATCTCCTCTGTCACTGACACCTACACCCTCCCCTCTCCCTCTCTCCCTCCCTCTCTCCCTCCCTCCCATCTCGTCTGCCACTGGCACCTACACCCTCCCCTCTCCCTCGCTCCCTCCCTCCCTCCTTCCCTCCCTCCCATCTCGTCTGCCACTGGCACCTACACCCTCCCCTCTCCCTCCTTCCCTCCCATCTCGTCTGCCACTGGCACCTACACCCTCCCCTCTCCCTCCCACCCTCCCTCCCATCTCCTCTGCCACTGGCACCTACACCCTCCCCTCTCCCTCCTCCCTCCCTCCCTCCCTCCCTCCCATCTCCTCTGCCATGGGCACCTACACTTCTCCCCTCTCCCTCCCCTCTCCCTCCCTCCCTCCCTCGCATCTTCTCTGCCACTGGCACCTACACCCTCCCCTCTCCCTCCTCCCCCACATTTCCCCTGTTTGGCAGGTCCCCGGACTCATACACGTATTGTGAACTTTCGCTCACCAGAAATCATCGCCTAGTGTTTGTGTGTGCCATCGTGTCATGTTCCAGTGTTTCATCATTAGTGCTCCAACGTTCGCGTGTGTCATCTCTATTCGTGTCCACGTTTCTGAACGTTTTTATTTCAGACACTGCGCCCGTGAACAGCTTCGTGTGGTTTAATTTTATATGTCTACATTTGTATACCCACCATGTCTGATTGTCTCCTTTTGTATAATTAGTTCGAAGAGCGGTGTAGTAAGCCGCTGCTGGCCTACCTGTATCAGGTGTGAAAATACCAATAAGAAAAAAAAGTTATATTTTACCTCACTTTGTATGTCATATCTCTTTCTTCTTCTTCTCATTTTTATTTTAGCTGTATCGTTTCACATAGAGGGCGGATTTGCTTTGCAGCGCCCCCTTATGGTTTCTCATTGTCATAGTCAATTCTCGATCTATCACTTTGTTTGACCTCTGCTTAAGACAGTATTACTACTCAGGGCAAATATTGGTTGAAAGGTAAATTTGTATGCTCATTTTTGTTATGGTGCTCGCTTATTTCCAAGTCTGTACTGATCTTAGTGCTGAGTTTTCACTCAGATGGCGCTTTGGCGTTAGGCGATTGGTTCCGTGTGTGATCGCTGGCCGGGGCTGAGCTGGAGGCGTGTGAGGAGGGAAGGCTGCATTGGCGTGAAGACAGTTCGGCTCGACTGGGGTTGTTTGCAGCTGGACGCCGAGTGGGGCCCGATGGGAAGACCGGACCGTGACTTTATGGTTAATAGTGTGGACAGCGGCGTGGTGTGCCGTTTAACTTGATTGGCAAGGGGAGCAAAATCTCGCCTGTTGTAATTTGTCGAGCCTGAGTTTGAAATACCTTCTATGTGCGGCGGGATGTCATTTCATCCTCCTGTCTCTCCGTCGCTGGGATTGCTATCCTCGTTTACCGTCCCATGGAAGTATATCGATGGGCTACGCTGCTCTCCGTACTCTACTAGACGCTGGTGATGGAAGTGCGCCATTCAGTGGCACGTTAGTCTGGGTGCTTTATGTTTGATTCAAGTGCATAGTTTTCGAGTGGCACTCCTTAGAGTTTGCCTTGCGCCGTTAGATTGGAGTTTATTTTGTCTTGTGGTGCCTCCGCTTTCCGTTAACAAAGGTTAAGCTTGATTCGGCACTTGGTATGACGCTTCGCTCCTCAGCAGGCGGGTCAGAGCCACCTTCGCAACTAAACAGAAGCCTTTGGACTGAGAGGTCTTGTATCTTGCATATTGTTCATAAATTGTTGTTTTGGTATTAAGTTGGCCGAGGTTTCTTATGGATTTCCCAGAATTTGGTCTGTTGTCCGGCATGGGCTAGGTCTCGTTATTTTAAAGGTCGGTCCTTGTTTTGCCTTAGTATGATTTTGGTTTACTGCCTCGTTGTTCTGGTAGTACCCCGGGTCGCTGTTGTTGTGTTTCATTTTGTATGAGGCTGCATGCTCGAAGCCGTGGAGTACCATTTGTGTGAACTGCTTCACTGGGGAGTACTGATTGGGCCATTCTTGGTCCTCTTTTGTATGAAATAATTTTATTATTACTTTAAAGTAACATTATTACTTAAATGATTTAATTCTTGTTGTGTTAATTGCAACTTGGGTACTGAGAAATATGGTAGTGTAATTTCGCAAGATTTAATAGTGGCACATGCCCCTTTGTCCTTCGTAATCTGTTAATTACTGAAAGACCTTAAGCTCATACTCATATGATGTGATTTTCTTAAATTATTGTATTTTTATGTCATGTTATTGTTTTTTTAAATTTGCTGATCACTGGTGTACTGTTCCAAGTATTAAAATGTTTCAGGTAGCTATTACTTGGGTGGAACGCGCGGAACCGCAACGGAGAGAGTAGTTGCGTGCCTTACGTACCCATTGTAAGCCCGGTCTTGGTGCCCCTGAGTTAAGTATTGTGTTGCCTCCTCCCTTGCAGCCCTGTCGTGTTCTCACAAATATTTCCTTTAAGGCACTTTAGTTAATTTTATGCTAGTATTATTTTAATTTCTTACATTGGTAAAATTGTGCGGCCTTCATTATTCACACTGTTTGTCATAATGTCTCATATATCATGATGTGCGTGTGTAATGGTGCATTAAATGGATGATAGTTATTTCTGTTTTGGCGCTCTTCATTACTCCGTTCTTGACCCTATTGATATGCTATTCTTGTACTTCTGTTGGTAACCCACATCAACTTTAAATGTTTTAATGCATCTATATATATTCAATTAGTTTACGTTGCTGTATGTACATTTATTCATTTGGTCACTGTTATTAATTATTTTTATTCTTGCATTTGTAGAACTGATGATGGCTGTTAATCAGTTGAAATCAATTTGCAAAAGTGAATAACTAAAACATGATTTTGCGACTGGTTGCTGCATATTGGTAATTTTCTGCTATTTTTGTTTCCCTTAATCTCCAGAATGCCTATGACTGTGTATGACATTCTGGACTCCTTTTCAAGCTCCAGACCTACACCCTTCCTGTGAACTTTATCCATTTCACTGCCTCCTACCTCTCCACCGTCCTTCCTATGTCACAATTCACACTACCAATTCGCATTACCAATTCGCATATCTTCCACCCTACCACAAGTGTGCCCCATGGCTCCATCCTTTCTCCTCTCCTATATCTCCTGTACAACACTGATACGCCCAAACCACCCCACCCATCCATCTCCTTCAATATGCTGATGACACTGCCTTCCTTGCTCTCTATCCTATCTTTCAATGGTCCCAGCACTTCCTCCAAACCCACCTAAACAAGTTTACCACTTGGTGCAACCATTGGCTCCTTCAAATCAATCCTTAAAAACGAAGGCAGTCATTATAGGATTCACCTCCCACTCTTTCTGACTCCCTGGTTTCTACCTCACCTAACCCCCCTTGAAATATCTTGGCCTCACCTGGACCATAACCTCACCTGTACTCAGCATCTCTTTACCATCCAGTGCAAAGCCCACAGCAGACTCCACCTCCTGAACCTCTTCTCCATCTGGACTTGGGGATTGCATTCTTCCACCATTCTTCATACCTAAAAATTCTTGAACTGTCCAATTCTTTGTTACGCCAGTGTCACCTGTATCTCTGCCCCTCCTAGTTTCTATAAAGCCCCCCAAATTCTTGAATGCCATGTGTTCTGCCTCACTTTCTGTATCTGTCTCCCATCCCCCATGAGGATCATCTATGATGTCATCCCCTTTCCACATCTCCTCCATTTCCTTGAACAAATCTGATCCTCTAAACAAACAGCTGCCTCAGTCACCCTCACCCCCTTGTGTTCCTTTCCTCTCCACTCCCCACTCCTACCGCACTTTTACCGATGTGTCCCAACCTCTCTCCAACTCTACGCCCTACACCTCTTATCCCAAAGGAACTATTAACATCTTTCATCTTGGATGATGCACTTCACCCCAGTATTTATCCTTCCTTCCAACTCTGAACCTGGCCTCTACTCCTCTCTTCCCTTGATCTCACTCTCCTCTCCCTCCCCATCTGCTGTTATCTCCCTCCTACCCCCTCCATCTTTCTCACTTCTCCTTTCCCAGTCCTTGGGCTCTTTCCTAGGCTGCTCCCTCCCCACTCTCTCTGTATCCTGCCCTATGGTGTGCTACTGGCTCTCCCATTGTAACTTCCTGCCCCCTCCCCTCATGCACCAACCATCTACACTCCTGGAAATTGAAATAAGAACACCGTGAATTCATTGTCCCAGGAAGGGGAAACTTTATTGACACATTCCTGGGGTCAGATACATCTCATGATCACACTGACAGAACCACAGGCACATAGGCACAGGCAACAGAGCATGCACAATGTCGGCACTAGTACAGTGTATATCCACCTTTCGCAGCAATGCAGGCTGCTATTCTCCCATGGAGACGATCGTAGAGATGCTGGATGTAGTCCTGTGGAACGGCTTGCCATGCCATTTCCACCTGGCGCCTCAGTTGGACCACCGTTCGTGCTGGACGTGCAGACCGCGTGAGACGATGCTTCATCCAGTCCCACACATGCTCAATGGGGGACAGATCCGGAGATCTTGCTGGCCAGGGTAGTTGACTTACACTTTCTAGAGCACGTTGGGTGGCACGGGATACATGCGGACGTGCATTGTCCTGTTGGAACAGCAAGTTCCCTTGCCGGTCTAGGAATGGTAGAACGATGGGTTCGATGACGGTTTGGATGTACCGTGCACTATTCAGTGTCCCCTCGACGATCACCAGTGGTGTACGGCCAGTGTAGGAGATCGCTCCCCACACCATGATGCCGGGTGTTGGCCCTGTGTGCCTCGGTCGTATGCAGTCCTGATTGTGGCGCTCACCTGCACGGCGCCAAACACGCATACGACCATCATTGGCACCAAGGCAGAAGCGACTCTCATCGCTGAAGACGACACGTCTCCATTCGTCCCTCCATTCACGCCTGTCGCGACACCACTGGAGGCGGGCTGCACGATGTTGGGGCGTGAGCGGAAGACGGCCTAACGGTGTGCGGGACCGTAGCCCAGCTTCATGGAGACGGTTGCGAATGGTCCTCGCCGATACCCCAGGAGCAACAGTGTCCCTAATTTGCTGGGAAGTGGCGGTGCGGTCCCCTACGGCACTGCGTAGGATCCTACGGTCTTGGCGTGCATCCGTGCGTCGCTGCGGTCCGGTCCCAGGTCGACAGGCACGTGCACCTTCCGCCGACCACTGGCGACAACATCGATGTACTGTGGAGACCTCACGCCCCACGTGTTGAGCAATTCGGCGGTACGTCCACCCGGCCTCCCGGATGCCCACTATACGCCCTCGCTCAAAGTCCGTCAACTGCACATACGGTTCACGTCCACGCTGTCGCGGCATGCTACCAGTGTTAAAGACTGCGATGGAGCTCCGTATGCCACGGCCAACTGGCTGACACTGACGGCGGCGGTGCACAAATGCTGCGCAGCTAGCGCCATTCGACGGCCAACACCGCGGTTCCTGGTGTGTCCGCTGTGCCGTGCGTGTGATCATTGCTTGTACAGCCCTCTCGCAGTGTCCGGAGCAAGTATGGTGGGTCTGACACATTGGTGTCAATGTGTTCTTTATTCCATTTCCAGGAGTGTATCTATCTTACCTCTCTCCTTCCTCTCTAACCTCCCATCCTTTAGCAGGCCCTTCTGCTTTTAATGCAAGTTACGCTGTCGCGTTTCGGAGCTCGCAGTGTGTGGTCAGTGTCGTCGTCCCGTGTGGCTCTCATTGCCGTGACAAGCGTTTTTAATTGTACTCTTCGGGCCACCAGTGTTTATCTGCTCGTCTTCAAGTGTCATTTTAATTATATGTGGAAATTATATAAACGTCCCTTGTGAAACTACCCCTTTTTTGTATATTTTAACGCCCATTGTTTCCCCTTGTCATGTCCATAGTTTACGTACGTACCGTTACTCCTGTGTTTTATGTAGTCTCTTGGCTGAAGATTGGTGAATTGTGCTGCTGCCAGCCCACATCTGCCCGCATGAGCAGGGGTATGAAATAACAATAAAGGAAAAAAAAGAAATGTAAAACATAATTACTTCTGACTGTTTTGTTCAGAGAATATTTTTTTCTGTGAACAACCGCAACTTTCGTATATCATGTAACAAATGAGGAAGAATAGTTGCAAATATAAACAACACGATCTCATGAAACTTTTTGCCCCTTTGGTAAGGGAAGACGTTAACTTACGTCCTGACAAGTACTAATAGTTGCATTTACAGACGAAAACATATCACTTGGTAGCAATGACATTGTTCGCCTGACCAGAAATACCAGTTAGCAGATAATTAGATTTATTGTACATGTAAGTGCCTCTAGTAGTTACTTACGACTAATTTACGTTAGTAGATGACAGTTGGCCTTGACTAATTGATGCAATACGCGAATTCGTAAGCTACAATCAAACTCTGCTTTAAGCTTCATTTACCGAATAATAGATTCTACAGAAAAGACACAAATGGAAAAGCTGAAAATAACGTAAGCCATAAGGTTTGGCACGTACTATATTATTGGCTTTCTGATTCTAGCCGCAAATCTCATATGATCTGCGGCTTACAAAAATTGACTACATTATTGGCAAAATGGGATAGTTACTATCCTACGCTAACGCCTTTTTTTTTTCCTTTATTGTATTTCAATTCCCCATCGGGGCGGGCTGGCAGCAGCATTGGCGCTGCTCTTCAGCCGAAAGACATAGAACAAAACAATACAAGACATTTAAAAACAGCAAAGGAGAGAATAAGGTGAACATAGATATAAAAAAAAGGGGGGAACATCATAGAAGGCAATAGACAAAAAAAAACGGGGTGACTGTAAAATGGAGATAAAAAACTGTTTAAAAGTAGCACACACAAAAAGCCACACACAGCGACGGTTAAAGGAACACAAGGAACAGTATGACTGGAGCATAAAGGTAGCGACGGATGGCATAGCACATAACGTAACACTGATGGCGAATCTCAAGGCAGGACACAATTAAAACACACCTCTTGACGCACACGAGAAACAGCACTAAACACAACACTGATGTGGCACACTGATGATGATCAATACAGAGGATCTTCCAGGCGCTAGGAGATGAGGGAGACCTGAAGAAGGGAGGGAGGGGAAGAAATGGGGGAGGTGAGCGGGGAGCGCGCGGAAGAGGGCCAGGTAGGGAGGGATGTGGGAAGGAGAGAGGCAAGTATGGGATGCAGAGTCTCAGGGGTGGGGGGGACGGAGGAAAATCGGCTCTGGGAGAAGGAGGAAAGAGGAAAAGGGGGCCCTGGGGATTGGGGGGGGGGGGGGGGGAACAAGGCCAGGTTATAGATGGAAGGAAGGGTAGATGTCACGGCGAAGTTCGTCATCCGGGAGGGGGGAGGCGTTGGAAAGTGCCCTGATGAAGGAGATGGAGCGTGTGGAGGTGGAGAGAGGGAGGGATACAGCGATAGAGGCGCGGCAACGGGTGGGGGGTGGAGAGGAAGGAGGAAACCAGAGGGTGGGGGGGATCAAGCCTGCGAACAATGTAAAGGATGCGGAGATGTTGGAGGAACAGGAGGAGGTGGGGGAAGGGGAGCAGTTCATACAGGAGCCGTGTGGGGGAAGGAAGGTGGATACAGAAGGCAAGGCGGAGCGCATGGCGTTCAAGGATTTGGAGGGCCTTGTAAAAGCGGGGAGGGGGGGGGGGGGAGCGGAGATCCAGGCAACGCTGGCATAACAGAGGATAGGACAGATGAGGGATTTGTAGGTGTGGAGGATGGTAGAAGGATGCAATCCCCATGTCCGGCCAGACAGGAGTTTCAGAAGGCGGAGGCGGGAATGGGCTTTCTGCTGGATGGTCAGGAGATGAGGGGTCCAGGTGAGGTGTCGGTCAAGGGTGAGGCCAAGGTATTTCAGGGTGGGGGTGAGTTGGATAGGACGACCATAAAGGGTGAGGTAGAAATCATGGAGGCGAAAGGAGCGAGTGGTGCGGCCTATGATGATTGCCTGGGTTTCGGAGGGGTTGAGACGGAGGAACCACTGGTTACACCAAGTGGTGAACTGGTTAAGGTGGGTTTGGAGGGTACGTTGAGACCGTTGAAGGGTAGGATAGAGAGCCAGGAAGGCGGTGTCATCAGCATACTGGAGAAGGTGGACTGGTGGGGGTTGCTTGGGCATATCAGCTGTATACAAGAGATAAAGGAGAGGGGAGAGGACAGAACCCTGGGGGACGCCAGCCGTGGGATAAAAGATACGGGAGTTGGTGTTGTGGAGGGTGACATAGGAAGGACGGTGCGAGGGGAAGGAAGCGACCAGACGGACAAAATCGATAGGCAGGGCGTAGGTTTGGAGTTTAAAGAGGAGACCAGGATGCCATACACGGTCATAGGCATTTTGGAGGTCAAGGGAAACAAAAATCGCGGAGCGACGGGAGTTGAGCTGGAGGGACAGAAGGTGAACAAGGTTGAGGAGTTGGTCGTCAGCGTAGAAGGAGGGTCAGAAGCCACACTGGGTAAGGGGAAGGAGGTGGTGTTGAGCAAGGTGCTGATGGATACAGTGGGAGAGGATGGATTCAAATACCTTACTGAAGATGGAGGTGAGGCAGATGGGACGATAGGAAGAGGCGGCAGAAGGGGGTTTGGTGGGTTTGAGGAATAAGAGGATGCGGGAGGTCTTCCACAGGTCAGGGTAGAAGCCAGTAGAGAGGACGACATTATAGAGATGGGCGAGGACAGACAGGAAGGAATAGGGGCTTTTGCGAAGGTGACGGTAGGTGACACAGTCGTGACCAGGGGCCGTGTTGCGTTTGAACCGGAGGATGAGTTTAATGTCTTGTGCTGTGATGGGAGTGTTTACGTTGGAGGGGGGCAACTGCCCCAAGTACTGGAGACTAGGAGCAAGTGGAGCGACCGAGGTATCGGCACGTTCCATGACCGTGGGGAAAAGAGAATAATCAAAGTGGGGATCATCGGGGATGGAGAAGACCTCGGAAAGGTGGGAAGCGAAGTGGTTGGCCTTACTGAGGTTGTCAGGAAGGGGGCCATCGTAGTGGAGAAGGGGGTAGTGGGGAGTAGAAAGGGAACCAGTAAGACGATGGAAGGCGGACCAGTACTTGGAGGAGTTGATAGGGAGGGTGGCATTGAGTCGTGTGCACGTCTGGCAACAGTCTCGGCGTTTCGTTGCTGTAATAAGGTTCCGTACGTGTCGCTGTATTTGCCGGTGGCGTTGGAGTGTATCCCTGTCACGAGTGCGCAGGAAGGAGCGATAGAGGCGGCGGGATTCACGGAGGAGGAGGACAGCCCGCGGAGGGAGAGTGGGACGGTGCGGTTGGATGGTTTTAGTAGGAACATGGGCCTCCATGGCGTCAGTAATTACCTGCTGAAGGAAGGACGAGGCGTGGATGATGTCGTCAGGATGGGGATAGGTAAGAGGGTGGCTTTCGACCTGGGTGGAGATGGAATCCCGGTAGGCATCCCAATTGGCACGGCGATAGTCATGGACGACCTTGGGAGGGGGTGCAGGGTGCGGAGCCGGAGGGGGGCGGTGAGCAGACGTTATGGTGAGAAGGACAGGGAGGTGATCGCTACCTGTGGGGTCAAGGACGGCGACAGTGATACACCCAAGGAGGTTGGCGGAGGCAATGACATCGGGGGTGGTGTTACTTTCGGCTCGGGTGTGCTGGGGAAGGGGAACAAGGTCACATTGGATTGTGGAGAGGAACTGATGCCACTGCCGAAGGGCAGCAGGAGTGCGGCTATGGATGTTGAGGTCGGCGGCAATCACATAGGTGGAGAAGGTGTGGTCAATGTGTGAGATGAAGTCATAAGGAAGAGGAGCGGTGGAGCGGACATAGATGGTGGCACAGGTAATGGTGAGGGAGGGGAAGAAGACGCTAAGGACAAGGTGTTCAGTGGGGTCATTGAGGAGAGGTTGTGGCCGGACGGGGATATGCTTAAGGTGGCCAATCGCGACTCCACCCTGCGCACGAGGACCAGGAGCGTCAGTGCGGTGGAGGATATAGGGGGAGGTGCGGATAGAATGGTGAGGCCGGACAAAGGTTTCGTTCAAGAGGAAGGTGTCGACCTGGTGGTGGGAGAGGGTGTGCATGAGGAGGTATTTGTTGGAGCGGAAGGAGCGAATGTTCTGGAAGAGGATGGTTCGAATGGCTCTGAGCACTATGGGACTCAACTGCTGAGGTCATTAGTCCCCTAGAACTTAGAACTAGTTAAACCTAACTAACCTAAGGACACCACAAACATCCATGCCCGAGGCAGGATTCGAACCTGCGACCGTAGCGGCCTCGCGGTTCCAGACTGCAGCGCCTTTAACCGCACGGCCACTTCGGCCGTCTGGAAGAGGATGCAAGACTCGTGCCGCGCCATGACGGGAAGGAGGGGGGGAAGAGAGGGAAGGGAAGAGACTTAAACTAGGGTGTCGAGGCGGGTGAAGGTGAAGTGGGCTTGGTTCTGGGAGTAAGTGGCGAAGGTGTTCAGGTGGAAAACAGAGCGAGCAGCAAGGGAAATTAGTTGGAAGGTGTGGGGGTGCTGAAAAGGGTGAATGTTTTGGAGTACAACGGTAATGAACCAGATGATGTCCTCGGCTGTGGGGGGTGGACGGAGGGAATTGTTGGGATGGACAGGGGGATCGACGGGACGAACTGGGACTGTAAGTTCAGGGGTGGCGGGAGGGGGTTTAGCTTTACACTTGTGGGAGTATGTGGGATGGGGGCCATTGCAGGTTAACGCCATCACCTACGACGTATAAAAACAATCCGTTACGCTAATTAAATGGGTACAATTTTTTTTTTCTGCATTCGGTAATAATTGTGTACGTTCCCAAGGGAACTGATACGCTTACCAGTTTTGATTGTAAAGAATTTCTTATGACATAACTCATGTAGTTACTCTGCGTAAGCTTGCAGATTTTTATTTTCTGTGTCATAGCTGAGAAGTAATGGTGGTGCCGCACAGCGGTTATACAGCGAAGTACTTCGCCGCCAGCACGGTAAAAGAGATGGCGTGGCTAGTTAGGTCCAGACTCTAGTGAGTGCCATGCAAACGTCAGACATGTGCCGAATGGTGGATACGCGAACGTTCTTCGTTGCGGTATTCACTTTCGTGCGCAACAAACTCTGTAACTAACTTAAATTTCATTTAAATTCACCTATTGTTATTATCGTTCATTGAATCTTTGACTATGAAATTACGGTACACTGTCATTCATCTGCATCTGATTTTAACGGGTCTCCATTTCGGCATGAGCAGTGCAGAAATTTTTCGTCTACTTTTATTGTTGTTGGCACGAGCTGTGTGAGCCCTTCTTTCGTACAAATCTATATACGATCTTCTAATATTGAATAACTGCAGCCAGCATTTCCATGCACAATTAAATCTTAAAATAGACATTCAGTCATGTACCAAACATACACAATTAACGGAAAAACATACAAAATCAGAATTAGATATTTTATTGTGATGCAGTTTATTTTATTTTAAAGTAATGTCCGAAAACCAGTTTTTCCGAATTACCCCCCCTCGCTGCCCCTCACTAAACGTCGCAACAGATTGGGGTAGCTCTGCATGTAGAGCTGCTGAGCTAGCAATCCCTAAGCCCACGTATTTCCTCGACCTAAAATACATGCCATTAGAAAGTTAAGCCTCAACAGTGCAGTCAACCAAGGAGAATTGAGCTATCATCAACCAAGGATACCGTACGACGCGAATCGACTGTAAATTAATTTTTGGCTGTTACAAAACATTAATTGTGCGAACGCAGGAAGAAAAGGTATATTCGTTACGAATCGGCTGGGAGTTGCAAAAGCTACAATTCGTGCCAGTTCGGCAAACCGTGAAACTTTGTTTGTACCTCCTTTAATGCCCAAAACGCCATAATATTCAGAGATATTTAATTTTTTGTGTTTGCTTGTTGATATTGTAATGTGGAATTGATTAAACCTCTGAATATGAAGTAAATATCAGGTGAAAATTGACGTCTGGGGCAGTGTAAACATCGTGCATTAGTGAAAAATATGATAATTCATACCACCATAAAACCAAGATTCGACATGAACCTTAATACAGTAGGGTATTTTGTATAAGTAGCCCTAACTTGATGTTGTATGGTGGAAGGCATTAAACCTTGGATATAGTGTGTTTGCAGCGTAGGGTGGTTTTTTTTTCCATAACTCCTGCAAAAACTTTTGAATTTGTGCCCTCTGTAAATCTGGTGAATTTCTGAAAGGCTGTTGACAAAAAAAATCATTGATTGATACTTTAACTGTGCATCACTAGTACATATACAACTGCGGATGATATATGTGTCGTTAATTCTAGGAATTACCAGGTGTAAATACGTAATATCTGTTTATTAGGTATCGCTATTACAATCGTGAAGATTGGAAAACACAGAAAAGCACACACAAAAAAGAGGAAAAGGTTCCAATTATGATTATTTACCAATCATTACAACAACACCCCTCGCCTCAATTTTATAATTTCTTTAAGTATCTGCAAATTTCACTAAACCCGTCTTTGGACACGGGCTATTGAAATGTGCACTCATAGTAGGTTTTGTTGAATATCTCCCTCTCGTTCCTCATAGCTGATACGTTGAAAATTCAGATGTCTTTCGTTGAGCAGCTGATGTATGAACTCATATTCAATATTGATATGCTTCAATCCACTAAGTTCCCACTTCTGTAATACACATGCATGGTAGTGTGTTCAGTTGTCATAAATATTTTAAATTCTTTAAAAAGATCCTTCAGCCTCAGGGTGTCTGTTGTAGCTGTTGCCAAAGCAGCAAACAGTATTTCCAAATACCTGGAATATAAATGCTGTTGTAGATATTCAATCTTCTTCTCTTGCCCAGACGATCATTTGAATTGCCCATTTTGTGACACAGATGAATGTCAAGTGTTCCTTTAATATACTTAATTTTGACTACTTCTTAGTGTCAGTGATTTTCCAGCAATTGCAATATAATCTGCATGCAGTAGCAAATAAGTACTGTATTATAACCATCAGTGTTTTAAACAGAGAGACATCTATCAACTTCAGATTTTCAAATCCTGCTTTCCTTCATTAAACTGTCAACCTTAATGTTGTAAGTTCTTGGTGCCTGCTTCTGCCCATATAAAACATTGATGAGTTTGCATACAAGTCCTTCCTTACTCTTTACAACTTGAAGAACTTTTGTATAAATTTCTTCAGTCAGTTCTCAATGCAGGAATGCTTTTGTACAGTCATTTGTTCCATAAATAAATCATGTTCATTCACCAGACTAACAAAAGTTCTCACTGTTGTGAGTCAAGTAACTGGAGCATATGTCTCCCCATTGTCTTGTCATTCTACCTGAACACAACCTTTAATAACTGAAGGGGCCTTATATTTTTCAGTATTTTCAGATGCATCCCTTTCTGCTTTGAACACCCACATACTGTTAATGACACTCTTATTTGCTGGAATTGATGCATAAGTCCCAGTTCCATTAGATGACAGGAGTCCAAGGGAAATACGGAAGTGTCCGATCCTACCCGTCTGCTTTGACCCATGACGTCACATATATGGCGGAAACGACCATAAACCATGATTCCAATATGGCGTATATAAAGTCGTTACGTACACATTATGAGGACGAAAATACACAAACACACAAACGTTCCACAAAAAGCCTAATGCCACTAACGGGACAAGCGCGGGAAATAGGGTTTTTTTGGATGGGGACAAACTAAAGATAACCAAATTTAGACATCCACCCCCATACAAAACCACGCTAAACGACGAAAAAAAACGACATCCCAGAACTCCCCAAATACCACTAAACACAATATCATCTGGAATCGGACACTTCCCTTGACCTATATAGCTCAACAGCAGCTCCCGCTCTCATAAGTTGTGATCGAACACTTCCCTTTACCTGTTATCCTCATGACATCTCCACATACAGCCGTCCCTGGTCTGAGACGCGGGAACTTTAAGTAAGCCTCATTTCTTCACGACCTACTGAACACTTCACGACTTCATCCAAAAATCAGAATAGTTCAAGAAATTTTATTAGAGACAATGCACTGTCCCCCATCATAGCCGACGACCGAAAACTGTTAACGCTGTCAGTCATATCCATACCTACCAAAGACATAAAAAAGCAATTTACCAAAATTCACACACGACGCCACACTCGCAAACTAAAACAAAGACATCACTTAACACAGCACCAGAGAGCGCCACCGATCGCATCAAAACGACACCTATAAACACGCCACTCTCACAAACTACATTCCGCACCGTCGTGACGTCACACACCATAACAGCCTTGCGTCACGGGTCAAAGTCGACGGGTGGGATCGGACGCTTCGGTTGACCTTCGTTGTTTTTGTCAGTTTTTCTTTCTCATGGTGACACTTCACATCTTCAGAATTCTGTGGTAAGTTATTCACAAATGCTTTTGCATTCAAGGCTAACACCATATGGTCTTCAAAGTATCTAGGTTTTCTTGTTATTCTATTGCTTTTCTGCAGCAGTTCTTTCTTCCTTCACTACTTCTGAAGTGAAGGGCTCTGAGTTATCTTCAACAATTCGTTCAGTTTCCTCTAGTTTAGTTTCATTCTGATGGTGTTGTCGTCTGCTATATTCTGTGTTATGTTGTCCATTTGAAAAATCTCCATAAAGATCCAGTCACCACTACTATCACCTTCAAATAGAAACTTACTTTCTTCAACAATTACATCATTACAAATGCAATCTTGTATTGTTTGTACACTATAATCTGAAATCAACTGGACAATATCTCATCATGAAATATTCTAATGACCTGGTGCCAATGTTACTCACCCATAGTTCCTTTGGAATGTGCAAGTATGCATCACACACAGACATACATAGTTGCTTCAAATTTGGCTTCCTTCTATACCATAACATTGCTGTAATTTCTCCGTGTATAGCTGAAGTTGGAATGCAGCTAATGATAGAAACAACTGCCAGTACCATTTCTGACCAAAGTTGCTTTCCAAGTTTGCATCCAACAAAACTTTTCAACGATAGTATGATGTGTCGTTCTACCACTCCAGTTTGCTGAGGTGTGTACCTTATGGTTAACTAGAGCTGCATCCCAATTTCTTCAAAGAATGTCATCATGTCATTTGAAATGCTTTAACAACCATTGTCACATCTAAATCTGCTGATTTTCTTGTTAAAATGAGCAGTAGTTATCCCATAGAGTACTTTAAATTAATGAAACACTTAAGGCTTTGTCAGAAGAGAGTAAGCTGTTGTAAAGTGAGTACAGTCATCAGTGAAAGTCACTATTTATTCCTTTCCATAAAAAGAAACAGGCATTGTAGATCCAAGCACATTAGTATGTATCCATCCAAATGGTTGTCTGGCGCAAACACGAGACTGAATATCTGGTAATGGTGTCTGTTTGCCATCCATGAAGGTCAAACATTTATTTATGGGTTTATAAAACTTTACGATAATGCTCGGTCCATTTCCAATGCTAGGTAACTAAATTTCTTTAGATTCTCAATGTTCAAGTGTCCTAAGCAGTTATGCCATAGCTCTACACCACTGTCGGAAACATAGCCATGGCAGTTAAGACTCTTAGTATGTATGAATGAAAGGGTATACATGCCTGAATCTCTCCTTCGAGCTACAACTTTATTACCCTTTCAAATTGAATACACTGAATTTTCCAAAACAATGTAGTGTCCAGTCATCTCTAGTTAACACACTGACAAATTATTTAGTAAACATGACACTGTAAGAACATCTTTTATTTTTATTTGAAATTTCTTTCCAGATACAATGCTTTAAATATCAACTACTACAACATTTCTGGCTATCAAAATTGTATCTGTTTTGGCAACCTTTATTCTATTGGATTTTCCAGTTTTTCACATGCATCATTGGAACAGATTCATTAATTAAATGTTTTATGCCACAAGTTCAGAAACGACTCTAATTTGCTGTCTGCAGAACCTCCAGTAACAGCTGAGAAAGATAAATTATTTTCACTTCCACCTATCTCTCCCACGTTCTTCGATACATTTGCAGAATTGTTACTTTTATGCTTTTGCAACAATTTAACTGAGCATTGTGCACTAACATGACCTGGTTTCCCAAATACGCAACAAATATATTTAGACTGAGCTTTGGTTTAATCATACAGACCTTGAGACTTGGCTGTCACTTGATACTCCCTTTGATGTTGCTGACAGATAAAATATGTCAAGTAGTATGACTAGTAGGACTGTAATCACTGTTTCACTGTCAATGACACTCTGATTCAAATAATCTTTATCTTTGCTTCATCATGTTATGTTCTACAGAACAACTTGAATCTCCTGAAATTTGTGGATTACTATTTCTTGTTGATTACACCCTACTCTGAGGCTTAATGTAAGGAAAGGAAAAGAAAAATTAATTTTACTGTACTGTGGACAGAAGCATCATTGATCAATGCATCAGTGCTGCCATCTGACACTCAGATGTTGTTCCTGCTTTCGGCATGCAAAACAGGTTCATGTTTCAGTCTAAGTGTGTATGAGTAAACCTCATGTAGGACCTACATGCTACAAAAATATGCATAGCTCAAAAACTTGATAAATCAGACTTTTTTTATTTGTACCTGTGCACCATGACTCCACTATCCACAGATGAGTGCCTGTCTTCAGTTTTTGGTGTGAGATTCTAGTAATGTGCAATTGGTTGCACATTTAGATAACAGACTAAGAACTAACAACCATCACATGTGGGTGGAAAAATAAGCAAACAATGGAAACAAGGTAAAGGACAGATTGCTGCTAACCATAAAGATGACATATTGAGTTGTATATAGGCACAACAAAGCCATCTTCTGAAAAGGAAACACACACAAGCAAATACGCCTCACACACACATGACAGGCACCTTTTACTGGAGAAGGCTTTGACTGAAAGCTGAAAATGTAAACTCTTTTTGTTGTCCTGGTCCACAGTTCAACATGTTATCTTTACAGTGAGTAGCAATCTATCCTTTTCCTTACATTGTTGGTGGAAGAATAAGGGCGTGTTGGTGGCTAGTGCGGTTAGAGGTGACACAAACATGATGCTTGCTTTTGGATACTCGAGGTCATTGTATGTTCTATTGGAAGTGAGGGACCACTTCATAGCAGATTCAAATGTAGGACAAAAATTGCCACGGACTCAAACCTGAAGAAGATTCATGTGTGCCAGAAGGTTTATGCAGTTGCAAGATTTCATGCAGTTGTAGGCTGTCAGCACTTCGCTGTTATGTTTCATTGATCCTATGTGCTCCAATGGAAAAATCATTTAACGTATAGTAGTTTTGACAGTTGAAAAGTAAATATTGCTAATCATAGGCCACATATTGTACCAAAAGTCAGAAACTGATGACACATGGTTTTACAGTGGCTGAAGATCGTGTGATTTAAACATTGCTTTAGAAGTAAGAATGAACCTCTACAAGATGCAGTAAGCATCATGAGTGCTGTTTTATACCACAGAGTGTGAACTCTCCCATGTTTGATGTTTAGTATGGTCATACTGTTGTTCTGAAAGTACAAACCATTGCAGCATCATTTCCTGTCCATGCTGCATGTCTATCCTCTTGCTACTTTTTTTGCCTCTTCTTCGGGGAACATGTCTGGAATGTTTTTGGAAATGAGTTCTGCATTTTCAGTAGCTGATCTCAGAACAGTCTCTCCACTGTTTTTCGTTCCTTTTTTCTTTCTTTATTCCCCTTCACCTGCCCTTCCGGCGCTTCAGTGATTGAGGTTCTTCTTCTTCTTCTTCTTCTTCTTCTTCTTCTTCTTCTTCTTCCATGTGCACTCCTGAAGGCCAGCCCACACATCTGACACAAAACGGATGACTGGGTAACGCATATGTCCTGTCCCAGGTTGACTGTCGAGTTTTGCACATACCCCCTGTTACAGGCCAAACCCAGGGAAAGGAGATTGCCTGAGTTGTTCAATTTGGTCCCTCTGTCAGATGTTCAGGAGGTGTGAACTATCACCTAAGGTGAGTGAGCCCCCCCTCTGTGAGAGAGGGTCTCCTAGTTGGAAGGAGCATGCCATCTGATATGCTGGCAGTCCAGGGGATTTTCACACAATGAGCCAGTCACCTTCTTCACATACTGAAGACAGTCAGTCCTTTCCTAAGGTAAATTCATTTATTATTCAGAAAAGTGCTGATGAAGTTGCTGGCACTGTGCAATCTTATTATCGTTTACACAATGTCACTTTGCTTTGGGAGAGTACTTCTGATTCTCAAGCACAACAACAGCTTGCAGCTTCACTCATCCATGGCTATCCTGTTCGTGTGGAGGCCCATAAAACGGTGAATTCTTTCCATGGTGTTACTGACCCTAGGCTGCTCAGTGTCCTGACCAAGGCAGAAATCCAGACATACCTCTCTGATCAGGGTGTTGTTGCAGTCCATGGGTGATGAAAAAGGTAGGTGTACCCTTAGTGCCCACACACAGTCTCTTTGTGACTTACGATATAGTGGTGCTTCCATCAAAGATCAATGCAGGTTATGAAGTTATCACATTTCAACAGTACATTTCAAACCTGGAACTGCTACCAGTGTCATTGTTACAACCACAGTTGCATGTCCTGATGACAACCAGCCAAATGTGTAACCTGTGGTAGGGATACTCATGAGGGGAATTGTCCACCTTCTTCTCCCCACTGTATCAACTGTAATGGTGATCATGCCACCTCCCCCCAAGATTGTCCCATGTATCTCAATGAGTGGGTTGTCCAGGAGATCCAGGTGAAAGAAAAAGTGCCTTTCCCTGTTGTTCGCAAGTTGTTGGCTAGTCGTAAACTCTATGTTCTACCATCGGCCACTTACAGTACTGTTCTTGCTGCTTCTCGCTCCATGAAGGACATGGCCATGCAAACATGTGACACAAAATTCAGCACAATGGTTGTAATATCTCTGTGTCATGGTAGCATCCTCGTGTGCTCCTCCTCCAGCTGTGCAGCAAGCCACCAAAGTTTTGCTGCACGGGGCAATGTCACCTGCTACACAACCAGCGGGCCAGAATGGACAGAGGGAATACTCCCACAAAGACTTTCTACGTCCCTCCAGCCAACTAACATCTGAGTCTTCCCCTGCCAACTGGAAAGGCTCCAAGAAGTCAAACAAAGGCATCTCCTTCACCACCTTGGAGATCCTCTTTGATGGTGTCACCACATGAAACACTCACCCAGCCAGCCTACATGTCGCCAGTGCACACTGCCAACCTTTTTCTGGGCTTGACTGTGGAGACTGACAGAAGGAGAATGCCAACACATCTGCAGACCTCATGGACCCAGATCTTCTAGTCTCTGTGTCATGTAGCAGTGAGTCATCAATGGCTGCACTCGGGAGCTGCCGATATGGCATCCCTTCGTTTTCCCCCCTCCCCTTTCCTCATCATGACTCTCCTCCAATGGAATGTTTGTGGCCTTCAATCCAATGAAGAGGACTTGTGGCTGCCCTTCGAAACGAAGTGTCTGTGTGTCCTCTGCCTCCAGGAAACAAAGTGGGATCACGATGATAGCTTTCACCGGCCGCATTTCTTTCTGGTCTACTTTGACTTTCCCCTGATGGCATTGCAGCTTGTGGGGGAGTCATGCTGCTCATCGAGGATGACATTCACAGTCAACCCATCTCCCTGACTAACCTGTTTCAACTTGTAGCAGTACATATTTTCCTTCCTGACTTCATGTTTTCTGTTCGCATCTTTTACATCCCTCCATCATTCAGTGTCATCAAGGCAGACTTCCTCCCAGGTGGCCTGATGGCTGACCTTCTCAGTCAACTTCACCTCATCTGCCTTAACATAGGAGCATGCATGTTCCTTTCAGACACCACACACACCTATTCCCATTGGACCTCTCATTCTCCACTGTGCAGCTTCTGGTCATCTCAAATGGTCCATTCTTTCTGACATGTACTTGAGCAACCATTTCCTGTGTGCTGTCGGTGTGCTGATTTCTATCCCACCTATGTACCTATGTGCACACCCAAATGGCAGCTTTCTAAGGCCAACTGGAGGTTTTACTCCTCCCTAGCGACCTTAAATGAAGTGCATTTCCCCAATAGTGATGACCAAGTAGAATATCTCACAAATGTTATCCTTACCACCACAGAACGTACCATTCCTTGCACTTCCTCTTTATTGCACCATGTCCAGACCCCTTGGTGGACTGGGGTGTGCCAGAATGCTATTCGCACATGGAGACATGCTCTCCATGTTTTTAACTATCATCCCATGATGGCAAACTCCATTCAATACAAACAGTTTCATGCACAGTGTCATTGCATTCTTTGGGTTAACAAAAAAGCTAGCTGGATTTCATTAACTAGTTCCTTCAACAGTTCCACTCCCTCTTTCATCATGTGGAACAACCTCCAACAGCTTTCTGGGACCAAGGTCCATTTCCTGATTTCCAGCATGACAGTAGCAGCCTAAGTCATTGTGTACCCTACTGCTATCTCAAACACCTGAGGCCAATAATTTGTGGAGATTTCAACCTCCTCACACTAATACCCTGCCTTCCTCCATCGGAAATGAGTGGAGAAGGCTTGGGGAATACCAGTCTCTTCTCAGAATGGTGAGAGCTACAGTGCCACCTTTACTGTGCTGGAGCTATATCTTGCTCTCATTTCATCCCGATCCTCCATCCCAGAGCTGGACGACATTCACATTCAGATGTTGCAGAATTTTTCTCTTATGGGCAAGCACTTCCTCCTTCACACATACAATCACATCTGGGCAGAGGTCACGTTTCCCAGACACTGGGATAAAGCCACTGTCATACCCATACATAAGCCCAGCAAAGACAATCATCTTTCTTTTAGTTGTAGCCCCATTTCTCTCACCAGCTGTGTTTGCAATGTGATGGAACATATGGTTTGTGCCTGGCTGGTATGGTGGCTCGAGTCTCAAAATTTTCTGACCACTGCGCAGAGTGGATTTTGAGTACGCTGTTCTCCAGTTGACTATCTCGTCATTTCCCCCACCCTCACCAGACAGTGGCTGCCTTTTCTGATTTGGAGAAAGCCTATGACTCCTGCTGGAGGACTGGTATCCTCTGTATTCTCCACATGCAGAGCTTCTGTGGCCACACGCCCCGTTTCCTTCGGGAATTTTTAAAAGCCCATGTTTTCATGGTACTTGTGGGTTCTGCCTTGTCAAACACCTTCATTCAGGAAAACAGTGTGCCTCAGGATCCTGTGCTGAGCTTCATCCTTTTTGCTATCACCATTAACCCTATTATGGCTTGTCTCCTGCCAAGCATCTCCAGACCCCTTTCAGTTGACAATTTTGCCACCTATTGCAGTTCTTCAAAGGCTTGCCTTCTTGAGCAGCATCTTCAGCGATGTCTCAATCATCTTTACACATGGTGCATTGACAGTGGCTTTCACTTGTCTGCCAACAAAACCGTTTGTATAAATTTCTGGTAGCTCAATTGATTTCTTCCACTGTCTTTACATCTTGGGCCTGTTGCTCTTCCACTCATTGAAACTACAAAATTTCTGCAGCTCATGATCCATAGGAAACTTTCTTGGTCCTCCCACATGTCTTATGTGCCTGCCTGCTGTATGAGGTCTCTCAATATGTCCTGTGTGTTCTCAGCTGTACTTCCTGGGGAATGTATCAGACCACCCTCCTCCATTTGTACCGGTTCCTTGTCCATTCAAAACTTGTCACTGGCACTGATGTTTTTCAGTATCAGCTTCCAGAACACTGTTCAGTATTTACATCAGAGCTCTTCACCCTGTGTAGGGCCATGCAGTACACTTCCCACTTCTCTCTGTGCCATTCTGAGCCTCTGTGTGCAGTACATTATACATCCTTTAGTGCAAAGGCCCCAGGAAAGCTATCACTTTCTCGCTGTTGATGGAGCCACTTTGATGTTTAAGTGGGTCGCTGGTCATGTTGATCCAATGGGAGACAAGGCTGCTGATGCTGTTGCCAATGCTGCAGTCCTCGTGCCTCAGCCCCCTAGCTCTTCCATTCCCTCGAATGATATCTGTGTTGCCGTCTGTCAGCAGGTAATGGCACATTGGACTCACCACTGGTCCTCCTTTCATGGAAACAAGCTCCAGGAAATTAAACCTCTCCCAGCAGCTTGCACGACCTCATCTCGGCCATCTTGCTGTGAGATCATTTTAGCTAGGTTGTGTATTGGGCATTGTGTTTTTAGCCATCACCATTGTTAAGTGGTGCTCCTCCACCACTTTGTGCTCATTGCCCTCAACCTTTGACGGTTTGCCATTTCCTGACAGAATGCCCTTTTATTAATCACTCACGTTCCAATTTATGTTTGCTGTCTGAGTTACCAGCTGTTTTGGTGAATGACATGTGGGCTGTCGACCGCATTTTACTTTTTATCTGTCGCAGCAATATGGCGAAGGAAATTTTATCTTCAGTTTATCGCCTCCATTTCTCTATGGCATATTTTATGGACCTTTCTACAAATATCTGCCTTTAGCTGTCTTTCCTTTTGTTGGTTGGGCTTATCATGTAGTCACTTATAATTCCACTTTTAATGCCTTACAATAAGACAAAAACAAAACCATATACTGCAATATGTCTATGTTGTGAGATAAAACTGGTATCAGTTTATGTGAGCCATGTGTGCTGGCTTGATGGACAGAGTAGTGCCTCTCTTGTTGTCAATGGTCACTTATTACTTAGTCCTCCAGTCAGAGACATTGGTGTGAGGGTTTTTGAGTGGATGGCTATGTAAAATGTAAATGTGTGTAGCATGTTGGTTACTCTTGAGTCCTTAAAGTTTGGTTCCACAATAGTGCAAGGATACTCAAAGAGATGGCGGGTCACGCGGCTGCTGGTATTGTGAGCGGTTGGTGCAGTGAGAGGCACGTTGCCTGCCGTGACTGTGCGTAGCTGTCTTTGTGACAGAGTAAAAGTCAAATGAGAGCTGTGTATTCGAATCTGAGGGGCCAATTTGCAGTGGTGTTCACAAACAGTGGTGACTGTTTGTCAGTTTAGTTGGTTTGATGTCTAAGTTGCTGTTTAAAGCATTAGTGTGTCCCACACCCCAGTTATAGAGGAAGTGTGAGTACAGTTACACTATTATACATTATTCTGTGATGTGACTGCACTACCAAGGGTATATGTGTTGAACAGCTGGTTGGTGTAAGTCATTTGGTATCAGTAATTTGTCCACATTTTGCTGTTAAAGTTTCTTTTGCCCATTAAGAAATCTTAGCTTCAGTTGGCTGTAATTTAGCATGGTGTTCATATTTAAAGAACTATAACATGCTGTTGTTGTTATTCTACTGTACTTTAGATATTTTATGCTTTAAATGGAGATTCGTTTACTCAATCATTACTTAAAAATTAAGTGGGAGTATGATCACTGAATTGTTTATAATTTTAGTATGATGAAGTGAGCTGACCCTGTTGTTTCTTTTAAACTGAGGTGGTGTTTGTGAATTAGCTTTTGACTTACTGAGTGTGTGTGGAAACATGAGTAACTGGCTTAAACTGTTTGCACTGCTGCTGATCCAGAATTGTTTCATGAAGTCAAATGCTCTTGTTTGCATTGTTCAAATACTTACTTTTTACTCAAAGTGTCTGGAAGTAATTCAGATTGTTGGTTTGTTAAGTCAGTTTGAGAGGGAGCAATCATCAATTGCTGAATTCACAGATGGCTAAACTAAAATATTAAAATTAAATGGGTCAGTGGCTTGTAATGCCAAGTGATAATTTTAATACTTGTCATTGTTTTTCATTGCAGATTTTGTGTGCGCATGCACACCAGGTTATGTATGTTTGCTGCCATTATTACATATCTTAATTAAGCAGTGTGACTTCTTGTCTATACATGGTGCTAACAGGTTTATGTTACATGTACCGCAAGTTATTCAAACCAGAAGGGCCAAGTTGTGGACTATTGTAAAGAGAGAGGCCAGCAAGTGCACTGAAGGACCTACCATTTGTAAAACTAATACTAATATTGTGGCACATAAACACTCCTTTACCCCTTACCTCTTACCCCTTGTACCCCACCCCCACCCCCACCCCTGACTCACATGTTAAGTACTGTTGTTTATCCCTTGGTTGTGAATGTATAAGCAATGATTGTAACTGTTGTTCAGCTCATTGTCGTGACTGATTTATCAAGTCAGACATTTGTGAAATTATGAGCTGTAAGTATTTGTTTTAAGGAGAAAAGTCATACTTTCTTTGTACATATTGTTTATTGTTAATATTATTTTACTACCAGTAATCAGAGTTGTAATGTTAGTAATGTTCTTTAATGCCAGTTATCACAGCTTGTTTAAAGTTTTCTGAACTGATGATCTGTGTTAAGGTGTGTAAATTTTTGAAGAGACTAGCAACAATTTTGTTTTTAAGGTGTGTTTGTAAAGTGGCTTAGCACCTTACCACTCCCCTCCTGCTCCTACAATTTCATTATGGAGACACAATTTGCCCTCATTATGTAGCTCTAATTGTAAAATAAATACTATAATACTCTCTCACATAAACCTGGTGTCATGATTTGCTCCAGACATGGTTGGCAGAAAATTCAGGTCTTGAGGTTCTTAGATATTATCTCCCACAGTAGTACAACATAACTTTTGTTTTACTCTCTTTGCATTAAGCCCCTGCCTGAGTGAACAAAAGGGTCAACTACTAATGGCAATTGGAGCCACAGTATCATCTACTGTTCAATTAAACATCTCAAAAGGAACAGTGTAATATACTTCAGGTACTGTACATGCAAATGTGTATTTAGAGCATTTGTTCTGGTACCACTTGTGTGTTTTACATATGAAGTCAGACAAATTTTATGAAATATTTAATTTGTTACCAAGATCGGCAATTTGGTATCAATTTTGTCCAAGTTTTTGCAATAATTATTATTCTTCAATGCATTGAAACCATCAAAACAGAAAAGCAGCACCATATGAAAGATATACTAAATATGGTGAAGTTACTCTTTATTAAAAAGCTGGCTGACTGTACCAATGTGAATAAATGATTCCTCAGTTCTACAAAAGTGTTAATATATTACCAGTTTTTCAAGTCTACATAAACCTTATGTATGTAAATACTTGTACACACTCTATGGAAGATGTTTGTTCAGTCACAGCCGCCAACTCAATAAATGGTTCAAATGGGTCTGAGCACTATGTGACTTAACATCTGAGGTCATCAGTCCCCTAGAACTTATAACTTCTTAAAACTAACTAACCTAAGGATATCACACACTTCCATGCCCGAGGCAGGATTTGAATCTGCGACCGTAGCGGTTCCAGACTGAAGTGCCTAGAACCGCCCGGCCACACCAGCCAGCCTGCCAATTCAAGTGCTGTATTGCTTTCAGTTGGTGAGTTAATAGAAGTGGCTGCCAAGTTCCTCACATACATTTACCTGAATTCACATATCATTTTACAATGGGAATACATAGAGTGTATTCAGTACTCAACACCAATAATAACAATAGTTGGGTTTTTCTAGTGTATATGTGCATCTTTCATAAACTTGTTCTATAGTGAAACCTAACATACTTTCAGCAATAGTCATAAGGTGTCACTAATGCTTCGTTAGGATTTAATAGCATTATTAGGTTTATATTTGAATATACTTCAAGCATATGAAGACCAGTGTCAACAGCTCTGCTGCAGTGGTAAGACTGGTTCCTGTCACATCACAGAAGATAAGCACTGTCAGGCTTGGCTAGCACTTGGGTGGCTCATCTTCCAGGCCTGCTGAATGCTGTTGGCAAGCGGGCTGCACTCAGCCCTTGTGAGGCCAATTTGAGGAGCTACTTAATTGAGAAGTAACAACACCAGTAATGATAACTGACGACTACTGGGAGAGTAGGGTACTGACCAAATGCATCTCCATATATCTCTCTCTACATCCCCATCCATTGACGCCTATAGGCTGAGGATGACAAAGCAGCTGGTCGGCACCATTGCCCCTTCAAGGCCTGTTTCAGATTGTGTTTGCTTATATGACACTGATATGCACAGTAAACTATTACAGGTGAATCAGCATTCCTTGTTGGAAAATGTTTTCATTGGATACATTTAATCAGTGGAACATTATCCAGCAGGTTTACTACATCATCCAAATCGACTCTCACTGAGGCACCCCTTTCGATTTTTAGCTGTAGGATGATTATTCCTTTGCATCAAAGCGAAGTAATGAGATGCATAACATTTATTTAGCACAAATAGAACAGCTGACTAACCGCTTGAAAGCTTCTTTATTAAACAACAAAACCTGTGTCACTACCGAGTAACATAACTCGATTAATCTCAGACGTTACATAAAAATTACTACAATATAATACAAAAGGTAATTGAAGGAAATACACAATGAGATGAACAGAAATTATGCTCTAATTCAAGGATAATAATTACACTGATGTCACTGTGATTTGTGGTGGTCCCCTGGACATTGCAAAGAGCAGGACATGGTTCTTAACAGTGTGTATGATCACTACAGATGACAGAGCATGCTCTGCAATGTGCTTCCATGTTGGTCAAAGATTGGTTACAAGTTCTCTTATAGTAGGGCATTCCATTCCTCTACCAGTGCAGTTGACAACAGCTGGATGGTCATTGGTACATGGGGGTGTGCTGTAATACATCCCCCCACCACATCCAATATATGTTCGATGCAATTTAAGTTGAGGGAGTGCGTGAACCATCTGCCAAATACACTGGTGACCTAAATTAAAGCAACAAACCTCTATTTCCCCACCCTGTGTCTAATTCATGATACCATCACACAAACTGTCATCAGATGTCTGTTTGATCATGTTCTGCAGAGAAGATGACATTCCAGTCAGTAGACAACCACGCCAATGACGACGTCATGGCAGCTGTCAAATGGGCTATTGTTTGCTGGGTAGTCACACACCCACAGTTGCTGTGCACACAGTCACAGACAGTGCAGTATGGCACAGAGAAGATGCCTTCAGATACTCTGCAGGGGAGGGCCATAGGAAGAATGGAAACAGAACAGTTGCAAATTGATGTGACCTGTTGGCTTAATAGGAATCGTTCTGTTGATTCTGGGATGTGGCAACTGGTTATAGACACTGAAACTGCATTCCAGAGACTAGTGCAGGTTCAACTGCATGTGACATCAGAAAGAGATGATTATTATTTGGCACCCAGGGTACAACAGTACCGCTTTAGTACTGCATGGAAAATGGCACCGGACCTAGCAGCATCCACTGGACATGTTTTATCGAGACAAACAGTGTACAGAACGCTTCAGCAGTGTGGCCTTTGTCAGAGATCTGCTGTATGTGTACATCTGAAACATCTTCACAGAAGGGAACATCTAGAGTGGAGTCATCAACATGCCACAAGGACAGTCGAACAGTAGGCCAATGTTGTTTTCACAGATCTACATCTACATCCATACACCGCAGCCTCCTGACGGTGTGTGGCGGAGGGCACCTTGAGTACTTCTATCGGTTCTCCCTTCTATTCCAGTCTCGTAATGTTCATGCAAAGAAGGATTGTCGGTATGGCTCTGTGTGGACTCTAGTCTCTCTGATTTTATCCTCATGGTCTCTTCACGAGATATACGTAGGAGGGAACAATATACTGCTTGACTCCTCGGTGAAGGTATGTTCTCGAAACTTCAACAAAAGCCCGTACCGAGCTACTGAGCCTCTCTCCTGCAGAGTCTTTCATTGGAGTTGATCTATCATCTCCGTAACGCTTTCGTGATTACTAAATGATCCTGTAACGAAACGCGCTGCTCTCCGTTGGATCTCCTCTCTCTCTTCTATCAATCCTATCTGGTATGGATCCCACACTCCTGAGCAATATTCAAGCAGTGGGTGAACAAGCGTACTGTAACCTACTTCCTTTTCCTTCGGATTGAATTTCCTTATGATTCTTCCAATGAATCTCATTCTGGCATCTGCTTTACCGACGATTAATTTTATATGGTCATTCCATTTTAAATCACTCCTAATGCGTACTCCCAGATAATTTATGGAATTAACTGCTTCCAGTTGCTGACCTGCTATATTGTAGCTAAATGATAGAGGATCTTTCTTTCTACATATTCACAGCACATTACACTTGTCTACATTGAGATTCAATTGCCATTCCCTGCACCATGTGTCAATTCGCAGTAGATCCTCCTGCATTTCAGTACAATTTTCCATTGTTACAACCTCTCGATTTACCACAGCATCATCCGCAAAAAGCCTCAGTGAACTTCCGATGTCATCCACAAGGTCATTTATGTATATTGTGAATAGCAACAGTCCTACGATACTCCCCTGTGGCACACCTGAAATCATTCTTACTTCAGAAGACTTCTCTCCATTGAGAATGACATGCTGCATTCTGTTATCTAGGAACTCTTCAATCCAATCACACAATTGGTCTGATAGTCCATATGCTCTTACTTTGTCCCAATTTGGTCTGGAGAGTGATTCTCAATGGAGTCCCATCTGGAGGGAACAAGGAACACAATTTAAGCACCAAAACATTGTGGAAAGAGACTGATATTGAGGAGGATCACAAATGGTGTGGGCAGGGATTATGTTGACAACTGTTAATGAAATTGTATGGGTGAATCGACGAAGATTAAATGCTGTCATGTTTCATGAAGGCATCTTGGGACCTCATGTGCAGTTGTTGTGAAGTGCTGTAGGCTCAGACTTCATACTGGTGGATGATTGTACTCAACCTAATAGAGCACAGGTGGTTGACGTTTTCTTGGAAATGCAAGATTTTGCACCCGACATGTGGCCTGCTCACTCTCCCAATTTGATCCCATAATGCATGTCTGGGATGCTCTCAGGAGGTGGCTTTTCATCATGTTAGCATCCACCAACCACTCTCTAACACTTGCGAGTGCCTCTGCAGGAAGAATGGGCATTATTACTTCAACACGAGATTGATGACATCATTCACAATGCTCCATAATTGTCAGACCTGTGTGGTTGTCAACGGTGGTCACATCCACTTCTGAGCACTGTTGTCAGACCTGTATGGCTGCCAGAGGTCGTCACATCCCCTTCTGAGCACTTAAACCAGTTGTCGGAATGTGTGTGCAAATCTGTTAAATTGGAAAAAAAAAACACAAAGAACATTTTTGTCAACCATTATGCATGTTGTAAATGTTTATATTCTATATTCTTTAAACTGTTTCTACTTTACTATCTCCTGTTTATACTGTTCTGTGGCAAAATAAATGTAATCTTGCTAAACTTCCGTTTGTCGCTGTAATTTTGGACACCAATGTATCAGAGCCAAATGCACTCCTGTAAAGACAAATGTCAGGAAGGAGTAGTGTCACAATGCTGTTGACTGGTGAATGTACTGGTTCAGATTTGGAGGAAGTAAGCTAATGCATCATGCCCCCCCCCCCCCCCCCCCCAAACCTTAACACCTGTCCCATCAAAATGTTCATGTTCAACAAAGTTCTTTGGTGCATTACATGTTCCCACCTTTTGCCCTATGAGGCTGCATGAAATGCACCCTGTGCACACTGGAACATTGTCAAACATGGTTATTTTGGTGTTATGGTGTGGGGAGAACTAGTGTTGCATGGATGTACGGACTCCAAGTCTTTGAACACAATACACTCACCAGTCAACTCCACTGTGACATTCTACTTCCTCTTTTCAGGACTGCATTTGCTCCGGACTTCATTTTTATGGATGACAATGTGGAACTTTGTTGGCCAGTACAGGTACTGGAGCTCTTGGAACGAGAAGGTATTTGTCAAATGGCTGGCCTTCTCATTACTGTGCCCTAACCCTAGCAATGCCAAGGCATTTTCCATAACTATAAAAATTCATTGAGTATTCTTGAATTCTATTAACAACATACTTTTTAAAGACACCTTGATGTGTAAATAGGGTCCAGAACATGAAAATATCTTCTAGGACAATCTTAGTAATATCAACGTATTTTTAGTAATGTGTTCTACTGACTTCATAACAAACAACCAAAAATAATTAAAAATTCAGATTCAGTTCATTGCTATTGATTTTCAATCTTTACATACTTGTGGAAAATAGATTTGACCTGTTGCTTCAGTTAGAAGCTGGTGAGCCTCAAGCAGTTGCAGGTGTAGACAGGGCACAACAAACTTTCAGCAGCAAATTGAAAAGTAAGAATGTAGGGAAATCAGTAAAGAGAAAGAAAGTGTTGTTGTTAGGTAGTTCCCATGGAAGAGGTGTTGGCCAACTTTTGCAGGATGAACTAGGATCAGAATACCAGGTCACCAATTTTTTTAAACCTAGTGCTGGTCTGGAGCAGGTGACAGAGGATTTAGGATCACTTTGCAAAGATTTCACTAAGGAAGACACCGTGGTTATAGTGGGTGGGGCAGGTAACAGTATTGACAGAGATCCTGGGTACAGTATAGAGTGTGACCTGGCGAAGATTGCGTCAGCATCGAAGCATACTAGTGTTGAGTTTGTATCTGTTCTTGGGCGCCATGACCGACCTCATTTGAACTCTTCTGTCAAGTGAGTTAATTTGGAGCTGGAACGGCTGCTCATATCGGGTGCGGGGTCACACATTGGTATGGTTCCTGTTGATTCTCTCAGTAGGTGGGATTATACTAGGCATGGCCTTCACCTCAACAGGAAGGGGAAGGGTAAATTGGCTGGGGAAATAGCAGGAAAGTTAAAGGGGGGAGGCACTATCGTGAGTGGTAAAATACCAGTGGTTATAGGATTCAGAAAAGACCCTTTTTTAGGGTAGGGAGGACAGAAAGAAAGCAAATTTTAAGAGAGGTTAGAACTGAGACAAATCTTCAGTTTGAGAAAGAAATCAAAAAACATAATTCCAGCTTATTACATCAGCATAAACAGCCATTGGTTAAGAATTTTCAACTGTCAGCAGATATTTTAACTCCACCCAATCTTAACTCAGTCAATGAGAAATGTCAGCTATCTTTATTGCATCAAAATATTCGAGGACTGAGAAATAAAATTAATGAATTAACTATCTGCATAGATGAATTAGAGTCTTCAAACCCAGCTGACATAATCTGCCTCTCTGAACATCATGTGACCACTGGTATAGAACTTTTAAGTGTTACAGGGTTTAGGTTAGCATCTCACTTTTGTAGATCAGAAATGGAGAAAGGAGGAGTTGCCACATTCATCAGGAACTGTCATAAATTTAAGAACATAGACATTCATAAATTTTGCCTAGAACAGCATATGGAAGCATGTGCAACAGAATTAGAATTTCACAAAAAATCCTTCATAATATTAAGTGTATATCGAGCACCTGCAGGTAACTTTAATCTGTTTGTCAACCACCTTGAAGCTGTACTGGCCCATTTAACAACCAAAAACAAAGAAATAGTGGTTGCTGGTGATTTCAATGTAGATTTCCTTAAAGACTCTCCCAATAAGAACTTGTTTGAGTTAGTAACACTATCGTTCAACTTAATTCCCACAGTAAAGTTCCCCACTAGGATAGCCACTTGCTCACAAACAGCCATTGATAATATCTTTATAGAAAAGTCCAATGAACAAAATTATATTACAAAACCAATAGTCAATGGCCTCTCAGACCATGACATGCAGTTCCTTCTGTTAAATGTTAATACTGAACAGGATATAAAATCTGTTAAATCTGAGCTCAAAAGGGTAATCAGTAAGCCAAAAATTGATTATTTTAGGACACTCCTCAGAGACATTCACTGGACTGATGTTTACAACGTTCATGGCATGAATGAAAAATATAACATTTTTGCTAATAAAGTGCTTACCTTATTCGAACACTGCTTTCCCCCAAAACTTGCCAAGGTTAGAGCAAAGTCTACAAAGAAGCCATGGATTACTCGAGGAATAGGGGTATCTTGTAAAACAAAAAGAAAACTGTATCTGTCACTCCGAAACATTTCCAATGTTGATGCTATAGCACATTATAAGAATTACTGCAAAATATTAAAGACTGTAATACGGATGTCAAAGCAAATATATTACAAGGAAAAGATAGTCATATCAGATAACAAAATAAAGACAATATGGGATATTGTGAAGGAGGAGACCGGTAGAACCAGGCATGAAGAGGAACAAATAGCATTAAGAGTAAATGATACATTGGTGACAGATGTCTATAGTGTTGCAGAACTTTTTAACAAACATTTTATAACTGTTACTGACAAGATGGGGTTGTCAGGTTCGGCAGATGCTGCTATGGATTACCTTAGACCAGACATTTCAAGTAACTTCCTTAATATGAATTTGACCCTCACTACCCCAACAGAAATAATGTCCATCATAAAATCTTTAAAATCAAAAACATCTAGTGGGTATGATGAAATATCAACAAAGTTAATTAAAGAATGTGATTCTGAGCTAAGTAACATATTAAGCTATCTGTGTAACCAGTCGTTTATTAGTGGAATATTTCCTGAATGGCTGAAATATGCTGAAGTTAAGCCACTGTTTAAGAAGGGAGATAAAGAAATAGCATCAAATTTCCGTCCAATTTCACTGTTGCCAGCATTCTCAAAAATTTTCGAAAAAGTAATGCACAGTCGTCTTTATAACCATCTTATCTCAAATAACATACTGTCAAAGTCACAGTTTGGATTTCTAAAAGGTTCTGATATTGAGAAGGCTATCTACACTTACAGTGAAAATGTGCTTAATTCATTAGACAAAAAATTGCAGGCAACTGGTATATTTTGTGATCTGTCAAAGGCATTTGACTGTGTAAATCACAATATCCTTTTAAGTAAACTAGAATATTATAGTATAACAGGAAATGCGGCAAAATGGTTCAAATCTTATATCTCTGGCAGGAAACAAAGGGTGTTATTAGGAAAGAGACATGTATCAAGCTATCAGGCCTCATCCAACTGGGAACTAATTACATGTGGGGTCCCACAAGGTTCCATTTTGGGGCCCTTACTTTTTCTTGTGTATATCAATGACCTTTCATCAGTAACATTACCAGATGCCAAGTTTGTTTTGTTTGCCGATGATACAAACATTGCAATAAATAGCAAGTCAAATGTAGTCTTAGAAAGATCAGCCAATAAAATATTTGTGGACATTAATCACTGGTTCCTAGCCAATTCTTTGTCACTAAACTTTGAAAAAACACACTACATGCAGTTCAGAACTTGTAAGGGGTGTCCCAAGAGTATATGTCTAACATACGATGACAAGAAGATAGAAGAAGTGGACAGTGTTAAATTCTTGGGATTACAGCTTGATAATAAATTCAACTGGGAGGACCACACCACAGAACTGCTGAAGCGTCTTAACAAATCTCTGTTTGCAATGCGAATTTTGTCAGACATAGGGGATATAAAAATGAAAAAGCTGGCATACTATGCTTACTTTCATTCCATAATGTCATATGGGATTATTTTTTGGGGTAATTCATCAAGCCAAGCTAAAGTTTTCCGGGCACAAAAACGTGCAGTGAGAGTTGTATGTGGTGTGAACTCAAGAACATCCTGCAGAAGCCTGTTTAGGGAACTAGGGATACTAACTACTGCTTCCCAATATATTTATTCCTTAATGAAATTTGTCATTAAAAATATATCACTTTTTCAAACCAACAGCTCAATTCATGGAATCAATACTAGAAATAAGAATAATCTTCACAAGGATTTAAAGTCTCTTACTCTTGTACAAAAAGGTGTGCATTATTCAGGAACACACATTTTCAATAACTTGCCAGCAGCCATAAAAATCTTAACAACCAATGAAATTCAGTTTAAGAGAAGCCTAAAGGATTTATTGGTGGCCAACTCCTTCTACTCCATTGATGAATTTCTTAGTAAAACCAACTGATTTGTATATAAGTACAACATAACTTCTGCACAATTTCAGTGCAGTAATGTGTTCATTGAAAATGTGTGTGTGTGTGTGTGTGTGTGTGTGTGTGTGTGTGTTAGTATAATCTAACTTCTGCACCATTTCAGTGCAGTAATGTGTTCATTGTAAATAAGTATTACAGTAGTTGTATTACCTTCTAAATAAATAAAAAACTTTTTTATTTTAAATTCAGTGCATTAGTATTTGTAAAATTACTCTTAGTGTTCATTAAAAAATGACGATCATTCCACTTGGGACCTGTGGAATGGTACATTAGCTTATTTGTTTTAATTGTAAATATTTGTCATGTATTGTTGTTTTTCTGACATGTTCCACATCCTGGAGGACCTCCTCACTACGGATCAATTGGAATGAAAGTAAATCTAATCTAATCTAATTTAAAGGTATTGATGTGTAAGTAAAGCCCTGATCACAGAGATATTGAATACAATATTCAATGAGAAAGTGACATCTGCTGTTGAGTTTTGGGCAAGTTTAAATATTTTCAGAACATTGGCATAAAGTACCCCCACACCCTCAGTATTGTGAGGGTTAATTCCCATCTAGCATATATGGGAGAGATTTATGACAGCACATCCACATGCACCAATGACCACCCTGCATTTGTCAACTGTGCTGGTGGAGGAATATAGTGCCACACTACAAGACCTCCTTACCAAACTTGGGGCCAGCCTGGGAGCGCATTGCAGAGCATGCATTGCCAAATACGGTGGTCACACACCCTATTAAGAAACATGTCCTGCCTTTTGAAATGTCAAGAGTTTTACATACAACTCTATACAGATATTAATTATGATAAATTAATGTTAACATAAAAACTTTGTAAAATAAACTACAATCAACCTAATTGGACATCATGACTGCCTATAGGCTTTTCATCATATAGTTCATAACTGGGAAAGAAAAAAACATACAACACAGAAAATTATCACCAATGAAATAAGCCACAAGCAAGGTGATGTACAGTTAGTAGTAGTAGTAGTAGTTTATTCATCCAGAGACAATTTACATTGCATGGATTTTGTCAAAAAAATACATAGTATATATATACACACATATAGGGTGAACAATACTATACAAAATACAGATGTGCATAGTAGACTACGTAACATCGGACCACATTGAAATAGCATGTACAACTTTGATTATTTACATTGATGTATGAGAAAGACTTTTTATATGGAATACACAGTTGATAGTTAGATATAACACATACAATTCTAGCACTTTTGTACATATTATTTATTTAGATCATAGCAACAGTCAGATAAAAATTACTATTGGCACAGAGTACATAAATATAATTGTTTAGTATGGAGCTATTCCAGGTATTCTTTTACACTATAATAGCAGTTGGTCATTAAAAATTTGAATACTGCTTCTTTAAATGAAGACAATTTTTTTATTTCTTTTATCTTTACCGGTAGTTTGTTATACAATCTACTTCCTTGTATGTTTGTTTGTTTCTGTGCCAAAGCCTTGTTAACTCTTTTTATATGAATGTCATTGCACTTTCTTGTGTTGTAAGTATGTAGATCCGAGTTGGATTGGAAATTGTTAATATTTTGTTTTACATTAATTACGCTTTTCTGTATATAGAGGCACGGTAGGGGTAGAATATTCAGCTGTTTAAATAATTGCTTTGAAGGAGTTAGCCTTGAACTGTTGGTAATTATTCTAACAGCTCGTTTTTGTAGAGTGAAGATGGTTTTGAGATTTTTCTTTCTATGACCCCAGAAGATGAGGCCATAGGTAATAGCAGAATGTATATAAGCAAAGTAAACAGCTCTGCTATATTCCCTACTACATACAAAGCTAATAACACGTAAAGCAAAGCAAGCAGAGCTTAACTTACGTGAGAGATACAGGATATGGGATTTCCAGTCTAAATTTTCATCTATATGTACACCTAAGAATTTTGTGGTAGCAACTCTCACAATTTCGTTATTTTGTATTCTGAGATCTAGATCAGAGTGTGACTTTGCTTTCCTGTAATGGATATAATTAGTTTTAGAGATATTTATGGTTAATTTGTTCACTTCAAACCAATTTTGCAAATATGCTATAACTCTGGTTGCAGATGTTGGCAATACCCGGTTTATGTCAGTTACTACAATGTTTGTGTCATCCGCAAACAGGGTTATATGAGTACCATTTACTGGAATCTTGATATCATTTATGTAAAGAAGAAATAGGAAAGGTCCTAGAACACTCCCCTGCGGTACCCCCATTGGCACAGTCTGAATATCCGATCTGTAAACAATACTTTGGTTTTTACTGTTTGTTGTTGCAATTTCTACTACCTGTTTCCTATTATGGAGATATGACTGAAACCACTTTTTAGCTACTCCTCGTATACCGACATATTCTAATTTGTCTAGCAGGATATCATGTTGGACAGTATCGAATGCCTTTGAGAGGTCCAAATTTATTTCTATTGTGCTGTTGTTCTTATCTAGCCCCGTTACAATATTTTCAATGAATTGGGTGATGGCTGACTCTGTACTCAATCCTTTGCAGAAGCCGTGTTGGTTTACAGACAATAGATTGAATTTCTCGAGGTAATTTGTAATTCTGTTTTTCATGACTGTCTCTATTACTTTTGAAAATACCGATAAAAAAGCTATTGGTCTATAGTTTCCCACTTCATGTATATTGCCCTTTTTATACAATGGTTTTAGTTTTGCAACTTTTAATCGTTGTGGAAAGACACCTTCTGAAAATGATATGTTTATGATGTGTGAGAGTGGGTCTGATATGACACTAGCACATCTCATCATGACTGAGCAAGGTATCTCGTCAATCCCCGAGGACATTTTATTCTTCATTGTTTTTATTATTTGATTAACTTCCAATTTGTTTGTGGGAGGTAGCAATAATGAATTCACACTTTGTTCTTCTGGGATTGATGTTCTACTAATCTTAGGACAATTTTTATGCAGATTGATTGGACTCTTTATGAAGTAGTCATTAACGTAATTTGCTAAAGTACGATTTCAGATTCATATTCAGATTCAGATTCTTTATTAGTCATTCAGCATTGTTACATGCAATAGACTTCGTCAGTTCACTTAACCTATTAATTATACAAAATAAATTTTTACATATTTAAGTTGATATTGGGCATTTCTAAAAATTCTTCTAATGAATAGAATGGATTAGTTAACAAGAAGTTATGAACATTATCTTTAAATAATTTGTTAGGCTTGATTGACCCATTTTTAGACAATTTGTTATATATTTTAATTGCCATATACTTATGACTATTGTTAGTTTTAGCTAATCTATTTTGTGGCAACAGCAGAGAAGTACACGTTCTTGTATAGTAGCCATGCCTTTCATTTGTTACACTTAAAGTAGGTAGTTCAGCAAGTATGTAGTTAACACTGTCAAGAATATATAAATTAATTACTGTTAAAATTCTATATTTAATGAACAATGGTTTACAATGTGTTCTATTATCTACCTTAGCCATTACTCTGATTGCTTTCTTCTGGATCACCATAATTTCATTTATTTTTCTGCTGTTTCCCCAGAGTATTAACCCATACCTTAAAACAGATTGAAAAAAGGCGAAGTATGCTGTCCTTACGTACTCAAATGTCACACAACACATCAGTCTCTTCAACAAATACACTCCAGGAAATTGAAATAAGAACACCGTGAATTCATTGTCCCAGGAAGGGGAAACTTTATTGACACATTCCTGGGGTCAGATACATCACATGATGACACTGACAGAACCACAGGCACATAGACACAGGCAACAGAGCATGCACAATGTCGGCACTAGTACAGTGTATATCCACCTTTCTCAGCAATGCAGGCTGCTATTCTCCCATGGAGACGATCGTAGAGATGCTGGATGTAGTCCTGTGGAATGGCTTGCCATGCCATTTCCACCTGGCGCCTCAGTTGGACCAGCGTTCGTGCTGGACGTGCAGACTGCGTGAGACGACGCTTCATCCAGTCCCAAACATGCTCAATGGGGGACAGATCCGGAGATCTTGCTGGCCAGGGTAGTTGACTTACACCTTGTAGAGCACGTTGGGTGGCACGGGATACATGCGGACGTGCATTGTCCTGTTGGAACAGCAAGTTCCCTTGCCGGTCTAGGAATGGTAGAACGATGGGTTTGATGACGGTTTGGATGTACCGTGCACTATTCAGTGTCCCCTCGACGATCACCAGTGGTGTACGGCCAGTGTAGGAGATCGCTCCCCACACCATGATGCCGGGTGTTGGCCCTGTGTGCCTCGGTCGTATGCAGTCCTGATTGTGGCGCTCACCTGCACGGCGCCAAACACGCATACGACCATCATTGGCACCAAGGCAGAAGCGACTCTCATCGCTGAAGACGACACATCTCCATTCGTCCCTCCATTCACGCCTGTCGCGACACCACTGGAGGCGGGCTGCACGATGTTGGGGCGTGAGCGGAAGACGGCCTAACGGTGTGCGGGACCGTAGCCCAGCTTCATGGAGACGGTTGCGAATGGTCCTCGCCGATACCCCAGGAGCAAGTGTCCCTAATTTGCTGGGAAGTGGCGGTGCGGTCCCCTACGGCACTGCGTAGGATCCTACTGTCTTGGTGTGCATCCGTGCGTCGCTGCGGTCCGGTCCCAGGTCGACGGGCACGTGCACCTTCCGCCGACCACTGGCGACAACATCGATGTACTGTGGAGACCTCACGCCCCACGTGTTGAGCAATTCGGCGGTACGTCCACCCGGCCTCCCGCATGCCCACTATATGCCCTCGCTCCATCAACTGCACATACGGTTCACGTCCACGCTGTTGCAGCATGCTACCAGTGTTAAAGACTGCGATGGAGCTCCGTATGCCACGGCAAACTGGCTGACACTGATGGCGGCGGTGCACAAATGCTGCGCAGCTAGCGCCATTCGACAGCCAACACCGCGGTTCCTGGTGTGTCCGCTGTGCCGTGCGTGTGATCATTGCTTGTACAGCCCTCTCGCAGTGTCCGGAGCAAGTATGGTGGGTCTGACACACCGGTATCAATGTGTTCTTTTTTCCATTTCCAGGAGTGTATATAGCTCTTGACAACCTAACCACTATGTGATCAACATGAGAGTTCCATGTTAGACTGTTGTCAAGTACAATACCTAAAAACTTTGCCTTTTGTTTTCCTATTTTTGTAGTCTTTGAGGGACTGAACCACATATTCTGGGTCTTTTCCTCGTTTAATAGCAGACCATTGGCATTAAACCATGATGTTGCATTTTCTTTTGTGGATTTCATATCACTTACAAGGTTATCAAGTACATGGTTTACAGATAGAAAAGTTGTGTCATCTGCATACATATATGTCTTTACATCTATATTTCCTGGTAAGTCATTTATGTTTACAAGGAAAAGAAGTGGTCCCAATTTAGATCCCTGTGGCACTCCATGTTGAACCTCGAGTATGTTTGAAAGATGACTTCCTGAACTCAACACCTGGTTCCTTTTATTGAGGTATGATTTGATGAGTTTTAAACTTTTGTCAAATATTCCATAGTACTCAAGTTTAGAGAGCAGAAGTGAGTGGTCAACACAGTCAAAAGCTTTGCTCAGATCACATAAGGTTACCTGTGCATGCACATGGTCCTCAAATGCTGCTAGAATGTCTCTGACTAAGAGCTCTATGGCATGTATAGCTGACCTTCCTTTTCTGTAACCAAACTGTGATACACTTAACATACCATTTAGTTCTAGGTACTCATACATCTGCTTATATATTATGCCCTCAAACACTTTTCCTAGTACTGGAATTAGTGAAATTGGTCTGTAGTTTGCAGGATCTGATTTGACACCCTTCTTAAAGACTGGAGTTACCTTGGATAGTTTGAGAGGATCAGGAAAAAACCCTTCTATGAGACACAGGTTTATAGAATATGTTAATGGTGCTGCAATGTAATGTATGATTTCTTTCAATAGATTGTTTGACATATTAAAAATATCTGTACTGTATGAATTTTTCATTTCTTTGACTATTTTAAGAACTTCATGTTGGCATACCTCTTTGAAGTGTTTCAATGATGATCTGGCCCTATTATGATTTAGGTTTGCTCTCTTCAGATAATCTATACATGTTACATTGGGTTTACTGATCAGCTTTTTGATATCATCAGCACAGCTAACAAAATATTTATTGAATGTATCTGCTGGTATTGGGACTGTCTTGTCGAAGTTTCTGACTTCACCTTTAACAGTATTAATTACTGACCAGGCTGTTTTGCATTGGTTTTTACTATTTTTTATGAAATTTGTGTTGTATCTTAGTTTCGCCAATTGCAACTCTTTCTTATACTGTTTCTTAGTGATTTTTTCGAGATCCTTAATTTCATTATAATTGTTTACTTTGGCAAGGCGTTTCAACAGCAGTAGCTTATTTTTTAGATTCTCCAGTTCTTTGGTGTACCAAAATTTACCCTTTCTTGTTTTATGGTATTTCTTTTGAACAAGATGGGCTTTTAAAATATCTGTTAAGTAATTGTGGAATGTTTCATAAACTGTTTGGGCACTGGAATCACAGTTTTGAAATAATTTCTGACTAGCACACCTTGATCATCTTTTAAAACAAAGTCATCTGGATTTCTAACATTTTTGCTTGGGCCTATTTCTTTTTTTACTACATTCCATATAGCTTTTGATTTGTTTGCTGACCCAGCAATTACACTGTCATTGTGCATTGTCTTGGCTTTTTTGATCACCTTCCTGTAAATTTTCTTGTATGTCTTAACATAATCTGTGAAGTGTTCATCTTTGTTATCTTTTTTGAGTTGACTGATATGTTTTAGTGTTTGACTAGATACTCAAATAGCAGGTGTTATCCACTGGCTTGTGTTCCTAGGCATGACATTGATCTTTGTGAGCTTTTTTGGGAAACACATCTCAAATAGGGACATGAATGTTGTAGAAAAAGCATTGGAAGATTCCTCGGTTGTAGTTTGTGCAAAGACATCTTCCCAGGTTTCATTAGCTAACAAATGGATGAAAGTATTTACTTTTTCTGTATAGAAGTGCCTTTTGTATCCCCACTTATATTTTACTGCCTTGGGGATAGAGTAATTTATGTATGTTAATAGTGTATTGTGATCCGAAAGACCTAAGTTTACGTTTAGTGGCTCAGTGATACCATTCTCCATATTTGAGAAAATATTGTTTAAAAGAGAAGATGACAGTTCTGTTATTCTGGTGGCATCTGTAAAGAGTGGTTTCAAGTGGAAACTGCTGAGTATACTCAAAAGCTGTCTTTTTTCATCACTTTCAATTAACAGGTTAATATTAAAATCTCCACATAAACATAATTTCACTTCATTACTATAAAAAGTGTTTAATGCTGCTTCTAGTTTTTTGAAGAATATGTTTTTGTCACCCAGTGGAGATCTATATACTGTAATGACAACTAGTTTTTCACTCTTCTCCTCAGTTTTTAACTCTATGGCACATGATTCAAAATGTTTTTCTATATTTAGATAGTCCAATTCTGTTTTCACTTTGAACTGCAGTCCTACTCTAGAGTAAATGCATACCCCACCATTTTTAAAAACACTTCGGCAATAATGTGTTGCTAAATTAAACTTGCTTATATTTATGAGACTTAATTCACTAGCCTTGCACCAGTGTTCAGATAAACAAATACAAGAGACACCAGCAAGATTATTTAAAGCTACTTCTAGATCTAGTACTTTGTTTCTGAGGCATTGAATATTCTGACACATTATCCTGACTGTTTTGCAAGTATTTTTTCTTTTGTCATTACCTGGTAATGTGCTGCTTTTTCCATAGTAGTTGTGACTTATCTGCAAATTTTCTTGCTGATTTGTCACAATCTTTTCCATTTCTTTGTCTGAAGCCATAAAAAATCCTTATTTAATGATGTAGATGTACCTTGTCTTTGACTCCTCCTTAGGCAGTGTTGTGTTGCTGCAACTGTTGTTGATGGTTTTGTTGCTGCTGCTACTGTTGTTGTTGGTTCAGTTGCTGCTGCTGTTGTTGCTGCTGGTGCTTCTGTGGCCGGAGGTGGTGGTGGTGGTAATTGTAGTGGGTGTGGTGGCGGTGCTGACAGGATTCTTCGTGCTGTTGATTCAGTAGTAGGTTCCTCTGTTGCTACTGTTTTTTGGATGGTCCATTTGCGTGCTGCTTCTGTTTTTGCTGGTGTTTCTGCTATTGGAGATTTATACCATCCCAGTTTAGTGGCTGTCACTTTGTAATTGCATTTAATTGCTTCCCTTATTAAGTTTCCTAACCTGGCCTTTCCATTCCTGTTAAGGTGAAGCCCATGTTTCGTAAAACATTCTCTGTCAAGTGTGCTTGAGTCAATTAATTTCACATTGCTGAATAGCCTACAACTACTTTTAAGTTTCGCATTAATTCTGTGAATTTCCTTATTCACACATGACCATTCAGGTAAATCATGCCTGTGGGTAAAGTTCACCAGTAAAATGTTTGTATTTGACAGTACTAGCAAAAGACTCAAGAGCTGTTTATACATTTTCATAGCATTGTTTTCGTAAATGTCTTTAGCTCCTGCGCAGATTACAACACTGTCCTGCTTGTCATAGTTATATTTTACGATGTTTTCCGTCACTTCTTTGAAACCAGCACCTGGTTTAACCATGCCTGTGACTGTCGTTGATTTACTATTTTCTTGCAGTTCTTGAGAAATTCCTTTGGCTTGACTGTCTCCTAAGACGTCGACTTTTGATTCTTTCTTCTTTGTCACACACGTCGGTTTTTGTTTATTTGTATTTTCACTTTGTTGCAAAACGTTGTATTTGTTTTTATTGCAAAATGTGACAGATTTTACGGAGTTTGTTATTCTTTTAGTGGACAAGGAATTACCTTTTAGCGACACTTTTATCCACTCGGACGTTGTTTCACTGTCTTGCATCACTTCAGTAGCGTTTTGTATATCCTTATTGCAGGCATCACTACTATTCGACAGAACACTGTACCTGCTTTTATCTGTAATTATAATTTCATTTGCTGCCTTTGATGCCTGTCTATCGCTTCCTTTCCGCTTCTCATAACTCACCAGGTTCCCGTTTTGTGGTTTTATTGTTTTATCATTTACAATATGGCGCAACTTCTTCAGCTCACAGTTTTCATAAGTTATATACGAAATCTCACGTCTTAAAACATCTACAACTTTTTGTAAACTTGAAATGCGTTCGTTTAGTTTTTTGATTTCACTTTTACAGTTTACACAGGATTCCTTTTTTACGACAGAACAGTAACTTTTATTCACTCGTTCACTATGCATCACTACACTCGTCGCCATCTTGAAATCATGGCATCTACAAATACTGTCTCTGCCTTTCTTTTAATCTCTAAAATATGGATAGGGTTGATACTGTGTCTCACCCCCTCCCCGTGGAATATTGGCTTAGGTGACAGACTGATCGTAGCGTACCCAAATGTCTAGGTTAGGTACATAGGTGGCAATATGGTTACGAGTCTGTGAATGCAATATAAGTAACAGATTCATCTGTAGCATAGTTTGAGCTTGAAGTTTCCTACTGCAAAAGTGCAGACCAATACTAAGACAATGAAACACACCGTAAATTTGTTTCCTTACCTGCCATAGACTCCAATTCCAGTTTTCTTACCATTTATTTTCCATACATATTTTCCAGATGGAATCCTAATTCCTGCCATTTTGAGCATTTGTAAGCCTCACACACTGTGCACAACACCTCAATAAAGGATATAAGTCCTATCAAGTCTGTTGCAACTAGCTGTCTCAACTCCTTAGGTATCGTACGATATAACGGATCCTGCATGGGTACTGTGGTGTGTTTGCTCTTCTGGCAGACTCTCCGCACTGACAGTACTCTCCTCACTGTCTTTACATGTATTTTAAATAACATAGTGTTCTTAGATTACCATGGTCCAAAGTATATGTGGCACAGGTGAGTATGCCATAATACTCCTGCACTTCAACAGGTCATACATAACCATGGATTGTACCAAATAAAGTATTATAGTAGTTATAATGTTATCCAAATTTCAACACAAGACTTGTGGCTAGAGGCTTCTAATAAGTTGCAGATATAGATTATTATGAAACTTACAATCCAGTGACTAGATTTCAATAAATTCTGCTAGTACTATAAATTTCAGCCTCCAAAAATATCTGTCTTGAGCAATATGATGTCCAAACTGCTTTTCAATACAGAAATTTAGCTGAAAAATTTATTCAAGTCAACCACAAGTTTTCGAAGATGGAACTAAATATGCATGTATATCGAACTGAAACTTCTTTGGCTTGAAACAAGCTACCAGTCGCTGGAAATAACATTTCACAACATTTTTATGCGATCCTGGCACATTAAAACTGTGTGAAGGACTGAGACTCAAATTTGGGACCTGGCCTTTAAGGAGCAAGTGCTCTATCATGAGTGCTACTTCCGCTTGCAAGGTTTGCAGGAAAGCTTCTGTGAAGTTTGGAAGGTAGGAGACAAAGTACTGGCAGAACTGAAGCTGAGGGCGCAGGTCATGAGTCATGCTTGGATAGCTCAGTCAGTAGAGCACTTTACCGCAAAAGGCAAGGTTTCGAATCTCGGTCCGACACACAGTTTTAATCTGCCAGGAAGTTTCATAGCAGTGGACACTCCACTGCAGAGTGAAAGTTCTGGAGTTTTATAAAAGTTTGGGCACCATTTAACATTTTCAGATACATATTATTCAGTAACTAGGACACAAACAGTTAATGCCAAGAGCCAATATGGATTACAGTCTGATAGCTGCTAAGGAGGCTTTTACTACTACATTTTGCTAATAGAACCACGATGATAATTTGACATGTCTAGAAAACTGGGTACCTATTTGGGCCTGAGGGCAGAATGGTTAGCAGATGACTATACTTATTTTTGCATCAAGAAGAATCTATGGACACTATTAAACTTCAGGGTCGAGATTGTCAGCCCAGCAATTATCATCAGGTGTGTGCTGGCACACAAAAGAACAAGTTCAGTCTGCCATACAGGCAAGTTGTCACCTTCAGGCTCACCCCAGGGGGTCCACAACTCTTTTGTGGATATGTGCGTGGCGACCACGGGGCACCGAGCTAATGCAGTTCTCCTTGCTTTCTGGGCTGCCCTACCCCCCTCCCCCATCCCTCCTTGTCCCCAATCATTCCCCCCTCCCCCTGCCTTACCACCCCTTCACACTCCCTCTTCTTAGGAGTAATGTATCGAGCCTTCATCTGGAGACGGATGTTTGAAAACTCCAGGATCCGGTTTCGTTTGTTTTTCTCTATCCTCACACTTTCTTCCTCTATTGGTCTTTCCCTATGTTCACTCTTCTCCTTGCTTTCATGCCCTTACTTCTATCTCTGCCTCATTCTCCTTGCCCTATTCTCCTTGTCTTCTTTTCCATGTCTTACTCTCCGCTTTGACGTTTGAGATTCTTTCTTCTATCCCTCTCTCCCTCTCTCTCTTTCATCTCTTCTTTCCTCCCTGTGCGTGTCTGAAGGCCAACCCATGCGTTCACACAAGTAGCCGGTGACGGGGTAACGCATAATTCCCCGCCCTGGGTAGGCAAGTAAGGCACGCACGTACCCCCTGGTAAACGCCAGGCCCAGGGAGGGGTGATTTCCTGAGCTGTTACCTTCCGAACTTGCCAATTGGTCCCTCCGTCTGCTTCTCAGGAGGTGTGACCTGAGGTGTGGACAATCACCTAAGGCAGGAGTGCCCTCTGAGAGGGCCCCCACAAGGAAGGAGTGTGCCATCGGAGACGCTGGCAGTCATGGGGGATTAATCTGCAATGGATTTATCTTCTTCTTCTTCCCTGTCTTCTGCCCTAAAAAGAAAGCTAGATGAAACTCCTGTTCCGAAAATTCTACCACCAGCACCAAAGTTTCTTGTTGTCACAAGATCTGATGGTCACGATTTCTCAACAGTCAACCCTTTTGTGATTCAGAAGGGTGTAGATGCGGTTGCAGGACCAGTGAAATCTTGTACTCGGTTGCGCAACGGTACCTTGCTGTAGGACCAAAAATTACTTCAAGCCACTCTCTTACACACATTTCCTGTATGGGTGGAGGCCCACCACACCTTGAATTCATTGTGTGACGTGGTGTATACCAGGTCACTTGACGGACTGACCAATGAGGAGATTCTCTCTTTCTTCTCTGATCAGGGAGTGACGTCCGTCCATTGGGTCATGAAAAGGGTCGACAAGGATCTCATATCAACCCGAACCATATTCCTGACATTCGACAATGTGCATTTCCCTTCACGAATTAAAGCGGGTTATGAGATCATTTCTGTTTGGCCGTATGTACCCACCCGTACAAGGTGTTACCAATGTCAGCGGTTTAACCATACACGGCAGTCTTGTTCAAGTGCGGCTAAATGCGTTACCTGTGGCAGGGATGCCCATGAGGGTGACTGTCCACCTCCATCCCCTTGTTGCATCAACTGTATGGGCGACCATGCTGCCCTCCTCTCGCGACTGCCCCGTCTACAAAGATGAGAAAAGTATACAGGAAATTCAAGTGAAAGAGAAGGTGTCGACCTCAGCTGCTCGCAAGTTATTCAATAGCAGCAGACCTTCAAAAAAGAACCGACACACGAAGATTTCTTGCGTACACAAACTTCACAGCCATCAACTGCTCTTTCAACAAAACGTAATTCTTCAAAGAAGGCTCATAAGAAAAAAGAGTTCTCCATCTCCGCTGAGGCGCATTTCTTCTCCTGCGCGACCAAGCGGTTGCCGTCCCTGGCCATCTTCAGTTTCGCCAAGCCGCACCGCTAGTGGCCGATCATCTGGCCTTTCACTGACGGAGGAAGCTGCCCCTCCTGACCAGCTCAGGAAGGTGGCAGACGCAACTGTTGAGTTGATGGACCATGACTCACCACCTATCGATTGCAGCAGCAGTGCTCCCTCGAAGCCAGGTCCTCAGCGGCCATCGAGGAGACTCTTTCTTGTTTCTTCTTTTTCATTTCGTTTTCATAATGGCAGTTCTTCAATGGAATATTTGCGGCATTCGGTCCAACTGAGAGGAACTAAAATTGCTCCTTCGAATGCACTGCCCACTTGTCGTAGGTCTCCAAGAAACGAAGTTACGCCCATGCGATCGTATTGGCCTGGCACAGTATACCTCTGTGCGTTTTGACGTACCCCCCTGTGGCATGTATTCTGGCTCATGGAGGGGTCATGTTGCTGGTTCGGGATTATGTCTACTACGATACAATCACATTGCACGCAGATCTGCAGGCAGTTACCGTCCGAATTACTCTCCCCACTTTCACAACTTCCATTTGCACTGTTTACACTCCATCATCGTCTGCCTTTACTAGGGCAGACATGATACAACTGATTGCTCAGCTTCCTACACCATTTTTGTTGATTGGAGACTTTAATGCCCACCATACCCTTTGGGGCTTTCCAGCATCCTGCCCGAGAGGCTCCCTCTTGGCAGACCTTTTCAACCACCTCAATCTAGTCTGCTTAAATACCGGTGCACCTACCTTCCTTTCGGACGCAATGCATACCTATTCCCACTTGGACCTCTCCATATCCATTATCCAACTTGCATGTCGATTCAAGTGGTATGCACTGTCTGACACATACTCGAGCGACTACTTCCCCTGCGTAATCCATCTCCTGCATCACAACTTTTCTCCATGTTCCACTAGCTGGAACATCTCCAAAGCCGACTGGGGGTTTTCATCTCCCTGGTGACCTTCCATGATCAAAGCTTCTCCAGCTGCGATAGTCAGGTCGCATACCTGTATCAGTTACAAACAACTCCGTGCTCAATGTTGTCGTGTTATCAAAGAAAGCAAAAAGGCTTGCTGGGCGGCTTTCATCAGCTCATTCAACAGTTTTACTCCTCCTTCGGTTGTCTGTGGTGGCCTGCGCTGGCTATCTGGCACCAAGGTCCACTCCCCGATTTCTGGCCTGACTGTAGTGAATGAAGTCTCTGTGGATCCTGAGGATGTCTCAAATGCCTTTGGCCACTTTTTGTGGAGGTTTCGAGCTCTGCCCATTACCACCCTGGCTTCCTCCCCCAAAAACAAGCAGAGGAGGCACGGCCACCTTCTTTCCAGTCTTTGGATCGTGAAAGTTACAATGCCACCTTCACCATGCGGGAACTCGGGCACTCACCCGGTCCCGATCCTCTGCTCCGGGGCCTGATGGTATCCATATTCAGATGCTGCAGAACCCTTCTCCTGCAGGTAAAGGCTTTCTTCTTTGCACCTATAATCGCATCTGGACTGAGGGTCATGTTCCCACACACTGGCGTGAAGCAATTGTTGTTCCCATACCCAAACCAGGAAAGGACAAACACCTTCCTTCCAGTTATCACCCCATCTCCCTTATCAACTGCGTCTGCAAGGTGATGGAGCATATGGTAAATTCTTGATTGGTTTCGCTCCTTGAATCTCGACGCCTCCTTACCAATGTCCAATGTGGCTTTCGTAGGCGCCACTCTGCTTTTGACCACCTAGTTACCTTGTCGACCTTCATTATGAATAACTTTTTGTGTAAGCGCCAGACAGTGGCTGTGTTTGGAGAAGGCTTATGACACCTGTTGGAGGGCGGGCATTCTCCGCACCATGCACACTTCGGGCTTTCGCGATCACCTCCCTCTTTTTATTAATGCATTTTTAATGGATTGAATGTTCAGGGTATGCGTGGGTTCTGTTTTGTCAGATGCCTTTTGCCAGGAGAATGGGGTGCTCCAGGGCTCCGTTTTGAGCATGGCCCCTCAATCCAATAATGGATTGCCTCCCAGCTGACGTTTCAGGCTCCCTTATTGTGGATGACTTTACGATCTACTGCAGCGCTCGGAGAACATGTCTCCTGGAGCGCTGTCTTCAGCGTTGTCTAGACCATCTATATTCCAGGAGTGTCACTAACGGTTTCTGTTTTTTCTGCTGAGAAAAGGGTCTGTATGAACTTCTGCCGTTACAAATAGTTTCTTCCACCATCCTTACATCTTGGACCCATTGCTCTCTCATTTTTAGGTCTTACATTTGACAGGAACCTTTGCTGGTCTCCACAAGTGTCTTACCTGGCTCCTCGTTGTAGCCATTCCCTAAATGTCCCCCATGTTCTCAGCAGTACGTCATGGGAAGCAGATCGAATGGTCCTGCTTCGCTTACATCGGTCCATTGTCCGATCAAAGCTGGATTATGGGAGCTTTGTCTACTTTTCTGCCTGGTCATCCATCTTACACCGTCTAAACTCTGTCCACCATTGGGGGTTACGTCTGGCGACTGGAGCATTCTACACCAGCCCTGTTGAGAGTCTGTATGCCGAAGCTGCCGCATTACCGCTAAACTACTGGCGCAATATGTTGCTTTGTCGGTACGTCTGCCGACTGATGTCAATGCCCGACCACCCGTCATATTTCTTCTTTTTTGACGACTCTCTCGACCGCCAATATGGGCTGTATGTATCTGCCCTGTTACCTCCTGGAGTTCGGTTTCATCGCCTGCTTCAGCAACTTGATTTTACCCTCCCTATGACTTTTCGAGTGGGTGAGAGCCCGACGCCACCTTGGCTCCAGGCTCAAGTTCGCATTCACCTTGAACTCAGCTCACTCCCAAAGGAGAGGACCGCGGATTCGATATACCACTCGAGGTTTGTCAAACTTCGTCTGAGGCTCACTAATAACATCCTTATTTACACAGATGGCTCCAAGACTACTGCTGGTGTCGGATGTGCCTTTGTCGTTGAGGATGATACCTTTCAATACCTGCTCCTTTACCAGTGTTCAAGCTTTACAGCTGAGCTTTTTGCTCTCTATCAGGTTTTTCAGTATATCCGCTGCCATCATCATTCTCCCTATGCCATCTGCTCTGATTCTTTGAGCGCCATTCATAGTCTCTGTGACCCATATTTGGACCAGCCTCTCGTGCAACGAATTCAACGGTCCCTTCAGTCGCTACCTGATACTGGCGCTCGTGTCCTTTTTTTGTGGATTCCTGGCCACGTTGGTGTGCCTGGGAACAAAGCTGCTGATGCTGTGGCCAAGGCTGCTGTCCTCCTGCCTCAGACGGCTTCCTTTTGTGTCCCATCAGCTGTGTTAGTGGGGTTCTTTGTCGGCACTTTCATCGTTGTGGCATGAGGCTTGGTCCTCTCTCCATGAAATTAAGCTTAGGGCCATTAAACTGATTCCGACATCTTGGACGACCCTCTCACGCCCTTCCTGGCGAGAGGAGGTCATTTTGGCCAGGTTGCGGTTTGGGCATTGCTGATTTAGCCACCGCTACCTGTTGTCCTGTGACCCCACCCCGCATTGCACCTGTAGTCATCCATTGACGGTGCGCCATGTTTTATTGTCCTGTCCCCATTTATTCACTCTCATGTTGTCCTGTGTCTGCCGTCTACCTTACAGGAACTTTTAGCTGATGGTGCTCGAGCAGCTGCTCGTGTCCTTCGTTTTATTACATTGACAGACTTGTCCAAAGAGTTCTAACTCTTTTATTTTGTTTATCTGTGTCTTTGTAAGTACTTTCTGGTGTTGCCCCCTTGCGTTTTTCTATGCTATTAGTGCACTAACATTTGTGATGTGGAAACTAGGAAATTCACAACTGGTATGTTAGTGACCCAGAGTTCGACAAAACAAAAAGCAGTGATGCTCTCTATGAATGATGTCAAATACATTATACTCAACCAAATTGTGAGATAAACTGTTTGAGTTTAGAGTTTGCACAAGGACATGGCTGTATTTACAATTTAAGTACAGTGAAATAAAAACTAATACTTTCACCAAAGACATAAACATATTGATGTGTGAAACCATTTTGTGTGAAACAAGTACAAAGTGAATGAATATGTACTGGAACAAATTTTATCCAATGACCAGCAGGCTAATTCACCAACAAAACCAGTATCAAAGATGCCACATCAAAAACACAGGAAGATGCTGAACATTCTAAGCATTTAGGACATTTGTAAGAGACTTCTAAACATATTAGAAAAAAAATTCGGTCCTCCAAGTGGGAGTGCTAATAATACGTAGATACAGGACAAATTTGTTTTTAACAGAGCTTCAATGATATCTTTGGTTGTTTTAATTTTTGGGTTGGTTCTCATAAAAATCTTTGCACCTACTTTGTGTCTTACTGTAACTATATTCTGTGTTGTATATGTTCCAGTGCTTGTGTGTTTATCAAAAAAAAAAAAAAAAAAAAAAAAAAAAAATCCAAGTTCATTATATTTGATTTGTTACTTGTTGAGATTTGTTGGATGTGTTTTGAACATTTTTGTCCACTATTTTTGGAATGCGACTTGTACGAAATGATTTAGTGAGACCATGGAAAACCTAAATCAGATCTGCTGGACAGAGAAAACTCATTCATTTTGAATATGAGGTTATTGTCTTAACAGCTGTACTCTCTCATGTGTTTAATCCCTACTGTACAATGTTCTTTGATTTACAGACAATTTGTACCAGGTAACTTACATTATAAAACATAGTTCTGTACTGCAATATGACATGCACTAAGAACTCCCACTGGTGAGTCCTGGACCACAGGCATGGTGCTATGCCCCTCACACTGCCTCTTGTCTATTCAGAATACTGATTCCTGGCCCATAAACTTGCAACTATGCCCAGACCATGTCTTCATATCTTACCCTCAGTTCACGTGAAAAACAGAGTCAGCTTGTTATCCACCACCTCCCCTCTCCACCCACCCTCCTCACAACAATGAGTGAGATGTTTAGCTTTAAGTTCAGGAGAATGACAGTACATGACTGTTACACACTATAGATCTTGTCATGACTTTCTTGTAAAAGCATTAGATTGTGACCATGTGATGTGACAGGACGTTGTTATTGTTCCCTTCCACTTTTAACCACTACTCTGAGTTCTCTAAGTAAACTTTATTAATGTATTATACATTATTTATGAAAATATGTTTTAGCTGCCTTTTTAAGCAGATGCATTTTAGTAATCGTTTTCGTCACCTTGGGCAATTAATTATACAGTATTATCCCTAGATATGGAACGATTTAGTGAGTTTCCTGTTCATTTTTCCTTGGTAAATTTAAGTCCAAATCGACTCTTGTTCCATGAATATGTACACCACTTTAGTGAAATATTTCACTATGTTTCCCTTATTTGCACACCAGGTTGCTAGATGTGCTCATTTGAAGTAGTATGGATATTCATTTTTTAAAATATTTCTTTCAGTGACTCCAACTGCTGTTCGGCCACAAGTTGACACTTTTTGTTGGTATTTCCAGTAGCATAGAACATCAGTACTAATTGGAAGATATTCATTTGTCCCTGAACACTTCCATTATTTCCACATGTCATATTTGTTTTCAAGTAAGCAAAAAGCACTGCAGGAAGGAGTTTGTGCTGCCTTCCTCCTCTCTGATACTCTCCCCTATGCAGTCCAAATAAAAGGTAAGGCATGCCTCTAGCCATACTCGACAGCCACCATGTGAAGCATCAACTAGTTATGACCAATGAGTAGTTCTTCTAGCTATTCTTCTTATGGCTTTTTCCCATCCTTTAAAAAAATTGGCCATATTTTGTGCCTTTGATGCCCAGAAAAAATCCCATAGCTAAGAACTGAGTGTATAAAGGTACAATAGGTCACCACAAAATGTTGGCTATCAAAAACTACTGAAAAGACACTAAGGCAGGCCTGGACAATTAGTGCTCTGCAAGTGCGAGCACTTTGTGCTTTCTAACTTTCCTTCACTTGTAGCCTTCAGCATAGAGGGAGGGAAAGCTGGCAATAGCTTTAAAATGCCCTTATGAGCAGTGACCCCATCATAATAATAGCATACATACAGGTACGGTTCTCTGTCAAAACGGGAGAGGTACCATACTAGTCCTGACCCAGCACATGCTGGATACAGGGTACCATAATGGATGGGTGGACTGTTAAACAAAATACGAAACATGTATGTTGCTGATGTCACAGTGTTCCAGCAATGCCTCTACTGTGACTATCTGCATACATTATAACGTCATTTGTCTTCAAAGGGATGTTAATATGTAGAATGAAAATTTGGCAAGAGAAGCAACTTTGAAGCACTAAGATCATGAAAAAATCAAAATAAATTTTTGTTAGGTAGATATCACTGTTAATTATTCAAGTTAATAGATGAGACACTAACAAGAGACAGAAATTTATATTGTAACTGAAAGGTTTCTATCACAGTTTATACAGGTCAATAGATGAATCAGAAACACAGTTAGCTAGTAATAGAAATAGTGACACTCCAGTATTCCAATAAGGTGTAAACCCATTTAAAGCATGAAATAAAGGAACAAGCCTGGAGATGACATTGGTTTAGAACTGTATTTACAGCCACAGTAATTGTCATAAGGAATATTTCACTAGGTATAGGTCAAAATCATGAATCAAATGGGGGCTTAAGAAACAAAGAAATGAGCAAAACTGCTTCAGAGACATCTGCTGATGGAACCTTACAGTAATAGTGAGAGAAGCAGCTTTTGTAGCATGTGCAACCTTATACTGGCTTCTTTTTGTCTCATTATTAATGTCAGTTATAGCCCACACAAAGAAATTACATATCGGTACTGGTGTTAATATTTATTGGGAAAACACTTTCTAATATTCTACAAAATTATATTTATTCAGTCCTAAACCAGCTTTTAGGTTCTTAGGCCATGTAAGACAGGCCTGGACAAACAGTGGTCTGCAAGTGTGAGCCACCTCCTATTGTCACCTGCAGATGACCAAAGAAGCTAATAGCCAGTTCATGACCAGATAAATATAATTTTGCAAAACCTTAGGCAGTATTGTTGAATTTAATGTTAGTATCATGTCCTGTCACAGCACCAATGGAAAATTCAGCTAATTTTATTGACATTGTTGGTTGTCAGTGGACTGACTGTACAATTACAATTCATCATGGCTCATAATAGTTCAGAAATGAATGACCAAGCAAATTTATAAAAAGTTTTCCTATGTTGTAATATTAAATCTCATTCTTTTGTGAAGCTTCTATCATTTTTTTTTTGAAGCTGACAGTTCATCTCTCTTTGCTGTATCTATGTTACATTTTTCTAATTTTTCTCTTTATACAGTGGATGATCCAATAAAGTTTGATTTCTTCACTTTTCTCTTGGTAATAAAGGCACTAAAAACTAAAAATTAAGTTATATTATTACCAACTTTATTAGTTCTATTTTTCTACATTTGTTTTTACAGTTCTACTTTGAACATGCATTTTCAGGTGAATCATTTCCTTCACTGACTCGACCAACTTCACGCCATTTCCACTTGGATCCCTACTTGTTACTGTTGGCCCGGGTCTTGCCATTATCTGTCACTAGTTTTTCCAATATCTTTCCAACTGCAAACCCACCATCTCATTCCTTATACATGTGACTGACACCATCCTCATACACAATAATATTTCCTTTTAGGGGAATATACACACAAAAATCTATGACATGGCCATGGGGATCCTCACGGTACTTTCCTAAGCCAACTTGTTTATGGGTCATTTATGGGAAACCTTACTAGTCTCGAAAGATCCCAAACCCCTTTTATGGTTCACATTCATATTTTCACAATCTTGACCCAGGGCCAAGAAACCCTGTCCCCACTCCTCCACAGGCTCAACATCTTTTCTACCATCAGCTCCATGTGTCCATTTTCCTGGACATCGATCTTCACCTCTCTGATGGCTCCAGCATAACTTCTGTTCAAATCAAGCCAACTATACATCAACACTACCTATTTTGATAGCTTTTATCCCTTACACAGCAAGTGCCTTAATAAAGTCCTCACAGACAGGCAGTATTTTCCAAGCCTAGTCTGACAGATTTCCTATGTCATATCATGCATACTGCTAATTCTCTGGCCAACCTCAGGAACCAGCTGCAAAGAGCACCACCTTCATCATCTAGTATCATCCTGGACTGCAATGATTGGACACTATCCTTCACAAGGCCTTCAACTATTTATCACTTCCTGCAAATTAATAACATTCTGTCCATAATCCTTCCCATCCATACCAGTGCAATATTTTTTTGCACTCCCAATTTATGCAATATACTGTTTCATTCTTATACCACACATATCACTAATCCCTTGCCCCTGTTGTAAGGAACTTGTCTCATAAACGAATCCACCGAATCATATTCCAGCTCCATCACAGTCTTGCCCTAGAGTTTCTTGCCCTATTCTTTCTTATGAAAACAGTCATGTCGTATACCATCTTTCTCTTTTCTGTGCACAGCATTTCATGTGAGTATGATCATCATCCAGCTTTTCACACAAATGAAGACTGCCAAGCTGTTACAGGCAAGAGCAAAGGTGGGCAACCAGTGGCAGAATATACTGCTAAGCACAACATGGTCAATTACAATGGCTGCTCCACAACCTGACCCATCTGGATCTTACCCCTCCACCAACAATAGGTTCTCTGAATTTCACAGAAGGGATTGACCTTGCGACACAGTCTTCAGTCCCATAATCATACTGGCCTCAATTATTTCTAATAGTCTACCCCTACTTCTATGCCTAACATTGACTTCACTAATTTTGCATACAGACTGTCTTCCCTTGAGTCTCCTTCTTCCTTTGTTCTGTCTGTGTCTCCTAATTCACTCCTGCACATCATAATGTGGTGTGAAAACCTCACCCTGACTGCAGTCAGATCAAGCTCACTGGTGCCACATTCATATCCCACATACTTCCTGCCTTTCTGTGGCAGCTGTCAGCTGCCCATTCCCAAACTCCATTCCTGCTGCTCATCTCCTTTTTCCCCTCATACACCTCTGACAGACCTCCTGACCCCAGTTGTTACATTCCTCCAGGAATTTACATATGAATGGGTGTAAGATTCCCTCATTTTCTGATGGTACAACAGTTACTGAGTGTTTACAATGGTGAAGCACTGTAGTACACTGTTAACACAGTTCAGAAGCAAATCAGTAGAAGATGTACTATAAACAGATAATTATGGATGACAGGAAGACTATCATTACATATTTTTATACATGCCTAACAAGATATTGTATAAACCAATTGCTCTTCTTAAACATAATAAAATATTTGGACGTGTGACTCTAAGAAGATCCAAAATGAGTTTAATATATTAAATGTGTTCATGATAATTTAAGTAAAGGGTGTTATATTAATAACTCTGAAACCCTGTACTTCATTTATCAGGCCTAGGCACATTATGTGCTCCCACAGGATGCTCAAGCTGCATGAGTGTAGTCAATTCTGCTGAGTGCTACAGCTGTGCTATTCAAACCAGCGGTGAGTTATTTGATTTGATTTGATTTATTTCATGTTCCATAGGTCCCACTGTGTTGGATACACCAGGACGTGGAACGAATCACTTTTTTACAAATACAATCCGATAATCTAATAGCATATACAGAAATTTGAGTACATAATTACATAAAAATGTATACAGTAAATTCTTTGGGCAGCAATACAGAAAAAGAAAATACATATTTTCTTAGAATCATTAAAACACTACAGAAAACAGATACAGAGTCCACACAGATACAGAGCTCAGGTTAAATAACATTGTTAGTGGCATTATGTCAACTTGTATTACATAATATTAAAATATTACAATTTATTTAGTTAAAAATTCATCTAGACTGTAAAAAGCTTTTTCTAGCAGAAATATCTTTAGTGCTTTCTTAAACTTACTCTTGTTATGAATCTCTGTCTTTATTTCAGGAGGAAGAGCATTGAAGAGTTTGGTTCCAGTGTAGTGGACACCCTTTTGCGCCAAGCTCAAATTTTTGAGCTCGCTGTGTATGTCATTCTTCCTCCATGTGTTATGCTCATGATAATTACTGTTTGGTTGAAATATCTCTATATTTTTACAAACAAAACACATGAGAGAAAAAAATATATTGGAATGCAGTTGTGTATATTTTAAGTTTACGAAAATTATTTCTGCACTAGTCTCTTGGGCGCAATCCACATATAATTCCTAAAGCTCGTTTCTGTGCAATGAACTCAATGAGAGAATGAAAATAGCCATAGTATGCCACTTTTGCAGTGTTAGATTCAACACATGTAGTGACAACCCGTAAAGCATAGGTAGCAGAGCTAAGCCTCTTACAGAGATCAATAATATGTGAAGACCAGTTCATTTTCTTGTCAATGTGCACTCCAAGAAATTTTGTTGTTTCCATTCTTTCTATTGGTTGATTACCACATGTCACACTTATGTCTCTCTCTTTTTCTGTTTTTGTACAGAATTGAGTAAAGCTGGTCTTACTGGAATTTAATGAGAGACCATTCACCTTGAACCAATTAACCACATCTGGGAGTATGTGATTCATGAGTTCCTCAAGATTGTTGTCTGTTCTACTGCTCATAAAAATTGTGGTATCATCAGCAAATAATGTAAATTAACGTGGCAGGCTTGTACATGATGGTAGATCATTTATAAAAATCAGGAATAATAGTGGCCCCAGAATTGAGCCCTGAGGCACTCCACATGTAATGGAACTCCATTCATAATCTGAGTAAGTGTCACATACTCCACCCGAGCTATTCAAGATGGCTTTTTGTTTTCTGTCTTGGAGGTATGACTGTAGCCAATTGCCTGCAACACCACTTATTCCTACTAATTTTGCTTTTTGCAAGAGAATCTGGTGATTAACACAGTCAAACGCTTTGGATAGATCACAGAAAACACCATAGAGGGGCTTCACAATGTCATACTTAAGTCTACTGGGAACAACACCTTTCTGATGGGAAGCATTGAAAATATGACAGAGAATGTCCCTTATCCACACACAAGAATATTTCAATAAATTGCTAGATATATTATCAACCCCTGTAGAGTTTGTACTATTTACATACATGATGATTTTTTGAATTTCTTCTACAGTGATAGGATGAAGGTGCATTTCTGAAATTGTGTTTGAATATACTGCTTGACAAAGAGTTAAGGCTTCGTCAACATAGGGCTTGCAACCAATCTGTTGAGTTACTGATATGAAGTGTTTATTAAAAATCTCAGCCACCGTTTTGGGGTTATCTACTAGGGTACATTCATATCTGATTTTATTTACATCTTTTTTGCTTATTGTATCTCTTCCTGTTTCTTTTTTTACAATGCTCCAAATTGTTTTTATTTTATTATTGGAATTATCTATTTTCTTCTCATAATAAAGGGCTTTTGATTTCCATATTAGTTTCTTCAAAAATTTTACAGTATAATCTATAAGGTTCCCATTTTTCTACATCTTTACAGAATCTTATTGCAGCATAAGTTTCCCTTTTGGTTTTGCATGATTGTTTTATACCTTTTGTAATCCAAGGCTAATTTGCAGAACTGGAAGAACTGTTTCTGACCCATTTCTTGGGAAATATTTCTTCAAAAAGAGCACAGAATTCATTTATAAAACAGTTAAAATTAGTATCAACATCATCATAGCTGTATACTAAAGACCAATCCATTTGTTGCAACATGTGTTTGAAAGTTCCTTTTGCCTCTTCATTCATTACTCTTATGAATTTCCATTGAGGAAATTCTTTTTTGAACAGATTAATGTCATAAAGAGTGAAAATTTGTCCATCATGATCTGAAAGCCCACTTATAACCTGCCTGACAGTATAATTCTGATGTCTACTTACATCTAAAAATATGTTGTCTATCATAGTTTGGCACTCGGATATAATTCTTGTTGGGAAGTTTATTCTGATGTCAGATGATTTAAGGTCATCACAATCTCAAAGTCAATTTTATTCTTATTTTTTGTCATAAAGTTTATATTGAAATCACCTAAAACTACAATATCCTTTGCCTTTGAAAGTAACTCTGACAGGAGGAGTTCCATTGAATGCAGAAAAGTTTTTATGTCACCTGAAGGAGCCCTGTAGACAGCCAACACTATTATTGGGTAGAATTTAGTTATTATTTATGTGGCACATGCCTCAAATTTTTGTTCCACACAATATTTCTTAATATGACTATTATTGGGTAGAATTTAGTTATTATTTCTGAGGCACCTAAATAGTTTGGACAAGAAGAGAATAGAAGCTTTCAAAATGTGGTGCTACAGAAGAATGCTGAAGATGAGGTGGGTAGATCACATAATTAATGAGGAAGTATTGAATAGGATTGGGGAGAAGAGAAGTTTGTCGCTCAACTTGACTAGAAGGAGGGATCGGTTGGTAGGACATGTTCTGAGGCATCAAGGGATCACCAATTTAGTATTTGAGGGCAGCGTGGTTGGTAAAAATCATAGAAGGAGACCAAGAGTTGAATACTCTAAGCAGATTCAGAAGGCTGTAGGTTGCAGTAGGTACTGGGGGATGAAGAAGCTTGCACAGGATAGAGTAGCATGTAGAGCTGCATCAAACCACTCTCAGGACTGAAAACAACAACAACAATGCCTCAAATTGTTGTTCCATGCAATATTTCTTAATATCTATAGCTTTGTATGCTACACCATCCTTAACATAAATTGCTACTCCACCTTTGTCTTTACTTTCCCTACAGTAGTATGTTACTAAACTACAACTTGTTATAGATGGCAAGGCACATTTATGAGTAACATGGTGCTCAGTTATGCACAAAATCTGAGCATTATTAATACTGTCCTTTTCACTAATGTTAATAAAAAGTTGATCTGTTTTGTGTAAGAGGCCCCTTATATTTTGATGAAAGAAAGAGATGTCTTCCTCTTGCTTTTTCATTCTATTAGTGTTGTTACCTGACTGAGAATCCATTGGAGTCTGTCTTGAGACAGGAGAGAGGAGACACTTGACACTACCTACTATTAGGTGGATTTTTACTGAAGAAAACACATGCAGGAGACTTAGGAAGACATTTTTGCAACACAGTGCTGCTACTGCTAAGAGATGAATACTGCAGCATATTTTTATAAGCAGGAATATTCCATGTGTGTCTATTTCCAACGTTATATTTTTATGCCAAAGTAATGACTTTATTACCTGATTAAATAAATAAATTAGATACACTAATACAGCTAGCACAATGAAAAAAATCATTACATATTGGTATTCAACATTTCATTTTGATGTTCCAAAACTTATATGGATTTCTGGCTTAAAATATGTAATATATCTGGAACTATGATTTATGTTATAGTTCAACACACAGAGCATTACAGATTAAAATCTGTTAAACCCAAATTTTGGTGAGACTTTGTCAATTTCATAAGAGAAGAAGAGATGGTAGGACACACTGCTGGACCAAACATTAAAATAATTTAGCAGCTTGTCTGTGCAGTTGAGAATATTGCTGACTGGGTAAAATTTTATAAAAGTCTTGTAAATTCCTACATTGGACAAACAGGCCTTTGGGTTGGGTGCTCCACTGTGTGTCTATCACCTCAAGTTAAGTCAGAAGTAATGGAGTTCATTAGCAATGAAAACTGAAGATGTTCTGACAATTAAATAAAAATCTGTCTTCAGTCACTCAAAGTCTTGTAATCTCTTTGAGTACTCTTTATGAAATATTTTGAATTACAGAAACACATTCAGCTATATCTGATCCACAAATGACTGCCTAGACTTCTGGGAATTGTTTCATGTCATAAATGTGAAACTGATTTTTGCACAGGATTAATTTTTTTTAGCATGAATCTTCTCTGCCATGTGCCTTACCAAATGATTCTCCTCTTATGTTAAGACACTTACTGAAGCCAGACCCAATATACGAAGTCAACAATAAAGGACTTTCGTCACTGCTCTGCTTATCTTGAATTCAGGTTTATTCCCTAAAGCCACTTTCAGTTCAGCCACCATTCACTGTTGTTTGTCAGAAAACAAGTGCATTATATCCTCTTTGTGGTTGGAGTTGTAATGACATTCCAATAAATTTTTTCTAGCTCATAATAGTATGCATGGCCTTTAAATGATATGGGCATTGATTGAATGGCTTTTCCACTGTTTGTGTGTGTGTGTGTGTGTGTGTGTGTGTGTGTGTGTGTGTGTGTGTGTGTGTGTGTGTGTGTGCAGAGACAACACATTGCTGCTAATGTAAAATGTAAACCTAATTTAATCCACATAGTACTACCAGCAAACTGCTTGGGGTCTGACGAGGTGACTGTCCAGTTGCAGCTGCCTTCATTTTCTTCTTCCTCCTTGTACCTTTCAGACAGCCCCATTCACCACTATGCTCAAAGCACTAGGCAATATGGTGGCTGGTGTGGCCGGAACACTAGTGGTTGTGGAGCACTGTTTGGACAGGCCTGCTCTGTATGCTTTAGATACATGTGGACCACATGAATTAGCTAAGACAGTTTCTACTGATTCTAGTTATCAGTGATGATGAAATTATTTCATAAGGGCTATTGCCTTAAAACTCAAATTGGCTACAGAATGTCCGTGTGTTTTAATCAAAGCTATTTATATCTATGGGCCCATCACACCATTATTTCAGGAGTGTGTAGATGACTACAATGATTACCATATAAGTGTTTGCTTTATTGTCTACTCAATGTTGGCAGCTACTTATAATTACTTTTTCAATCTTTTAAACTTTTCAGTTTCTATGGAACCACCTCAAACAAACCTTTTTAGAATGAATCACAAAATTCATATTTCACAGGACACTACTTTGCAAGTAACACATAAAAACAACAATTTGTGGTTATTTTTATTTTGTCAATGACAGATTTATTAAAGGAGGTTACCCATACACAACTCTGGGTATGATATTCACTCAACAAATAATGATAGGACTAGCAGTACCAACTAACAATTCATATCCAGTCCACAGACAGTGTGTACAACCAAATTCCACAGGAAATGCAAGTATTCCTCCATTAGATTCTTGGAAAGGCCAATGAATCACTGCGAATTTCTTTTCAGAAGTGTAATCATACTTGCATCCAAGGAGAGAGCTGAACTGCCAGCATCTGACAGTAGAGCAATTTATCTCAGGCCCCAGAAGGTATGGCCACTTAAATGTGGCAGAGGTAGTTTAAAATTTCCTGGAGGTACCTCCTGTGCCATACAACCATACTCTGCCCTTGAAGCTGCAGAATACTGACCATTAAATATTTATGAGTTTTGTTGGTATAATGATTGAAGACAGCAAGGTGGGGGTTGTTTGGCTAAACTGGAGGGAGATATTTAGCCATATCCATGTGTTCTATGATGCAGAACTACCCTTGTGATGTAGTAATGCACTGACAAGAGAGTTGAGATTCTGATACGTGGACTTCTGGTGTAACGGTGGCTGAAAGCTGAGAATCAGTGTTCATAGTTTTGAGTACAGATGATACAGCCTTTTGTGTGTCCTCAGGGAAAGTTTGCTTATTAGGTGAGGTTGTTGTGTGTGGTGTTACTTTTGGACAGTGCTGCCACTTCCATTTGCCGTCTGTTGACATATAAGGGTGCACTTTGAAGTACTGATTGGGATTTCTCTGACAGCAGTCCTCACCATGAAGACTACAGCCTTATGTTTAATGCTGTGTGCAAGTCCATTGTAGTATGTGGACAAAGTTGACTCTGGTCGTGAAACCATTTGCTGTTGGCTGTTATCACTGTCTAGAGATATTAATCTTGTTTATGGGTAATAGTGGCTGGTTAGCAGTGAGATAAGAGCCTCAACTCCTAGGCCCAGATATGGTTGCCAGGACAAGAGTGGGTATGGTGGCACCTTGCTGGTAGTGTGGGGTAAAGTGTGGTCCATTGTCTTTGACACTGGATTGGAAGGCCATCAATTGGTAGGCTTTCATTATAGCTTCAGGATGATATATGGGAAATCTGAGAAAACATTGAAGACTCTCAGCAACAGGTGTTTGAGGAAAGGGCTAGCAAAACTGAGATGGGAATGTTCCCAAGGACGATGTGGTGCGGGATATTATGTGAAACACTGAGGCAGTGTGATCTGATGAAAGGTGCACTGGCGGCAGTTGTGGACTGTGGTTTTGATGTCATTGCAATGGCATGCCGATTTTTTAGTATGTACAGTCCTCCATTGACTTTAACGTAGATTCTGCTGAAATTATGGTTAGATGATTGTAGGGGCCACCATATGCATGCAGTCCATTTCTTTGGTGGAAGGAAGAAGGAACTGAAACATCAAAATACAATGATTATTGATGAATAATCAATGTTCAGGCACTGTGGCCTAACAATGGCAGAACTCTTGATACAAAGGATGCTGTCTGTGTAGCTTCAGCAATGGTGGCTACTGTAAGTGGAAACTTTCAAGGGTATGTAGCGGTCATAGGCATCCATGTGGTGGGAGGTAGGGGTGCAGGGGGCATATAGTATCACCAACTGAAAGTGCTAGTGTAGGTTTTATCCTAAAAACAAATAGTTATCAGTTCCTTTTACAAAATTCAATGCTGGACATTCACCAATCTTAAACTGCATCCTTAAGATTCTACTGGTGATAGCCACATATCTTGTGTCTCTAATGTTTATGATCAGGTAGTTATTACAGACATACATGGAACTTAATAGTTCTAATCTTATCAGAAAGTAAAAGACCATGCAGTACAAATGAAGTGATCAAAATTTGCTTCATGCACATTTTGGTACATATAGCACACAAAAGTTATTATAACTACAAAGATTCCTCACCTAAACCAGAACCATACATTTTAAAGATACAGGACTGGACTCAGTCTTGATGAAACAAACCTAAATACTAACACTAATGTATCCTGGGCTAAACTGAACAAAGACAGAGGCAAAATTAGCACTATATGCTGCTGGTAACATGCCTGAGTGAAAACTAAAATGAAACAAACTGAAATGGCTTTTCTTTCCTTTGTTGCTATTTCATACCCTCGCACCAAATGGGTGGGTGGGTGGGCGGGTGGGTGGGAGGGCGGGAGGGAGGGAGGGAGGGAGGGAGGATGGGAGGGTGGGTGGGTGGGTAGGGGGGGGGGTAGGAGGGGAGGGGTAGCAGGGGTAGGTAGGGACTGTCAGTAGTACAAAATTGTGCTGTTCAGCCAAGAGGGAGTTGGTTGCAGTTGTGTTGGGATACAATATGGAGTTATGTAGGTTTAAGGACAGAAGGATAAGATTTTGAAGGTGCAGCAACATACCAAAGTGATCAGAGGGGAGACAATTGGATTAATGGAATCTAGTTTTCAGACAGTATAATAGATGCAGAGGTGTACATTGTAGGTGAGGAGGGTTGGAAATTTGACGAGACTGTAGAGGATCCATGTGGGGAAAGGTAAACAGATATGGAAAGCAAGACAGAGCACATGGCATTTGAGGAATTAGAGGGACTGAAGACCTTTGGTGTGGTGGAAACCCATGCAACATTTCAATAGCAGGGGGTGGGTTAAATCAATGTTTTCATTGCTGTCAAGAATAGTGGAGGAGTGTACTCCCCAAATTCAGTCTGTCAGTAGTTTTAGTATTTTAAGTCTCTTGTGAGCTTTCTGTTGCATGATTAGTAGCTGAGGTTTTCACATTAGTTGCCAGTCGAGGGTTAGCCCAAGATATTTTAGTGTTAGTTAACTGGATAGGACAGTTGCAGATGGTAACGTAGAAGTCAAGGAAGCAGAGGGTGCAGATGATTCATCCTATAATAATTGCCTGTATTTTGGAGGGATTGATCTTGAGTAGCCATTGGTCGCACCATGAGGTAAAATGATTCAGGTGGATTTGGAGGGATCATTGGGATTTCTGGCATGTACAGCAGAAGGAAAGAAAGCAGTATCATCAGCATACTGAAGGAGGTGGACTGGTAGGGGTGGGTTTGGACATGAGAAAAAGAAAATGGTGCCTTGTGGCACTTCTGCAGTGGGATGAAAGGTACAGGAATTTCTATTATTAACAGTGATCAAGGATGTGCAATTACATAGAAAGGATGCAATAAGTAGTTACAGTTAATTAAAAGTGCATATGTCTGGAGTCTAAAAAGGTGACCAGAATGCACACCTGATAATAACTAATGGTACTGCTGATGGATTAACACTCTCCATCCTGAAGTTTCATTGATTCTTCGTGGTGCAAGCTTCTTGAAGTAAGAAAGTAGAATCATCTGCTGACCATAATGCCTTCGGCCGCACGTAGGTACCTCATCCTCTGGACATGATGTCAAATTCTCACTGTGGTTCAGTTAGCAAAATATCAATATAATAGCATTCTTAGCAGCTATCAGACTCTAATCCACATTTGCTCTTAGTATTGATTGTTTATATGTATCCCAAATGGTGAATAGTATGAATCTGCAAATATTGAATGGTTTCCAATTTTGCATAAAACTGTGGAGAAATGTTAGTTCCAGCACCTGGAAGCTTGTTTCAAGCCAAAGGAGTTTCAGTTCAATTCACATACACATTTAGTTCCATCTTCAGAACTTTTAGGTTGAACTGTATAAATTTTTCAGCTTAAGTTCTGTATCAAAAACAGTTTGGACATCATATTGCTCAAGACAGTTATTTCTGGAGGCTGAAATTTATAGTACTACCCAATTTTTTTGAAATTTGGTCACTGGATCATAAGTTTCATGATAATCTATATCTGCAGCTTATTAGCAACCTCCAGCCACAAGTCTTTGTGTTGAAATTTGGAACATCATAACTACTATAATACTTGATTTGGTACAATCTATGGTTATGTATGACCTGTTGAAGTGTGGGAGGATACAGTAATGTCCAGGTTTATCTAAATTTCAAGGAATTAACTTCATCATTCATTGCGTTTTTCAATTAGTCTGCCTTTTATATGTAACTGCTCCACCAAACCTCTCAACTTTGACAATATCTAAAATAGGCACATCATTCTCATATCTTGCTGGCATTCTTAATGGTCTGTTATGTGTTAACTGGTGCTCCCTACTAGACTGAACAGCTTCCATCACCTGCTGCTTCTTGTTTGTAGACATAATTAAAATATTCACCATCTCCCCCCCCCCCTCTCTCTCACTCTCTCTCTTCAATGATTTCTATACAATTTTGCCTCAGAGGAACGTTATGAAGGATGAGTTTCACAGATAACAGCTTCTTTTCTGGTAGAACAAACCTCACTCCTTTTGATGTAAAAGTTTCTAAGTATTCACAATTCAGAAAAGGGCAGTGAGATGCATTGCAAAAATACCACCAAGACAGACCTGTAGGCAAGCTTTTGTACACTATAATATTATGACAGTATATTCACTGTACACATACCAAAGCATAATGGCAGTAAGGTCAAATGATAAACACCTTCTAAATAAAGATATACACAAACACGGTACAAGAGGAAATGAAAATTACTACAAGATAAACAGAAATCTAAAACTGTCTATGACTGCCCCAGAAGAAGCAGGCAAAAGGTTTTTTTAATAAACTCCCCAAAATCATTAAAAAAGAAACAGATCTAAAATGTTTTAAAAATCATTTGAAACTATATCTCATAGAGAAATGTATACACAGTCTGAGTGAATACTAAGATGGTGTTGAAATACATCATTACTGAAATGTACCTTTAAAATTATCATTTCTGTATGTTGTTTGGATTTGTGTGTACATATAATGTGAAACATGTAAAACCTTTGTATGATTATGGACTATTTCTGTTTAATTATTTGTTTCATTTATATATAATGAAATCAAGTTTGATGTTAATAGGCTATTGTATGACCCACCCAATACTCTTGGCTGGATTTTCAGCTGGAGTCCATGGGCAAAGAATAAATAAATAAATAAATAAATAAATAAATTGCAATAATTATTCTTGAAAGTTGTATTGTAAAAGTAAGATCCCTGTTGAGTCTTACTCGTCATTACTCTGTAAACAATACACACTTTTCATTGCTTTGAAAACAATGCACAATAACCTTTTGTGTTTTGATCATGACTGCTGTATTCTTGTGTATCATAACTGGATACACATCACAGATAAGGCAGACAGCACTCTTGATTCAAACACTCCGCCATTGGCATCTGCATGGGGTGACCATCAGAGGCCACCCACAACTTGTGCATATGTCACAGCATCCACTGCTTCTTCCAGCAGAACTCTTCCCTTTATAAGGACAGTGCAGCAGGCACTCATCCTCTGATGTATTAGGCTGCCTTGTATTGTTTCTATGCTTGTGTGTTCCTGAATGTGGATTAGTAAAATCTTGTATTTGGTGGCCACCTTATCACTTGTGCCCTGCATTATGACACAGTTGGCAATGAGTGCAGTGTTTTCTTCTGTGTGCACAGTTTCTTTGGTTGTTCTCTTGGTTCTCATATCTATGGAGGCAGTGCTTGAATCTCTCATCAAGCATGAAGAGGCTCTAACAGTTGCTATTATACATTTGTCAGCGACATTGACTATGCAGATTTTTATACCACCATTGTACCTGTCACCTTTTCCTCCTTATGATGATGTTGCCAAACACTGGGAAGCTTACGAGAAGTGGCTTCGAAAACACTCCCTCATTTTTTGTGTGTTACTGATGCCTACATGTGGTGTAAGGCTTTGCTTCCTTCTTGGATTTTGCCTCAGATTTTCTGGTTGTTGTAGAAGTTAGCCCTGTTTCAGGAACCAGAATCACTTCTGTTTGACAATATGTGTAAGTTATTGTCTAATTATCACCATGAACACATGCATGTCATTCTGATTCATGTTGAGTCCTAAACAGTCCCATCAGTAGGGACAGGAAAAAATCAGTGTTATTTTGTGGCCATCAGTCTTAGCGGACTTTGGCAACCAAACTCCATGACGTCAGTCACAAATGTTCATTTGTTACCAATGCTCACTGTAATTCCTATACCGATTCTATGGTCCATGACACCATCATTCAATTGACTCCCAACAACGTATGTTAACGTGCACTACAGTGGCAAAAACCCATCTATGGTTGAAATATTAAGTACTGCCCAGTCTTTTGAGGTTCCTTGTGTTGCTGGAAACCAGATCGAGGCTTTTTGGTTTGACGTCACTCTGACGGCTCCTGTATCTGGATGTCGGGCATCAGTTAATGTTCAGTGGGAGGATGACATAGCAGTAGTGTAAATACAGCCTCCACGCCGCAATGGATAATGACATGCCAGACAACAACCAGCACAGCTGTGGCAGCACTCAGTGCTCCCATCTTGCTCATGCCCTAAGCACTGGGTGACCTGCAACAACTGTAGAAAAAGGGACATATAGCATATGCATATAATTCCAAGCCTACTCCTGCAAATATGGACAAGCACATTAATTGTGTGTCTCCAGTGTTTATGCTTTCTAAAAAACTGTTTACTAAAGTGCGAGTGGATATGGGTGCATCTGTGACATTGCTGTAGTCACAAATTTATGTGGGCGTGGGATCTCTCCTGTTCCATGACATTTGGTGGGTTACAACAAGCAGCATATTCCAATTTTGAGTCAATTTATGGCTCCTATTGTGTATAAATCAGTGGGTTGTTCCTTGACTTTTATGGTACTCGAAGATGCTGGCACCAACAATTTGTTTGGCCTGAATGCTTACAATTTTTTTTGGTTTTTCTGCTGTGGCTGCAATGCTCATTGTTTCTGACCAGGTCCATTACCAGCGCTTAGACTCCCTGTTTTCTGAGTTCTCATCTCTTTTCTTCAGATCTCTTTTCTTCAGATGGATTAAGTTATGCCAGTAATTTTACAGCCAAAATTACTCTGAAACTAACGGTGTGGCCATGTTTCCTCCAGGCATGCCCTCTTCTAGTGGCCTTGTGTGATCAGGTGCCATCAGAATTCTACAGGCTGAGGTTGCTGAGTGTCATACAGCTTATAAGTCAAGTGAGTGCTCTACCCCTCTTGTGACTTAAAAAGCACCTTTGTGGCTACTTCAAAGTGTCCATTGATGCTCAGTCTATTATTGAGACCTACCCTTTGCCCCATCAAGAAGAGTTGTTGGCCAAATGCGCCAGGGGCCAGATTTTTCTTCTACAGTTGATTTATCTGTAGGCCAATTACAAGTTCTGTTGGATGAGGATTCAAAATGTGGTCAACTAGGCCCACCAGGGAGACCACACAGGTTTAAAATGATAATTTGTAGCTTAATATACTACTACTAATAATAATTAATATTTGTTCCCCAGAGAAAGAGGTGCATTACAACATATTGGCAGATAACATTCTCCAGGTATTGGCCAAACCCAAACCCTTCCATTGGATTGCTGTGGGGTATAGCTTGATTGATTGATTTTTTATTTGGTCCTGTAGAATTACATTTTGTACAAAGATTGTATGGTAAATGAGCATTTGGCGTCATTGGCCGGGAGGCCCCTTACGGGGCAGGTCCAGCTGCCTTGGTGCAGGTCTTCTTACATTCGACGCCACATTGGGCAACCTGCTTGCCGGATGGGGATGAAATGATGATGAAGACAACACAACACCCAGTCCCCAAGTGGAGAAATTCCCGACCCAGCCGGGAATCAAACCCAGGCCCTTTAGGACAGCAATCCATCACGCTGACCATTCAGCTGTAGGGGCAGACATTGTATGGTAATGCAGGATAAACCAATGAATACAATAATACATGCATATAAATGGAAGAAAACCAAACAAAAAATAGTATAAATAATAGACATACTATGTTACTTTCAAGGTTTCAAGAAAGACAACAATACCACTTCAATACTCTGCTTGTTCATGTGATTATTGTTTATATAGCACAGTGAGGAAAGGTTAGTATATTCCTCAAGCAAATAGAATCACTTTTAACTAGCCTATTCTCAAAAAACATAGAAATAATCAAACATGGTGATTTTAATGTACAATTCCTTACCTGTAGTAACGATAGAACAGATTTTCAGAATGTAATGAGCTGTTTTAATCTTAGGGCAGTTGTTGACTTTTTCACAAGGGTGACTAAGAACTGCAACAAGTCTGACTGACAATATTTTTGTAGACAATAACAGAATTGATAACATGTGTACCACAAATCTTCAATAGCGTTTCCAATTGTGATGGGCTGTTGTAAAAAATGAATGATGTAAGCACAGCTATCAAGAATCTGGAAACTTTCAGCAGACATTTGCAGCAGTTGGAACAGGACACAGTATATTAGGCTAAAGATGTCAATGATAAATTTTATGTATTCCTGAATGAATTCATCACCATTTTTGAAGCTGTATTTCCCAAGAGAATTTCAAAAAACCACCAATCTGAATTATTACAGGAGACAGTGGCTCACTAAGGGAATCAAAACATCCTGTAAAACAAAGAGAATGCTTTATGTCTCACTCAGAAATTGTAACAAACCTCAGGATAGGGAGCACTACAAATTATACTGTAGCATCCTAAAGAGTGTCATTAAAAAATCCAAGAGCATATTTATCAAATTTGAAATTAACAATTCAAATATTAAAATAAGACTATTTGGAAGGTGGTCAAAATGGAGCCAGGAAAAATTACAGAAGATACAGACAGTATCGAAGTGTGTTGTAATGGAAGCATTGTAGGTGAAGGTGATATAGTCGCCAGTAACTTCAACAACCATTTTTTGACATTAGCAGATCAAACTGGTGGTAAAGGGTCTAGAGTTGAAGCCATGAATCTTCTACAAAGAGCAGTGCAGAACAAAATTAGTCAGATGGATGTACCCTATATTACAACTGAAGATACTGAGAAGGTAATAAGACAAACCAAAATTTCAAATTCCACTAATGTGGATAATATATCTATAAGTGTATGGAAGCCCTGCTGCAAATTTATACTTGAAGTTCTCTGTCACATATTTAATGAGTGCATAAATCAAGGTACTGTCCCTAATAGACTCAAATATGCAGTTGTGAAACCACTGTTCAAAAAGAGATGATCTAGCCAATGTTTCCAGCTACTAGCCAGTTTCATTGTTAACAAGTCTCTCTAAAATACTAGTGAAGCTAATTTCAAAGCACACTTCAGCCTGTTTTCTGATGACACAGCCATTTGACAAAACACCCAGCTGCAGTCTATGGAACACTGTGACCACTGTATTCAAAGAATTTCTAGACTGGTACACTTCAAATGGTCTATCACTCAATGTTAACAAGACTCAATTCATTTAGTTTCAAACACCAAATAAAAAAACATGAAAATATTTGAAATAAAATGTGGTGACAAACAAATATTGAGATGAGAGTCTTCCAAATTCCTGGGGTTACATGTAAATAACAATCTAAAATGGTCAGTTCACATCAATGACCTATGTAAAAAATTAAATTCAGCAACATTTGCCATTCGCTAAATTTCATCTGTTGGTGACTTGGAAATAATTAATGCTGCATACCTAGGATATTTCCATCCACTTATGACATATGGCATCATATTTTGGGTTAACCAGTCCTGTGCAAAAAAAGCCTTTATTGTACGGAAAAGAGTCATCAGAATTATGGCTAGAGTGCACTCATGATGCTCTTGCAGAAACTTTTTCAGACAACTCGCGATCCTCAACAGGCCATGTCAGCACTAATGTGCTTTGTCAACAATAATCATACAAAAAATGGCTCTGAGCACTATGGGACTTAACATCTCAGGTCATCAGTCCTCTAGAACTTAGAACTACTTAAACCTAACCAACCTAAGGACATCACACACACCCATGCCCGAGGCACGATTCGAACCTGCGACCGTAGCGGTTGCGCGGTTCCAGACTGAAGCACCTAGAACCGCTCGGCCACCAGCGGCCGGCAATAATCATACAATTTTCAAAACGAACAATGAATATCAAGATCACAATACAAGAAGTAAACATAATATTCACAAAGATATAAAAATATGATACAGAAAAGGGCACATTATTCAAGTATAAAAGTATGTAATAAACTTCCATTTCATGTTTAATCAGTCATTGGGGATATAACTAATTCAAACGACAACTGAAACTTTATCGTTTCAATAGTTCTTTCTAGTGTTTACAGGAATTTTTGACAATATATCACACGTAGTACAATCTGTTTAATTTTAAGCATTCCTATAAAAACTTACTATGTAGCACTGGCATATCAATAAATGACAGAATGCTTTTTGTATGTATTAGAATTAAAGACATAATTTGTTTGTATAGTCATTATGACTACTATAATCTGTGTTGTTGTTTATACACATGAACGTCATGTATCTCTTTATATATGGTTGACTTTGTAAGCCCCATGGCAATTTAGATATGGTTTTTACTGTAATAAACTGACATGTTCTGCACCCTAGTGATACACTTGCATCAAGGATCTATGGAACACCAAAATATGTAAATAAATAAATAAAACTACAGATAGTATACATACAGGATATGCAATACTAAATACAAATTACATCATTTATAATGTAATATGGCTTATACAGATCTTATAGGTCTATAAATTGATTTAAATTACACACAGAATGGTATATTACGAATTGTTTCTGTTTCTTCTCAAATACCTAAGGGTTGTTAATGTCATTTTTCATATTCAGTGGGACCTTATTGTAAATTCTTAATCCCACCTGGACAACTCCTTTTTGTATTACATTGAGAGTAGCTGAGCTTTAGCAGAGGCTTTGTTTATTGAGCTATTGATTCATCCTATCAATGAGTAGATTTACTGACTTGTCAGTGTCATTATCTCAAGTGTCTTGAATAGATGCCTACAAATATCTGATTTGAAACACCACAAATTAACCTCACAGCTCGTTTTTGTATTTTAAAAACTTCTTCCATTTCTGCAGAATTTCCCCAGCCAATTATGACACATGAGATCTGAGAGTCCAAATATCCAAAATATGTCAAAATTAATATTTTCCTGTCAATATACCTCATTACAGTTCTTAGTGCAAAACATGCTGAACTTAGTTTCTTGAATAGGTAATCAGTGGTGTTCATTCCATCTTAATTTTCTACCATTTGTATTCCTAGATGTCTTATAAGTGAAGTTTCATTCATTTTTTGACAATTGATGTCTATTTTAAGAGATTGAAATTTGTTATATGCTGTCTGAAACTGTATTTAATTTGTTTTTGAGAGATTTAGTGATAGAGTATTTACTGCAAAACATTTGTATATTTGTGTTACTGTTTCAGTTGTAATCTGCATTGGGGATTCCACACTCCTGACCGAGATACAAGTATCATCAGTGAATATGTTTGGAGATATATTTACTAATGCTGACCGGTGGTCCAAGGATAGATCATTGGGAAACACCATACTTAATAGCACAGGCCAATGATGGAAAAACTTTTTTGCTGAAAATACCTTATTATGTTTTTTAGGGCGGGAAATCCTAATACGATACTTAAAAAAACTGAATCGCCCACCATTTCTTCACTTTTTACAGTTAAAATTATTAAATTAAGCCATATTTTAAAGAATCTAACAGCTATTATATAGTTAAAATAATTTAAAAAGGATGTGTAATGAATGTAGATGACATTGGTAGCACTGCTGAAAAACAGTTGCTGGCAAAAAAAGTCGATTATATTTTTGTGTGTTAACAGATGGTGTTCCCTCCCCATCTCTAACCTCACCTGGGCTCAGTACAATCTCTAATCATGGTTTTAAGAACTCTGCTGACAGTTTTTGTTGAATTTGTGATTGAAAAACACCCAAAGAAACATTACAGACTTTGTGGAAAAGGTGTATCTATCATACTTTGGATCTAAACTTGGTGATCAAGATAAATCTTCGGCGCCGAGTAAGGTATGTTGTGTGTGTGTTGAAGATCTGAGAAAATGGTCCAAAAAGGAGAAAAAAGCCTTTAGATTTGCTGTTCCTATGATATGGAGGCAGCCAAGAAATCGTTCTGATGATTGCTACTTTTTCATTGTTGATATTACTAGTCATAATTCGAAAAACAAGAAGGTAATAAGCTACCCTAACCTTTTGTCCGCCATTCAACCAGTAGGGCATGGTGTAGATTTACCAGTTCCTGAACCACCAGATGATTTAAATTTTATTCCAACAGAAGTATTTTCTGATGTACAATGTGATTTAGATGAACCAGATGATGATGAATTCCATTGTAATACAGAAAGTCTAGAGTCCAAATTGTTCACTCAGACCAAGCTTAATGATTTGGTTAGGGATCTGAGCATAACGAAAGAAAAAGCTGAATGGCTTGGCACTAGATTAAAATAAAAGAACTTATTGGCAGTTCGAACCAGCATGTACATGTACAGACAGACAGAGAGCATCAATTTTCAAAGTTTTTTTCAACAAGAAGGTGGTTTAGTGTACTGCTCAGGCATTCCCAGTCTGATGAATGAGTTTGGTATTAAATACAAAATGGAAGACTGGAGGCTGTTTATTGATTCATCCAAAACTAGTGTAAAGGCTGTTTTATTACACAATGGAAACTAATGTATGCATCTATACCTGTTGGACATTCTGTACATATGAAAGAAAGCTATAAAAACCTAGAAATAGTGCTAAATAAAATAGACTATTCTGCTCATGGTTGGATGATATGAGGCGATCTAAAAGTAGCATGCAGGCTCCTTGGTCAGCAAGGTGGCTTTACCAAATTTCCTTGTTTCTTGTGTGAATGGGACATCAGGACTAGGAATCTTTATAACTAGATCTGTGTCATTTACCAGCCATGACTGGACAGACTGCGTCAAGATTAATTACATATATATATATTTAAAAAATATTCACAAAATTAAGACATTTATACTTAATAGAAACAATATTTGTTTGTACATTCACTTTGATCACTATTAAAGAATTCACCAATGGAGTACAATGGACATTCTTTCAGGTCCTGTGCTACTCTCCTTCTGAATTTTCCTAGTGGCAGGGGTTGCACTCCTTGAGTCAGTGAGTTGAACATCTTTAGGGCAACCACTGGAAAGCTGTCTTGCGTTCCCATCAGTCGACACCTACTTCTTGTGGATTTTTGGAAATAAATCATCAAATTTAGTTTTTAATGATTGGAACAGACGTTCGAATGAGGCACTGGCCCCCATTCCTGCAATTTTTTGCTGCCAGTTTACACTTGACAGGGCTATTTTAAGGTCATTTAGTCTTTTTTCTTTTATGGTCCTCTTACTAAATGTGTAACTGGAGTGCCATGAGCTTGGTTGTGCAGTTGACTCAAGCATTTCATAATTATTTCCATTACTAATGCACTATGGTCAGCAATCATTGATTCAGCTACACTGATATTATAGTTCCAGATTTTGAGGTTGGTGATAACTGTGTCTAGGCGGGCATCACCTCGTGTTGGCAGTTGGTTTGCAACAAACAGCCCATAGCTCTTTATCAAAGTCATGAGGACTCTCTCTTTAGTTCTTCCAACACCTATATGTATGTAGAAATCTCCACACAGTGCAATTTTAGATTTAAGACGTGTTAGGTAGGACAAACAGGTTTCCATTTGTGCAATAAAGTTTTCAAAATTACCATCTGGTGAGTGGTACACAGAGACAATAATAAGGTCAATATCTGTTAACACTAGTGAAGCTAATTCTAGATCTGGGTCTGTGGAAAAGTTTTTTAAGTCCATTTCCTTTACACTAAAAGTCTTGCTTGCATATACAGATACACCACCATGAATTGTAGTAGTTCGATACCATGAATTTACCATGTCCAAATATTCAATGGCTCTGTAACAGTCACCTTCTGCTTCATCTAACCAGTGTTCACAGATGCATAAAACATCTGGTTTGACTTCTTCTACAAAGAATGATAGAAGGTCCAACTTGGTTCTTAAACACTGTATATTAACAACTGCTATAACTATGGGCATATAACCATCATCTCTACTGTTACTTCTGTGAGATATTATGGGGCCTTGGGTTTTTATTTCAGGCACTATTTTACTGGGGCACTGGTCGATCTCCGGAATAAAAAACGCCTGACAACAATATTCTTTGGCTATAGTGTTGTGTCCATCACCTTGTTCTTTAGATGGAAGCACACACCAATCTTGAAGCTGCTGTTCACACCCTTTGTTTCCAATTTTTCTACATGAAAGTTGCTATATCCTGGAAAGATTTTCTCAAGGAATTGGATACATTTTCAGTTGTTTTGCCGTTTTTCTCTTTTCCTAAATGAAACTGTGCTCTTTTCTTGCCATATAGTATTCCTTGTTCTTCACCAGTGCCTATTATCTGATTTCATCTTTCTCTAGTACTTGAATTTCTGACTGATGCTATGGCAGATGCTTGAGGTCTTTCTTCCTCTACACTTTTCTTTAGTGCAGTTGCATACAGCATTTTTCGTTGTGCAGATGCATTCTGCTTCATTTTGTGTATGTTGCTGGTTTGTTGTTTTCATGTTGTGAATGATACTTGCTGATCTGTAGATCGAAAAGTTCTTTTCCTACACTGTACATCACGCCAATTTGTATCTCTATTGGGTGAAGGTTTCTCATCTGAAGGTCTGATGAAGATGTAGGGACTGGTTTCATTTATACTGGCTCCAATTTTCGAATTGTTCAAAGAAGTATTTCTAACACATCGATCTTCTGTCGCTTCATAGACTGTAAGCTCTTTATTCGTAGGCCTATTTGTTCGTTCTGATTTGTTACATGCATCTGTCATTGTTGCAATATTTTCTTGCCCTGTTTTTGTTTTGTAAGACAAAATACTGGTAGTATTCACACAGAGATTCTGGTTTACACTGTGGGTTATTGATTCACTACCGTTTATTTGTTCCAACCCGCCTACTGTGGTTAAAATATTTTTTCATTTGCACACTCAGTTTGTTTTTCAAGTAATACAGGAGGTTGTGACGAACTTACATTTTAATTTTGAATAAATGGAGCAGAGTCGTGTGTTACAGGCTCAGTAGTCAACCCTAGATTTGCTATTAGGCATTTAGTGTTGCTATTTTTAGCAATCAGTGTGATATTTTTTCGAGGTTTTCCACTTTTTTTGTGAGATGATATTGTTAGATGTGTTGTTAGCTTTCCTAATCTACAGTTTGTGGCAATCACTGTACTGAGTTGCATTCTCATTTTCGAACTGTCTTTTTTTGGTTGATTTACTGTTTTTGTTAAACCTTCAACTGCACTGGTTAATCTCAGGTGGTTTTTCATATTATGTACATCACAAGCACTGTTTTCTATTTCCAGCAGTTCAACTCCATGTCCTTTACTGGTGCAGAAAGAACTGGCCTGTGAGGGAGTCTTTAAAACCTGGTGACAAGAACATTCTACACAAAAACCTTGTAGATCCACAAAATGTACTCCTACCACCTCTACAAATAAAGTCAGGCCTAATGAAACAGTTTGTAAAAGGCTATGCCTAAGGATGGACCATGTTTTAAGTATCTCTGCCAACAGCTTCCACACCTTTCAGAAGCTAAACTAAATGAAGGCATCTTTGTCAGACCTGAGATTATAAAATTGATGTTTGATGTTAACTTTGAAGCCACAATGGCCTTAAATGAGAAAGAAGCATGAGTATCATTCAAGCAAATCGTTATAAGGTTCTTAGGACATGAAAAAGACCCAAAATATATTTCTACTATAGCTACAATGTTAAAGAAGTTTAAAACTTTAGGATGTTTAATGAGCCTGAAAGTTCACTTTTTGAACAGTCAGCTTGATTACTTCCCAGACAATGTGGGAGATGTTAGTGAGGAACAAGGATAGTGTTTTCACCAGGACATTAAAGTGATAGAAAAACAATACCAAGGCTGCTGGAACACCAACATGATGGGGGACTACTGTTGGTCACTTCACCGAGAAGTTCATTCAAGTGACTCATCGTAGAAAAAGCTACACAAGAGGCTTCAAAGATAAAAGAGAAAGAAAATACAAACCAATTCCAGATGACAAGTGAAACCTCTATTAACACACATCATTGTTTTAAATAGCTTACTGTAAATACAAACCATGCTTATGTTGTTACAAAGTGTTTCATTAATTTCCCCATTTACCGTATAGCATAGGATTTCTATATTATATAAAAAAGCATATTTCTGGAAAACTATGGGTGATACAGAAAAACTAATGCTAGATTTGGATTCAGCTCATAAGAATCTATAAAGATCAGCTGTCAAAGTAAAAAAAGTTTTTGAAAAAAAATTTTTGTTGGCCTGTGTATTTCTCCAACCTGATTTTATTGTTTCACTTACACCTGGTAGGGTGGCCCTTTGTTTCCTGTTATCTAGGTAGTATTCTAACCAAGCTAATGGTTGGTTTTTGATTCCATAGTGTGGGAGCTATTGTACCTGTATGTTATGTTTTATACAGCCTAAAGCTTTAGTGAGACCACAGAAAATACCTACAGGTACATTCTACAGTTCAGTTCATCTAGAATTTCTTTTGTGAGACTGAGTATTGCCCCTGTGTGGATAGCCCTTTGTAAAACCCAACTGGGAGGGAGCCAGTGAGCCATTTTGTGTTAGGTATTTATGTAGCTTGTTGTACACTACCCTATCAAATGTTTTTGAAAGAACTAGCAGCAGATAGATAGGCCTATAGTTCGACACTACATGTCTCTTGCCATCTTTGTGTATTGGCATCACTACTGCTTGCAATTAACAGTTCAAACAATAAAAACAAAACATATGGAAAATCATTAAATTGGAAACAAATGGGGACAAAATTTCAGAGTAAGCAAGGGTAGCACAGTTCATAGGAAATTAGACACAATAATCTGGAAAGGGTAGCATAAGAAGTCTTAAATTTTCCACTCTGTAGCCAAAAACAAAGGTACACAACACAATCAGTGTCCCTCAGAAGCCACAAAACTACTTAATCTTACCCAACATACACCATTGATGACAGTACACTCCAAATTTATAGCACCCAATGAAATTATAAAAGTCATCAGATCCCTAAAAAGCTCCAGCTCTTCTGGGCATGATGGAATCTCAGCCAGAGCCTAAAATTATGTGGTGAATTAATCAGCAACACATTGTGCTATTTATGTAACCAGTCTACAAAAACTGTTTAATAGTCTGATTAGGAGATATGGGCAGCTGAATCGGGCAGAAAATATGCACTTGGTGCCTCGGTTGCTGAATTAGGAGGTCAATAACTCAACAAATCTTCGCCATTGCAATGAGTCACTTGCAGCATCTAGAGAACATGGCCCCATTACTGCAATGCATATGACAGATTATACATGCAGGGCAATTTTGGTAGCTAATTTTGGTTTTCAATAAGTAAATAAATATATCCGCCATTGCAATTTGTTACTTGATACATACACAGTTCTCTCCTTATTTAGAGAAGATATGCAAGTTCTCCCTTAATGTTTGACAAGTATTGGTGTTACAGTGTCCTGTTAGCAGGTTACTTCTGAGTGGCTTGCTGATGGGTGTTTGGCAATGTTGAAACGTACCTGTGGCAGAGGACAAATGTCACCAATTCTGGGAATTGTGATAACTCAGGTAAGACCAGAATTTTGCATGTCCCATTGCCACTGAAGAAGAGAGTGCAGAGGTTTGAGAATCTAGAGGGATGGTCGAAGTTAATTATGATCGTGTTAGTAATGTTTATGAATCCTTTAACTTGCGGAGACATAGAACTGCTGGCTCAACCCCCAAATAATATCACTGCTCTACCGCAACAAGAACAACTGTATCTTTGCCAGGTCAGTTCTCTGTAGTACACACTCTATGCATTGTGTATTGTGTATATGCTGCAAGAATAAACGTATTCACACTAAATGGCAGGAGTGCGAGTGATTATTTATCATTGTAACCACCATGCTCGATGTAGAAAATTCAATTCTACAAGTGACCTTCCTGAGACCATATTTTTCCAGGGCCTATGCCTGAACTTTACATTCTGCTTGACGGCATACATCATCTGGATGAAGTCACACTTGTTACTGCCACACCGCGACCTGCATCATGCCATCATGATGACATCACACCAACAGCTGTGCTGTGCTGCAGGCCACGCCTCCCATGTGTTGTCACTCAACAAGCAGGCACACTGTGTCTACCTGCAACCACACAGGGTTTTCACAAGTTACAACCACAGCATAGCAATACAGCAGATTGACACCAACTATGACCCACGCATCATGAAATACAAGGAATACCTACAGCAGCAGCTGCATTGGGTGACATACACTGAGGCACCATCTATCACGATTGCCACCAACCAGGAACTACCTACAGCGCTGTGTTCCTGGGTACCCCACTATGATGCTATCCTCCACAATGCCGACACACCGGCCATGACACCAGCACCGCGTCGTGTGATAAATAGTTAGTAGGACACCCACGTTACCAACACACCTATAGTTACTACAATGCTGTGACGCCAGCTGCCACCTCTACCAGTGCCACCAGGTGGCATTTACAAACCCGCACGATATACTTCACACAATTACAACAACCTCATACTGGTCCCAGCCCCTTGCCACCAGGCAGATTACCACTGGTCACACACCAAGTTACATCTGTGGCCACTACAAGTTGATTCTCAGCAAGTGCGTGATGTAGTTGATGCAGTCGGCCAGGATCACAGATGCCCACGACAAGTTTTTGGTGCTTTTGAACTGCCTCCACACCAACACTGATCTTATCAGTGACCTCCTATTACATGCACCAACCACTGACAGATACGAGACAATGAACAGTGCCTGTTGCATTCACCTGAACAACTCCATCTAGCCATTGCTGAGACGTTGCTCAGCCATGCTACCCCGTCAGCACTCTCGTGCAGGTTATGCATCCAAATCAACACAACCAAACCAGATCATGCTCCCTGGTCACTACGGCTTCTCAAGCTGCCTGAAAACGTAGACAGCCATGTCAATGTGTGATAACAAACCACTGGAAATGCAGTTATGCCTTGCCGACCAGATGCTTGCCCTCACACAACATCATGCCTTGATAAACACTTGCATTGGCTTCGGCACCGACGTCAACACCAATTGCATCTACAGCCAGCCCACACACTGACTACGCTCATGGAGATCACTACACAGCATTCACCGTGCAGAGCCCAGCCAGCTGACATTTGCTGAACTGCTCTGACCTCAGCCGAGAGACTCTGACCTCAGCCGAGCTCTTCCACACCGCACCTGCAGCAGCCTCTCAAGACTGCTGCAGTGAGGCACAAGCAACCACCTGCCACATTCACACCCAGCCATTGCCCCATGCCCAACCATCCCAACAATTCACCTGGCCAGGATGCTGCACCTATTCGTCCCACTCCACCCCTGCTGGTTCCACACACACACTTCATTGCCTAACGCACCACTGTTGTTCACCTTGCAGCTACCCAAATTAGTACAGCCGCCTGAGACAGGTGCATCATTTTGCTGCTCTGCTACAAGTCACCTCACTATCGAACATGACAACACTCATCATATCCCATGTCTACATTCTAACAGCACATGGCACTTCATCTATGACAACCATCTTAGAGCCTAATTCCTTGTTCACATGGACGCCAATGTTAGCATGCTGCCACCTTAGCTGGCACCTGGAAAACGTACACCATGGGAAGGACCTTATTACTACATCACGACAGCCACACACCTATCAGTGGAGGGAACAGTGACCACCTACCAATGGACAAGACTCCGTCGCCTGCGCCTCCTACCTCTGAAACAGTACTCGACCTCTCACTTAAGTGCTAGGCAGTGTTCGAGGAGTTTAAAGCCATGGCTACTGTGCAGACTGACCTCTGCTGCACTAATGCTAGCTTAACAGATGCTAACAAGCACCTCCACAACTGCTGCTCTGAGCTCACGGCACAACTGCACACAGCAACAGCTGTCATCACACCAGAAACAATGAGAGCTACCCACCCGAGACGCTGCCAGGCATTTAGAACCAGAGGTCAGTCCAGTGCCTCTTACTTCTGGTGACAATGCTGTGGCAAGCGGGTTGCACGAAAGCAGTGATATTGCTCTCGCAAGCAGGTGGAGTGTAAACAGTGATATCACCTTTGCAAGTGGATCGTGGGCCTCATGTGCTACTCCACATCAGCCACATAGAAAGATTAACATTGTATGTGACAGTACCATAAACAGAATTAATACTATCCTCGGTCCACCAGTCCGATGCCACCTGCACAACCTTGCCCCTCACAAATTAAAGGCGGCCAAGGCCGCGATCAATGAACTGTTACGCGAGGGACACTTCAGGCCGTCAGACAGTGCATGGGCCTCACTGATTACTATGAGAATGAAGATAGATAAAACTTGGCATCCGTGTGTGTGTGGGGGGGGGGGGGGGGCTATAGACATTAGAAGATGCACACCATCATTGATAGTTACTCCATGACAGATATGCAGGGCTAGTCCCAGGAACTGGTTGGTGCATCCATCAGCAGGGAGATCAACTGTAAAAGAGCTTATTCGCAGATCCCAGTGGCCACAGAGGAAATCCCAAAGATGGTAATAATTACACTATTAATGCTATTTGAATTCCTCTTTATGCCCTTGAGACTAAAGAATGCAGCCCAGACATGGCAATGGGTCATTGACAGCTTATTTTTTACCATATTCTTTTGCTATTGTCAGTTGGATGATGACATTATCTTCTCACAAACAACTCAACATCATGAGAAACACCTCCAAGAGTTATTCAACAAACTAGCAGAGCATGGTGTTGTGGTCAATGAGGACAAATGTCAACTCCAGCAAAAATGCGTTACATTCATAGGCCACTTTGTCGATGCCTCGGGCATCTGCTCCATCCTGGAAAAGATAGACCAATCCGTAACCTCTCACCCCCGCCAGACTATCAGTAGTTGGACCATTTTTAGGGGTAATTAATTATTGCCAACAATGCCTCCCCAATACTGCAGAAACATTTCTGCCACTCACAGAGTCACTCCACAGGAAGAACATGTCAGGCAAACGTAAGCTCACTTGGACTCCTGGTACGCAAGTCGCCCTAGAGATCATCAGACTGAGCTCACTTAGACCACCACCCTGGCACTCTCATCGCCAGACGCCCATATGGTTATAGAGGCCGATGCCAGCAACTGGGCGATTGGGTCAGTACTACAACAGAAAGTCCCCAGTGCAACCCAACCCTTACGTTTTTTTCTCACAGAAACTTACTGACTCTCAGAAAAGGTGGTCAACCTTCAACCATGAGCTTTTGCTGATATACTTCTGAGAACACATTGGGGGCTGGCCTCTTACTATCTACGCAGACCACCATCCTCTGGATGATGCTAATAAAAACCTGCCATCCAGTACCTTCCCTCGATGATTCTGCCACCTGGACTTGATTTCGAAATATACTATGGACATCCGCTATGTATGGGGAGCAGAAAACATGGTGGCTGTCTACCTCTCACAACTTGCCACCTCATCAGCACACCTTGACTTCAACCAACTAGTGTAGGCACAATCAACTGACACCGACATTCAAAATCTGCTATCTGGACACACAGCAGGCCTCCAGCTCAAGCATTGCACCATTGCAGGCAAAACCAAACTAGTTTGGTGAGATGTATCCCATGGTAGGCAATGACCAGTTGCCCACAGAACTTAAGGAAGACAGTTTTCGACCTCCCCACAACTTGTCCCTCCCTGGAGTATGCCCGACACTGAAACACATAACGGAACATTTCATTTGGACTAACATTAAATGGGACTGCACTGCATGGACGAGAGCCTGTGTCCAATGCCAACGGGCCAAGACATGATGTCACAACCAACCACCCTTCGGGAAATTCCCCATCCCGAAGGGCCATTTCCAGCATGTCCACATAGACCTGGTGGGGTCACTCCCAGAGTCAAACGGATACAAGTACATCTTGTTAGCCATAGACAGGACTACTCAATGGGTGGAGGCCACACCTCTGACTGATACCTCAGCCAACACCATCACCCGACCTTTCATCACACTTTGGATTGCATGCTTCAGCTGTCTAGAGTCCCTGACAACTGACTAGGACAAGCAGTTCAAGTCGGTCCTGTTCTCTGAGCTCTGCCACCTCTGTGGGTGCCACCGATTCCACATGACAGCCTACCATCCTGAATCCAATGGACTTGTGGAATGGTGACACCACACCCTCAAGATGGTGCTCGTACGCCACGACCAGGAGTGGACAGAGGCCCTCCCCTGTGTGCTGCTGGGCATACGAGCTACCTACAAAGAAGATCTGGATGCCTCGCTGGCAGAGGTGCTCTATGAGGAACCACTCACCCTCCCAGCAGAGTTCATATCTCAAACCACTAACCCATTGGGTGTCAACCTGCCGGACCTAGTGAAGCATGACCACATCCACATCCCACCATTATCCCACCATGCCAAACCGACCATCTTTGTGCACAAGGACCTCCAATCGTGTAAACACGTCACGCTCAGGATTGACGCTATCAAACCTGCCCTCCACCCTGTGTACAGTGGCCCTTACAATGTGTTGAAATAAGGGCCAAATACTTTTGATATCTTGGAAGCTGGGGAAACGACTACAGTGTCACTGAACCATCTAAAACCAGCTTAGACTTTAGTGGACACACCTGGTGTTTACCCTCCACCGCTCCAGCTCCAGGCTCCTCAAGCCAGTTTAGTCAGCCTGGACCTGCAACACTACTTCCCAGAAGACATTTACCCAATGCTGCAAAACTCACTACTCACGGTTAAGGCCAAATTCGACAATAGACAGTTGGGGTACAGCACGGTCTCGAGGTCATAAGAGCACTCCACAACCCTTCTGCATACGATTGACACAGCAGGTCTGAAGTCTACTCTTTCTTCGGACGACTACCTGCTTGTGTCGGCCCCGGAGCACTTCATAACGACAGACACCCCGAACACCGCCTCCAGCAGACCGACAGCCTCACCAACACCAGACGACGCATCACCAGCCACCAACACGTCAACAGACACTGCCACGGCCCCATCAGAACCACCGCTGACATCACGGCCCGGCCACCCAAGCAACTGGCGGCCTATAACATGTTGACCCGTGACATGTCGACCCTTGCCATTGCCAGCGGGACAACGCATCACGACGTTCACCCGTCACTGTGCTCTGCACTTGGGAAGGGGGAAGGGGGGTGGTGGGGAGCGGCTCTGTGGGGACTTTGAACCACTGGCTCTACTCTGCCTTAACACAGCAAGAACAACTGTACCTTTGCCATATCAGTTCCTTGTAGTACACGCTCTATGCTATGGGCATTGTGTATATGTTGCGAGAATAAAAGTATTCATAGTAACTGATGGGAGTGTGAGTGATTATTTATCGTCGTAATTACCATGCGTGCTCCCCACTACCTACAAACTCTCTTTCTGAAACAGCGATAGCAATGGAATGTTAAGCACGAATTTGTTGTCAGTATATCGTGCTGTTCAGAGTGTAAACAAAGAGAGGGATTATTTGTAATGTCTATGCTGCTAGTAGAGAGAAAAAACTTAATAATTACTGGTACAATGTTACCACACAAAGCTCTAATTCCATCTGGAATTAAGAACAGAGTAACCAACAACTAGTTTTTGTAACATATTCAGTTACAACAAACAGAAATGCAGCAAAATAAAAGTAGTTGGATGTGAATGTGCTGATTTTTACCAAAATTAAGAAATGACAATAGTTAAGAGTGATGTATGAATGGCAGGAGGCACAAATACAAAAATAGTTACAGAATTATTACTGGTGCAAAATAATGTCCAGGGATTAAATGAAATTATACTAGTTGGTAGCAAAACAAACAAAAACTGTTAAATTTGCAGTTTTGCTCGCCTTGCAGTATTTAATATTATTCAGTCATTTTCCACTGCAGTCTTAATAATTATTTTGTAGTGTTTGATCCACTTATTCTGGAGGCTGATAAATGATATGGCATTGTTAAAAATATTTAGTCGTTAGCATGTCACATCATTCCTTATTGGTCAACCAGCTTTTGTTAATTTCTTCTTCTGGCTAAAGATCTCCGTCTTTATTTGAAATGATGCAAACTTTGTATCGATTTCTTGTGACCCTCACTCAAATGATTCCATTGCTAACAGTTCTAAGAAAACTTGAGTTTTGTCACAATTGTGTGGCTGGCCGGAGTGGCCGAGCGGTTCTAGGCGCTACAGTCTGGAACCGCGCGACCGCTGCGATCGCAGGTTCGAATTCTGCCTCAGGCATGGATGTGTGTGATGTCCTTAGGTTAGTTAGGTTTAAGTAGTTCTAAGTCCTAGGGGACTGATGACCTCAGAAGTTAAGTCCCATAGTGCTCAGAGCCACTTGAACCATTTGAACCGCAAATGTGTACCCCACTCATACAGTTATAGTTGGTGATGATTTCAATCTACCATCGATATGTTGACGAAAATGGATATTCAAAGAGAGTGGTACACACAAATCATCCTTAGAAGTTGTGCAAAATGCTTTCTCTGAAAGGAGCCCACTCGAAATGTAAATGGTCGTGATAACATATTTGACCTCTTAACAACAAATAATCCTGAGCAGATAGGAAGCATCGTGGTGGATACAGGGATTAGTGACCACAAGATCGTTGTAACAAGACTGACCACCATAACATACAAATCCAGCAAAAGTAAACACAAAATATATTTATTTAAAAAACAGATTAAAATTCGCTTAACGCTTTCCTAGGAGACAGGCTCCACTCCTTCTGAACTTTGTAAGTGTACACTAGATGGGGATTAAATTTAGCCAGCCGGTGTGGCCGTGCAGTTCAAGGTACTTCAGTCTGGAACCGCGTGACCGCTACGGTCACAGGTTCAAATCCTGCTTTGCGCATGGATGTGTGTGATGTCCTTAGGTTAGTTAGGTTTAAGTAGTTCTAAGTCCTAGGGGACTGATGACCACAGATGTTAAGTCCCATAGTGCTCAGAGCCATTTGAAGCATTTCTTAAATTGCAACAATCATGTAGATAATGTTGTGGTGGGGAATGGAAATCAGAGACTGTGTTATTGGCAGAGCACTTCGAAAAGGCCGCAGATCTATTAAAAAGACAACAAAACTATGACTATTTGTGCTCTGATAGAGTACTGCTGCACTGTGTGTGATCCGTACCAGACAGAATTGACAGAGGACATCGAAGAAGTTCTCAGAAGGAGATCTCGTTTTGTATTATCGAGAAATAGGGGAGAGAGTGTCACGGATATGATAAGCGATTTAGGATGGCAATCATTTAAAAAAAGGTGTTACCCATTGCGGCGTGGTCTTTTAACGAAATTTCAATTACCAACTGTCTTCCTTGAATGTAAAAATATTTTATAGTTGCCAACCCACATAGGGAGAAATGATCATCATAATAAAATAAACCAGAGTATGTATATAAAGATTTAAGTGTTCATTTTTTTTCCGCATGCTGTTAATGGAAGGATAGAAAATATCCTGTAGATGGTTCGAGAAACATACTGCCAGGCAAATAAGTGTGAACAGCAGAGAAGTCATGTATCTATAGGTGTAACTACTGGCGGTGTTTCGTCGCAACTGATAGCTCCTCTCAATATATTTTTTTGTGCGCAGCCTGCTTGAGGAGTTTGTGTTCCATCTCATTTTGGGCTACATCTGAAAGAGGCAGGCTACTTTGACTTTTATAACGTTCTAGTTCAACTGTGTAAATAGACTTTTTTACTTCCTTAATCTTTTGTCTTCTTTTCATTCTAAAGACCATTCATTTCAAGTCACTAACTTCTGCAGATCGTTCTCAACAATTTCTCGAATTTCGATGAGTACTGCTATCCTTACTGCGTTCTCGGCAGTGCACCCAATCAGGTTGAGAGTGTTTTTGTAGTGGACCACACCAATCTCTAGCGGGAACTCCCTCTATCTGGATTCCAAACAGAGGCCTCATCGTCCTCACAGGGCATTTGCTTGTGCGCCGGTGCTGCATCTGTTATTTGTTTGCTTCCGATTTGACATTTTTTCAGTGTAAATTGGTGGTGTTAAACTGTACTACTAGAATGTAATGTCTTTCAGAGGATCTTCGGACGCTTGCTATGCCACAGTTCATATTGTGCGGGTGATCGAAAGACAAGACGTGGACTATGAAGACGCTGATTTTGATGATTGTGGAGTTCTTTCTGTCATCGAGGAAGTCACCAGTATTACGAGGCATTCTGATAAAAGTGTAATTATGAGTCAACTTCATAAATGATGGCAGAAAGATATGGATGGAATACAACCAAAAGTGAAAGGTACGGTAACTTACAAGTAGTAAATACAAGGTCTTGCACGAAAGTGACTAATCGGAATAATCAGTCAGCGTCATTTAACTATGAAGTAGGCATAGTTGATTTAGAATTTGTTACCTGTGGTCTTCAAATTACGCACAACACCGATAAGGAGAAGTTCTTGATGACTCTTAGACTCATGCTTACTGAGATGAAATTAACTTGCGTCGTATGTTTCAAGGGGTTCAACAACGGTAGGTAAATACAAACATATTTAAGTTATGTTTGCTATAGAAAGAGCAAATATAACAACTGTATGACTTTCAAGTCCAACTGTGTCCTTGGAAACGGAATTGTCCGTGTTTATACGACTACAACTGATGTAATCGGAAATCACACAAATCAGGATAAAAAATTCTATGCCCTCAGATGTTCCCAGAGGAGAAGGATGAAAAGTATTCTTTGAGATGTCGCCCCAAGGCAGTTGTGTCTGGAATTAATTACCTCTGCGATGAAAATTTTGCTTTGTGCAATAATATGGAATATGTACGGAAATTATGTGTTTTGCAGAAAGCCAGATTGGAAGCTTTTTGTAATCGTGATTTGGATGAGAACGATCATCTTAATATGGTAAAACGGTACCTCAGTCAAAATGCAGAAGATAAGTACATTCAGCGTGTATAAGTGCCGCTTCAGGTGTTCATGTTTTCCTGTGAATAGGTTACTTTGTTACCACCATATAAGGCTACTTCTTCATTCTGCGAAATTCCTCGGACTCCTTTCTGACGAAATGTCATCTTTGGCAACTGTTGTTGCAGATATAATACTATGTTTGCTTTGTTTATCGTTGCCATTGTTCTGCTTTGTATTAACACCACTAGCACTGTAGCACTTTCATGAGATACTTGTCTACTAAGCATTTGCACTACGCTCCGTAGCCTCATGCTGTGCACACCTATGAATGATACCTCCAGCCCTGTGACAGTCACGTGTGCGGAAATTGGATGTGCTAAATCAGTTTCACACGAATGACCATTGGCTGCACTGTACAGATGCCCCCGAAAGCGAATCAGATCATCTGTTGAGTGGTACTTAAGTAAATAAATTAGTGAAATCAAAGTGAACTAGAAATTAGAATATAAATGGAAAACTTGGTTTAGTTTAGAGAGTTACATACTCGCAAACAGCGGGCCGAACGGCGGAACAGAGGACACAATGACCGTGAAGTCAGCAACTTCCACATAAGCGGGCGCTGTCGATTCAGCCGTCAGGGCATCGCCCGACCGGCTCACGTGTTTCTCAGTTGTCGTATGTGAGCAAAGGCCCTCGCCTACATCCCAAGAGCCAATGACCGACGTAAAGAAGATTCTTCGAGAAGCTATTCAACGTGACAGAAGAGGCAATGACCGGCTCACGTGTTTCTCAGTCGTCACATGGGATCAAAAGCCCTCACCTACATTCCAAGAGCCAACGACCGACGTTAAGAAGATTCTTCGAGAAGCTTTTCAACGTGACAGACGAGGCAATGACCGTGAAGTCGTTCACCTCCAGTAAACTGAAGTGAATAAATACGCGAGACGCAGTGGGCCAGACAGATGAAGTCAGAGGAAGTCAGATGAAGACAGATGAAGACGGAGTCGAAGACGGAGACGGAGACGGAGACGAGAGACGAAGAAGACGAAGAAGCGTAGCAGTAGTTTTCAGTCAGTTTCGGTGCTGAAGACCGTCATGTAAGAAGAGGAATAGCAAGCAGTAGCCGCAGCGCCAGAAGACAGAAGTTAAAAGGTATTTGAAGTCTGATTTTTACGTACCCGGGTGACTCGTGAGGACGGGAAGGAGACGGCCTCACGTCAGTAGTCACCTGTGAGCTGGGATGAAGACCTGACAGCCGAAGACTGGCAAGCAGGAATCCGTGGTTCGAGTCCGCCACACTGGCCTTCCCCCGCCGCGCCGCTCCGCTGGCCGACGCAGAACACACGCGGCCGCTTAGAGAAGAGAAACACTGGGACGCGACACCCAAGGTATCATCCGATGCACGATTTCGCTCGCAATAATTAAACGGGCCACCTCGCGCTGCGCTTCTCCAGTCAACTGAGCGAGACAGCGACACGAGATACACACCGCTACGCGTAATCAGACGCCGCCGCCGCCGCCGCCGCCGCCGCTGCCGCAGCAGAAGACTTCACAAACGACACAGCTGCCGCTCTCCGAACCAGAACATCCCGTAAGATACAGTTGTACAAATCTTCAATAAAAGTTATCTTATGTAAAAATGATGTTTCATTCGACCTCATACCCGAGCCAAGGAAGAACCCACCCTGCCCACATGTTGTTAAGAGAGAAAAGTTAATTTATTTAATATTTTCACCCTGACAGAATGCTTTAGAATGCTCATCCTGACAATTGACAGCATCAAAAGAGAAAACCCAGTTACATTTAGTGACAGAAGTGTCACATTTAGTAACACAACTGTTACATTTGGTATCAGAAGCCGTTATAGTTGTTACATTTGGTGTCAGAGAAAAAACCCTTGGCTCAATATGAGGTGTGAATGACAGTCACTAAAGGTCCACAGTTAGCATTGTTTAATGTGTGAAAGGATAGGGGTTTGCATAGCAGTCGTAGTATTTTCTTTATTTAGAAGTGTACTTTCTCTCATGATTTTAAGGGTTTGTCGAAAATATTTAAACATCTTTTGAATTCAGTGTGGTAATATTGTGTAACTAATAGTTTGTAAAATGATGGCACGAAATCGTACAAAGTCAGAGTCAGCACCACAAGCGGTTTCTACTGAGGAAGCTATTCAGAGCTTAGTTAATCAGATAGCACAGCTTAAAAGTGATAATAATGCATTATTTAAACAGTTGAGTGAGGTTAGGCAAGCCAGTTCAATCCCTCCCACCCTAGATTCCTCAGCAGCAGCCTTGGTAACTCCTTTTTCAGGTAAACCTGGCGAAGACATAACAGCCTTTTTTGATGATTTAGTAGCAGCTGCAAAGTTAGGATCATGGTCAGATGAACAGCTCTTACAAATGACAAAGTTAAGATTGACAGGAGAGGCTAAAGCACACGTCTTATACCATGAAAAATTAAGGAATGCTCTAACATTTGAGGAATTGAAGAAAGGATTGCTTACACGTTTTCAAAAACAGAACAGCTGTAGATTTTATAGGGAACAGTTAAACACTATCACTCAGAGGCAAAACGAGTCGTTAGAAAGTTTTGTAGATAGGATTAGAAAAGTTAATATTAACACCTATCAGTTGACAACTAGTGATGAAGCAAATAAAGTTATTTTACAAGAGGCAGAAAATAGAGCTCTGGATACATTTTTACGTGGGTTACCTCCTGAAACGTCCCGTCGTGTCAGGGCAGAGTTTCCTAAAAATTTAGCGGAAGCTGTATCTGTGGCGACAGCTTTTGAAGAAATAGACATTGCCACCAGATACAAGGAGAAGCGAAATGTATTTTCAGCAGGAGTACGATGTTTTAGGTGCGATCGACAGGGACATATAGCAAAAAACTGCAGACAACCTCAATGCACTAATTGTCAAAGAATAGGTCACACATTCAAGGAATGCAGGTCTAAGAAAGTGTTTGGAAATAGAAATCAGTTAAACTCAAACGGGAATGCCGGAGCCGCCGCCAGGCATTCCCAATAAAATTTCATGCCATTAAGGCGAATGTGAAGGCGGAATGCTGGTTATCTGCTACCATACAGGATAAAGAGGCAAGGATACTAGTGGATACAGGCGCAAACGTATCAATAGTAAGTAATGAATGTATTGGAGAAAAGAAATATGACCCTCCAAGGTATAGATTGAGTGGAGTAGGAGGAGGTACAGTGAAGTCATTAGGATGTACATCACTGATTTTCTATATTCACGGTGTACAATTTCAAGAAAATGTAGAAGTGGTAACAAAAGTAACTGACGGGTACGACGCGATCCTAGGACTAGATTTCCTGAATAAACATCACGCTAAAATCGACCTCAGACAGCAAACTGTAGAACTTAGCGGAATAGTGTTTCAGCTAGGTGACACCGCTGCAAAGGGCCCGCTGCCGCAAGATTTCCCCAACCGGAAGGCGAAATCAACTATACTGCGTGCAACGTCCTTGAAGGTTGATTCGCGGGATCAGATACCATCTGGCTCAGGAAAACTTGTCTGGATGACCGTTGACCCCGAGGTACCTACAGATACAGTATGTCTAATAGAGCCTTTAGAGGAAAATGAGGAATTAGATGTATCACATTGTTTTGTACGTAGGAGTGTTGTACGGGTTCAAGACGTTGAGGGAGAAAGAAAAGTACCGGTACATATTGACAATTTCGGAGTGGAGGACAAAGAGTTGCATAAGGGAATATTAGTAGCTACAGTCAGTACTTTTGAAGAAGAAGATTTCATTTGGTCAGATATTAATGATGGTCAGAAACCAGACGCCTATAAAGCCGCATTACGCCAGAAGATTGAGCATTTGCAAGGAAAGGATAGAGACACGATAGAAGCAGTTTTAGTTGAGTTTCAAGATTTATTTAATGCAGAAGGTCCACTGCCAGCAACAGATATCACACAGCATAGGATCCCAACAGGAAATAGCCCCCCAGTTTATAGGAAGCCTTATAGAGTTCCGCATCACTTACAGCCAGTACTGGATGAATTTATAGAACAGCATCTACAAGATGGAATTATAGAATATTCTGATTCGCCTTATAATTCAAATATTGTAATTATTCCAAAGAAGTCTCCCGACGGTACGAAACGATATAGGTTTTGTTGTGACTACAGACACCTTAACAAACAAACTATCTCAGATGTTTATCCTCTTCCAAACATTACAGATATCATTGACAGTTTGGGTAACAGTAAATACTTTTCAACAATCGATCTACGTAGCGGATATCATCAATTGGAAGTTGCTCCTGAAGATAGGCATAAAACAGCATTTTCTACCCCTGGAGGCCATTGGCAATTTAAAAGAATGCCTTTCGGTTTGAAAAATGCACCAGCAACTTTTCAAAGACTACTCGATGGAGTATTGCGAGGACTCAAAACTCAGCAATGTTGTGTATATCTAGACGATATTATTGTATTCTCCAAAGACATTAATGAACATGCTGTGCGTCTGCGTAATGTTTTTCGGAGACTTAGAAAAGCTAAATTAGCATTAAATATGGAAAAATGTACTTTTGCATTGACAGAGGTTACATACCTAGGGCATGTCATTAGTGAAAAAGGAATTAAAACAGATCCTCGATTAATTTCGGCAGTTAAGGACTTCCCAACACCACAACGCGTTAAGGAAGTACAAAGTTTCATTGGTCTCGCATCGTATTACCGAAAATATGTTCAAAATTTTGCTGAAATTGCCCGACCCTTAACCCAATTATTGAAAAAGGGTGCAAAATTTCATTGGTCTGAAGATTGTGAATTAGCATTTCACACCCTTAAAGATAAGCTAACACACAGTCCAGTATTAGCCTACCCAGATTATAATAAAGAATTTATTTTATCCTGTGACGCAAGTGGTCATTCAGTAGGAGTTGTTTTGAGTCAGAATATTAATGGCGCGGAACACCCCATAGCCTACGCTTCGAGACAACTAACAACAGCAGAAAGAAATTATTCCACAACGGAGAAAGAATTGTTAAGTGTTATTTATGGTATCAAATACTTTAAATGCTACTTGTACGGTAGGAAATTCAAGGTCATTACAGACCACGCAGCTTTAAAATGGTTGCTTGGATTAAAGGATCCATCTAGTCGTCTCACGCGTTGGGCCCTATGTCTTTCCGAAATGGATTTCGAAGTTATCCATAAACCAGGCAAAAAACACACGAATGCAGATTGCCTCAGTCGGAAAATAGCACTTTTGGAAGCAACAGGCCGAGATACCGAGGACTGGAGAAAGGCACAAGATGAGGATACAGAATGCAAAAAATACGCAACTCAAAAACAATTTTGCTTTGAAGATGGTGTATTATGCCGTAAAACAAAACTTGGACCGCGAATTGTTGTTCCCCAACACCTTAGACAAGAAATAATGGCAGAGGCCCACGACCATATCCTTGCAGGACACGGTGGACAGCGGACAACCGAAAGACGTGTAGCAGAGCGATTTTGGTGGCAAACCAGAAAGCAGGATGTTGCGCAGTACGTTCGTAATTGCATTGCGTGCGCACAACGAGCAGAACTTTCTCGTTCAAAAATACCCTTACAGAGGCTCCCCGAAGCTTCATGTCCATTTCAAATCTGCGGAATCGATCTCTACGGGCCATTTCATAAAACACCGGCTGGTAATAAGTATGTCCTTACAATTATAGATCACTTTTCACGCTATCTAGCTATGGTGAGTCTCCCAGATCAGCAAGCAAATACAGTTGCCCAAGCTTTAGTTTACAACTGGATACTTAAATTTGGCGTACCTGAAGCTATTATCACAGATCAGGGATCTAATTTTATGTCTGAACTAATGAAACAGCTATGCCACTTATTAAAAATACGCAAATTACGCACAACTCCGTTACACCCTCAGTGCAACGGGCGCACAGAAAGAGTTCATCGGACAATTGGCAAGATGCTTAGTTATTATATTAACGAACAACATTCTAATTGGGATACGTATTTACCAACAATCGTGTCGGTATACAACGCCAAAACGCATGAAGCAACTGGCATGTCACCTTATGAAGTGGTCTATGGGAAAAAAATGCCGTCCCCTTTTGATGTAATCAGGCAGAAAAACGGAAAAGTCGGAGAAACAGTAAGAGATTTCAGTCGAATGATGAAGGATGTATGGAAAAAGGTTCAAAAATCTAATACAAAGGCTTTGGAACGACAGGAAAGATTAGGTAATACCCAAGCTAAATATCCAAATTACAAAATAGGTCAGTGGGTTATGGTTTCAACTCCTTATATTGCGAGAGGAAAAACGAAGAAATTTGTAACAAACTACAGAGGTCCTTACCAAATTATTGAGATCACGTCACCAGTCAACGTTAAATTGCAACTGCCCACCCGAACTACCATTGTGCATGCAAGTCGTTTAAAACCTTTTAAGGGCGCTCCAGATGTAATTCCTTCAACAATAGTGTCTGCTTTTCCGAAGGGTGGAGGAAGTACCCGAAAAGGAAAAAGAGTGGCCACGCCAGCACAACATACAGACATGGCACCATACAATCTTCGATCAAGGGTGCGAATGTCCTAGTGGAATCTTAGTAGACTGTGGATAATATACAAATGTAAATAATTAATACATAATAATGGTTTATTTTTTAAAAAAAAAAAGTTGAACGTAGAAACAGGTAGATCTTGTAGTTAACAATGTATTCCTTCTTTTCTTTGTTTTTGTTTTTACTAGGTTGGTAGGTCCATAACCATGTTGTTTGCTCTTTCCAGAAAACGCCATGCAAAGCATTTCTTACCCAAAACCTATCCTACCTCAATGACTCCCTTGACAGTTCCCTTCTGAAGTCATTAGATACGTTCATAAACTCACAGCAAGGCAAAATTGATGCCAATGTTATGATGCAACATGTTTTAAAAAGAAAAGGTGAACACAAAACTAAAATTATAATGCTAGGAACGGGTATATCTGGAACCTTTGTGTTGGTGTTTCTACTTTGTACAGTTTTCTTTTATTTAAGACGAAAACATAAGCCAAATAATAATATACCACTTCATCAAATACCTGTTCATTGGATACCACACTCTTACCTGGTGTACTTCAGTGGTTACTTTTCAGCATTAGTGTATTAATTTTGTTTATTGGACTTCATTCTTTATTAAACAGACTCATGTTAAAATAAACAATACTGTAGAATAAATATTCTTGCAATTCATATAGGGTTGATTAAACAGGGTTGCTATGTAATTTTCTAAGTGAATAATCTATTTTTGTTATTCATTGTCATCAAGATTTGTTACACTTATTACAACCATTTATGTGTGAACTATGTGCTTCATGAGCGTACAGTGCTTTAGTGAAGTGATAAAGTATTTTCAACATACTTAATGTGAAGCGTGTGTAATCTTCTAAGTCGAGAGTTTTCATTGCTTATGTTAGTGCTTTTGCCGTGTGAAGAGTGGAGGAATGTTGAGTGGTAAATTCGAGGGCGAATTTCTCCGAAGGGTGGAGGAATGTTGAGTGGTACTTAAGTAAATAAATTAGTGAAATCAAAGTGAACTAGAAATTAGAATATAAATGGAAAACTTGGTTTAGTTTAGAGAGTTACATACTCGCAAACAGCGGGCCGAACGGCGGAACAGAGGACACAATGACCGTGAAGTCAGCAACTTCCACATAAGCGGGCGCTGTCGATTCAGCCGTCAGGGCATCGCCCGACCGGCTCACGTGTTTCTCAGTTGTCGTATGTGAGCAAAGGCCCTCGCCTACATCCCAAGAGCCAATGACCGACGTAAAGAAGATTCTTCGAGAAGCTATTCAACGTGACAGAAGAGGCAATGACCGGCTCACGTGTTTCTCAGTCGTCACATGGGATCAAAAGCCCTCACCTACATTCCAAGAGCCAACGACCGACGTTAAGAAGATTCTTCGAGAAGCTTTTCAACGTGACAGACGAGGCAATGACCGTGAAGTCGTTCACCTCCAGTAAACTGAAGTGAATAAATACGCGAGACGCAGTGGGCCAGACAGATGAAGTCAGAGGAAGTCAGATGAAGACAGATGAAGACGGAGTCGAAGACGGAGACGGAGACGGAGACGAGAGACGAAGAAGACGAAGAAGCGTAGCAGTAGTTTTCAGTCAGTTTCGGTGCTGAAGACCGTCATGTAAGAAGAGGAATAGCAAGCAGTAGCCGCAGCGCCAGAAGACAGAAGTTAAAAGGTATTTGAAGTCTGATTTTTACGTACCCGGGTGACTCGTGAGGACGGGAAGGAGACGGCCTCACGTCAGTAGTCACCTGTGAGCTGGGATGAAGACCTGACAGCCGAAGACTGGCAAGCAGGAATCCGTGGTTCGAGTCCGCCACACTGGCCTTCCCCCGCCGCGCCGCTCCGCTGGCCGACGCAGAACACACGCGGCCGCTTAGAGAAGAGAAACACTGGGACGCGACACCCAAGGTATCATCCGATGCACGATTTCGCTCGCAATAATTAAACGGGCCACCTCGCGCTGCGCTTCTCCAGTCAACTGAGCGAGACAGCGACACGAGATACACACCGCTACGCGTAATCAGACGCCGCCGCCGCCGCCGCCGCCGCCGCCGCTGCCGCAGCAGAAGACTTCACAAACGACACAGCTGCCGCTCTCCGAACCAGAACATCCCGTAAGATACAGTTGTACAAATCTTCAATAAAAGTTATCTTATGTAAAAATGATGTTTCATTCGACCTCATACCCGAGCCAAGGAAGAACCCACCCTGCCCACATGTTGTTAAGAGAGAAAAGTTAATTTATTTAATATTTTCACCCTGACAGAATGCTTTAGAATGCTCATCCTGACAATTGACAGCATCAAAAGAGAAAACCCAGTTACATTTAGTGACAGAAGTGTCACATTTAGTAACACAACTGTTACATTTGGTATCAGAAGCCGTTTCAGTTGTTACACATCATATGCCAGCATCAGCATTGTACGAACAGAGTAGATATTACTGATTTTTCAAAACCAAGGTAGAACAAAAAAAGAGACGAAATATTTCTTGGAAATGATACCGCCCAGAATACTTTCCATCAGGAAGATTTTGTTATGCATACTTTAAGGAGATATGTACCATTTGTGCCTTTGCGGTTTGGAACTGTCACAGATCTCCTGCCCAGTGGAGAAGACATCAAGAGGTGCAGCAGGGGAGAACAGGTTCAGACAGATGCAAATGAGACCACTTTTTAATGGGCAATTCTTAGAGATCATGGACACCCAAGTAGGATCTGTTTTCAGGGACTTTAAAATCAGTAATTCACATTCACTGGAAGAAGTTGCAGTAGAATCAAAAGGAAAGAGAAGACGGAAGCAATTTGAAAATAATGTTGGGCCAACTGCAGAGGAATTCTGGCAAAAAAAGAAGACAACGTTTTCTTATTTCAGATTTAATTTTGATGTCACAGCCGTTCAGTGTTCTGTGAATGGTTACAAAGAAATTGAATGCACGGAAAGCAATAATCTTCCAAACTGTGTAACAGTAGGGCCTATGTTTAAATGATGGCTTGCTCAAGTATCTAGCCCACTATGAAAAAAGATGTAAACCAGATTTTATTGTTGCTATTTTCCGTGACATGGTTAAACCACAAAAAGAACAATTCTTGCTAAGTGAGAATTATAAATCTCTTTTTGGTAACAATTGTGTGACAAATGTTATTGTAGATTATTGTGCAGAAACTATTTTTCATGGTCATGAGAAAGATTTCTACATTGGCTCTAAGACAGCCGGCAGCATCCAGACACGTAAAAATTGTGGAAATAATCTTACGTATCAGAAGAATCTCAATGATTTTGAAAGGCTTTTCATTCCACTACCTGTAAATGGAAATCACTGGTGCCTGTTTGCTGTTTCATTGCTACAGCAAAATGGGAAAGGTGAAGATTGCCCGTCAATGTTCACAAACTTTTGTAGGTGTGAAATTACTTGTCTATATTCGATAAAATGACCTGCAGGAACTTGAAGGTGGTTGAGGTGGAACATTCAAGCCAAAAAGAAGCTTGGAGCTGTGGATTGTTTGTCATAACTCATTTGAATAACATTGATGTAGGAAAGTCACATACCGAAGGGGTATAGCCTATCCATCTGATACGAGATAGTTTTGGCAACCAAAGCTGTTAGAGATATCTCTAAATGTACACAGTAGATGTATTTATTGTGGTTTAGAAGAATATATTCACCAAGGCGTGTACTGCGGAAAATGCAGGCGACTGCTGCCTGACAAATTCTGTGATGGATTATGCAGTCTCAATGATGCAGAAAACTTTCAGTTCATTTGTAAGGTGTGCAATGCTGCTCCTCTTTCTGAGTGAAAAATGTGTTTCTCCATCTGTCTGCAAGCAGTGTGATTAAATGGCTACTGGCAAATTCACCAGTTATTGAAAACAGTACGGTAATTCACTGGGCTGCGTAGGCCTACCTATTGGGTGATGTGGAAACTGCATTAATTCTGTTACAGTTACTATGTTTGGAACTACTATTTTCAACAGAGTAGATGCATTCTCAATAATACCAGCCACATAAGTATTCCTACTATCCGTGTCATTAAGTTATGGGATGAAATCTGGTAAAGTATCGAGTACAGAGATCAATTATGTTGGAAAGATTTTGAATACTGCCATTGCTTACACTGATTTCTCATAACAAATTTGGCAAACTCGTACTCGTCAACACCAAAGCACCGTATTGCTTGAATTGTGACAACATTCCACTAGAACTACTGACGGCCTTGGGAGAGCCAGTCCAGTCGAAACTCTACCATCTGGTGAGCAAGATGTACAAGACAGGCGAAATACCCTCAGACTTCAAGAAGAATATAATAATTCCAATCCCAAAGAAAGCAGGTGTTGACAGATGTGAAAATTATCGAACTATCAGTTTAATAAGGCACAGCTGCAAAATACTAATGCGAATTCTTTGCAGACGAATGGAAAAACAAGTAGAAGCTGACCTCGGGGAAGATCAGTTTGGATTCTGTAGAAATGTTGGAACACGTGAGGCAATACTGACCTTACAACTTATCTTAGAAGAAAGATTAAGAAAAGGCAAACCAACGTTTCTAGCATTTGTAGACTTAGAGAAAGCTTTTGACAATGTTGACTGGAATACTCTCTTTCAAATTGTAAAGGTGGCAGGGGTAAAATACAGGGAGCGAAAGGCTATTTACAGTTTGTACAGAAACCAGATGGCTGTTATAAGAGTCAGGGGGTATGAAAGGGAAGCAGTTGTTGGGAAGGGAGTGAGACAGGTTTGTAGCCTCTCCCTGATGTTATTCAATCTGTATATTGAGCAAGCAGTGAATGAAACAAAGAAAAATTCTGAGTAGGTATTAAAATCCAGGGAGAAGAAATAAAAACTTTGAGGTTCGCCGATGACATTGTAATTCTGTCAGAGACAGCAAAGGACTTGGAAGAGCAGTTGAACAGAATGGACAGTGTCTTGAAAGGAGGATATAAGATGAACATCAACAAAAGCAAAACGAGGATAATGGAATCTAGTTGAATTAAGTCGGGTGATGCTGAGGGAATTAGATTAGGAAATGAGACACTTAAAGTAGTTAAGGAGTTATGCTGTTTGGGGAGCAAAATAACTGATAATGGTCGAAGTAGAGAGGATATAAAATGTAGACTGGCAATGGCAAGTGAAGTGTTTCTGAAGAAGAGAAACTTGTTAACATCGAGTATAGATTAAATGGCAGGAAGTCGTTTCTGAAAGTATTTGTATGGAGTGTAGCCATGTATGGAAGTGAAACATGGACAATAAATAGTTTGGACAAGAAGAGAATAGAAGATTTCGAAATGTGGTGCTACAGAAGAATGTTGAAGATTAGGTGGGTAGATCACGTAACTGATGAGGAGGTATTGAATAGGATTGCGGAGAAGAGAAGTTTGTGGCACAACTTGACAAGAAGAAGGGTTCGGTTGGTAGGACATGTTCTGAGGCATCAAGGGATCACAAATTTAGCATTGGAGGGCAGCGTGGAGGGTAAAAATCGTAGAGGGGAGACCAAGAGATGAATACACTAAGCAGATTCAGAAGGATGTAGGTTGCAGTAGGTACTGGAAGATGATATAGCTTGCACGGGGTAGATTAGCATGGAGAGCTGCATCAAACCAGTCTCAGGACTGAAGACCACAACAACAACAATGGAAAGGAAACCATGCTGGAGAGCAGTCGCAAATGGGCTGAAAAGACACGAAAGGGCCTTACAGATGGTGAAAGAATATCCTTGAAAGATAATAGGAAAGCACATATAGCTACATTTTGCTTTTACATTATCGTTCAAAAGATATTAATTTTATTCTTCGTGAAAACTTTAGTAATGGGTTGTAGGAGTTAAATAAGAAATATGAACCAAATGTGGTTTGTGTGTTTTAAGAGACCAAATAGCAAAGGTCATTAGATTCCTATTCATCCCCCACGGCAGAAAGAGTGTACACATTCTGTGTACATAGAGAGCAAATTTTGTCTGCAAGTGTGAGAAAGTGTTGTCAGTGTTTGCATAGGTCCCATCTGAGGCAAAACATTGGAAAAGGCCCAGTATTTTGCTAGTGGGGTGTGGAAAACCGCCTAAAACTCACATCGAGTCTGGCCATCACACCGACCCCACGCTGCTGAAACCTGGTATTCATCTAGTGGTGTTTGGAAAAGCTCCTGAAACCCACATCCAGACTATCCAGCCCTCCAACCCCACATATTTTTCAATAACTCACTTTCATGGAAAATTAAAGAAATATATGTCTTCTGATATACAGACATTTCCTATATTGTTATTCAAATTTGTATATCCAATCCAGTCATAATCAATTGCCCAAAGTAATCATGTTGTTAGCACTGTCAGTCGAGCAAGTGAAATGTTTATTCAAGTTGTTGCCAAATTTCAGTTTTAAATATTGATTTGTTAGCTCTGAACAGGGCATCTTCCCCCTTTTCTTTTATATTTATCATACTATAGTAAACTGAATACCATGTATAGTCTATAGCTGTGATAATTAATTGTTTTCAGACAGAGGACCCACACCTCATATTTTCTGCTCTATTTTGTTACAGATATCTCACCCTTGGACAGTCAAGCTGGCTTCATGTTTTGTTACTGAAATAAAGGAAGTATGTTCTCTGGATGCTAAAAGTGGAATATTGCAACGACAAAGATTTATTGACTTACTGACCTCTGAATTTAGCAGCCAAGGGCACCAAGTGTATATTTTCCACCATATCCAGCTGCCCATAGCTGAGGTCACCAGGTCCATATTATCTGCTGCCTATATCTCCTAATCAGACTGTACATAACAGGGAGTGTTCTCTGGATGCTGCAAGTGGAAATATTGTGGTCCATGGGGGAAAAAGAAGCTATCTGTTCACCAATTCATATTTTCAGTCATGAGAATATATGGGGTTTTAATAGCAACCTTTTTAATATGATTTCGAAACTCATTGGATTAACAAAGTCGGAAACTTGAAACTTGAAAAACAGTGGGAAAAATTAGACCAAAAAATAGATTGTTTGGATAAAATTATAAAGAGGCAGGGTCAAGCACTAGAATGTGTCAGAGAAGATTTAGATGATCTCGAAGTTTAGGTACAGAAAACTGCAGAGATAACTGGGGGAATAGAACTGGATTTGAAAGTGTCTAAGACATATGTAAACACAGAGCTCAAATAAGTTTAATAATAATAATAGTGATAATAATAGTTATTATTATTCAACATCAAATAAACAAGTACAATCCTTAGAAATAATGTAATTTTGGGACATGATACAGATTATTCTTGTGAATATGTCAGTTTATGAGTTAAAAACTAAAGATTTGTTTGTGTATATGGGGTACGGGTCATACAATCATCATATTAAAAACCTGAACGTCGCTTGGTATATAAACTTTATATTTAATAATAACACTGTACACAACACACCATCACATGCTAAGCACCAGAATAAGACTAAAGGTAAAACCGCAATGGGGGCACACATTTGAAATGTTATAGATTTTGATAGTTCAAAGATAGCATGTTGCATCGACACTCGATTCTAGTGGTCGATGAGCGCCACAGAGCTGTCCCCCCACCATAGTACAGAGCACGGGGAGACGTGGTAATGGAGGTGGGCATTGTGCTTGGTTTGTGGTTGTGGGGAAAGAGGGCCCATGGGTGTACATTGCATTAATGATGAAAATGCATTGCCACATCCATGGGTGGAGCGGGCAGCCATACCAGGAAACTGGGATCAGGCGGCCCAGTGATGTGGGGTTGTGGTGCACCATGAGTGGTACACGAATAGAGAGATGGCTGTTGTCCTCAATTGAGGTGGTGATTGATGTCTCCTCTGCATCTGGAGGGATCCCTGATGTTATTCAATCTGTATATTGAGCAAGCAGTGAATGAAACAAAGAAAAATTCTGAGTAGGTATTAATATCCAGGGAGAAGAAATATAAACTTTGAGGTTCGCCGATGACATTGTAATTCTGTCAGAGACAGCAAAGGACTTGGAAGAGCAGTTGAACAGAATGGACAGTGTCTTGAAAGGAGGATATAAGATGAACATCAACAAAAGCAAAACGAGGATAATGGAATCTAGTTGAATTAAGTCGGGTGATGCTGAGGGAATTAGATTAGGAAATGAGACACTTAAAGTAGTAAAGGAGTTATGCTGTTTGGGGAGCAAAATAACTGATAATGGTCGAAGTAGAGAGGATATAAAATGTAGACTGGCAATGGCAAGTGAAGTGTTTCTGAAGAAGAGAAACTTGTTAACATCGAGTATAGATTAAATGGCAGGAAGTCGTTTCTGAAAGTATTTGTATGGAGTGTAGCCATGTATGGAAGTGAAACATGGACAATAAATAGTTTGGACAAGAAGAGAATAGAAGATTTCGAAATGTGGTGCTACAGAAGAATGTTGAAGATTAGGTGGGTAGATCACGTAACTGATGAGGAGGTATTGAATAGGATTGCGGAGAAGAGAAGTTTGTGGCACAACTTGACAAGAAGAAGGGTTCGGTTGGTAGGACATGTTCTGAGGCATCAAGGGATCACAAATTTAGCATTGGAGGGCAGCGTGGAGGGTAAAAATCGTAGAGGGGAGACCAAGAGATGAATACACTAAGCAGATTCAGAAGGATGTAGGTTGCAGTAGGTACTGGAAGATGATATAGCTTGCACGGGGTAGATTAGCATGGAGAGCTGCATCAAACCAGTCTCGGGACTGAAGACCACAACAACAACAATGGAAAGGAAACCATGCTGGAGAGCAGTCGCAAATGGGCTGAAAAGACACGAAAGGGCCTTACAGATGGTGAAAGAATATCCTTGAAAGATAATAGGAAAGCACATATAGCTACATTTTGCTTTTACATTATCGTTCAAAAGATATTAATTTTATTCTTCGTGAAAACTTTAGTAATGGGTTGTAGGAGTTAAATAAGAAATATGAACCAAATGTGGTTTGTGTGTTTTAAGAGACCAAATAGCAAAGGTCATTAGATTCCTATTCATCCCCCACGGCAGAAAGAGTGTACACATTCTGTGTACATAGAGAGCAAATTTTGTCTGCAAGTGTGAGAAAGTGTTGTCAGTGTCTGCATAGGTCCCATCTGAGGCAAAACATTGGAAAAGGCCCAGTATTTTGCTAGTGGGGTGTGGAAAACCGCCTAAAACTCACATCGAGTCTGGCCATCACACCGACCCCACGCTGCTGAAACCTGGTATTCATCTAGTGGTGTTTGGAAAAGGCCCAGTATTTTGCTAGTGGGGTGTGGAAAACCGCCTAAAACTCACATCGAGTCTGGCCATCACACCGACCCCACGCTGCTGAAACCTGGTATTCATCTAGTGGTGTTTGGAAAAGCTCCTGAAACCCACATCCAGACTATCCAGCCCTCCAACCCCACATATTTTTCAATAACTCACTTTCATGGAAAATTAAAGAAATATATGTCCTCTGATATACAGACATTTCCTATATTGTTATTCAAATTTGTATATCCAATCCAGTCATAATCAATTGCCCAAAGTAATCATGTTGTTAGCACTGTCAGTCGAGCAAGTGAAATGTTTATTCAAGTTGTTGCCAAATTTCAGTTTTAAATATTGATTTGTTAGCTCTGAACAGGGCATCTTCCCCCTTTTCTTTTATATTTATCATACTATAGTAAACTGAATACCATGTATAGTCTATAGCTGTGATAATTAATTGTTTTCAGACAGAGGACCCACACCTCATATTTTCTGCTCTATTTTGTTACAGATATCTCACCCTTGGACAGTCAAGCTGGCTTCATGTTTTGTTACTGAAATAAAGGAAGTATGTTCTCTGGATGCTAAAAGTGGAATATTGCAACGACAAAGATTTATTGACTTACTGACCTCTGAATTTAGCAGCCGAGGGCACCAAGTGTATATTTTCCACCATATCCAGCTGCCCATAGCTGAGGTCACCAGGTCCATATTATCTGCTGCCTATATCTCCTAATCAGACTGTACATAACAGGGAGTGTTCTCTGGATGCTGCAAGTGGAAATATTGTGGTCCATGGGGGAAAAAGAAGCTATCTGTTCACCAATTCATATTTTCAGTCATGAGAATATATGGGGTTTTAATAGCAACCTTTTTAATATGATTTCGAAACTCATTGGATTAACAAAGTCGGAAACTTGAAACTTGAAAAACAGTGGGAAAAATTAGACCAAAAAATAGATTGTTTGGATAAAATTATAAAGAGGCAGGGTCAAGCACTAGAATGTGTCAGAGAAGATTTAGATGATCTCGAAGTTTAGGTACAGAAAACTGCAGAGATAACTGGGGGAATAGAACTGGATTTGAAAGTGTCTAAAACATATGTAAACACAGAGCTCAAATAAGTTTAATAATAATAATAGTGATAATAATAGTTATTATTATTCAACATCAAATAAACAAGTACAATCCTTAGAAATAATGTAATTTTGGGACATGATACAGATTATTCTTGTGAATATGTCAGTTTATGAGTTAAAAACTAAAGATTTGTTTGTGTATATGGGGTACAGGTCATACAATCATCATATTAAAAACCTGAACATCGCTTGGTATATAAACTTTATATTTAATAATAACACTGTACACAACACACCATCACATGCTAAGCACCAGAATAAGACTAAAGGAAAAACCGCAATGGGGGCACACATTTGAAATGTTATAGATTTTGATAGTTCAAAGATAGCATGTTGCATCGACACTCGATTCTAGTGGTCGATGAGCGCCACAGAGCTGTCCCCCCACCATAGTACAGAGCACGGGGAGACGTGGTAATGGAGGTGGGCATTGTGCTTGGTTTGTGGTTGTGGGGAAAGAGGGCCCATGGGTGTACATTGCATTAATGATGAAAATGCATTGCCACATCCATGGGTGGAGCGGGCAGCCATACCAGGAAACTGGGATTAGGCGGCCCAGTGATGTGGGGTTGTGGTGCACCATGAGTGGTACACGAATAGAGAGATGGCTGTTGTCCTCAATTGAGGTGGTGATTGATGTCTCCTCTGCATCTGGAGGGATCCCTGATGTTATTCAATCTGTATATTGAGCAAGCAGTGAATGAAACAAAGAAAAATTCTGAGTAGGTATTAAAATCCAGGGAGAAGAAATAAAAACTTTGAGGTTCGCCGATGACATTGTAATTCTGTCAGAGACAGCAAAGGACTTGGAAGAGCAGTTGAACAGAATGGACAGTGTCTTGAAAGGAGGATATAAGATGAACATCAACAAAAGCAAAACGAGGATAATGGAATCTAGTTGAATTAAGTCGGGTGATGCTGAGGGAATTAGATTAGGAAATGAGACACTTAAAGTAGTTAAGGAGTTATGCTGTTTGGGGAGCAAAATAACTGATAATGGTCGAAGTAGAGAGGATATAAAATGTAGACTGGCAATGGCAAGTGAAGTGTTTCTGAAGAAGAGAAACTTGTTAACATCGAGTATAGATTAAATGGCAGGAAGTCGTTTCTGAAAGTATTTGTATGGAGTGTAGCCATGTATGGAAGTGAAACATGGACAATAAATAGTTTGGACAAGAAGAGAATAGAAGATTTCGAAATGTGGTGCTACAGAAGAATGTTGAAGATTAGGTGGGTAGATCACGTAACTGATGAGGAGGTATTGAATAGGATTGCGGAGAAGAGAAGTTTGTGGCACAACTTGACAAGAAGAAGGGTTCGGTTGGTAGGACATGTTCTGAGGCATCAAGGGATCACAAATTTAGCATTGGAGGGCAGCGTGGAGGGTAAAAATCGTAGAGGGGAGACCAAGAGATGAATACACTAAGCAGATTCAGAAGGATGTAGGTTGCAGTAGGTACTGGAAGATGATATAGCTTGCACGGGGTAGATTAGCATGGAGAGCTGCATCAAACCAGTCTCGGGACTGAAGACCACAACAACAACAATGGAAAGGAAACCATGCTGGAGAGCAGTCGCAAATGGGCTGAAAAGACACGAAAGGGCCTTACAGATGGTGAAAGAATATCCTTGAAAGATAATAGGAAAGCACATATAGCTACATTTTGCTTTTACATTATCGTTCAAAAGATATTAATTTTATTCTTCGTGAAAACTTTAGTAATGGGTTGTAGGAGTTAAATAAGAAATATGAACCAAATGTGGTTTGTGTGTTTTAAGAGACCAAATAGCAAAGGTCATTAGATTCCTATTCATCCCCCACGGCAGAAAGAGTGTACACATTCTGTGTACATAGAGAGCAAATTTTGTCTGCAAGTGTGAGAAAGTGTTGTCAGTGTTTGCATAGGTCCCATCTGAGGCAAAACATTGGAAAAGGCCCAGTATTTTGCTAGTGGGGTGTGGAAAACCGCCTAAAACTCACATCGAGTCTGGCCATCACACCGACCCCACGCTGCTGAAACCTGGTATTCATCTAGTGGTGTTTGGAAAAGCTCCTGAAACCCACATCCAGACTATCCAGCCCTCCAACCCCACATATTTTTCAATAACTCACTTTCATGGAAAATTAAAGAAATATATGTCCTCTGATATACAGACATTTCCTATATTGTTATTCAAATTTGTATATCCAATCCAGTCATAATCAATTGCCCAAAGTAATCATGTTGTTAGCACTGTCAGTCGAGCAAGTGAAATGTTTATTCAAGTTGTTGCCAAATTTCAGTTTTAAATATTGATTTGTTAGCTCTGAACAGGGCATCTTCCCCCTTTTCTTTTATATTTATCATACTATAGTAAACTGAATACCATGTATAGTCTATAGCTGTGATAATTAATTGTTTTCAGACAGAGGACCCACACCTCATATTTTCTGCTCTATTTTGTTACAGATATCTCACCCTTGGACAGTCAAGCTGGCTTCATGTTTTGTTACTGAAATAAAGGAAGTATGTTCTCTGGATGCTAAAAGTGGAATATTGCAACGACAAAGATTTATTGACTTACTGACCTCTGAATTTAGCAGCCGAGGGCACCAAGTGTATATTTTCCACCATATCCAGCTGCCCATAGCTGAGGTCACCAGGTCCATATTATCTGCTGCCTATATCTCCTAATCAGACTGTACATAACAGGGAGTGTTCTCTGGATGCTGCAAGTGGAAATATTGTGGTCCATGGGGGAAAAAGAAGCTATCTGTTCACCAATTCATATTTTCAGTCATGAGAATATATGGGGTTTTAATAGCAACCTTTTTAATATGATTTCGAAACTCATTGGATTAACAAAGTCGGAAACTTGAAACTTGAAAAACAGTGGGAAAAATTAGACCAAAAAATAGATTGTTTGGATAAAATTATAAAGAGGCAGGGTCAAGCACTAGAATGTGTCAGAGAAGATTTAGATGATCTCGAAGTTTAGGTACAGAAAACTGCAGAGATAACTGGGGGAATAGAACTGGATTTGAAAGTGTCTAAAACATATGTAAACACAGAGCTCAAATAAGTTTAATAATAATAATAGTGATAATAATAGTTATTATTATTCAACATCAAATAAACAAGTACAATCCTTAGAAATAATGTAATTTTGGGACATGATACAGATTATTCTTGTGAATATGTCAGTTTATGATTTAAAAACTAAAGATTTGTTTGTGTATATGGGGTACGGGTCATACAATCATCATATTAAAAACCTGAACATCGCTTGGTATATAAACTTTATATTTAATAATAACACTGTACACAACACACCATCACATGCTAAGCACCAGAATAAGACTAAAGGAAAAACCGCAATGGGGGCACAGATTTGAAATGTTATAGATTTTGATAGTTCAAAGATAGCATGTTGCATCGACACTCGATTCTAGTGGTCGATGAGCGCCACAGAGCTGTCCCCCCACCATAGTACAGAGCACGGGGAGACGTGGTAATGGAGGTGGGCATTGTGCTTGGTTTGTGGTTGTGGGGAAAGAGGGCCCATGGGTGTACATTGCATTAATGATGAAAATGCATTGCCACATCCATGGGTGGAGCGGGCAGCCATACCAGGAAACTGGGATCAGGCGGCCCAGTGATGTGGGGTTGTGGTGCACCATGAGTGGTACACGAATAGAGAGATGGCTGTTGTCCTCAATTGAGGTGGTGATTGATGTCTCCTCTGCATCTGGAGGGATCCCTGATGTTATTCAATCTGTATATTGAGCAAGCAGTGAATGAAACAGAAAAATTCTGAGTAGGTATTAAAATCCAGGGAGAAGAAATAAAAACTTTGAGGTTCGCCGATGACATTGTAATTCTGTCAGAGACAGCAAAGGACTTGGAAGAGCAGTTGAACAGAATGGACAGTGTCTTGAAAGGAGGATATAAGATGAACATCAACAAAAGCAAAACAAGGATAATGGAATCTAGTTGAATTAAGTCGGGTGATGCTGAGGGAATTAGATTAGGAAATGAGACACTTAAAGTAGTAAAGGAGTTATGCTGTTTGGGGAGCAAAATAACTGATAATGGTCGAAGTAGAGAGGATATAAAATGTAGACTGGCAATGGCAAGTGAAGTGTTTCTGAAGAAGAGAAACTTGTTAACATCGAGTATAGATTAAATGGCAGGAAGTCGTTTCTGAAAGTATTTGTATGGAGTGTAGCCATGTATGGAAGTGAAACACGGACAATAAATAGTTTGGACAAGAAGAGAATAGAAGATTTCGAAATGTGGTGCTACAGAAGAATGTTGAAGATTAGGTGGGTAGATCACGTAACTGATGAGGAGGTATTGAATAGGATTGCGGAGAAGAGAAGTTTGTGGCACAACTTGACAAGAAGAAGGGTTCGGTTGGTAGGACATGTTCTGAGGCATCAAGGGATCACAAATTTAGCATTGGAGGGCAGCGTGGAGGGTAAAAATCGTAGAGGGAGACCAAGAGATGAATACACTAAGCAGATTCAGAAGGATGTAGGTTGCAGTAGGTACTGGAAGATGATATAGCTTGCACGGGGTAGATTAGCAAGGAGAGCTGCATCAAACCAGTCTCGGGACTGAAGACCACAACAACAACAATGGAAAGGAAACCATGCTGGAGAGCAGTCGCAAATGGGCTGAAAAGACACGAAAGGGCCTTACAGATGGTGAAAGAATATCCTTGAAAGATAATAGGAAAGCACATATAGCTACATTTTGCTTTTACATTATCGTTCTAAAGATATTAATTTTATTCTTCATGAAAACTTTAGTAATGGGTTGTAGGAGTTAAATAAGAAATATGAACCAAATGTGGTTTGTGTGTTTTAAGAGACCAAATAGCAAAGGTCATTAGATTCCTATTCATCCCCCATGGCAGAAAGAGTGTACACATTCTGTGTACATAGAGAGCAAATTTTGTCTGCAAGTGTGAGAAAGTGTTGTCAGTGTTTGCATAGGTCCCATCTGAGGCAAAACATTGGAAAAGGCCCAGTATTTTGCTAGTGGGGTGTGGAAAACCGCCTAAAACTCACATCGAGTCTGGCCATCACACCGACCCCACGCTGCTGAAACCTGGTATTCATCTAGTGGTGTTTGGAAAAGCTCCTGAAACCCACATCCAGACTATCCAGCCCTCCAACCCCACATATTTTTCAATAACTCACTTTCATGGAAAATTAAAGAAATATATGTCTTCTGATATACAGACATTTCCTATATTGTTATTCAAATTTGTATATCCAATCCAGTCATAATCAATTGCCCAAAGTAATCATGTTGTTAGCACTGTCAGTCGAGCAAGTGAAATGTTTATTCAAGTTGTTGCCAAATTTCAGTTTTAAATATTGATTTGTTAGCTCTGAACAGGGCATCTTCCCCCTTTTCTTTTATATTTATCATACTATAGTAAACTGAATACCATGTATAGTCTATAGCTGTGATAATTAATTGTTTTCAGACAGAGGACCCACACCTCATATTTTCTGCTCTATTTTGTTACAGATATCTCACCCTTGGACAGTCAAGCTGGCTTCATGTTTTGTTACTGAAATAAAGGAAGTATGTTCTCTGGATGCTAAAAGTGGAATATTGCAACGACAAAGATTTATTGACTTACTGACCTCTGAATTTAGCAGCCGAGGGCACCAAGTGTATATTTTCCACCATATCCAGCTGCCCATAGCTGAGGTCACCAGGTCCATATTATCTGCTGCCTATATCTCCTAATCAGACTGTACATAACAGGGAGTGTTCTCTGGATGCTGCAAGTGGAAATATTGTGGTCCATGGGGGAAAAAGAAGCTATCTGTTCACCAATTCATATTTTCAGTCATGAGAATATATGGAGTTTTAATAGCAACCTTTTTAATATGATTTCGAAACTCATTGGATTAACAAAGTCGGAAACTTGAAACTTGAAAAACAGTGGGAAAAATTAGACCAAAAAATAGATTGTTTGGATAAAATTATAAAGAGGCAGGGTCAAGCACTAGAATGTGTCAGAGAAGATTTAGATGATCTCGAAGTTTAGGTACAGAAAACTGCAGAGATAACTGGGGGAATAGAACTGGATTTGAAAGTGTCTAAAACATATGTAAACACAGAGCTCAAATAAGTTTAATAATAATAATAGTGATAATAATAGTTATTATTATTCAACATCAAATAAACAAGTACAATCCTTAGAAATAATGTAATTTTGGGACATGATACAGATTATTCTTGTGAATATGTCAGTTTATGAGTTAAAAACTAAAGATTTGTTTGTGTATATGGGGTACGGGTCATACAATCATCATATTAAAAACCTGAACATCGCTTGGTATATAAACTTTATATTTAATAATAACACTGTACACAACACACCATCACATGCTAAGCACCAGAATAAGACTAAAGGAAAAACCGCAATGGGGGCACACATTTGAAATGTTATAGATTTTGATAGTTCAAAGATAGCATGTTGCATCGACACTCGATTCTAGTGGTCGATGAGCGCCACAGAGCTGTCCCCCCACCATAGTACAGAGCACGGGGAGACGTGGTAATGGAGGTGGGCATTGTGCTTGGTTTGTGGTTGTGGGGAAAGAGGGCCCATGGGTGTACATTGCATTAATGATGAAAATGCATTGCCACATCCATGGGTGGAGCGGGCAGCCATACCAGGAAACTGGGATCAGGCGGCCCAGTGATGTGGGGTTGTGGTGCACCATGAGTGGTACACGAATAGAGAGATGGCTGTTGTCCTCAATTGAGGTGGTGATTGATGTCTCCTCTGCATCTGGAGGGATCCCTGATGTTATTCAATCTGTATATTGAGCAAGCAGTGAATGAAACAGAAAAATTCTGAGTAGGTATTAAAATCCAGGGAGAAGAAATATAAACTTTGAGGTTCGCCGATGACATTGTAATTCTGTCAGAGACAGCAAAGGACTTGGAAGAGCAGTTGAACAGAATGGACAGTGTCTTGAAAGGAGGATATAAGATGAACATCAACAAAAGCAAAACAAGGATAATGGAATCTAGTTGAATTAAGTCGGGTGATGCTGAGGGAATTAGATTAGGAAATGAGACACTTAAAGTAGTAAAGGAGTTATGCTGTTTGGGGAGCAAAATAACTGATAATGGTCGAAGTAGAGAGGATATAAAATGTAGACTGGCAATGGCAAGTGAAGTGTTTCTGAAGAAGAGAAACTTGTTAACATCGAGTATAGATTAAATGGCAGGAAGTCGTTTCTGAAAGTATTTGTATGGAGTGTAGCCATGTATGGAAGTGAAACACGGACAATAAATAGTTTGGACAAGAAGAGAATAGAAGATTTCGAAATGTGGTGCTACAGAAGAATGTTGAAGATTAGGTGGGTAGATCACGTAACTGATGAGGAGGTATTGAATAGGATTGCGGAGAAGAGAAGTTTGTGGCACAACTTGACAAGAAGAAGGGTTCGGTTGGTAGGACATGTTCTGAGGCATCAAGGGATCACAAATTTAGCATTGGAGGGCAGCGTGGAGGGTAAAAATCGTAGAGGGAGACCAAGAGATGAATACACTAAGCAGATTCAGAAGGATGTAGGTTGCAGTAGGTACTGGAAGATGATATAGCTTGCACGGGGTAGATTAGCATGGAGAGCTGCATCAAACCAGTCTCGGGACTGAAGACCACAACAACAACAATGGAAAGGAAACCATGCTGGAGAGCAGTCGCAAATGGGCTGAAAAGACACGAAAGGGCCTTACAGATGGTGAAAGAATATCCTTGAAAGATAATAGGAAAGCACATATAGCTACATTTTGCTTTTACATTATCGTTCTAAAGATATTAATTTTATTCTTCATGAAAACTTTAGTAATGGGTTGTAGGAGTTAAATAAGAAATATGAACCAAATGTGGTTTGTGTGTTTTAAGAGACCAAATAGCAAAGGTCATTAGATTCCTATTCATCCCCCATGGCAGAAAGAGTGTACACATTCTGTGTACATAGAGAGCAAATTTTGTCTGCAAGTGTGAGAAAGTGTTGTCAGTGTTTGCATAGGTCCCATCTGAGGCAAAACATTGGAAAAGGCCCAGTATTTTGCTAGTGGGGTGTGGAAAACCGCCTAAAACTCACATCGAGTCTGGCCATCACACCGACCCCACGCTGCTGAAACCTGGTATTCATCTAGTGGTGTTTGGAAAAGCTCCTGAAACCCACATCCAGACTATCCAGCCCTCCAACCCCACATATTTTTCAATAACTCACTTTCATGGAAAATTAAAGAAATATATGTCTTCTGATATACAGACATTTCCTATATTGTTATTCAAATTTGTATATCCAATCCAGTCATAATCAATTGCCCAAAGTAATCATGTTGTTAGCACTGTCAGTCGAGCAAGTGAAATGTTTATTCAAGTTGTTGCCAAATTTCAGTTTTAAATATTGATTTGTTAGCTCTGAACAGGGCATCTTCCCCCTTTTCTTTTATATTTATCATACTATAGTAAACTGAATACCATGTATAGTCTATAGCTGTGATAATTAATTGTTTTCAGACAGAGGACCCACACCTCATATTTTCTGCTCTATTTTGTTACAGATATCTCACCCTTGGACAGTCAAGCTGGCTTCATGTTTTGTTACTGAAATAAAGGAAGTATGTTCTCTGGATGCTAAAAGTGGAATATTGCAACGACAAAGATTTATTGACTTACTGACCTCTGAATTTAGCAGCCGAGGGCACCAAGTGTATATTTTCCACCATATCCAGCTGCCCATAGCTGAGGTCACCAGGTCCATATTATCTGCTGCCTATATCTCCTAATCAGACTGTACATAACAGGGAGTGTTCTCTGGATGCTGCAAGTGGAAATATTGTGGTCCATGGGGGAAAAAGAAGCTATCTGTTCACCAATTCATATTTTCAGTCATGAGAATATATGGAGTTTTAATAGCAACCTTTTTAATATGATTTCGAAACTCATTGGATTAACAAAGTCGGAAACTTGAAACTTGAAAAACAGTGGGAAAAATTAGACCAAAAAATAGATTGTTTGGATAAAATTATAAAGAGGCAGGGTCAAGCACTAGAATGTGTCAGAGAAGATTTAGATGATCTCGAAGATTAGGTACAGAAAACTGCAGAGATAACTGGGGGAATAGAACTGGATTTGAAAGTGTCTAAAACATATGTAAACACAGAGCTCAAATAAGTTTAATAATAATAATAGTGATAATAATAGTTATTATTATTCAACATCAAATAAACAAGTACAATCCTTAGAAATAATGTAATTTTGGGACATGATACAGATTATTCTTGTGAATATGTCAGTTTATGAGTTAAAAACTAAAGATTTGTTTGTGTATATGGGGTACGGGTCATACAATCATCATATTAAAAACCTGAACATCGCTTGGTATATAAACTTTATATTTAATAATAACACTGTACACAACACACCATCACATGCTAAGCACCAGAATAAGACTAAAGGAAAAACCGCAATGGGGGCACACATTTGAAATGTTATAGATTTTGATAGTTCAAAGATAGCATGTTGCATCGACACTCGATTCTAGTGGTCGATGAGCGCCACAGAGCTGTCCCCCCACCATAGTACAGAGCACGGGGAGACGTGGTAATGGAGGTGGGCATTGTGCTTGGTTTGTGGTTGTGGGGAAAGAGGGCCCATGGGTGTACATTGCATTAATGATGAAAATGCATTGCCACATCCATGGGTGGAGCGGGCAGCCATACCAGGAAACTGGGATCAGGCGGCCCAGTGATGTGGGGTTGTGGTGCACCATGAGTGGTACACGAATAGAGAGATGGCTGTTGCCCTCAATTGAGGTGGTGATTGATGTCTCCTCTGCATCTGGAGGGATCACAAACACACGGATGAGCATGTCATGGGCAATTGAATTATCCAGTTGCGTTGATGTTCACGCAGGACGAACAGTGTGCCATCACATAGCTGCAAAGACAGGTCGTTGATGGGAAAGGATGAAAATTTGACGTGGAAGATGGCAACACAGGTGTCGTCAGATGCTGTCAGCCGGTCAGTGGAATCACTGTGGTGGGGGGAAAGTGAAGGGATTCATTCACACGCAACATCATGTGCAACCTCCAAGCTCAGTGGAAGACACGATGCACTAGTGTCAAACACAGTATAGGAGTTAGAAAGAAAGCATTGTTTGTTAGGAACACTGGTAGCAAGTGGTGATGTGGAAGTGGGGTTGGGGCTGGGAGTGGGAGTTGTCCTCCAAATTTCTATCTTCATCAAGCTGACAAGCTGGTTTGATGCATGAGATAGACACTGTTTGTATTTTACCGTTTTCCGGTCTGTGATAGAGAGAGGATGTGGTTTTCTGGTTAGGTCACTAATAATGTGAAATACATTAATTCTTATAGTACAAAGTCAACTTCATTTACTAGTTCCTTATTTCACCTGCTCTATCTGTCTGTCTCACCAGTATCTGTAACTGGGCGCCATAACATTTTCCACAAAGTTGATGAGGAAGTAAATAATTTCAAGGCTCGAAGAGCTATCATCTAATAATCCAGTACTATATGTTACAGTTTTTTGCATACATAAAAAATCATAATCCTAACTGTCTGCAGTGTGTGTCACTGTGCAAAAACTAGTTGAGGCACATGCTCCCAAGTGAACTCATTGTTGTACCTATTGTGTGGTGCCAGAAAATTTCCATTTAAATTATGGGGAACTGGTCATACAACTGTCATATTAAAAACCTGACCACCACTTTGTATATAAACTCTATATTTATTGAGAACACTGTACACAACACACAATCACATGCCAAGTGCCAGAATAAGACTAAAGAACAAATTGCAATGGCGGCACACATTTGAAATGTCAAAGATTTTGGTAGTTCAAAGATAGCATTCGATAGAATTCGAGTGTAGGAAAAGGGAGAGAAGGAAACATAGTAGGTGAATATGGATTGGGGCTAAGAAATGAAAGAGGAAGCCGCCTGGTAGAATTTTGCACAGAGCATAACTTAATCATAGCTAACACTTGGTTTAAGAATCATGAAAGAAGGTTGTATACATGGAAGAACCCTGGAGATACTAAAAGGTATCAGATAGATTATATAATGGTAAGACAGAGATTTAGGAACCAGGTTTTAAATTGTAAGACATTTCCAGGGGCAGATGTGGACTCTGACCACAATCTATTGGTCTTGACCTGAAGATTAAAACTGAAGAAACTGCAAAAAGGTGGGAATTTAATGAGATGGGACCTGGATAAACTGAAAGAACCAGAGGTTGTACAGAGTTTCAGGGAGAGCATAAGGGAACAACTGACAGGAATGGGGGAAAGAAATACAGTAGAAGAAGAATGGGTAGCTTTGAGGGATGAAGTTGTGAAGGCAGCAGAGGATCAAGTAGGTAAAAAGACGAGGTCTAGTAGAAATCCTTGGGTAACAGAAGAAATATTGAATTTAATTGATGAAAGGAGAAAATATAAAAATGCAGTAAGTGAAGCTGGCAAAAAGGAATACAAACGTCTCAAAAATGAGATCGACAGGAAGTGCAAAACGGCTAAGCAGGGATGGCTAGAGGACAAATGTAAGGATGTAGAGGCTTATCTCACTAGTGGTAAGATAGATACTGCCTACAGGAAAATTAAAGAGACCTTTGGAGATAAGAGAACGACTTGCATGAATATCAAGAGCTCAGATGGAAACCCAGTTCTAAGCAAGGAAGGGAAAGCAGAAAGGTGGAAGGAGTATATAGAGGGTCTATACAAGGGCGATGTACTTGAGGACAACATTATGGAAATGGAAGAGGATGTAGATGAAGATGAAATGGGAGATACGATACTGCGTGAAGAGTTTGACAGAGCACTGAAAGACCTGAGTCGAAACAAGGCCCCGGGAGTAGACAACATTCCATTGGAACTACTGACGGCCTTGGGAGAGCCAGTCCTGACAAAATTCTACCATCTGGTGAGCAAGATGTATGAAACAGGCGAAATACCCTCAGACTTCAAGAAGAATATAATAATTCCAATCCCAAAGAAAGCAGGTGTTGACAGATGTGAAAATTACCGAACCATCAGTTTACTAAGTCACAGCTGCAAAATACTAACACGAATTCTTTACAGACGAATGGAAAAACTAATAGAAGCCAACCTCGGGGAAGATCAGTTTGGATTCCGTAGAAACACTGGAACACGTGAGGCAATACTGATCTTACGACTTATCTTAGAAGAAAGATTAAGGAAAGGCAAACCTACGTTTCTAGCATTTGTAGACTTAGAGAAAGCTTTTGACAATGTTGACTGGAATACTCTCTTTCAAATTGTAAAGGTGGCAGGGGTAAAATACAGGGAGTGAAAGGCTATTTACAATTTGTACAGAAACCAGATGGCAGTTATAAGAGTCGAGGGACATGAAAGGGCAGCAGTGGTTGGGAAGGGAGTAAGACAGGGTTGTAGCCTCTCCCCGATGTTATTCAATCTGTATATTGAGCAAGCAGTAAAGGAAACAAAATAAAAATTCGGAGTAGGTATTGAAATCCATGGAGAAGAAATATAAACTTTGAGGTTCGCCGATGACATTGTAATTCTGTTAGAGACAGCAAAGGACTTGGAAGAGCAGTTGAATGGAATGGATAGCGTCTTGAAAGGAGGATATAAGATGAACATCAACAAAAGCAAAACGAGGATAATGGAATGTAGTCGAATTAAGTCGGGTGATGCTGAGGGAATTAGATTAGGAAATGAGACACTTAAAGTAGTAAAGGAGTTTTGCTATTTGGGGAGCAAAATAACTGATGATGGTCGAAGTAGATAGGATATAAAATGTAGACTGGCAATGGCAAGGAAAGCGTTTCTGAAGAAGAGAAATTTGTTAACATCGAGTATACATGTAAGTGTCAGGAAGTCATTGCTGAAAGTATTTGTATGGAGTGTAGCCATGTATGGAAGTGAAACATGGACGATAAATAGTTTGGACAAGAAGAGAATAGAAGCTTTCAAAATGTGGTGCTACAGAAGACTGCTGAAGATTAGATGGGTAGATCACATAACTAATGAGGAAGTACTGAATAGGATTGTGGAGAAGAGAAGTTTGTGTCACAACTTGACCAGAAGACGGGATCAGTTGGTAGGACATGTTCTGAGGCATCAAGGGATCACCAATTTAGTATTGGAGGGCAGCATGGAGGGTAAAAATCGTAGAGGGAGACCAAGAGATGAATACACTAAGCAGATTCAGAAGGATGTAGGTTGCAGTAGGTACTGGGAGATGAAGAAGCTTGCACAGGATAGAGTAGCATGGAGAGCTGCATCAAACCAGTCTCAGGACTGAAGACCACAACAACAACAACAAGATAGCATGTTGCATTGACACTCGATTCTACTGGTTGATGACTGCCAATGTTAGTAAATTTTACATTTTAATGTATTTTCCATTAGGAAATGTACAAATAACAATGTTACAAACATTGCTGTTATGAACATTAGATCAGTTGTGAGATACTTGAAACTATGTGCTTGACACACTTACAAAGCACTTTTCATAAAGATAAAGTACTCATTTAGGGAATAAAAAGGGTTTTCAATTAGAATTCTTTTTATCTGGTCTTTTAATTTGTTAATAGAAAGACCTGAGAAAATTTTTGGTAGGGCATTGGCATGAAGTGCATTTTTTTCTGTATAAATCTCTTCTGTGGCTATTTACATGGTATCTGAATTTTTGTCTTGTATCGTGCTGGTGCCGGTCACAGTTGAAATTTGGGTTTATTGTTTTCACAAGCAATATAACTTTCAATATGTATACAAGGTGCATCAATAAAGTAATGAGACTGATGTGGAAAAAAAATTTTGCTTACCATTTTAGTCAAGTTTAGTGTTGTCTCATTCAGAGTAGTTCCCTTCTGATTGAACACACTTTTTCCAGCACTTCTTCCATTGATGGTAACATTTCAGCAACTCATCTTCTGTAATATCCTCCAACACAATCGTCACAGTTTTTTGGACATCTTATGTTGTTTGAATATGGTGTCCCTTGACCGATATTTTGACTCTTGAAAATAGAAAAAAGTCTGACGGAGCAGTATCTGGTGAATAAGGTGGCTGTGGTGGTACTGAAATTTGTTTTGAGGTTAAAAATTGCTGTACTGGCAGAGCAGTATAGGATGGCGCATTATTGTGATGCAGAATCCTATTATGAGCACTGTTGGCATGGACACAAAGAACTCTTTTACGAAGTCTTTCTAAAATTTCTTTGTAGTAATATTGGTTAACTGTTATCCAGGAGGCATCCACTCTTTATGAACAGTTCCCTTGCAACAAATCAAAGAAGCACACAAGCACACAATTCACTTTTGGCTTTGACGTGTGAGCTTTTTTTGGTGATCCCTTTGAGCACCATTGCGAACTTTGGCATTTTGTCTCTGGATCATACTGAAAAAAACAACTTTCATCACCAGTGATAACATGGCTCAACAACTCTGGATAGATTTCTGTTTGCTCTAACAGATTGGCTGCCACATTTTTCTGTGTTTCTCGCTGTTGTGGTGTGAGATTTTTGGTGACCATTTTTGCACAAATCTTTCTCATACCAAGATCTTCAGTTATGATGAGATGAACCGTTTTTTGATTGATGTTCAGTTCTTCTACAATAATTTTCAGGGAAAATGTTTGATCAGATCTTACGAGTTCACGCACCCTGGCCAAGTTGACATCTGTCTGTGAGGTTGATGGTTGTCCACTGTGGTCTTCATCTTCAACATTCATTCTACCGTCACTAAACATTTTATGCCAACAAAAAACTTGAGCTCTTGATATAACCTCCTCTCCAAAAGCCTTCTGAAACTTACCGTGGTTTGTTGTCACATTTTCACCCAGTTTAATGCGAAAAGAAATGGCATACCATTGCGCAATATTATGCGGTTCCATTTCCATGCTGAGAGACACAAACACATGTTAACTTATTACAGCACAACTCACAACTGAGCAGTTGCATCGATGTGCTGCTTGGACTAGAAGCAGCTTATAGACCAAGGTCAAAGATATTGTGCCTACACAAGCCAGCAGGGTTGCCACATCTTGCAAAGAAAATCAGTCTCATTACTTTATTGTCGCACCTCCTACACCTACATGGTAAGCACACCTAATGTTGGGAACAGGTTCTGACATGATTCTCAAGATTTGACATCATAAATAATTCTGATAACTTGTTTCTGTAGTGTTAATAATGTGCTTAGGTTGACTTGACTTGTTGCACCCTATATTTCTACAGCATAGTTTAAATTTGATGAGAATAGTTTGTGATAAGCAGTCTTTAGTACACACATTTCTGTACAATATTTGGTAATCATGTTTATGGCAAATACATTCTTTGACAGCTTACAGAATAAGGAATCTGTATGCATGTCCCATTTGAGGTTATCCTGTATTGTGATTCCCAAGAATTGTATCTATTTTTCCTTTTTTACAATGTCATTTCTTATGGATAGTTTTGTGTCAAATTCTGTTTGTTTCTTTGTGTGAAATTCCATTATTGCAGTCTTTCAAGCTCTGACATTTAGATGGCTTTCATTGAAATACTTGACTATGGGTTTCCTGTAACTGAAGTCAAGACTGAAGATGCCACTGAAAAAGTAAAATTTAGGTTACCAAACAAGTCTATTCTTTTTGAAGCAAATGGTATCTTTCTTTTGTGCAGGGATTTTTAGTGATGACTGAGGATTTGAATGAAAGTTTAATCCATGGAATGAATTGGATTGTAAAGGCTAAAGTTGTTTTAATTGAAATGAGATGAAATTGTTATTTACTGATCCTAAGAGGGGAATTTCTGGGAGACAGACATTGTTATGATAAGTAAGATTAACTGCAATCATGTTGGGGGAGGTGGTAGAGGGGGCGGAGTAGAGGAATTTAATGATGAGGATACTATGAAGAGGGTAAAGGATTTTGTAATGGGGAAATAACTAACAATTTTTACAGTGAACGTGTAGTAAAAATGATAGGGGAAGCTGAAGTTTTGAGTACTAGGATAAAGTGGCACTAGAAAAAATTTTATGGGGTTGTAATGTTATTTTTGGGGAGAAACCAAATGCAGTGAAGGATTATCAATGTAAACTAAAGCTAAAACCTCATGACCACTTTTCATTAAGCTGTATGGTGTACCTGCCTGTAAGAGAAAAGCAGTTGAAAAATGAGTTACAGGAAATGCAAAAGTGGAGGGTAGTGGAAAGTGTTTAAAGAAGCTGTAATCGATATAATAACCTGTTGGTTATAGGTTCTAAATGACATGGTGAAATTAGGTTAGTTCTGGACTTTAGACATCTGAACAAGTACTTTGAGAAAGAGAGGCTGATCACCCAGAAACACAGATGAGTTACTGAATATTTGAAAATGTAAAATACATGACTAGTCTTTACTTAACTTCTGGTTTTTATCAAAATGAATTAGAATATGTCTGTAGAAATTATTCTGCATTTTTATATAATGGTAAGTGTTTTCAGTATTGTTTGGTTCTATTTGGGTTGGCTGTTTCTGTAACTGAACTGGAATTCATTTTGGGGCAGAAAATTTTAACAAGATTGTCTATTTATGTAGATGACATTTTATAATCCACTAAGACCTGGGAAGAGCATATGAATGCCTTAAAAGAAATTGGGGAGAAACTGAGACAGGGAGGTAAGTCTTTGAAGTTAGAGAAATGCAAATCCGCTGTGTTCTTGGCCGCAGACTAACAGAGGAGGGAATTTCGTCTGATAATGGAAAAAAATCCAAAACACTGCAATATTTCCAAAGGCTTTGTCCAAGAGGGAACTATAATCATTCTTGAGTCTTGTAGGTTCCTACAGAAAGTATATCAAGACTCATGCTTTAAATGCACCTTGCTTAAAAAATCCATTGAAAAAGAATTCTGTGTGGCAATGGAGTGAGAAGTGTCAAATTGGAATGGATTGAGAGTATTAGATTGCCCTTCATGAAATAAAAGATCTACTTAGTAAGAGTGAGATTCTACACAGACCACATTTTTCTTTGCCATTCTGTTTAGTAACTGATGATAACGATTGAGGCTTGGGTGTTTGCTTTTTTCAGGAAAAATTAGACATGGTGATGCAGAACCTGATTCAAGTGAATTTGAAACCAGAAATGTATAGAAACACGAGAAGAATTACCTTATTCAGATAATAAAATTCTATGTTATATTCAGGAATGTAAATTGTATTCAAGGGAGCATCAGCAGGTGGGAAGTTTATTTACAACAATCTGATTACTCAACAGAGTACATTAAAGGAAGGGAGAATGCTACTACTGCTGATGCTTCGTCTAGATTACCTGAGCAGGCGGTGGGTGGAGGGGGGCGGGGGGGGGACTCAACATTACATAGTTTCACAGCATTGCATGGTCTGATGAATCCTGATATCTTCTTCATCGTGTCAGTGGGAGGTCTCAAATCCATCCTCCTCCAGGGGAACAGCTCCTTCACACCTGTACTGAGTAACAGAGACAAACTGATGTCAGCTCCACTATGCTCTGGTGAACATTCACTTGGGCATCCATGGATCCAGTGTGTAACGGAACATATTAAAGGCTTTACTTTCCCGAAGTATGCGATACCCTCCAAATTCAACCAGTTTAATGAGTATTTATGATTATAGAAAAGTTATTGTGTATGTTAACAATGATTGCACAACATGTCTCCATAAACAGTCAACCCATTAAATTATACTGAATAACTGACCCACACAAAAGTTAATATCACTTGATCACTGATACAGCAAATGTCATCATGTAAAAACACTAAGTTCATCTTAAATAATTAATATGAAGTACGAAAAATACTGGCCAACTTAGGTATTTTGGATCTCCTTAAATAAAAATCACCCAGTGAAACCTATTTGTTCACTAGGAGCGTTTTCACTCAGTATTCACGTAATCAATCCTATTTTAGACGAAAACCAATGTAATTCTTAATAATTCATGTTACTTACTTATTTATGCAAATTAGAGAAGTCAATTGACAAACTTCTAAAAAACGGCCTTTTTGTAACAGAGAATTATTCTGTCAAGTCAACAAATCTGTCTGTCGTTTTCATAACATGTTAAATTATGTCACTCGATGCAAATTAATAACTTTTCTGCACAAATTATGATAACAGATGTACATGTGACTCATAAACTATATCTCTTTTTAGTAGTTCTTTGACAATGTTATAAATACAAGCAGCGAGAAGGGTCGGATAGCAGTCGGAGGCAGTGGGGCAGTCGGAATGTCACTTTGGTGAAGTGTGTTTCTGTGTTATTGTTTGGGATGGAAAAACAATGCAAAGAACATGTAAAGGAAGTACTACTTTGTGTTGTGTTATGGTCTTTGGTGGACAGTGGAATTAAGATGGCCACCAAAGTAATAAATATTTGATGTTTACATATGTGTTGGTTTCGTTTGTTCTTTATCATCAAAAGCACATGAGAAACACGGGACCTCATGTTTTTAACCCTAGACAACCAGATTTAGAGCCAGCATCATCATCGAGACACAGCAGCGATCCAGCAAGCAGCAGCGATTACTACAATGCATTGTAATGGCGCCAACCTAACATCAAGTGCTAACAAGCTCCATAAATGGGAGTGAAATAGTGTGATTACAGCAACTAGAGATATCAACAACTCAGGCGGACCATTTACAAAAGTGGGGGCTCAGCCGGGATCTTCAAGTGCATCGATGATAATAGTGCAGCGATAAATTTCGTAAGTGCTTAGCACTCCAAAAAAGTTTATTTGTGCAGTGTGGCAACAGTGAAAATATGTCAAAGTGAAAAGAAAGAAAGAACGTGTGTAAAGTATGTTTGTGCGACTACGAAAAACTATTATCACACCGCTCGGAAGATTAACGTCTGGATTATGTCAATGGAATTCATCACTCAAGACTTCAGCTTCGATAAAACCGAATATAAGTGAAGAAAGCCAACAAGAACACCGATCACGACATCACCGCATAGCTACATAAAGCAAGGTATTTTGTTGTTGTCATTTAAAATAATTAATTGTTAACATGTCTCTACCTGAGAGGGATGAGATCGTAGGAAATGTAAAAATTGAACCAGGGGGTGGTGAACAATTAAACTTAACAGAGTGGCTAGCAGAGTTTGCAAGTCAAATAAGCTCGCAACTTAAACAATCAAGTGAAGAAGTACGTTTGGATTTTAAACAATCAAGTGAAGAAAACACAGATAGACTGGATAAGTTAAGTTTGGATTTTAAACAATCAAATGAACAAGTAAGTTTGAAACTTAAAGAAAACACAGATAGACTGGATAAGTTAAGTTTGGATTTTGATCTATTAAGTACTCATCTCAACGAGAAGTGTGAGGAAATTAAAACTACCCTCAGTAAGAACACTAGCGAACAGTTGATACACTTCAGAAAAGAATTTCAAGTTAAAGTTGAAAGTTTAAATGAAAACATACAAGCGAACACAGACAGCATTGCTGTCATCTACAACAGAGTAGATACTGAAGCTAAAAGATTAGATCAGAGAATAGACAAAACATCAGAAAACCTTAAACAAGAATACAACCTGTATACCACTAATGTAGATACAAAAGTAGAAAATATACACACTAAATATACACAATTGGAAGATGCATTGATGTCAAAACAAATGTTTTACAATCAAAATACAATGTATGGACACATCCAAGTGAAATGCTTTCCTGGTGAAAATCTGCACCCTATTGACTTTATTCACCAATGTAAAGATATGTTTGTTGTAGGAATGTCAGATAACATAAAAATTAAGTTATTTAAACAGTTTCTAGAAGGGGAGGCCCTATCCTGGGCAAATGAGAATAATGATTCTTGGAATACTTTTGAAGAGTTTGAAGCTAAATTTATTTGCAAATTTTGGTCACAATCCATACAAGCCAGATTAAAGTCAGAATTTCTAAATGGACCAGTGTATAGAGGGAAAGTAGGGGGAATGCAAAAATTTTGCAGAGATCAATTGAAAAAACTTGCTCATTTAAATAACTCTTTTGATATTATGACACAAATTGATGTTTTAAAAAGACGATTACCAGAGAGACTGCAGTGAGAATTGGTCCATGGACCAGACGATTCAATGGAAGAGTTCCTGAAATTTGTAGATAGATTAGATAGGGCCTTGGAAAGAGAAAGTAACCAAAGTTTTGGCTCTGGCAACAACCAGTATGGGGGGTGGAACAGGAATGTAAATAGAGATTATTATGGGAGGAGAAACTTTGAAAATTCTGGAAATAATGCTCCAAATAGGGGAGATAGGAGATATGAAAATGATTTCAGAAACAATACACAGGAGGGAGGATGGAGGAGAGATAACAGGAATGATAGAAATAGGTATTGGGGAAGAGAACCAGATAGAAGGGGGTTTCTTGAAACTAGTGAACAAAATGACAACTACAAGCAGACAGACCGAGGAAACCAGCCGGGAAACGGTGGACAGTCCCACTAGATGTCCGTAGTTTTGGGGCTAGACAATATTATGACAGGACAACACATAACCGAAACTGGAAAAGGAGAGGATACAATGTAAAGAGTAAATACCATGAAAATACTGATGTTGTTAGAATGAATAAATTAGAATTTAATAAAAGGTTTTGGGATACTATGAGTAAAAGTGATACAGTAAATAAAAAGTGTGTTCAAGCACAGGTGGTTAGTGAAAGTGCAGAAGTTGAAGGTATTGCAGAGTTCCATAGTTGGGCTGAAAAGGATACTGGTGTTAATAACAAGTCAGACACACCACAAATAGAATCTATTTTGGGGGGTTTATTTGATAAGAAGGGGGATGACGAAGTGTTTAATGGAGCCAAAGACTCAATTGCTGAGATTCAGATACATAGGGGGGAAACTGAAGATGGGGTTGTTGTGGAGGAGGAGGAAGAAGTAATAGAGGGACATTTAAATAATGATCCTAAATCAAGTGATGTTATTGATGAGAGTGTAGAGGAAGAAATAAAAGTATTTGTAGAATTGAAAAGTGATGATGAGATAAAGGTAAGTGATGTGACAAACATGGGTAATAATGAGGTTAATTTAAGTGAAATGCAGACTAGGGAATGTGTATCTGAGGACAAGCTATTGCCTATTGGGAACTATGAAATGCTAATCTATGAGAATGGTACTAATAATAATATTAAAGAAAATATTAAGGGATGGAATGTAAATGTGTGTTTTCAAGAAAAAGGGGAAAAGTTTTTAGAAGTTTTGTGGAACAACTATGGAAACTGTATAAACAAAGATGCCTTTTGGAAAGAATTAGCAAAGGTAAGTGCAACCTTGTATCCTACATGGTGGACAAGAATCCGTAGTGGACTTTATAAAAAATGGGGTGAAAACAATAATTTGTTGAGTGGCAACACTGTGTTAAGAGGAAGAGATAAAAACAAAGGTTTATATTTAAATGTTAATGCTTTGCAAACAGAGAGGGATGTGGCTAAATGTAGGAAAGAGACATTAGACTTAGGAACTAAAGAAATTGAAAATGATCTATTGTTTGAAAATACTAAAATAGACAAATATGTTGAGCTAGGTTGTCCATATGTTAAAGTATACAATTTACATTGATCCATTTGAAATAAAAGAAAGCCCACATCCTAATGCGTATAGACTTATCTTTCCCAGATCAAGAAGGTTATTTGGATTAAGAAACATCACTGAATTGAAACCATATAAACATGATTAAGCACATTTCCCTGTTTGAATACAGTTACTTACCCAGTTTCCATAAAGCATGTTATCAGCAAAGTTTTTACTGGGTGTGTTAAATAGCAACTACCACTCATGCTGCAGACCCTGGAAAAGTTCCAGATCTCTGAGAGAATGTTTTTATATTTTTATTGACACTATTGAATATTAAATTTTGAGACATCTTCTTTACTTGCAACGGGCAAGAAGGTGACAAACATTTATTACTTTCTTTTTGTATTGTTGAATATGGGACATACTTGCACCAAATAAAAGACAATGTAAAAAAAAAATTGTTGTGCAAGACTCATCATTTTGTTACTATTCTTTTCTTAGGCATAAGATTTGTGTACAATTTTCTACAGCTAATCAGATGTTCAGCAAGTTTGATGTTTGTGTTATGTTGTGACCAAATTAAGTGTGCAATTTTGGTATGAATATATTCTTGTACTATCTTGACTATGTGTCTCAATGGGAGACAAGTTTTTTAAATATTTCCTTTTTTTTAAAATGCATATTATATTCATACATGTGACTTCTCTAGTGTTTGTGTTTATATATCATATCCATACTTATAATTATGTTCTTTGTTTTCATTTCCTTTATGTGGCTCAAAACGAGCAGACAGTTGCAATATTTTCCTATGGACATATGACCTGTCCATCTATGTAATATATTTATGTTCCTTCTATTATCTTGATTATTCTGTGACTCAATGAGAGCTGAATTTGAAATAATTTACATATTTTTTTTTTATATATCTTAACATCGCATGTGATACATTTGTGTCTGTTTTTGATCATTTTCCATTGTGGCTCACTGGGAGCAAAGATTAACAATTTTTTTTACTTTCATATATTACTAAATATTTTTATGATGCTGTCATACTGAGAGCCATAACACAAAGTGCATTTGAAACAACACAACTAAAATATTTGCAGGAAAAAGTCATTTTGAAACGGTGTAACGGTCGTTGTATACATACACATTATGCATAGTAATTGACACATTTGTCCTAGTCGGCTAATATCATTAACATTCTGTAAATGATATTACCCGAGGGGGGTATTGTAACGGAACATATTAAAGGCTTTACTTTCCCGAAGTATGCGATACCCTCCAAATTCAACCAGTTTAATGAGTATTTATGATTATAGAAAAGTTATTGTGTATGTTAACAATGATTGCACAACATGTCTCCATAAACAGTCAACCCATTAAATTATACTGAATAACTGACCCACACAAAAGTTAATATCACTTGATCACTGATACAGCAAATGTCATCATGTAAAAACACTAAGTTCATCTTAAATAATTAATATGAAGTACGAAAAATACTGGCCAACTTAGGTATTTTGGATCTCCTTAAATAAAAATCACCCAGTGAAACCTATTTGTTCACTAGGAGCGTTTTCACTCAGTATTCACGTAATCAATCCTATTTTAGACGAAAACCAATGTAATTCTTAATAATTCATGTTACTTACTTATTTATGCAAATTAGAGAAGTCAATTGACAAACTTCTAAAAAACGGCCTTTTTGTAACAGAGAATTATTCTGTCAAGTCAACAAATCTGTCTGTCGTTTTCATAACATGTTAAATTATGTCACTCGATGCAAATTAATAACTTTTCTGCACAAATTATGATAACAGATGTACATGTGACTCATAAACTATATCTCTTTTTAGTAGTTCTTTGACAATGTTATAAATACAAGCAGCGAGAAGGGTCGGATAGCAGTCGGAGGCAGTGGGGCAGTCGGAATGTCACTTTGGTGAAGTGTGTTTCTGTGTTATTGTTTGGGATGGAAAAACAATGCAAAGAACATGTAAAGGAAGTACTACTTTGTGTTGTGTTATGGTCTTTGGTGGACAGTGGAATTAAGATGGCCACCAAAGTAATAAATATTTGATGTTTACATATGTGTTGGTTTCGTTTGTTCTTTATCATCAAAAGCACATGAGAAACACGGGACCTCATGTTTTTAACCCTAGACAACCAGATTTAGAGCCAGCATCATCATCGAGACACAGCAGCGATCCAGCAAGCAGCAGCGATTACTACAATGCATTGTAATGGCGCCAACCTAACATCAAGTGCTAACAAGCTCCATAAATGGGAGTGAAATAGTGTGATTACAGCAACTAGAGATATCAACAACTCAGGCGGACCATTTACAAAAGTGGGGGCTCAGCCGGGATCTTTAAGTGCATCGATGATAATAGTGCAGCGATAAATTTCGTAAGTGCTTAGCACTCCAAAAAAGTTTATTTGTGCAGTGTGGCAACAGTGAAAATATGTCAAAGTGAAAAGAAAGAAAGAACGTGTGTAAAGTATGTTTGTGCGACTACGAAAAACTATTATCACACCGCTCGGAAGATTAACGTCTGGATTATGTCAATGGAATTCATCACTCAAGACTTCAGCTTCGATAAAACCGAATATAAGTGAAGAAAGCCAACAAGAACACCGATCACGACATCACCGCATAGCTACATAAAGCAAGGTATTTTGTTGTTGTCATTTAAAATAATTAATTGTTAACATGTCTCTACCTGAGAGGGATGAGATCGTAGGAAATGTAAAAATTGAACCAGGGGGTGGTGAACAATTAAACTTAACAGAGTGGCTAGCAGAGTTTGCAAGTCAAATAAGCTCGCAACTTAAACAATCAAGTGAAGAAGTACGTTTGGATTTTAAACAATCAAGTGAAGAAAACACAGATAGACTGGATAAGTTAAGTTTGGATTTTAAACAATCAAATGAACAAGTAAGTTTGAAACTTAAAGAAAACACAGATAGACTGGATAAGTTAAGTTTGGATTTTGATCTATTAAGTACTCATCTCAACGAGAAGTGTGAGGAAATTAAAACTACCCTCAGTAAGAACACTAGCGAACAGTTGATACACTTCAGAAAAGAATTTCAAGTTAAAGTTGAAAGTTTAAATGAAAACATACAAGCGAACACAGACAGCATTGCTGTCATCTACAACAGAGTAGATACTGAAGCTAAAAGATTAGATCAGAGAATAGACAAAACATCAGAAAACCTTAAACAAGAATACAACCTGTATACCACTAATGTAGATACAAAAGTAGAAAATATACACACTAAATATACACAATTGGAAGATGCATTGATGTCAAAACAAATGTTTTACAATCAAAATACAATGTATGGACACATCCAAGTGAAATGCTTTCCTGGTGAAAATCTGCACCCTATTGACTTTATTCACCAATGTAAAGATATGTTTGTTGTAGGAATGTCAGATAACATAAAAATTAAGTTATTTAAACAGTTTCTAGAAGGGGAGGCCCTATCCTGGGCAAATGAGAATAATGATTCTTGGAATACTTTTGAAGAGTTTGAAGCTAAATTTATTTGCAAATTTTGGTCACAATCCATACAAGCCAGATTAAAGTCAGAATTTCTAAATGGACCAGTGTATAGAGGGAAAGTAGGGGGAATGCAAAAATTTTGCAGAGATCAATTGAAAAAACTTGCTCATTTAAATAACTCTTTTGATATTATGACACAAATTGATGTTTTAAAAAGACGATTACCAGAGAGACTGCAGTGAGAATTGGTCCATGGACCAGACGATTCAATGGAAGAGTTCCTGAAATTTGTAGATGGATTAGATAGGGCCTTGGAAAGAGAAAGTAACCAAAGTTTTGGCTCTGGCAACAACCAGTATGGGGGGTGGAACAGGAATGTAAATAGAGATTATTATGGGAGGAGAAACTTTGAAAATTCTGGAAATAATGCTCCAAATAGGGGAGATAGGAGATATGAAAATGATTTCAGAAACAATACACAGGAGGGAGGATGGAGGAGAGATAACAGGAATGATAGAAATAGGTATTGGGGAAGAGAACCAGATAGAAGGGGGTTTCTTGAAACTAGTGAACAAAATGACAACTACAAGCAGACAGACCGAGGAAACCAGCCGGGAAACGGTGGACAGTCCCACTAGATGTCCGTAGTTTTGGGGCTAGACAATATTATGACAGGACAACACATAACCGAAACTGGAAAAGGAGAGGATACAATGTAAAGAGTAAATACCATGAAAATACTGATGTTGTTAGAATGAATAAATTAGAATTTAATAAAAGGTTTTGGGATACTATGAGTAAAAGTGATACAGTAAATAAAAAGTGTGTTCAAGCACAGGTGGTTAGTGAAAGTGCAGAAGTTGAAGGTATTGCAGAGTTCCATAGTTGGGCTGAAAAGGATACTGGTGTTAATAACAAGTCAGACACACCACAAATAGAATCTATTTTGGGGGGTTTATTTGATAAGAAGGGGGATGACGAAGTGTTTAATGGAGCCAAAGACTCAATTGCTGAGATTCAGATACATAGGGGGGAAACTGAAGATGGGGTTGTTGTGGAGGAGGAGGAAGAAGTAATAGAGGGACATTTAAATAATGATCCTAAATCAAGTGATGTTATTGATGAGAGTGTAGAGGAAGAAATAAAAGTATTTGTAGAATTGAAAAGTGATGATGAGATAAAGGTAAGTGATGTGACAAACATGGGTAATAATGAGGTTAATTTAAGTGAAATGCAGACTAGGGAATGTGTATCTGAGGACAAGCTATTGCCTATTGGGAACTATGAAATGCTAATCTATGAGAATGGTACTAATAATAATATTAAAGAAAATATTAAGGGATGGAATGTAAATGTGTGTTTTCAAGAAAAAGGGGAAAAGTTTTTAGAAGTTTTGTGGAACAACTATGGAAACTGTATAAACAAAGATGCCTTTTGGAAAGAATTAGCAAAGGTAAGTGCAACCTTGTATCCTACATGGTGGACAAGAATCCGTAGTGGACTTTATAAAAAATGGGGTGAAAACAATAATTTGTTGAGTGGCAACACTGTGTTAAGAGGAAGAGATAAAAACAAAGGTTTATATTTAAATGTTAATGCTTTGCAAACAGAGAGGGATGTAGCTAAATGTAGGAAAGAGACATTAGACTTAGGAACTAAAGAAATTGAAAATGATCTATTGTTTGAAAATACTAAAATAGACAAATATGTTGAGCTAGGTTGTCCATATGTTAAAGTATACAATTTACATTGATCCATTTGAAATAAAAGAAAGCCCACATCCTAATGCGTATAGACTTATCTTTCCCAGATCAAGAAGGTTATTTGGATTAAGAAACATCACTGAATTGAAACCATATAAACATGATTAAGCACATTTCCCTGTTTGAATACAGTTACTTACCCAGTTTCCATAAAGCATGTTATCAGCAAATTTTTTACTGGGTGTGTTAAATAGCAACTACCACTCATGCTGCAGACCCTGGAAAAGTTCCAGATCTCTGAGAGAATGTTTTTATATTTTTATTGACACTATTGAATATTAAATTTTGAGACATCTTCTTTACTTGCAACGGGCAAGAAGGTGACAAACATTTATTACTTTCTTTTTGTATTGTTGAATATGGGACATACTTGCACCAAATAAAAGACAATGTAAAAAAAAAAATTGTTGTGCAAGACTCATCATTTTGTTACTATTCTTTTCTTAGGCATAAGATTTGTGTACAATTTTCTACAGCTAATCAGATGTTCAGCAAGTTTGATGTTTGTGTTATGTTGTGACCAAATTAAGTGTGCAATTTTGGTATGAATATGTTCTTGTACTATCTTGACTATGTGTCTCAATGGGAGACAAGTTTTTTAAATATTTCCTTTTTTTTAAAATGCATATTATATTCATACATGTGACTTCTCTAGTGTTTGTGTTTATATATCATATCCATACTTATAATTATGTTCTTTGTTTTCATTTCCTTTATGTGGCTCAAAACGAGCAGACAGTTGCAATATTTTCCTATGGACATCTGACCTGTCCATCTATGTAATATATTTATGTTCCTTCTATTATCTTGATTATTCTGTGACTCAATGAGAGCTGAATTTGAAATAATTTACATATTTTTTTTTTATATATCTTAACATCGCATGTGATACATTTGTGTCTGTTTTTGATCATTTTCCATTGTGGCTCACTGGGAGCAAAGATTAACAATTTTTTTTACTTTCATATATTACTAAATATTTTTATGATGCTGTCATACTGAGAGCCATAACACAAAGTGCATTTGAAACAACACAACTAAAATATTTGCAGGAAAAAGTCATTTTGAAACGGTGTAACGGTCGTTGTATACATACACATTATGCATAGTAATTGACACATTTGTCCTAGTCGGCTAATATCATTAACATTCTGTAAATGATATTACCCGAGGGGGGTATTGTAACGGAACATATTAAAGGCTTTACTTTCCCGAAGTATGCGATACCCTCCAAATTCAACCAGTTTAATGAGTATTTATGATTATAGAAAAGTTATTGTGTATGTTAACAATGATTGCACAACATGTCTCCATAAACAGTCAACCCATTAAATTATACTGAATAACTGACCCACACAAAAGTTAATATCACTTGATCACTGATACAGCAAATGTCATCATGTAAAAACACTAAGTTCATCTTAAATAATTAATATGAAGTACGAAAAATACTGGCCAACTTAGGTATTTTGGATCTCCTTAAATAAAAATCACCCAGTGAAACCTATTTGTTCACTAGGAGCATTTTCACTCAGTATTCACGTAATCAATCCTATTTTAGACGAAAACCAATGTAATTCTTAATAATTCATGTTACTTACTTATTTATGCAAATTAGAGAAGTCAATTGACAAACTTCTAAAAAACGGCCTTTTTGTAACAGAGAATTATTCTGTCAAGTCAACAAATCTGTCTGTCGTTTTCATAACATGTTAAATTATGTCACTCGATGCAAATTAATAACTTTTCTGCACAAATTATGATAACAGATGTACATGTGACTCATAAACTATATCTCTTTTTAGTAGTTCTTTGACAATGTTATAAATACAAGCAGCGAGAAGGGTCGGATAGCAGTCGGAGGCAGTGGGGCAGTCGGAATGTCACTTTGGTGAAGTGTGTTTCTGTGTTATTGTTTGGGATGGAAAAACAATGCAAAGAACATGTAAAGGAAGTACTACTTTGTGTTGTGTTATGGTCTTTGGTGGACAGTGGAATTAAGATGGCCACCAAAGTAATAAATATTTGATGTTTACATATGTGTTGGTTTCGTTTGTTCTTTATCATCAAAAGCACATGAAAAACACGGGACCTCATGTTTTTAACCCTAGACAACCAGATTTAGAGCCAGCATCATCATCGAGACACAGCAGCGATCCAGCAAGCAGCAGCGATTACTACAATGCATTGTAATGGCGCCAACCTAACATCAAGTGCTAACAAGCTCCGTAAATGGGAGTGAAATAGTGCGATTACAGCAACTAGAGATATCAACAACTCAGGCGGACCATTACAAGTGGAGCTTGTGCAATGCACCATGATGTCCAAGGAGTATCACACACTGGTTGCAGATGACATACATCCCTTCATGACGATCATATTTCCCGATGGCAATGGCATTTTTCAGCAACATAATGCACCGAGTCATAAGGCCAGCAGTGTGATGGAGTCGTGTGAGGAACACTGTGCTAATTTCCAATTGATGTGCTGACCCCCCCCCCCCCTCTCAACTTGCCAGATCTGAATATTACTGAATGTGGCATCAGAGCTCATCGACCCCCAACTGGAATTAGGTGACATGTCCGTGCAGATGTGGTGCCAACTCCCTCCAGCAACCTACCAAGACCTCATTGTTTCCATGCCACTATGGGTTGCAGCCATTATCCGTGTGAAAGGACGTACCAGCTATTAGGTAGGTGGCCATATATGTATTGAATTAGGACTCAATGTTTGTATTTGGAATTTGCATTAGCACAACTGCTATGAACACCAGTGATTTATATTATTTACTATGAAAAAATGATGTTAATAGCATGTTTAATTTCATAAAACATTTCTTCACTATTTCAATATTGCATGTCCATTAGAGTCAAGGAGAATTTGAAAAAAAAAAAAAAAAAAAAAAAAAAATGGGCAAATTCATGGATAACAAAAGAGATAAAAATCTCTAGCCAAAAAAAGCACTAACTGAAGAACTATCTGAAACAGCATATGGTGGATGATAAGTCTAGAACATACTGGAAGTCTTACTTTTCTGTCTATAAAAAAGTAATTCAGCAAGCAAAAAATTATGTAATTATAAATTAGTAACAGAATCAAAAAATAAAATGAAAGGCATTTGGAAAGTTGTGAAAAATGAAACCAACAACAACCAACATTCTATACCCAAAATTTGAAACTGAATCTACATTATGAGTTGACATCAGAACTAGGAAAAATCATAAATGGTTTTAATGGCTGTTTCAGTACCATAGCTGAAACCCTGATAAACAGTAACTGCCATAGATCCAGTGCTCAACACCCAACACACAAAAGTGTCAATGTTTCTCCAAAAAGCCTCAAACACTGAAGAGCTCGCAGTTTCAAAAAAACTAAAGAATAAATACTTCAATGGCAGTGACAACGTACCAGATTTTATTGTAAAGAATTGTGGGGAATACACTGTAGAATCATTAACTGTTATAATTAATGCATCCTTTAGTAATGGACTTTTCCCTGACATCCTAAAGATTGATAAAGCTACACCACTTTACAAAAAGGGACCAGAAAATGATGTAGCTAATTACAGCCCAGTAGCACCACTCAGCACATTTTCCAAAATATTTGAGAAATTGTCTTACACCAGATTAGACAGTTTTATTAACAGATTCTCTGTAATATCAGAATACCAATAAGGATTTACAAAAGCTAAAACAACAAACACAGCAATGTATGAATATCTCAACACAACCTTAAAATCTTTAGATAAAAAAGAAATTACTAGTGGTATTTTTTTTTACATGTGTCTATAGTTTTTCTTGTTACTGACCACACCATACTCCTTAGAACTTTAGCTAACAAAGGTGTGAGAGGAATTACAAACCAATGGTTAGAATCATATCTAAGAAATGGAGTAGAAATAGTTGAAATGAAATTTGAAAAAAAATATATACTAATGTTCATCAGTGTACTGTGCACTCCTCTGAGAAAATGCCAGTTAAATATGTTGTTCCACCAGGCTCAATCCTGGGACCCATACTGTTTCTGTTATATATTGACGACATTAACACAAAGCATACTTCAGGGCATGCTACACTATTTGCAGATGTCACAAGTATTCTGGTAACAGGTGCAGACAAAGCTAACCAAGGTCAAAACATTAAACCACTTATGTCATTACTGAGTGAATGGTTCAGTGAGAACAATCTCATTACAATTGTGCAAAAAAACAATCTTTAGCAACAGTGTAAATGAATCAGGTCTTGTGTAATACTGTCATGCTGTTAGTAAAAATGTACAAAATGACCACTAGATGTGCAGTCAGCTATTGGGAGAACAGAAATCAGACAAAGCACCTACGTTCAATTGCCGCTGGCATTTCGGAACACACACAGTTTGGTGCAACGTTGTGCACGTTCCCCAAAATGCCAGTAGTACCAGCACATGACCCACTGTACATCAGGTGATTGTACAGGCGAGTGGGACACAGCCCTGCTATGGGAGTGTCTCGTGTATTTTGCGCAGCTGTGATCTCCACGGGTGCTGCAACATGCTACCAGCCAGCTAATCTGTTGCATCAGTTGATCAACCTTTGCTGTTAATGCATTTTACTCAGCTTGTGTTACTGTGGTGGCTGTACTTGTGCACTGCCTGGCTGATAGCATAATAGGCACTGGTGAGACGGCATCCAACACCTTGTTGATCAATTCTAACACGGCGACTAACAACATCTCCAACTGTGTCACAGTAATCACCTTGTTAGATGGAGATAAGCAACTGCTCAAGATGGTATGCAGCAGATGACTGGGTATGATAACAGTGTCAATTTTACTTCTAAGATATCACAGATATTGTGACGGTCTTCATTCTCCAATATCTTCTTCATTACTACCTGACAGATGTGCTCTTCTTGTGATGCAGATACACGGCAGATCAGTTCTATCTTCAGCTGCTCATATGCATTCCCTTCAGGTGGTGTGATGATGATATCTTGCACATTTGCTGCATGTTGCTGCTCCAAATGGCTCACAACCAATGCAAATTTAGATGCATCTGCAGGAACGCCTGAGTAAAAGTAATTTGCCTCTACGTCTGCAAATGATAGTGCTGGATTTTGTGGCAAGAATGGTGACATCTGCCCAGGTGATTACCGACCCTGACGATGAGTACACCGCACTATTGAAGGACTTTCTAGTATTAACAAATCCACCGGGCTTACTGGAGGATGTCAGGCACAACACTGTGCACTATATTAAGAGAACTGAGGGGTGCCGAACTCCTGCCGACCACAACGACTGGCGCAAGAGTCCCCGATACCTCTGTTCAACTTCAACAACGCATTGAGTGCCACTTGCATGGATAGTGTACTAGATTGCGCCAAGGCCTACGCACAGATCTGGTGGCAGATGAAGATGTACTGAATGCTACAATTATTAAGCTGTTTGGCTTATTTGAAAGCAAATTTGAGACTCTGAGTCTCCAAAATGCAGCTCAAACATGGCAAAAGTTCGTTGATTCAGTGTTGGGAGGCCGTCATTCTGTTTCGCTTACCTAAGCGACATTTTGCTCTTCTCAGCCTCACCAGAAGAACATCGCTTGCATCTTGTTGAGATTTTTCATTGACTAAGTGAGTACAGAATTGTGTTGAATGTGGCAATGTGTATCTTTGGACAGTCACAAGTTGATTTCCTAGGCCACCGCATTACTCCTTCAGGCTCGCTACCATTGCTGGATAAAATAGAGGCTATCCGCCAGCTGCCCCGGCCGGACACACGTAAGGAGTTAAAATGCTATCTAGGCATGGTGGACTTTTATTGGCAGCATCTGCCGCATGCAGCTGAAGTTAGAGAGCCACTGACAACCACGCTGGTGGACCTGAAGGCTAAAGGCAATATGCAATTACCTTGCTGGATGACTTGCTTGAGACTTTTGGAAAAACAAAACAAGTGGTAGTGGATGCACATGCTGAGCCGAATTCACTGTTGGCTGTGGTTGTAGATGAAAGACAGACATCAATAGGCGGCGTGCTTCAACAAACACATTCGTGAGGCCTGGCAGCTGCTAACTTTCTTCTCAAAAATGCTGACCACCTCGCAAAACAAATGGAGTGTGTACGACCACAAACAGCTGGCAATGTGTGAGGCTGTCCAAATACTTTTATCCTCATGTCAAGGCCCCACAATATTTACAGACAACAAGCCACTGACATTCGCCTTCCAGCAAAATAATCTGAACTGCTTGCCAAGGCAACACACATTTCTGGGATCGACAACATCATGGTGCTCGGTCTCTCTTGCGTCGGCAGTGTCTCTACACTGGACTGGATGGCACTCACAGACGCACAGTGGTCAAACCAAGAGCTGCAAGACCACAGGCTCCATTATGACTACAATCTGTATACATTCCAGGCGCTGGCATGCAGCTCTATTGCGGTGTGTCCATACCTGCCTGTTAACTTCCGATAGCAAACGTACGAATCCCTACACAGTCTGAGCAACCTAGGTACATGATCTACGCTCCGTCTGGTTCTAGATCGCTCCGTGTGATCAGGAACAAAGAAGGATTGTAGAGAGTGGACGAAGTGTTGTCTCCAGTGCCAATGCAGTAAAATCAGCAGACACGTACATGCACCTCTAGGTAATTTCCTCGATGTCACAGTTTGATTCACACATGTTCACATTGACATCATCGGACCACAGCCACCTTCAAACGCTGAATGCTACCTGCTCAGCATCATCGACAGATTCACTCCTTGGCTGGAAGCAGTACCAATTTGTCACATTGGATATCGCGGTTGGCTTCCCACTCCATGTTACAACCGACAGAGGCAGACAATTCAAGTCAGAATTGTTCACAAAACTGTCAGTACTTTGCAGCATGAACCATCTCTGGACAGCCAGCTACTACCTGGCAAGCAATGGAATGGTTAAACAATGGTAATGCACCCTAAAAGTAGCCCTGATGTGCCATGCGACTGGGTGGACTGAGGCTTTACCAGTCGTCGTACTCAGACTCCAAAAACGCATACAAACCCAACCTGGGCGGTTCCTCAGCTGATCTAGTATATGGGGAAGTGCTGAGACTACTTTGTGATTTCATAGAAGCAGCACCAAGATGAGAAGAGGTTCCTTCTATGCTTGTTAGGTGTGTCAGAGAGCTCATCCAGTAGATATGCACCCCACAGCCATTCAGGCCTGGCACTGGACAGTCTCCTGAATGGAAAACGTACCACTGTCATTTTTACAGAGTCAAACCGGCATATATTTTCCACGAACTACCCCCAGCAAACAGACAACTGCTGCCTCACCCACTGCCTGTTCCAGCGCCAACCCAAGCAACAGAACAACAGAAACGACCCAGAGGCCCAAACCAACTATGCCAGCATCTGCCACCTACATATTGATTGTGTGTGTGTGTGTGTGTGTGTGTGTGTGTGTGTGTGTGTGTGTGTGTGTGTGTGTCCAACAGTGTCGTAATAATCAACTTGATAGATGGAGGTAAGTGACTGCTCCAGCTTGTACGTAGCAGTTGATCAGGTACTGTACCAGAGTCAATTTTACTTCTAAGATACTGTGACAGACTTTGGTCTACAATTTGTTCTTGAGTTAATAACTGATGGATGCACTCTTCTTGTGATGCAGATAGGTGGTGGATCAATTTTGTCTTCAACTATCCGTATGCGTTACCTTGAGGCCCTCCGACCTCTCACACTCAATGCCCATTGGCTGGCAGGAGAAAGGCAATCAGATGAAGCGCCTATGTTCAATTGCCACTGGCATTTGGAAACATGCATGGTTTGGTGCAGCATTGCGCACATCCCTCAAAATGCTGGGCTGCAGGTCGCTACAAACCTACATAAGTTTCAGCCTTTCATGTCAGAAATGAGAAATCTCCAACTCGCTCCTGAACAAGGAAGAGCTCTCCAGTGCGAGCTCCATTACACTTGTTGGTATATGGCTTGAAGCAAATCTTAAGTGGAACACACATGTCAATTACATCTCAAATAAGCTATCAACTGTGAGTTACATTCTAAGATTATTCAGCAAATCAGTCACCAAATTAGTCCTCACACAGGTATAGTATTCTTACTTTCACTCCATACTACAGTATGGGATCATGTTCTGGTGGGAACTCACCCTGCAGCAGAGATATCCTTAAAATTCAAAAGAAGGCGATATGTATAATATGCAATCTGAGATATAATAAGTCATGTAGGCAACATTTCAAGAAACTTGCTATTTGACACTGCCATCTATTTACATTTACAGTATTATATCATCTGTTACAACCTAGCTATTAACACTGACAGCCCACTAATATTAAATGAACACATTCATAGCTACAAAACAAGACAGCAGTCTGACCTATATATGTTTAAGTCCAGAACAACTTGATACCAAAAGTGTCTCCTGTATGTTGGGATATGGATGTATAATAACCAATCAGCTGAAATAAATAATAATAATAACAATAATAATAATAATAAAAACCAGAAATATCAAGAGTTTTCACATGTAAATTAAAAAAAATTCTTTTGGAGTAAAACTTTCGCACAGTAAGTGATTTTTTTAAAAAAGGTGATAAATGTTAATAAATTTCTTAATAACTGATCACTTAGCTCATGTTTCCTTCCAGTATGAACAAGTAAAAGTACAATGTAATGTCTATTGTTTTCTTGTAATATTGAACAAACTTTCATGAAACAATTAAAATTGCAACAATATAATTGTAAAAATTACTTGTAAAAATGTAGGCTGACTTGTCCAAAATTATACATGCAAATTGCACAATATTATGATACCTTGGATTAGTAAAATAAAATCAATACTGAAATCATTCTATAGGGAATATGCACTACTGATGATTTGCTACGTATTGGAAAGAGAGAACTGATATTTTACTTGAAGTGCCCTGCCATAGAAAGGAAGAGCACTTATACTGACATGCTGTTTGTGCAAAGAAAATATGTATTTGGCTGCAAATGATCTGCATTCAGAAATACTGATAGCTTATTTATGTGCTTTTAGCAAATGGGGACGTACTTATGGTTGATCATCTGAGATTAGAGTACACAGGGAGAAATGATAACTGACTATGAAAACTTGTACAGGGTGATTTATAGTACTGTCACTGTGTGTCATGTTTGAAGTGAAAGACTGAAATGTCAGTTGTGCTTGCCTGCCTCAAAAGGAAAGTTAGGATAAATGTTAGATTTATCTGCCTCATTCCAACACTACTGAAAATGAGATATGTTAAAGAAAAAGACTGATCCTGTATTAGATGAGGAAAAGTTGAAAAAGTTTCATTCTATACATAATATTACTGTTTCACATGACCAATCACTTCTGGAGGATGTGTTTTGTGTGTAGTAATTACTGTCATATGTATGAATGCATGAGTTCTTGTGCTCTGTTAGCTGTTTTGTGGCTTGCCAGCAAAAGTTTTGTCCAAGCTGTGGTTGTGAAATATTTCTGGAGGGGGTTGGGGGAAGTGTTGTCAAAATGTAACAGCTCATTTTTCATAGGATTTCAAAGATAATTTAGATTGCTAATTTAACTGTTACAGGGGGATGTAATGGATTTTGATCCAAAAAATCGATTTTTCAAAAATATCATTTTCGTGATCTACACAGTTATCTCCTCATTCCAACACTACTGAAAATGAGTTATGTTAAAGAATAAGACTGATGAGGAAAAGTTGAAAAAGTTTCATTCTATACATAACATTACTGTGTCACATGACCAATCACTTCCAGAGGAAGTGTTGTGTGTGTAGTAATTTTATCATGATAGCGGTTTGAGAAATACCTTTAAATTGTTGAACTGATTAACTCTGCACTGGCAGCCACTCCCACCTTTTCCGACATTTGGGAAACTGCTTGCTTCAGTGGAATTTTTGTCAGTGTGAAGGCCATTTTTTTTGTTGATACCTTTGGCTGACATCTATATCTGTGGCTGGCATCTATATCTTTGCCTGAAAACTTTCTTCCACGTTGTTTATTTACGTTTTGAGAATACTAACTAATATTAGTCAGTGGGAGGTTGGATTCACAAACCTTTATGTGGAAGTCAAGATTTATGCATAATGGGTGGTGGAAAAACTGTGTTTAGGAAATGGAAGTTTCATGGAAATTGGTTTACCAACAAAAAAGAGGAAGCAGCTCAAAACAAATGACAGCATCGATTCTCCGGACAGGAGAATTGTACAGGTACTTGAATAATGTTGATATGGATTCCACTGGATTCAGACTTTTTGATTTAGAGCTTCTCTGCCAAGCTATAAAGTTTCTACGTTCATGTGTTAGCTGTAAAAATTTATTTATTTATTTAGCCATTGGTGGACATTTTAAAATGTATGGATGTTTCTACGTTCATGTGTTAGCTGTAAAAATTTATTTATTTATTTAGCCATTGGTGGACATTTTAAAATGTATGGATGTTGTCAGTTGTATACATTCATATATTTATACATTTTTGCTGCTTATCAAAATATTGTGAAACAAAAGCTATTTACAATCATTTTGTACTAAGGAATTCACTTATAGTGTAAAAGCAGTGTTCCTGCAAAAACAATTTAAGATTTTTCCTAAAATGGTACATGTTAACTGCTTCTTTTATTTTCTGTGACAGTTTATTATACAGATTTACACTTTCATACGAGAAGCTATTTTGACTCTTAAGTTTATTCTTCCTGTCTGGGTGAAGACAGTGACTTGTTCTTGTACTATAGTTATGAAAACTGCAATTTGTGCTATAATTTTTTAAATTTTTCTTGATGTACACTATGGTTTGGAATATAAAGGAACAGTTAGAATTTCTAACATTTTGAAAAGTTCTCTGCAGTGGGCCCGCTTACTGCTTTTTGTTATAATACTTACTGTTCTGTTTTGCATTTTAAATACTCTTTGTAAATTCTGAGCACTGTTTCCCCAGAAAATAATACCATAACTGATATCTGAATGAACATAACTAAAGTATATAGTTGTCAAACATTCACCACTGCATGCGGATACAAGGACTCTAAGTGCATAACATGTTGTGGATATCTTTTTAGAGAGTTTCATAGCATGTTCATTCCACTTCATTTGGCTGTCAATGTGCAACCCTAAGAATTTTGTTGTAGGTACATCATCTATGGATATGTTATCTAGTTTTAAATGTAAGAGACTCTGTTTTCTGTTCATTTTAAAGCATATTGTATTTGTTTTCTTTTCGTTGAGAGTTACTTTGTTTTCCTGAAACCATTTGTGAACATCCCTCAGTATTTCAGTAGAATTTTCCAACATTTGTGCTGGTGTCTTACTGGTGATTACTATGTTGCTGTCATCCGCAAACAATATCTTCTCTCCATGGCTGATATGTTGCAGGAAATCATTTACATATGCCAGAAATAATACAGGGCCTAGTACACTTCCTTGAGGGACCCCAATATTGATATATTGTGGATCACATGTATGTTTCTCAATGTACTTTGATCCACTGGGGACATGTGTGATCTCTACTAACTGTACTCTGATTTGTAGATAAGAATGAAACCATTTGAGAATCTCTCCTCTTACTCCTAGTGCCTCTAATTTATGCAACAGCTTCTGGTGGTCAATGGTATCAAACGCCTTAGACAGGTCTAGGAAGAGCCAGTTACATAGCTGTTCTCATCTAGTGCTTCTAAAACTGTTTTTGTAAATTGTGCTATTGCAGATTCTGTACCTCTACCATGCCTGAAACCATGCTGGTCATTGCAGAGGAGATTGAATTTACTTAGATAGCTCAAAAGCCTGTTTTTCATTATTGTTTCTATCACTTTGGAAAAGCATGACAATAGGGCTATACAGAATGCATGATTGTTGTTGAAGAAAGAAAGAAGAGTGGTAATAGCTTTTAATTCTAAATTAATTTGTAATTCATGTGGCTATAAATTTTCATTTTCCTCCTCCAAAAAGCTGTATTTTTTTAAAGCAATTTTAGGTTAGCATATGCTCTGAGATGCCTTGTACAGGGCAGGGAAGAAGGTAATTTATTGTGTGGTTTTCTGAACATGCCTCCATTTTGTGCAAGGTTTGAAAAAATAAATAAAGAAATGTCTGATGCTGTATGCAATACTGCCCAAGTTTCTCCAAAGAAAGCAGTGGAAGAATTGTGGAAGTAAACCAAAAAGAAACAGATTCTGTGGCAGATATTCACGACAGTGAATCTCCTAAAATGTTACTGACCTGTATGAGTCTGTAGACAGGACCTGGATGAAAAGGGGTCACACATCTCCATATGGTGTTGCATCTGTTATTGGTATTGACTGAGGTAAAGTTTTAGATGTAGAAATTATGTCTAAATACTGCCACCGGTGTGCAACAAGGAAAATGTCCAAAATGAAGACAGTGAGAAACAGTGACAAGATAAGCATGCTCTAAAAATTACAGTGGCTCAAATGGTGGCATGGGGGCTGCTGCAGTTATGAAGATGTTCTCCAGATCTGAGGACCAGAATGGTGTTAGATAATCTAAATACCCTGGTAATGGCAACTCCTTTTAGTCAAAGGTGTAGCAGATAAAAATCCATACAATACAACAATAGAAAAGCTGGAATGTGTTGGCCACATCCAAAAGAGGTTTGTGGCAGGCTTTGTCGCTTGCTGAAAGAGAAGAAAGGTGAAGTACTTGAGGATGGAATACCACTAGAAGGAAAAGGCAGACTTACTCTGTAAGAGATTGATTCTCTTCAGTTATTTTAGGGAAGAACCATCAGGAAAAACATACATAATTTCGAGGCAATGAGGCATGCTGTGTGGGCCATTTTTTTCCGTAAACTATCCACTGACCAAACACTAATGCACAATCTGTTTCTGAAAGACGATTGGTGTAAGTTCAACAACAGAAGTGTGACATATTCCCACAAACACTTATTACCAGCAACTGTTATGAATGCAATTATGCCCATGTTCGGATGTCTTGCAAACCCTGATTTATTGAGGTTAGTTCCTTCTCAGAAAGACACTAAATGCAAATCAGAGCCTCAGTAATTTAATTGGGATTAGATGCTCAAAAAGGACATTCTGTGGACTTGAAGTACTCAAAATAGGTGTCTATGATGCAGTTTTATGTTACAGTAATGGAAATAAAGGCAAAATTGAAGTGCTGAAGAGAATTGGTATAGATCTTGGTGTGTTTGTAACAAAAATGTTTTACACCATCAACGAGAGCAGGATCAAGGAAGCTAACAAATCAGTTTCTTACTTGTAAGTACAGGCAGGCAAATTCAAAGAGGAGAGAAGACAAACATGGAGAATGAAGAGTATCAGTAAATTGAGATAAGCTTATTACATGTAGAAGTATGAGAAGAAAATCTTTGAACCTCATTTCCTCTGTTTTTCATTTTGTACATTATTAGAAACCTTTTCTCAAAAAGTATATTCGCTAATGCTATGAAATTTTCAGGAACTGTTTGCAACACCTTGCTGTCTCTCTGGAACTAAAAAATATGAGATCCTGCAATTACATTCTGATTTTTAGATGATTGTATGTAGAAAAAAAGTTAATTTTGGATGTGCAAAATTAAAAACTCTCTTAATGATGCAATTTGTACCATAAATTAATAACTTTAGTTCAGTAGTCTTTTAACCTTCTCAGGACATTACAATAAAATTTTCAGGTTAATTGCATCATTATAATTTGAGTTATGGCTTTTTTTATAAAAAAGACAATTAAAGAATTAAAAATTAAGTTTTCTGGCAAAATGTTAATCCTGCATACTTTATTATATTTTTCCATTAAAACACAGCTTTTTTGCTTTACACGTGCAAAATTTTAGATTTGAACGTTAATAAATATGGCTGTAATGATTTTTTAAATAAATTGTTTATTTTCCATCACATTCCCCGTTAAGTCATTAGGCAGGACCTATATATGTCTACTGAGGTAACAAAAGACATGGGATACCTCCTAATATCATGTTGGACATCCTTTTGCATAGCACAGTGCAGCAACTTGGTATGGTATTGACTCAGCAAGTCGTTGGAAGTCCCCTTCAGAAATATGGAGCCATGCTGCCTCTATAGCTATCCATAATTGCAAAAGTTTTGCTGGTGTATGACCTGTTGACTTTGTTCCATAAATGTTTGATGGGATTCATATCAGGTGATGTGAGTGCCCAAATCATTCATTCAAATTATCCAGAATATTTTTCAAACCAATCGAGAACAATTGTAGGCCAGTGATGTGGCATATTATCGTCCCAAAAAATTCCATCATCAAATGGCTCCAAATGGTCTCCAAGCAGCCAAACAAAGCCATTTCCAATTAATGATCAGCTCAATAAGATAAGAGAACACCTCAATTGCATGTACACACAGCCGATATCATTATGGAGCACCCACCAGCTTTCGCAGGAAAAGTGCTGCAGACAGTGTCGTGCCATTAGCGAAGGTACACTTGTCGGTCATCTGCTGCCAGAAGCCATTAATGCCAGATTTTGCTGCACTGTCATAATGCATACAGTCATCATACAGCCCACACTGATTTGTGCAATTATTTCACGCAGTGTTGCTTGTCTGTTAGCACTGGCAACTCTACGCAAATGCCACTGCTCTGTTATTAAGTGAAAGCCATTGGTCACTGCATTGTCCATAGTGAGAGGTAAAGAAATGTGGTATACTCAGCACACTCTTCACTTCGTGGATCTCAGAATATTGGTGATAATATAACCATCTCTATATGTGCACTCACTTCAGTGAAATTCCCCCTTTTGAACTCTGCAGTGTGATTTTCAACAACTTCATGAAAAAGTGTTGGTTAATACTATGTCCATCCATTTGTAGGAACATGCATAGTCAATTTGTTGATTGCAATTTGGACCTTTAACCTAAAAACAATTTGATAACAGATAAAGCAACAAATATGCTGTACTTTATAATTGTAGGAACCTGTAACAACTCTGTTTGTCATACTGTCAACTTTCTATACTATTGTTTACCATAACAGCACCCAATTACTTCATAATTACTGTAATTCACAATATGAAACTAACTGATAATGCAAAAACTGTTATTTCAGCTACTGGATTATGTATTGGAATTCTGTCTACACTAAAAAATAATGCACATGTGGCGCCGATGAGGTCGACACCAGAATCGATCTGACTATTGTCTTTGAACAAAGCTCAACATTATCTTTGTGTAGTTCCGCCATGTCAGTTCTGTGTAAGCCTTTGATATGTTGAATTGAATAAACGAACTACTGCAAAATGGGAGTGTTGTTTGGTGTAACCGACCCGAACTTCCTCCTCACTGGCGACCCTGAGTTGTAACATCTTCCGTTTTCGCCATTTTACCATGTTGGCAGCCTCCACGTCGGGTATTTTCACGTGTTTTACATCAACACGACATTCGAACAATGACTTCGGCCCAATGCCTAACGCCAGATTTTGTCATCGACATGCATCGTTTTGCGGGCAATGTACACCCGCCAGGAATGCAACATGATGCATCTCACTTGACGATTACAACGATTTCGCCGGACGTTTTCGAGCCTGCAAAATAAGTGAGATTAGGAGTGTGCATGACTCTGGCTATCAGACGCCTTTGTTCCCACCACATGTGCCCTCCCTCATTGGCGGTTCAGTTCCCTCTTACGGATCTCCGTGCAGTGCGGGACCAATGCCGATTTCTGCAACTGCTTCGTTGGACAACCTACCACCGCCAGGACAACGATTTGCCATGATGCAATCAATCCAATACCACGTGGATATCTGCCACATGGCCAGAACTGCTTCGTTCACAGGTCAACCTACTCAGCATCTGACCATGCCCGCACCTGCCTTGGTTCAGCATCAGCACTTACCTTCCTACTTCAGTACCTTGGCCTGCAACAGGAACAATTACTTGTTATCTGTGCCTGACCTCCACCTCCGTTCTACTACTATGCCTCAGTGTTTTGTGCCATGACATTCACCTTATCCGCACACCGTTTTGAGTGGAGTGACTATGAACAGTGAACTTTCACACATTCCACCCCATGTTCGACATCATTTCCCACACCGTGCTTCTGGACAGCCTGCACCTCCGTAGCCTTCCTGCAACACAGGTGGTTCCAGCTCTGATCATACGTCAAGCTTTCCGCGGACTAACACGCGCTCTCCAACTTTGAACTTTTTCTCACCTGTCACCCACGAGCCAGCTCCAGTCGAGCTTCTGCTACCGTTCTCGGCACATCTTGGTGCCTCATCCACGTTGGTCTTCCACAGCGTGACGGATCGCAATCAACCACAACGTGTCACCTTCACGCTGCCACCCGAACAGCCGTCGTTACCACATCCCCTGCAGGCACACTCTCCTGGAATACTACAGCAACAACAGCTCGTTTCAGGCAGTGCCTGACGAACTCAACTCAACCTGTTCTTCCAAACATTCTCTAATGTTTACCGACGGTGCCGCCATTTAATCCCGACACAGCTACTACCTGGTTCAAAATTGCTGACGAAGTGTTCGACTATTACAAACTTGATAAGTCAGCCAGGTTTCTGTGCCTATCACCCACCTGCACGACCAGGAGGACTTGATTGCTGACCTGATCGACGCCCCGGACTCATCTACCCGGTACACTCTAGCCAAAAAGACAGTTCTACGTTGGTTTGCACGCTCAGCAGAGGTGGCAATACGGCAAGTGCTCCACGTCGAGCAACTAGGCAACGACAAACCTCCCCAGCTCTGGAGATGGCTACATGCCCTGGTCAGCGCTGATCTATTCTCTGACACAGCTCTCCTGCAACTGAACCTGCTGCGACCAGTGAACCTCAGCCACCGCCACTGGCAACGAACGTTCCACAGGAAATGCAACCGCACCACCTGTACTGTTACTTCCACACATGGTTTGGTAGGGCAGCACAGAAACAGAACTGCAGACCACCCTGCTACTTCCCAAACGCCTCCTACGCACAACATGACAGGCACACCCCCCCCCCCCCCCCCCCAGTGATATATTCTCTATGGGAATGACCGGTTAATTGTGGACGAGTTTACATTAAAGACATTTCATCAGGATACCTTTTCCTAGTGGACACAGGCTCCGACGTTTCACTGCTGCCTACGTCCTTAGCGTCATCGAACCTCTGCCCTCATCAAACTTCACTGCAAGCCGTGAATTCAACTAAACTACAATGCTCGGGTTCAACTTCACATGTCGTCTCACTCTCCGTAAACTGCAAACTCCAGTGGACTTTTTTAGTGTGTGAAATTAAAGAACCTATACTAGGCATTGACTTCTTGTGACACCACAAACTTTCACCGGACCTAGTGCGAAACACCATGTTTCATCACCTGTACAAGACTCACTTCCCCTGTGCTCCATCGAGCAAACCCCCCCGTGACAAATCGATCCTGGCTCATCTCATCCGTACATGCTCGTGTCTGCCGACGACCTTACAAGAAATCACGCATAAGTGCCTTGTCCTGCTCAAAAACGTCGCTCGGCTACACAAGGAAAACTTCAAGCTCTTCCTCTGGCTCCACGAAACTCAGCTCCAGCTCTCCGACGCAGCAAAGGAATTACAGCCACTGCAGCAAGCACAAAGTGAGGTCAGTAAGTGCGCCGAATCTGCTTGTAGTCCCAGCAATCGAGCCTTCGTGTGCTTACCTCACGCTACCCCTCGCAACTGTGCTATCTAGTCTACCATAACGTGTACTGACAGTTCCACAGGACCACACCCCCTTAACACTGCAGCATTTGACACTCGGCCGGACACGAGTGCACATGCACGACAAGCATCATGTGTTCCCGAACTGACAGCTCCTACCCCTCCCCTCGTGGACAGCACCTCAAACTATGCAACTTCGGCTCCTGGGCGTCACCGTGCGACCGCCACTGACAACACAGACAGTGCACTCGCGCCTAGCACTTCGCCTGGGACCGTGCTGCCACAGGCCACACCCTTGGACAGTGGACTCACTAACGCTTCACGAGCTCTACTGAGCTCACCCGACCATGGCGTCACTCCTTCGTGCCGGTGGCCATCTTGTCACGTTGACTCCTGGGACACTTCACCACCTCGGCTCCCGTCGGATCTGCCGAGTGGTTCCGTTACACCATGACCACGCCTCGCCTGCCCCGCCCGCCACACATTGTAAACAAACTGCCTCCTGTGCTGCCAGCAACATTTCCGTCGTCACCGACGGCACGGTTGACAAGCTTCGTCACACGCCAGGCCCCCCAATCTCCGGTAAACCACATCGAATTTGTCTCGAGCGCCTCTCCGACCTTAAAAAACAGATTTCTGAACTACTAAGCTCCGGTGTCATTGAACCCTCTGCCAGTAGCTGGTCTACGCCCATACATATGACACCCAAGAAAGACCGGTCATGGCGCATGTGCAGATACTACCGTCCAGTAAACGTATGAACTATTATGGACACCTACCCCATACCCAACATTGCCGACTTTACCAGTTCTCTCACAGGTGCGACCACGTTCTCTGCCGTTAATTGCAAATGGGCATACTACCAGATGCCCATGGCACCTGAAGACATCGAGAAGACAGCAATCACCACCCCGATCGGGTTATTTCAATTTCGATTCATGCCCTTCGGTCTGAAAAACGCAACCCAGACCTGGCAACGCTTCATCAACGAAGTGCTATTCAAACTAAAATTCTGCTTTGCATATCTTGATGACATTCTTGTGTTCAGCTCCTCCATCGAGGATAACATTCGACATCTGCAAACTGTTATGAACACTCTCACGGCAGCAGGCATCAAGACCAACCAGGACAAATTGCAGCTACATCAACCCGCTGTCACTTTTCTCGGTTTTCAGGTCTCTGCCGATGGCATTTCATCGCCCCCTGAGAAAGTACAAACAATACTAAACCTACGTAGACCTGCATCTTTCAAAGAGTTCCGGTGCTTTCTGGGGATGGTTAAATATTATCACCAACATCTACCTTGGGCTGCAGAGATTCAGTCTCCACTGATAGACGCCTTGGCAGGCACCCACACTTCTGGATCTTGGCCCATTCCATGGACCCCTGCTATGACTGACTCTTTCACTGCCATCAAAAATCTTCTTGCCGAGGCCTGCAGCATTGCGCATCCTCATCCCAATGCACAGCTTTTCATCACCACAGACGCGAGTGATACTGCCATCGGCGCTGTCCTTAGCCAGACAATCGATGGCCAGACTTTGCCTCTGTAGTTCTTCTCACGCAAGCTCACCAATGCACAATGGAAATATTCCACGTTTGACTGACATTGAGGGACGCCCTTTCTATGTTTTAACAGACCAAAAACCCCTGGCTGCGACCATTACAAACCCACCAGCTGACCTGCCGCCTTGCCGCTTCAGATACATGGACCTCATATCTCAGTTCATTACCGATGTCATACACATAAAGGGTGCTGACAATATAGTTGCTGATTTCCTTTCATGAGTCGATGCCGTCCATTCGCTGTTAGACCTCTCTGAACTGCCTAACCTCCAACCCGCCGACGAGGACACACAAAGCCTGATTTCAGACCCTAACTCTACACTGCACTTCGTCCACACCACCTTCCCTGGCATTTCTGGTGAGATCTGGTGCGACGACAGTACGGGCACGTTACGCCCCCACATTCCAACCACGCTCCATCGAGCAGTCTGCAATGCACTGCATAATTTAGCCCACCCTGGTGTTTATGCATCCGCCCGCTTATTAGCAGAGCACTTTGTGTGGAGAAATGTCAACAAGGATTGCCAGCAATGGGCACGTTCCTGAGTCACGTGCCAACAATGCAAAGTACACAGGCACACTTAACCACCCATTTGGCGCCTTTTCGATCCTTCCTGGGCGTTTCCAGCATATTCATATTGACATTGTCGGCCCTCTACCCCCCTCTAACGGCTCTTGTTATGTTCTATCATCTATCGGCCAAACAACTTCGGGTCAAGGCTGTCCCCCTCCCCAATATTATGGCAGAAACTGTTGCTCGAGTTTTTGTCGAGTCATGGGTATCGCGTTTCGGATATCCGGCTATCATCATGACTGACCAAGGCAGACAATTTAAGTTGGCCCTGTTCAATGAGATTTGTAAGATTTGCGGCATCAGGCACATCCATACCACAGCATATCACCCGCAAAGTAACGGGCTAGTTGAGCGCTGGCACCGCACTTTGAAGGCAGCTCTTTGATGCCACAACTCTCTATGGATGGAGGTCCTCCCCTTGTGCTACTCAGCATTCGTGCGATCTATAAGGAAGTCCTCAAAGGCACATTAGCCGGCCAGAACATTGTTCTCCCTGTCGAATTTGTGGACCGCGTCAGACGCCACTTCACCAACCTCCATATCCCTCTGCCTGCCAGCCACTTCCACCCTAAGGTTAAAGTCCCGAAATCTCTGGACAACTGCAAATACGTCATGCTCCGAGATAACACTGTCCGTGCTCCCCTCCAACCTCCATATACCGGCCCATACCGCGTTCCCCAATGCTCAGCCAACAACTATGACAACCAGATAAAAGATTCAGCTGTTACAGTCTCTCTCAACAGACTTAAGCCTGCTCATGTCGAGCCCTTGTGGCTCACGATGCTCCGACCACTCCTTCCACGTCGGACTTACACACTCGGTCAAGTGTCTTCCAGCTCCAATCGTCGAGCACTCCTCTGACTTAGCCCCCTACCCCCTACTTCGGTGTCACGCACTCTGTGAAGTGATCACATGCTCCACACGTCAAGCTTACCTATGATCACGCCCTCGCCGCTGGGCCCTTCACCGGTCCCTTTGGCCTCTACACCGACCCTGCCTTGCCCTGTTGAGGTTTCTCACGCCCCCCCCCCCCCCCCATCTTGAACGTCCCCTCACTCGAGGTGTTTGTGCCTGTCCCCCAGACATAATCCACAACATCTCTATAATACTACGCGATGATACATGATGCCCGGCGCGCTTCAACAACTTCCAGGTTCGGTCACCGAACCTTCCTTCACGACATCTACCTACACAGCTCTCCGACGATGGTGTCGGGCTGACCGTGGTCCTTCCACCACAGACCACCCCTGCTGATGCCATAGTCACCTTCCTCCCCCCCCCCCCCCCGCCACCCTGGCCACTGATGAGTACTCCATACTGCAGGGCACCAATGAGGTCAACACCAGAATTGATCTGAGTATCGTCTTTGAACTAAGCTAAACATTATCTTTGTGCAGTTCCGCCATGTAAGTTCTGTGTAAGCCTTTGATATGTTCAGGAGCAACTACTGCAAATTGGGAGTGTTGTTTGGTGTACCTGACCCGGACTTCCTCCTCACACTCATATTTCAAGCAGGAAACAAGGGAGGAATACTTGGACTATGTCAGTTTCAGTGATTAATAAAAATGTAATCAGCCTTGTTTATTTGAATCGTTTCACTTATTTTTTCATGAAAATGACAAATATGTATTTGACTTTGTGTCTTATTTCATGTATTTCACTTGCAGTCTTGGAATGATAACCTTTTCCATAAATTTGAACTACTTGTATGATTGTAATTAATTAAATTACTATGTGCAATGATTTTCAAATAGTTTGAGAATGTATAAGACCCTTGAGAGATCATGTAGGAGAGTCAAAACAGTGTTAGATTTTGAGCTGAACTATGTGATGTGACGTTAAATAAATCTGTGTACACCTGAATCTTCCTTTGTGACTTTTCACATTACAAAAACACTGGTGTTGTGTGGACCATTATCATTTAAGAAATTTACAGGAAGAATCAACTGCAGCTGAATAACAAAAAGGAGCAAACTTTACAACTACAATTTTTTTAAACAATCCGAGTTATCTGCGATTTTCAAGATTAACATTCATAATGAATTTTATTTTTATTTACTTTTATTTGACAGTTGTTATCACACTGCATTATAGTAAGCTCTTTAACCAACTGGACATACTGACAACAATCTTTTAGTAGAATTACTCCATATGAAGTTTATTTTCAACAGCCAACCACAATTTGGAAATAAAATTTTCATTTGTAAATCTAATACTATGAGCAAAAGAGACATACACTCTTTCACCCAGCCATAGCATGTAACAGGAACGAGTGTTGCATTTAACCATAAGTGTCTTTGAACACTTCTAAGTGATGTAAAAAAGTGTAATAGACAATAAAATTTAAAATTAGCTTCAAACACAGAAGGAAGTCATATCCGCTTAATGTTACACTCCATAGGAGAATTTTTGAATGTGCAATGAAAAGATTTCTCTCTCTCTCTCTCTCTCTCTCTCTCTCTCTCTCTCTCTCTCTCTCTCTCTCTGTGTGTGTGTGTGTGTGTGTGTGTGTGTGTGTGTGTGCGTGTGCGGGTGTGTGCGGGTGTGTGTGTGTGCATGTGTGCGCGCGTGTACGCAAAAAAAAGAGAGAGAGAGAGGGAGGGGGGGAGAGAGGGAGAGAGAGAGAGAGAGAGAGAGAGAGAGAGAGAGATTGAACATAGCTAAGTATAAATATAGCTCAAGAAATAGGTAGTATGTTTCAGAATTTCTCATTGAAAAAGTGGACTGTAACGTTAAAGCTGACACATTACATATCCTAGCAATAGGTTGCAATTATGATCCAAGCAACATAGAAATAACAAAGAAAAATATTTATGTAAACTGAAGATGAAACGGGGAATGACAGGAAAGGGAAGAACTATAAATGTCAGTTGCATCAGGACAATTTGCAGAACTAGCAGTGACAAGCGAAATTTTGTGTCGGACTGTGATTCAAACCCAGGATCTCCTGCTTACTAGACAGTTGCATTAACCACTGCACCACCCTGCCACAGTATTTATTGCAGTTGTGTGGACTATCTTGGTACTCCTCTTGGCCAACCCACATTCCCGCCTAGTGCCACCCATTCACAGTCCCCCTCCATGTCTTCCACGTTCAGTGCTTTGAGATTTTCACGGGAGTTCAAATGTAATTGTGCATCTGCACTGAAGATGGTGTATTCATTGTCCATCAAGGCGAATCAGTTGTATGAAAGTGTGGTGTCTGTTCTTTCTGACATGTCCGAAAGAACAGATACCATGTATTCATACAAGAATTAATTGCTAACTGAATTTAGTTATTAGTAAGAGATGTTATAACATGTTTAATCTTTCTCTGTTTCATTTCCTTTACTGATATTTTCATCGCTCTGGATAACTGTAAATTTTGTGTAAAATGTTTTATGTGGGCACTGTCACTCCTTTCTCAGTCAGAAGCTATGTTGCAATTCTTTCCGATGGACTGGTAACTTTCCGGTTTAATAAAATCAATATGATTTAGTGATTAATCAGTAAAATCTCTGTTGAATGTTCCATTTGGAGTCTCCTTAATGAAGGACAATTCTCTTGTTGATTTTGAGATTTGACTCTGTTGTCTTTATCAAGAGCAAGAAGCAGTTCTGTGGTTAATGGCATTGCAAGTTTTCTACAGAGTGATCCTATTTACTTGTAAATAATTTATTCCTTAAATACAGTAAGGAAAGTTCTGACAGAATTAAAATAATTAAGGATAAAGGAGACAAGTGTGAGTCGTTGACAGGTATATGAAAAAGAATAAATACTTTGCTAGCTTTCAGTCAAAATCCTTTGATGATTTAGTGTATTATGTATCATAGACAAGGAGGCAAATTCAGTATGAAAATAATTTTATGTCTTCTATTACACTGAGTAAAATGCAGGTCATCTGAAGCTGATTTTTATTACCAGAAGTAAGTACCATTAAGAACTGAAAGTGTTGGAAAGTCAGCTTTAGTATTCCAATATTTTTTAAAAGACACCAGTAAGTTGTGCAGTTGTCTACATTACAAAATGTTCTTTTTGTTCACTCATATTAAATTAAGAATTGACTTTCTTAGCTACAGTGCCTCAGAAGAAAATTTTATAAACACCAGGGAGTGAAAATGTGCTAAATAAGACACCTATTTTGTCTTCAAATAAATGCAGAATAAGATAATTTCAAGTGTAAATGAGACTGGACCTAAATAATTTATGTGCTGAGTTGGAGCTTCTTATCGAACTGCACAATAAGGAATTTTACGCAAAGTATTTTACTTAATATTCAGTATAGAGATTAAAATCTATTTCTGGTACCAGCAGATTATGTTTCTTTGATTTCACTGCATGATATGATGCTTTGTGGGGTTAACATTTAAGTGGTGTGTAATAAATCAGTTTAAGTTTGTTCAGTAATCATCTCAGCTGTGTGAGGTATGGTTGATTTCAGACCCCCACGCTATTGTGTTCTGTCATCAGCAAACAATTACTTACCCTCCATGTGAGGTCATTTATGTACACTAAGAGCAATAGTGGATGTGGTAACAAGTTTATGGGACTTTGTATTTATCCATTTCCATCCTGAGATTAGATTTATGCATGTGATACAATCTGTCAATGTGTCTCTCTACTTTTTGTCACCATTATTTATCTTAAAGCCAGATTGTTACTTTAGTATTTTGTTGATTATGTAAAGTGCTTTTTAACTCCTTTTTTGCTGTTTTCTAACAGGGCATCACAACCAGCAAAATAAAGAGTTAGTCTCTTTCTTTCTAGTTCTCAGACTTTCTTTATAGCTTACTTTGTGTACTGAGACAAAAACATGAGAGTCTTTGCAGCATCATTGACAGAAAATATATTTCCAACTATGAAGACAGATTCATAACTCCAGTTGATCTCTTCAGCATTTAAGTGCCTAGCATAGCAGGCAATAAACATGATTGAAAGCATTGCTTACATTACCTGATGCAAACGACTAGATAGAGAGTTCACCTTACTCTCCTGAATACGACTGCATTGAGATTGCATTTCACTTAACATTCTCACAGGCCTTTTAATGCAAAGAAGGCTCTTCATAATAGATTTATTCACCCATAAATATTCTGTTATAATCATTTATACATCAGTATTGCTTATTTTATACTACAATGCCTGTGTTATAAGGTTCCCACAATTTTGTTTTAAGGGATTCAAGTCATTAATTATGAAACACATTTTTGAGGCTCTTAGTTCTGCAATCATCACATAAGAAAGTTATTCTTGGATTTGGGGATGTGTAACACGAATGTCAAGTCAATATATTTAAATATATTACATTTATTCTACTGTGTACATTATTGCAAGCATTTTTTCAAAATGATTTAATATTTTTAATTGGATATTGCCTCCAACTAGTGTTCTTTAGCCCTTTTGGCTGTCTTTAAAATTCTGTTACTCAGCATCTATCATCTTCCTGAACATTATTATAATTATTTACAAGTCTGTTAATTGAATTATTTTCTACTGTAGGTATGTATATACATTTTGTCTTATATTCATAATTCTTTTCCCATTTACTATGATTTTCCAATGTTCTCCTCGTATAATTTTTAACTTCTTTACAATTTTATTGGTGCCTCAAAAGTTTCTTTTCCTACATTATTCATTTCTCCTTTTTTCCATGTTAATTTTTTCCCATGTTCTCCTTACTCAAACAAAACTGGTATTTTCTTTATTTAAATTATGTATTTTCAATAGGTCTTAAGGTGTGGAAAACTACTTGATAAACTGTACTGATACATCCCCCACAGCATGTGTTTAGTTCTTGTTTTTTTCTGTTTGTTCCTCCAGCACCTTTCTTTTCATTTACTATATTTTCCTTTTTTTGTAATTTAAATTTTTTTGGCTTATGTCTTTGCTGAAACTTCATGACATATACTTCTTCTTTCCTGGATATGATGTCACATCATGAGTTCTATTTTCTGTCTCCCTTCACTTTTCTCTGGTCTGTCAAAATCCTTCTCTTTTTTTTCTAACTTTTCAGATCTGTTGCTTGCTAGTTTCCACCTCATGACATTATAGCACATTTACCTCAAACTAGATTGCTGGGTGATTTGCCAAATCAGTCACTGATTTGTCTCTCTGTTTATTATTGCTGACATGTGAAAAATAAAACTGTTATCTAGGCTATGTCTGTTGTATTGCCTGAAATTAAGAATTGCCTCTGCAGCTACAGATTTTGAAGTATTTCCTAACACATGTTAAAAACATGGTTTTGATGCTTTTGTTATTTTTTCAGTGAACTTCTTACATTTCTCTTGAATGGAAATTTTATTCTCAATAAATTTTGGCTCCATTAACATATTTTTAAAGAGCTCTTATCTTTCTGGTACTTTACATCCTTTCTGTTCTTTACAGTCAGCTCTTGAACACATTTTGGTTGTGATTTGAGTTTACGTTGGATCTTGAATGAGTTCAAATTGCTTGTCTTTGATTCCTGAAAATAAATCACAGTGATATATATGTTAACAGTTGCCATCACCTGCAATTATATGTGTCTATCTCCTTCTGCTTCACTTGTTGTGCTGGGTTGACGGGAATGAAATAACATGTCTTTAAGAATTCTTGAAGTCAAGACCTTAATTCATTTTCCTCTTCAACATCATATTATCTTGTTTATTCTCTATCTCCACCCTCACCAAATATTGCATTCTAATCTCTTAAGTTTATAATACTTTTCCTGTATACCCTCTTTTGACATAAGGATAGAATCAACTGGTAAGTATATGTCATCCATCTGTATTTCTCCATAATTGTGTAAACCTTGATAAAACAGTATGTCTTAGATCTGATCTAATTTTCAGGTCCTTTATGATACTTCTGAATCTTGAAACCCTTTGTAGCTTAGAAACAACTTTTTCCAGTATACATTCAAGTGTTCCTTGGGTCATGCCATACTTTGCCCTGACACACATAACTATTACATAACAATTTTCCTAGTGTTTCAGTTTTCTCTGGAAGTGAATAATGAATGTGTGCGCGAGAAAAAAATAAGATTGTAACATTATTTTTTTGTTTTTATTTTTACTTACAATATGGAAAATGCAAGGTAGAGCATGATCTGTATATTTTGATATGAAACAGAGCAAAAGTCACCCTATTTGGTGTCAGTATGCAGGTTTGATGCACAGGCAATAAATGGTTCATGCAGTGATGGATGTTGAGACACTAAAAGCTAATGGTGGAATGTTTGAAATAATCACACAAATTAAAAGAATACCAAGAATTTATTTAAGTGGCAACGTGTTATAGGCTGATTTGCAATAACTATTGTGAGTTATTAAAAGAAGAGAATTGTAAAAAATATAAAACAAGTGACTCTGATGAACTAGTTATGAAAAGTAATATTTAAAAGAAAGACTTTGTAGATGAAGTAAAGGGATCATTGTACAGAAACAAGAGAACAGTGCATCTTAGCTATGTACAGAAAATCACACCATAACGTAATTTAGCTATTTAATACTGGAAAATTTTAATAAAAATTGTCAGTTTCCATTTTAATATTGCTTTAAATACAAATATTTATCATCACCATAGTGGTAAGCAAACTTAAATCTAATCTTTTCTTCCCATTTATAGAATTTCTAGCTTAGTGCACTAGTATAAAAATAAATGTTTGTTTCAACACCCATTTATGGTAAGTTTATGTGGTTGTAGATGAATGAACAATGTAAATATAAGTGTTGCTGGACTGTGAACTTTGCATTGGTGGGGTGTCTTATGTGCGTCAGCGATACAGACAGCCATACCATTGGTACAACCACAGTGGAGGAGTATCTGTTGAGAGCCCAGACAAACGTATGGTTTCTGAAGAAGGTTGCTAGCCTTTTCTGTAGTTGCAGGGGCAACAATCTGGATGGCTGACTTATCTGCCCTCATAACATCAGTCAACATGTCCTTGCTATGCTGGTACTGTACATAACTGAATTAAAGGGAAACTACACCCACAACATATCTCGAAGAGGTGCAGCTCTGTTGCATGGTTAAATGATGGTGGCATCACCTTGGACAAAATATTCAGGAGGTATAGCCCCCCATTTTGATCTCTGTATGTGGACTACTCAGGAGGGTGTCGTCATCAGGAGAAACAAAACTGCATTCTACGGGTCAGAGCATGGAATGCTAGAGCCCTTAATCAGGCAGGTAGTTCAGGAAATATGAAAAGTGCAAACTGTTACGCTGAAGTGAGATATAGTGGGTAGTAGTGAAGTCTGGTGACAAGAGGAAGCAAACTTCTGTTCAGATGAGTACGGGATTATAAATGCAAAATCAAATATAGATAGTGCAGAATATTTTCTAATAATGAATAAGAAAATAGGAATGGAGATAAGCTACTATGAACAGCATAGTGAAAACAGTATTGTATCCAAGAAAAACACACAGTACACACTGTAATGGTCGCCTAGTCGTAGATATTGCTAATTGCTATAATCGCACTATTTCACTCCCATTTACGGAGCTTTTTAGTACTTGATGTTAGGTTGGCACCATTAAAATCTATTGTGGTAATCGAAGCTGCTTGCTGGATCGATGCTGTGTCTCGATGCTGATGCTGGCTCTAAATCTGGTTGTCTATGGTTAAAAACATGGGGTCCCGTGTTTTTTATGTGCTGTTGATGATAAAGAATGAGCGAAACAAACAAATATGTAAACATCAAATATTTATTACTCTGGTGGCCATCTTAATTCCACTGTCCACCAAAGACCATGACACAACACAAAGTAGTACTTCCTTTACATGTTCTTTGCATTGTTTATCCACCTCAAACAATAACACACAAACACACTTTATGACTTTGCCAAAGTGACATTCCGACTGTGCCCCGACCCTGCTTGCTGCTTGTATTTATAACATTGTCAAAGAACTACTAAAAAGAGATATTGTTTATAAGTCACATGTACATCTGTTATCATAATTTGTGCAGAAAAGTTATTAATTTGCATCGAGTGACATAATTTAAAATGTTATTAAAATGACAGACAGATTTGTTGACTTGCCAGAATAATTCTTTGTTACAAAAAGGTCGTTTTATAGAAGTTTGTCAATTGACTTCTCTAATTTGCATAAAAAAGTAAATAACATGAATTATTAAGAATTACATTGGTTTTCGTCTAAAATAGGATTGATTACTTGAATACTGAGTGAAAACGCTCCTAGTGAACAAATAGGTTTCGCTGGGTGATTTTTATTTAAGGAGATCCAAAATACCTAAGTTGGCCAGTATTTTTCGTACTTCATATTAATTATTTAAGATGAACTTAGTGTTTTTACATGATGACATTTGCTATATCAGTGATCAAGTGATATTAACTTTTGTGTGGGTCAGTTATTCAGTATAATTTAATGGGTTGACTGTTTATGGAGACATGTTATGCAATCATTGTTAACATACACAATAACTTTTCTATAATCATAAATACTCGTTAAACTGGTTGAATTTGGAGGGTATCACATACTTTGGTAATGTAAAGCCATTAATATGTTCCGTTACAACACCCAACACAATAACATAATTCAATATGCCAACTAGTTCAGCATTTACTGAAGAAATTGAGGAAATGTATGACGAGATAAAAGAAATTATTTAGATAGTTAAGGGAGATGAAAATTTAATTTTGTTGGGGACTGGAATTCAATAGCAGGAAAAGGAAGTGAAGGAAAATAGTAGGTGGATACAGACTGGCGGAAGGGTATGAAAGAGGAAGGTGCCTGGTAGAATTTTATACAGAGCATAATTGAGTCATTGCTAACACTTTGTTTAAAAATCATGACAGAATTTTGTATACACAGAAGAGTACTGGAGGCACTAGAAGGTTTCTTATTGATTATATAGTTGTAAGACCGAGATTCTGGAACCAGATTTTAAACTGTAAGACATTTCCAGAGGTGAATGTGGATTCTGACCACAATTTATTGCTTATGAAACGTAGATTAAAACTGAAGAAGTTGCAAAAATGTAGGAAATGAACGAGATGGGACCTTGATAAATTGAAACAATAAGAGGTTGCTAAGAGTTTCAGAGGGTAAATTAGGCAACAACTGACTAGAAGAGGGTAAAGGGATACAGTAGAAAATGAATGGGTAGCGTCAAGAGAAAAAAATAGGGAAGGCAGCACAGGATCATATAGGTAAAAAGAAAAGGCCTAGTAAAATTTTTTGGATAGCACTGGAGATATTTAACTAAACTGATGGAAGGAGAAAATACTGAAAGGCAGCAAATGAAACTGACAAAAGGGAATAAAAATGTCTAAAGAAGTGAGATTCACAGTGACCACTGAATATCTGGAGGACAAATGTAAGGATGTATAAGCATACATCACTAGGGGAAAGATAGATACTGCATACAAGAAAATTAAAATTTAAAGAGGCCTTTGTGGAAAAGAGAAGTGGCTATATGAAATCAAGAGCTTGAATGGATAACCAGTACTAAGCAAAGAATGGAGAGGTGAAAGGTGGAGGGAGTATGTAGAGGGGCTATGAAAAAAACTTTGTGTTCTGCTGTACAGCAGGTCTTGTCATGGGGGAAGCCTCATCAGAGAGGTCCACCACCTGATCATCTAGGGAAGTGCTTCCAGTAGTGGTTTCCCTTTGCCTTCCACTGATGATGATGAAATGATAGTGAGGACAACATAACAATCAGTCCCTGAGGAAAGAAAATTTCCAACCCTACCGGGAATCAAAGCCAGACCCTTGGCATGACAAACCGCCGTGCTGACTACTCAGCTATCGGGGCAGACAGAGGGGCTCTACAAGTGAGATGAATTTGAAGGCAAGATTATATAGAGAGAGATAAGATGGGAGATATGATGCTGTAAGAGGGATTTCACAGAGCACTGTAAAACATACGTCAAAACACGGCCCCCTGAGTAGACAACATTCTGTCAGAACTACTAATAACCTTTGGATTGTCATCCACGATAAAGCTATTCCATCTTGTATGCAAAATGTATGAGAAAGGCAAAATACCCTTTGATTTCAAGAAGAATGTAATAATTTCAATTCCAAAGAATGCAGGTACTAACAGATGTGAATATTAGTGAACTACCAATTTAACAAGTCATGGTTGCAAAATATAAACATGAATTATTTATATAAGAATGGAAAAAAACTGGTAAAAGCTCACCTCAGGGAAGATCAGTATGGTTTCTGGAGAAATGTGGGACATGCAAGGCAATACTGACCCTATGACGTCTCATAGAGTGTAGGCAAAGGAAAGGCAAATCTACATTTATAGCATTCTTAGACTCTGAGAAAGCTTTTGACAATGTCAACTGGTATATTCTCTTTGGAATTCTGAAAATATCATCGGTGGAATACCGGAAGTGAAAGGCTATTTACAACTTGTCTGGAAAGCAGATGGAAGTTATAAGTGTCAATGGACATGAAAGGGAAGCAGTGGCATCAGAGCAGATGACATGCAATGAAGCTAGCTCATCATCTTTTGCTGGTTGTGACACACCAGCGGCCTCTAATTGTTCATAAGCTCAATTCAATGCACAGAAGTATGATCCCAAATCATTCCCCTCCCTGGCCACACCATGGGAGGAACATCAGGCTAAGTATGCCAGCGGATCTTATTCGCCCCGGTATCTTGTATGTTTGAGAGTTGATGGGAAATCTTTCATGATGATGAAGCCTCAGTTTTTTGTTGAGCATTTAGAGGACAAGTTTGGGGAGGTGGAGGAATTGTCCAAAATGACATCTGGGTCAGTCTTGATCAAAACAGCACCCTCTGCCCAGTCACAGGCATTACTCACTTGTGACAAGCTGGGAGATCTTTCTGTAACCATCACGCCTCATAAGAGATTAAATATGGTCCAGGGTACCGTATTCGACAGAAACCTTCTTTTGCAGTCTGATAATGAGTTGAGGGCCAATTTAGAGTGGCGAGGTGTACATTTCATCCAGTGAATCAACCGGGGCCCGAGGATTAATGAGGTTGCCACCGGTGCCTTCATCTTGGCTTTGAGGGTGATACATTGCCCGAGAAGGTCAAGATGATGGTCTACTACTGTGTAGTAAGGCCCTATATCGCTCCCCTCATGCGGTGCTTTAAGTGCTGGAAGTTCGGCCATATGTCTTTCAGCAACACACAGTGAGTTTGTGGATGCCCATCACATCCCAATACTCCACGTTCCCTACCTCCTATCTGTGTCAACTACGGAGAGCACCATTTGCCTTGTTCGCTAGACTGCAGGATTCTCCAGAAAGAAAGGATAATCATGTAGTAAAAGACCCTGGACCAACTAACCTACAATGACATTAAGAGAAAATTTGAACGCCTGCATCCTGTATGTAAGACATGGTCTTACGCCGTCACTACAACAGTTCTGGCACTATCAGGTCCGCTACACCCAGTCACCTCTCAGAGCAGGAGTACTACACCTGCACCTTTGATTGTGCGGGGCATTTCCCTCCCTGTTGCTCCCACACCACCTACTTCGGGAGCAACATCCACCAACCACCGGGGACGTCCATCCCCACTTCTAAGCTGGAGAAGCGTAAGTCTTCTTTGGCTTCTCTTGCTAGGAAGGGGTCCCTTGGGTCACTCCGTTCCCAGGTTTCACCTAGTGGGAAAGATGACACCCACCAGTGTTTGAAGGGCTCAAAAGCAGCTGGTCGTAGGGCTTCATGCTCATCCTCAGTCCCAGAACCTGAGCCAGTGAAGTCCTCCCAGTCAGGGAAACCCAACGAGCAGCGAGAGAAATCCAAAAAAGAGACCCCTGAGACCAAGGAAATTGCTGTGGCACCCACACCACCGATACCTACAAGCCCTGTGTCTGAGGATGGTATGGAGATCCTGGCGTCTGCTGAGGGCATAGATCTCGCCAGACCCTCAGATACAATGGATATAGACTGTTCAGGCAATACTTACATGGCAGCGAGTTACCCTGAGGTGAAAACTGCTTCATTGAATGTTCCATGCCTTTCTTAGTCTCATGATGACATCATCCTCCAGTGGAACTACTGCGGTTATTTCCACTGCCTGTCTGAGCTACAGCAACTGTTAAGCTTTACACCTGCTATCTGCATTGCCCTCCAGGAATCCAGGTTCCCAGCAATGCGGACTCCTGCCCTCTGCAGCTATAAGGGATATTACAGGAACCGTAGTGACTACAATTGAGTGTCAGGTGGAGTTTGCGTTTATGTCCTAAACTCAGTCTGTAGTGACACTAGGCCCCTTCAAACCCTTCTTAAAGCTGCAGCTGTCAGAGTAAGGACGACAGAGGAAGTAACTGTCTGTAGTGTATATTTTCCTCCAGATGGTGCAGTACCCCTGAATGCATTAGCTGCACTGATCGATCAACTCCCTAAACCTTTCCTACTTTTGGGAGATTTCAACGCCCATAACCCGTGTGGGGTGGCACTGTGCTTACTGGCCGAGGCAGAGATGTCAAAACATTACTGTCTCAGTTCAACCTCTGCCTCTTAAATGTTGGGGCCACCACACATTTCAGTGTGGCTCATGGTAGTTACTCGGCCACTGATTTATCAACTTGCAGCCCAGGACTTCTCCCATCTATCCACTGGAGAGCACATGACGACCTATGTGGTAGTGACCACTTCTCCATCTTCCTGTCATTGATCCACCATCAGGCCCATGGACGCCTGCCCAGATGGGCTTTAAACAAGGTAGACTGGGAAACTTTCACCTCTACTGTCACCATTGAAGCTCCCACGCATGGTAACATCGATATGGTGGTCGAGCAGGTGACTACAATTGTTACTGCGGCAGAAAACACGATCCCTCGCTCTTTAGGGTGCCCCCGGCGTAAGGCAGTCGGTTGGTGGTCGCCAGAAGTCGCTGAAGCAATTAAGGAGCGTCGGCGAGCTCTACAGCAGCATAATAGTCACCCTTCTCTGGAGCCGTCCCTGCCCGCGTTCGCCAACTTATCAAACGATGGAAACAGGAGTGTTGGGAGTGATACGTCTCAACCATTGGGTACCATACATCACCTTTCCAAGTCCGGGCAAAGATCAAACGCCGTTTCGTGTACCAGATCCCAACAGGTGTTCCCAGTTTTACCATAAATGGCGTGTTATCTACCGACGCAAACGCGATTGCCGAGCACCTTGCTCGAGCCTCTGCGTCGGTGAATTACCCCCCAGCCTTTCGCACTCTCAAATGGCGGCTGGAAGGGAAAATCCTCTCATTCACTACATGCCTCACTGAATCCCATAACGCTTCATTTACAGAGTGGGAGCTCCTCAGTGCCCTAGTACATTGCCCCGACACAGCTCCTCGGCCTGATCGAGTCAACAGCCAATGATTAAACATATCTCATCTGATTACAAGATTCAATCAGATCTGGTGCGATGGCGTCTTTCCATCGCAATGGCGGGAGAGCAGCATCATTACGGTGCTCAAACCCGGATAAAACCCGCTTGATGTGGATAGCTATCGGCCCATCAGCCTCACCAACGTTCTTTGTAAGCTACTGGAATGTATGGTGTGTTGGCGGTTGGGATCGGTCCTAGAATCATGTGGCCTACTGGCTCTATGTCAGGGCAACTTCTGCAGGGTCGTCCTACCACGGATAACCTTCTGTCCCTCGAGTCTGCAATCCAAACAGCCTTTTCCAGACGCCAACACCTGGTTACTGTCTTTTTTGACTTACGTAAAGCATACAACATGACCTGGCGACATCATATCCTAGCCACATTGTATGAGAGGGGTCTCCGGGGCCCGCTCCCGATTTTTATCCAAAACTTTCTGTCACTTCGTACTTTCTGTGTCCAAGTTGGTGCCTCCCATAGTTCCACCCATATCCAGGAGATTGGAGTCCCACAGGGCTCTGTATTGTGTGTATCTCTAGTTTTAGTGGTCATTAACGGTCCAGCAGCAGCTGTCGCAACCTCTGTCTCACCTTCTCTGTATGCAGACGACTTCTGCATTTTGTTCGGCTGCTCCAGTACTGGTGTTGCCTACAGGGAGCCATCCACGAGGTGCAGTTTTCCTCCATGAAGAGGTGTGGCCCGCATCTCGTGGTCGTGCGGTAGCGTTCTCGCTTCCCACGCCCGGGTTCCCGGGTTCGATTCCCGGCGGGGTCAGGGATTTTCTCTGCCTCGTGATGGCTGGGTGTTGTGTGCTGTCCTTAGGTTAGTTAGCTTTAAGTAGTTCTAAGTTCTAGGGGACTTATGACCACAGCAGTTGAGTCCCATAGTGCTCAGAGCCATTTGAACCATTTGAAGAGGTGTGTCATGCATTTCTGTCAGCTTCGTACCATTCATATGGTACAACAACTTTACCTTAACGACGATCCACTCACTGAAGTGGAGACATATCGATTCTTAGTTCTGGTTTACGACGCTCATTTGACTTTGCTTCCCCATCTTCGTCAGCTTAAACGCAAGTGTTGGCAGCACCTCAATGCCCTCTGCTGCCCGAGCAACACCAACTTGGGTGCAGATCGGTCCATGCTGCTGCAGCTCTACAGAGACCTTGTTCAATCCAGCCTTGACTATGGGTGTGTGATTTATGGTTCCATGGCGCCCTCAGCATTGCGTTTGCTCGACCCATTGCATCATTGCGGAGTTCGACTAGCGACCGGAGCTCTTAGGATGTGTGCGGTGACAAGCATACTGTTGGAGGCTGTAGGCCGTCCATTGAAGATCAGACATGCACAACTGCTGGCCAGTTACGTTCCCCACATTCTTAGCTCTCCTGAACATCATAATTACTGTCTTCATTTCCCAAACATGGCGGTTCATCTCCCACATAGGCGGCCTAAGTCAGGGCTAACGATTGCTTCTGTCTGAACTGGAGTCCTTCCCTTCACCACCTCTCCTCGAGGTCCGTTCACGTACACCTCCATCGTGTAGCTGTAGGCCGAAGCTTTCCTTAGACCTTTCAGATGACACTAAGGACTCCGTTAACCCTGCGGCTCTCCGCTGTCACTTCCTCTCCATCTTGAAGTGTTCCGGGGCTCTGAAGTGGTTTACACCAATGGCTCGATGGCTGATGGTAATGTTGGCTCCGCCTTTGTCCAAGGAGGCCATATTCTACAGCATTGCTTATCTGATGGCTGCAGAGCTGGTGGCTATATCTCATGCACTTCAGTATAACCGTTCATGCCCCAAGGAATCGTTTCCTCTGCGTACTGACTCCTTGAGCAATTTAAAAGCTATCGACCAGTGCTACCCTCGCCATCCTTTGGTGGCGTCCATTTAGGAGTCAATAAGTGCCCTGTACGAGTCCCATCGTTCAGTGGTACTCGTGTAAACCCCAGGACACGTCGGCATCCCAGGCAACGAACTTGCCGACAGTGTGGCCAGACAGGCTACGTGGAAAGCGCTTCTGGAGATGGGCATTTCTGAACCTGACCTGCGTTCTGACTTATGCCGCAGGGTTTTTCGGCTTTGGGAGACAGAATAGCATAACAGAATGGACAACAAACTGCGTGTCATTAAGGAGACTACGAATGTGTGGAAGCCTTCCATGCCTCTTGCACAGAAACAGTTGTCCTCTGCCGGCTCCACATTAGCCAAACTTGGGCGACCCACGGTTACCTCTTGTGCCATGAAGACCCGCCGCAGTGTCGGTGCGGCGCCCTGTTGACAGTGGCCCATATTCTGATGCGATATCCCACTTTGACTGCCCAGCGACGAAATCTTGGGGATACAGTTTTACGTTTTATTCGTGAGGGTGGGTTTAATCATTTGATTTAAGTTTTAGCGCATGTCCTTCATCCCTCTGTGTCCTCCATGCTAGTGGTTTTAGGGTGGAGGTTTTTATGTGTTGCAGAGTGGCTGGTTTTTCCTTTTCGTCTTCGTGGTCAGCCAGCCACTGTAATCTGCTTTCTTGTTTTACTCGCTTCTTTTTCTAGCGTCTCTCTGTTGTTTTCTTGTCCTCTTATGTTCCTTTTAGTGTTAGTTGCCATTCCTTCATTCTTGTGGTTTTTCCTTTCTTTCCGTTTTGTGTTATATGTCTCGTCTGTTTTATTCTCACACTTGTGGCATTGTTTTATTAGGAACAAGGGACTCATGACCTAATAGTTTGGTCCCTTCCCCCCTCTTTTAAACCAACCAACCAAACAATCTGAGGTAGCATTCGTGCTTTGGACATAATTCATTATATTTGTCATGATGCGCGATTCTATGAAGCCTGTTGGAACGCTTTCATCTTTTGTCTTAGAGGAGCCAACTGCGCTTCAGTTTGTTTATCAAAAATTAAATCTGGGAATTGTAATACGTAAAGCATTACATCGTGTCCTCTGACAAACGTATAGCTTTCCTTTTCTGTGGCCTATGTCAACAATGGTAAAAAAACACTTTCTTCTCTTTTACGACTCTTCACATCCACCATCTCAGTGCACTAGAAAACCAAAAATGGTATCCTCTTGTCATAATAAATTACATAAAATCCCTGAGAGAACTGTCCCTTATTGTTTTAGATAAATCTCCGCGTGAAAACCAACAGTGGCAAGTTCTTTACTAGAAAAGATAGAATTTCCATTCCTAATATTTTCATCATATCTCATATTTAGGCTTATGTTAGATTGAAAAGCATTTGAAGAATCGGAATTATGCCCAAAACATTCCAGTTTCGGTGAACGTTACACTACTGTATTAAAACTACAAATTACACCGCAAGTTTTTGGCGACACGAATAGTGAAAGATCTTTTTTTCATAACGAGTAACAGTTCCAATGTTGTCCCACTCACCCCACCACACATAAATTTTCCAGGAGCGTGACTATTTCTTCTTGGTATGTAAAAGCATCCGCTACCACTCAGTGCCTAGCATTTATTGTCCTTATTCTCGCAAATGTTAATTTGAGGTATCCTTCCTTTATTCAAGCGTTTTTGCCCTCTACCTTTTACAACATTCATGCCGTTATGCATGAGCTTGCATTAGAGCGTTATCCCCTGCAACAACGTGTTTTTAGGGTCGACAGTGGTACCAAAAGTAACAAGTGGCAGAATCAAATTAACAAGCAGATACAGAACGTTAGATACAGCACTATTGCGACTCTAACTCACTTTCGATAAAAATGTTCATTACTTCTTTGTCTGGGAGAAGGAATGAACTGTCTTGATTTTTTTAAGTGGCAGGTAGTGCATGATAATGAAGTCTGGTAGCATCAAATGAAATGTAGTGAACAATACATATAAAATGATGTATTTTATGTGTCTGTAGTATCTTTTTTGTACACGTTAACTTGCGCAGAAATGTAAATATTACATTAACTGCTTCCTGAATACGAATTAAGATAACTATGTCCTGTTTTGTATCAAAATGTTCAGCGTATTGGCGTGCATGCAATGATGCGTCATTATTTTAAATCAGCCTATTTGCTCGAAAAATGTTTTATGTTGATTTATGTATTAACTGGCATCACTAATCACTGTGGGGGCTAGAAGTGGAGCAGTGGAAGTCGGTACCAATGAGAAGTGATCGTGCTGAGGCGTTGTGGGTGGCGTAGTTCCAAAAATCCTCTTTTTAGAGAAAACCGACCAGCTATGTAAAACAAAAACTGTCTGGTAAAAAATGATCAACTACAGGAAGTCTAGCAAAAACACAGGTATGATTTCGGCGAGACCCTGTGTCTCAGCAAAGATGACTGGCTCCTTTTTAACTATACTTGACAGCATATCATGCAGACTCTGGGAAGCTGACAACACGCAAGTTACAAACAACCCCCCCCCCCCCCCCCCGCGGTAATATACACCGACGGGTCAATTTTATTTTATAATTTTCCCCTCTTACGACGATTTCGGGACGTCTCAGGACCGAGACCATTGCAGCTGGCCCAGGACACTTGGTCGGCGACCTGCAACAACCGTACCTTCGTTATTAACAATCCCTGCATCTTTCGATGAACTACTGCTGTGGGCAGCAAGCATACCACCCGCCTTGATTGTTGCACACAACTTTTCCCGCGTTTCGCCCTGGAACGTTTTTCCCTCTCTGCTCTGTACCACTATTCTTCAAATGTTTGTTTACTGCCACCCATACGGAACTATTTTAAAAGTTGATTGCACCCACACGTACAGACCCTCATCCTGTGAACTCAAGATAGCTAACTATCCATTCACGGAGGTGACTAGAACTCCTAGTGATGGTCACTGAGCAAGTGTGGGACTGCAGGTACTCCGTTTCTAAATTTTAAAAAAAGTTTACGAATAAGGAAGAAGCTGCGTTTGGGACGCGATATAGGACGAAGTTGACGTTTAGGATATGGTGAAGGAAGTGTTACATTTGGGAGACGAATCTCGTTGCGGTTGCTGTGAGGAGAGGACTTGCATCTAGATCGCATTACAGTGAAAACAAGAAACGAAGGAATTAAAGAGATTACCTAGAAGTGGACACTGATTTATATCAATGGAGCAAGTTGAAAATTTGTGGTGGACCAGGATTCGGACGCAGGTCTTCTGCTTACTAGGCAGATGCACCGAATACTACGCCATGCGGACACAGAGTCATCATCACTGCACGGACTAATTTTGCCCGCCTTCCGTCAGACCCGAATTCTCAACTTACACCACACATTACTGATGTAGTGCCCCTGCTGAGTAGTCTCATTACTCGCGGCATCTCGCCGATTCACATAAGACTTCGAACTTGGTATGCATCTGCTCTGAAGGGCTCACTGGCCGTCGTGTGTGTTTGTGTGTGTGTGTGTGTGTGTGTGTGTGTGCGTGCGTCTGTGTGTGTGTGTGTGTGTGTGTGTGTGTGTGTGTGTGTGTGTGTGTGTGTGTGTTTTGGATGCAACTGTCAATTGCCGAATTCCGCTATTAATTTGCCGCAAAATATGTCTCTCATTAATAAGCAACTTCTCTTTTAATTTTTAACTCGTGACAGTCACGAAATAGTCATTCTAAACTACTCCAACTGCTATTTAAAAACTTTATGCAGAAAACATTCTGCGTTGAACTTAATAAACTACATTACACTGTATTGGAAATGCATTCCGTGATGTACAGTCGTATCTAGACTGGCTGATGGGCCAAAGACTTCTGAAAGTCAGTCATGCATTCGCTTCCACATCCTCACAAATAACCAAAGGTTTGAAATGGGTGTAGGGTAGAAACATGTTCTCCGCATGGACCAAGAACTAGACAGCAACGTAATCACTTGTGAATCCTGTAGAGCACATCTGAGGTGCATTTACAGCCCGTCTGGCGCGATAAATGACTTACTTAGACGTTGGCACATCTGTTTATCAGAAAACGCTATCGCAAGCCATCAGCGCTTGTAAATGCGCCATACAGGGTCCTCACAACCAACCGAGATAGCCGAGCTCGTTAGCACGCCACTTCCACGCCGCCCGGTGCATTGACGACGACGTCCTGTGCGCTGGTCAGTGTGGATGGGGATTTTAGGCGGCTTCCCACATCCTGCATGGTGAATACAGGGCTGGTACCCACGTTCTGCCTCACGTTACACGATTGGCAACTATTTATGAAAACGTGGCATGCACGAATTCCGTCCAGGATGGGAAAGGAATGGTAACAGGAAGATCATCCAGCCACCCTCTACCACAAAAATTACCAAATCCAGGAATTAAACTGCCCACCATGTTATGATACGGGATAAGGCCAAGAGAAAGAGAGGGCATGCCCTGTTACTGTCAAGCATCTGTGCAGCTGTGGGTAACCATAATTGTTTCCTAACTGTTTTATTATTGTGCGGCAAATTTTTCACTGTCATATCTTCGCTAATTGCATTTCATTCACCTTCTTAGGTGCCACATTTACTGTGATTAAGCTTAACGTGCTTCCGTAACCTTTCTATTTAGACAGTATACGCTCAGTACTTGATTGTACTCAAGTTCTGAACGCTAATGAACATTCCTTGAGTCATTTGGAAAGCAGGCTCTCAGTCCTAGCCGTTTCCTGATGCACAGTGTCTTGCTTTTAGTTCCTCGCACTGGCAGTTGTGGAACATTTCAGTTACGCTATTGTGAGAGCTTCTTCAAAATATTCATTTAAAGAACTTCAAATGGTTCAAATGGCTCTGAGCACTATGGGACTTAACTTCTGAGGTCATCAGTCCCCTAGAACGTAGAACTACTTAAACCTAACTAACCTAAGGACATCACACACATCCATGCCCGAAGTATGATTCGAACCTGCGATCGTAGCGGTCGCGCGGATTCAGACAGTCATCACGAGGCAGAGAAAATCCCTGACCCCGCCGGGAATCGAGCCCGGGAACCCGTGCGCGGGAAGCGAGAACGCTACCGCACGACCACGAGCTGCGGACTTTAAAGAACTTTGTAACCGGTTAGCAATAGGAAGCTGCCTTAGTAGATGTTGGCGTCTAACTTGATTTCTTTCTTGCGTATTGGGTATGAAAACTTTTAGTTCCAGCCGTTCTGTTTACAGATTTTCTACTACACTCCCCGATAATCTTGATTAATGCGTTAGCTACCGTTATTCTCCACAGCTCTAGTGTCACGTCTTTTCTTCGTGACGTGTTGCAGTTTTAAAGAAACTTCCTATTTGCGTAGAAAACTGTGCAAATATTACTTGAAATTTTACATGACATTTTAAGTCGGCCTTCATTGTCGGAGGTTACACATATGTTATCGCTACAAAAGAACTAGAGATAAAGAGTTCTTTAAGTTGTTTTTGTCACCCTGACTCGGTATAAAAATACACTCTACAGCAAACACTAACAGCTGTTACGCTTATGGGGCTCATTGGGGCTACAACCAAGATATCACAGATGTCGGTACACTTGCTGGCCCACAATGTTGCTGAATGCGGGCTCAGGTTGAATGCTGGCTCAGGCTGAATGTAACTCTTTACCTCGTCGCTTTGTCTGTGATGCAAATTTATCTCAATCCTCTGTCTCATATTTTGTGCAGAATATGAAAAAGTATATGGGGTGTTTTCGAAGTGCCCTTTCAAACACTTAGGATATGTATAGTTATCGTTCGCGATTGTACCATTTCCATAACACGGGAACAACCTAGAAAAACAGTGTATTCCAGTCTCTCTGGAGTGATAGTATGATATTTGTTTGCGATTGCACCCGTAATTGACATACTACTAAATTTTCGACACTACTGTGGCTCTAATCTTTCTCTGGCCGCCTCAAGTTGCTAAACAATTCTCACACAGCTGAAATACGAGTAATATTAAATATTGGATGAATAGTAGTGCTGGGAGAGATCTGTGACAGCCTGCATTATTTGCAGATTTCCGTTGGGCCGTCATGCCTGTTCGGGAGGAGTTTCGTTTTTCGTTTTCTTTTCTCCATCCTCCATCCCTCTACTCGCCCTGTGTCGTCATGCATTGTTACCAGATTTCCCCCACCCCTCTGACACAGGCCAGTTGTGCTATGTATAAAGTCGTGGGAAACTGAAAAATAGCCCCATCGTACTACAGGGTATTTTCCCCACTCGTATGACATAACTGTAGAAGTAGAGGCTATTGCCCTAGGTGTAAATTAGTGGGAAATGAAAAACTTCAAAATAGTGCTGTGTTGTGTTGGTGTGAAATTCGAAGATCAGTTTCGACAACATCAGAATCAAATATGGCTATCTAGAATGGCGACCTAGGTGTACTAGGACAGTCCATTTTATCCTAGAATCCAATATGGCGATCCAACATGGCGACCTGGCCATTCTAAGACAGTCTTTTGATTCCAGAGTGCAAGATGGCAATTGAAGATGGTGACTGGATGTAGTTGATTGTCTACATGTTTGCCAGGTCAGTTACCATAAATTCCAGATACTGGTCCTGGGGATACTAGGGCGGCCTACGTGATTGTCACATTACTCACCTTCCATCCACCCATCTGGTGACGCAGTTTAAGCAACTTTCACCCTGAATTTGAAACTCAAAGGCTGGCTTGTCCTAACTTGAAAACTGTAAACCTCATTGGTGTCACACTTACAGCTGCCAAACACTTGGCACTATCATGTGAAGCAGAATAGGAAAGGAACAGTATAGGCACAATTATGTCATTATTGTTTAAACAAACACCATACAGGAGAGAGCCACTTTACACAGTCTGCAAATGCATGAATCACCGCTGGTAAAGTTCTGCACACCAAGTCCGCTTTGATCACACCCTAAGCAGCGAGGACCAATTGCAACAACACTGAAAGTACTGCTAAGCAGTACCTGCACATGCCACTGCAGCTATCTGCTGTCAGCGCCTTTTTCTGCCTACCGCCATGTCACGTCACAGGGATGACAGCCACCCACCCCTCCACCAGCCAGCTCAGATTTCCACTTGCTCTACTGCTGCCACAGCCCGGATACCTGCATAAGAAAGAAAGCACTCAGTCGTGTAGGAACCTGCAGGCATTTTATGGCAGACCTGTGAAAATTCATTCATCGGAAATCTGAAGAGACCCTTTAAAGTTACACCATAGAATAAGTTTTGGTCTCAAATAACACTACTCAACAGCTATGTTGCATCTAGGATATATTTCTCCAAGTTCGAAATCTTATGTGACTCGGCGAGATGCCGCGAGTAATGAGGCTAGTCAGCAGGGGCACTACATCAGTAATGTGTGGTGTAAGTTGAGAATTCGGGTCTGACGGAAGGCGGGCAAAATTAGTCCTTGCAGTGATGGTGACCCCTGTGTCCGCATGGCGTAGTGTTCGGTGCATCTGCCTAGTAAGCAGAAGACCTGCGTCCGAATCCTGGTCCACCACAAATTTTCAACTTGCTCCATTGATATAAATCAGTGTCCACTTCTAGGTAATCTCTTTAATTCCTTCGTTTCTTGTTTTCACTGTAATGCGATCTAGATGCAAGTCCTCTCCTCACAGCAACCGCAACGAGATTCGTCTCCCAAATGTAACACTTCCTTCACCATATCCTAAACGTCAACTTCGTCCTATATCGCGTCCCAAACGCAGCTTCTTCCTTATTCGTAAACTTTTTTAAAATTTAGAAACGGAGTACCTGCAGTCCCACACTTGCTCAGTGACTATCACTAGGAGTTCTAGTCACCTCCGTGAATGGATAGTTAGCTATCTTGAGTTCACAGGATGAGGGTCTGTACGTGTGGGTGCAATCAACTTTTAAAATAGTTCCATATGGGTGGCAGTAAACAAACATTTGAAGAATAGTGGTACAGAGCAGAGAGGGAAAAACGTTCCAGGGCGAAACGCGGGAAAAGTTGTGTGCAACAATCAAGGCGGGTGGTATGCTTGCTGCCCACAGCAGTAGTTCATCGAAAGATGCAGGGATTGTTAATAACGAAGCTACGGTTGTTGCAGGTCGCCGACCAAGTGTCCTGGGCCAGCTGCAATGGTCTCGGTCCTGAGACGTCCCGAAATCGTCGTAAGAGGGGAAAATTATAAAATAAAATTGACCCGTCGTTGTATATTACCGCGGGGGGGGGGGGGGGGTTGTTTGTAACTTGCGTGTTGTCAGCTTCCCAGAGTCTGCATGATATGCTGTCAAGTATAGTTAAAAAGGAGCCAGTCATCTTTGCTGAGACACAGGGTCTCGCCGAAATCATACCTGTGTTTTTGCTAGACTTCCTGTAGTTGATCATTTTTTACCAGACAGTTTTTGTTTTACATAGCTGGTCGGTTTTCTCTAAAAAGAGGATTTTTGGAACTACGCCACCCACAACGCCTCAGCACGATCACTTCTCATTGGTACCGACTTCCACTGCTCCACTTCTAGCCCCCACAGTGATTAGAGTGATGCCAGTTAATACATAAATCAACATAAAACATTTTTCGAACAAATAGGCTGATTTAAAATAATGACGCATCATTGCATGCACGCCAGTACGCTGAACATTTTGATACAAAACAGGACATAGTTATCTTAATTCGTATTCAGGAAACGGTTAATGTAATATTTACATTTCTGCGCAAGTTAACGTGTACAAAAAAGATAGTACAGACACATAAAATACATCATTTTATATGTATTGTTCACTACATTTCTTTTGATGCTACCAGACTTCATTATCATGCACTACCTGCTACTTAAAAAATCAAGACAGTTCATTCCTTCTCCCAGACAAAGAAGTAATGAACATTTTTATCGAAAGTGAGTTAGAGTCGCAATAGTGCTGTATCTAACGTTCTGAATCTGCTTGTTAATTTGATTCTGCCACTTGTTACTTTTGGTACCACTGTCGACCCTAAAAACACGTTGTTGCAGGGGATAACGCTCTAATGCAAGCTCATGCATAACGGCATGAATGTTGTAAATGGTAGAGCGCAAAAACGCTTGAATAAAGGAAGGAAACCTCAATTTAACATTTGCGAGAATAAGGACAATAAATGCTAGGCACTGAGTGGTAGCGGATGTTTTTACATACCAAGAAGAAATAGTCACGCTCCTGGAAAATTTATGTGTGGTGGGGTGAGTGGGACAACATTTGGAACTGTTACTCGTTATGAAAAAAAGATCTCTCACTATTCGTGTAGCCAAAAACTTGCGGTGTAATTTGTAGTTTTAATACAGTAGTGTAACGTTCACCGAAACTGGAATGTTTTGATCATAATTCCGATTCTTCATATGCTTTTCATTCTAACGTAAGCCTAAATATGATAGATTTTGAAAGATATGATGAAAATACACACCTGGAAATTGAAATAAGAACACCGTGAATTCATTGTCCCAGGAAGGGGAAACTTTATTGACACATTCCTGGGGTCAGATACATCACATGATCACACTGACAGAACCACAGGCACATAGACACAGACAACAGAGCATGCACAATGTCGGCACTAGTACAGTGTATATCCACCTTTCGCAGCAATGCAGGCTGCTATTCTCCCATGGAGACGATCGTAGAGATGCTGGATGTAGTCCTGTGGGACGGCTTGCCATGCCATTTCCACCTGGCGCCTCAGTTGGACCAGCGTTCGTGCTGGACGTGCAGACCGCGTGAGACGACGCTTCATCCAGTCCCAAACATGCTCAATGGGGGACAGATCCGGAGATCTTGCTGGCCAGGGTAGTTGACTTACACCTTCTAGAGCACGTTGGGTGGCACGGGATACACGCGGACGTGCATTGTCCTGTTGGAACAGCAAGTTCCATTGCCGGTCTAGGAATGGTAGAACGATGGGTTCGATGACGGTTTGGATGTACCGTGCACTATTCAGTGTCCCCTTGAAGATCACCAGTGGTGTACGGCCAGTGTAGGAGATCGCTCCCCACACCATGATGCCGGGTGTTGGCCCTGTGTGCCTCGGTCGTATGCAGTCCTGATTGTGGCGCTCACCTGCACGGCGCCAAACACGCATACGACCATCATTGGCACAAAGGCAGAAGCGACTCTCATCGCTGAAGACGACACGTCTCCATTCGTCCCTCCATTCACGCCTGTCGCGACACCACTGGAGGCGGGCTGCACGATGTTGGGGCGTGAGCGGAAGACGGCCTAACGGTGTGCGGGACCGTAGCCCAGCTTCATGGAGACGGTTGCGAATGGTCCTCGCCGATACCCCAGGAGCAACAGTGTCCCTAATTTGCTGGGAAGTGGCGGTGCGGTCCCCTACGGCACTGCGTAGGATCCTACGGTCTTGGCGTGCATCCGTGCGTCGCTGCGGTCCGGTCCCAGGTCGACGGGCACGTGCACCTTCCGCCGACCACTGGCGACAACATCGATGTACTGTGGAGACCTCACGCCCCACGTGTTGAGCAATTCGGCGGTACGTCCACCCGGCCTCCCGCATGCCCACTATACGACCTCGCTCAAAGTCCGTCAACTGCACATACGGTTCACGTCCACGCTGTCGCGGCATGCTACAAGTGTTAAAGACTGCGATGGAGCTCCGTATGCCACGGCAAACTGGCTGACACTGACGGCGGCGGTGCACAAATGCTGCGCAGCTAGCGCCATTCGACGGCCAACACCGCGGTTCCTGGTGTGTCCGCTGTGCCGTGCGTGTGATCATTGCTTGTACAGCCCTCTCGCAGTGTCCGGAGCAAGTATGGTGGGTCTGACACACCGGTGTCAATGTGTTCTTTTTTCCATTCCCAGGAGTGTATTAGGAATGGAAATTCTATCTTTTCTAGTAAAGAACTTGCCACTATTGGTTTTCACGGGGAGATTTATCTAAAAATAATAAGGGACATTTCTCTCAGGGATTTTATGTAATTTATTATGACAAGAGGATACCATTTTTGGCTTTCTAGTGCATTGAGATGGTGGATGTGAAGAGTCGTAAAAGAGACGAAAGTGTATTTTTTCCATTGTTCACATAGGCCACAGAAAAGGAAAGCTAAACGTTTGTCAGAGGACACGATGTAATGTTTTACGTATTACAATTCTCAGATTTAATTCTTGATAAACAATCTGAATCGCAGTTCGCTCCTCTAAGACAAAAGATGAAAGCTTTTCAACAGGCTTCATAGAATCGCGCATCATGACAAATACAATGAATTATGTCCAAAGCTCGAATGCTCTTCAGATTGTTTGGTTGGTTGGTTGGTTTAAAAGAGGGGGGAAGGGACCAAACTATTAGGTCATGAGTTCCTTGTTCCTAATAAAACAATGCCACAAGTGTGAGAATAAAACGGACGAGACATATAACACAAAACGGAAAGAAAGGAAAAACCACAAGAATGAAGGAATGGCAACTAACATTAAAAGGAACATTAGAGGACAAGAAAACAACAGAGAGAATCTAGAAAAAGAAGAGAGTAACACAAGAAAGCAGATTACATTTGCTGGCTGACCACGAAGATGAAAAGGAAAAACCAGCCACTCTGCAACACATAAAAACCTCCAGCCTAAAAGCACTAGCATGGAGGACACAGAGGGATATAGGACATGCGCTAAAACTTAAATGAAATTATTAAATCCACCCTCACGAATAAAACGTAAAACTGTATCAGCCAATTAGGCGTTGTCAGATAAAATGAGCGGCAACGATTCCGTTAACCCAAGATTTCGTCGCTGGGCAGTCAATGTGGGATATCGCGTCAGAATATGGGCCATTGTCAACAGGGCGCCGCACCGACACTGAGGCGGGTCTTCACGGCACAAGAGGTAACCGTGGGTCGCCCAAGCTTGGCCAATGTGGAGCCGGCAGGGGACAACTGTTTCCGTGCAAGAGGCATGGAAGGCTTCCACACATTCGTAGTCTCCTTAATGACACGCAGTTTGTTGTCCATTCTGTTATGCTATTCTGTATCCCAAAGCCGAAAAACCCTGTGGCGTAAGTCAGAACGCAGGTCAGGTTCAGAAATGCCCATCTCCAGAAGCGCTTTCTACGTAGCCTGTCTGGCCACACTGTCGGCAAGTTCGTTGCCTGGGACGCTGACGTGTCCTGGGGTTTCTACAAGCACCATTGAACAATGGGACTTGTACAGGGCACTTATTGACTCCTGAATGGACGCCACCAAAGGATGGCGAGGGTAGCATTGGTCGGTACCTTTTAGGCTGCTCAAGGAGTCAGTACACAGAAGAAACGATTCCTTGTGCCATGAACGGATATACTGAAGTGCACGAGATATGGCCACTAGCTCTGCAGCCATCAGACAAGGAATGCTGTAGAATATGGCCCCTGTGGACAAAGACGAAGCCAACATTACCATCAGTCATCGAGCTGTTGGTGTAAACCACTTCAGAGCCCCGGAACACTTCAAGAACGAGAGGAAGTGACAGCAGAGAGCACAGCTACACCATGGAGGTGTACGTGAATGGACCTCGAGGAGAGGTGGTGAAGGGAAGGACTCCAGTTGAGACAGAAGTTATTGCACATGATACGCAATCGTTAGCCCTGACTTAGGCCGCCTATGTGGAGGATGAACCGCCATGTTTGGGAAATGAAGACAGTAATTAGGATGTTCAGGAGAGCTATGATGTGGGCAACGTAACTGGCCAGCAATTGTGCATGTCTGATCTTCAATGGACGGACTACAGCCTCCAACAGTGTGCTTGTCACCGCACTCATCCTAAGAGCTCCGGTCGCTAGTCAAACTCCGCAATGGTGCAATGGGTTGAGCAAACGCAATGCTGAGGGCGCAATGGAACCATAAATCACACACCCATAGTCAAGGTTGGATTGAACAAGGGCTTTGTAGAGATGCAGCAGCATGGAGCGATCTGCACCCAAGTTGGTGTTGCTCAGGCAGCAGAGGGCATTGAGGTGCTGCCAACACTTCCATTTAAGCTGACGAAGATGAGGAAGCAATGTTAAATGAGCGTTGTAAACCAGCACCAAGAATCGATATGCCTCCACTTCAGTGGGTGGATCGTCATTCAGGTAAATTTCTGGTACCAGATGAACGGTATGAAGCGGACAGAAATGCATAACACACCTCTTCATGGAGGAAAAATGCACCTTGTGGATGGCTCCCTGTATGCAACACCAGTACTGGAGCAGCTGAACAAAATGCAGAAGTCGTCTGCATACAGAGAAGATGAGACGCAGGTCGCGACAGCTGCTGCTGGACCGTTAATGACCACTAAAACTTACACACAATACAGAGCCCTGTGGGACTCCAATCTCCTGGATATGGATGGAACTATGGGAGGCACCATCTTGGACACGGAAAATAAGAAGTGACAGGAAGTTTTGGATAAAAATTGGGAGCAGGCCCTGTCTCCCCATCGGCCCCAACCACCTCATTGTTCTACAACCCTCACTTGTATGATCACAAAGCTCAGTACTATGGTGATTTCCACGTACCCCTGGTACAGGCAAGACACAGGGAGGGCTGACAGCATGAGTTGCGACCTTCCCAAATTCCCAATTGGTCCCTCTGTCAGGTGTTTGTGAGATGTGACCTGAGGTGTGAACAATCACCTAAGGCGGGTGCCACCCCTTGTGAAGGGGGGCCCCAGTTGGAAGGAGCGTGCCATCAGAGAAGCTGGCAATCGTGGGGGATTTTCTCGCAGTCATCTTCATAGTCAACATCTACGAAAAGTTAACGTAATGAGGTTAACGATTCACAGACCCTTCTTGCTGCATGACAGCTCCTCATAGTCTCACGTACTAATGACGGTCAGTCCATAGCCATGGTATACCTGTTTGTTATTCAGAAAGGTGTTGATAGACTTGCCGGCCCTGTGAAATCCTGCTCTCGTTTATGGAATGGAACTTTGCTTTTGGAGACTGCTTCTGATTCTCAAGCACGACAACTGCATGCCGCCTTGCTTCTCCATGGCTACCCTGTTATTGTTGAGGTCCATAGAACTTGAAAATCTTCCTGTGGTGTTACTTACACTAAGCTCATAGACGATCTAACTGAGGCCGAAATCCAATCTTATATTTCTGATCAGGATGTCATTGCTGTCCATTGTGTAATGCAAAAGGTAGATTCCTCTTTACTGTCCACCCACACCCTATTTCTCACCTTTGATAGAGTGGTACTTCTGTCCAAGATCAAAGCTGGCTATGAAATTATCACAGTTCTGCCATACATTCTAAACCCAGTACGCAGTTACCAGTGTTATCGTTTCAATCACACTAGACTGTCAGGTCGACACCCTGCCAAATGTGTAACCTGTGATAGGGATGCACACGAGGGCGATTGTCTGCCTCCTTCTCCCCACTGTATAAACTGCAATTGTGGCCATGCCGCCTCCTCCCGGGATTGTCCCAAGTATCTTGATGAGCAGGCTGTTCAAGAGATCTGGGTAAAGGAAAAAGTGCCTTACCCAGTCCCTCACAAGTTATTGGCTAGTCGCAAACCCTGTGTTCTCTCATCTGGCACTTACAGTTCTGTGCTTTTTAATCCCACACTCCATCAATGACATGGCCAAGAAGACACGTGAACTCAAATTCAGCTCTGAGGTTATGAAATCCCCCCCCTCCCCCCGTATCAAGGTAGCATCACCATCCCCCAGTCCAGTTCTGCAAAAAGCCATCAAACTCTCCCCTCAAGAAGCAAAACCACCAGCTACACAACTGGTAGGCCAGAAAGAAGAGAAGGAGTACTCCCATGGAGACATCCTCTGTTCCTCCAGCCAAACAATACCCAAGTCTTCCTCTAACCAGAAAGCCTCGAAGAAGTACACCAAAGGCAAACGGGCTTCTCCTTCGCCAATTCGATGATCCTCTGCGAAGGTATTGCCACGTGATACCTTAGCCCTGCCAGCCTCTGTGTCGCCAGTGCGCACCACCAACCATTTTTCAACATTGGACTCCACAGACCTACCGCACAAGCAAGTCGATGCTTCTATGGGCCCCATGGAGCAGGGTCCTCCTGCTTCTGTATCCTGCAGTAGCGACTCTTCACAGGCTGTCACTTGTTAGCTGCCAACGTGACACCCCTATATCTCTTGCTCATAATGACCCTACTCCAATGGAAAATTCATGTCTTTCAGTCCCACAAAGAGGATTTAAAGCTGCTTTTAGCATCGCAGTGTCCCCTTGTAATCTGCCTCCAGGAAACGAAATTTCGGAGTCACGACAGCTTTGAGCTTTCACAGTTCTTCCCAGTTCGTTTTGACCTCTCCTGAGGTCGGCATCCCATCTCACAGGGTTGTCATGCTGCTCATACGGAATGGCATAGTCAAACCATCTTCCTAACTACCCATCTACAATCAGCTGAAGTTCCCCTTTTCCTTCCTCACCTGACTTTTTCCCTCTGTAGAATTTATATCCCTCTGCCATTCAATGTCACTAGTGCGGACGACCTTCAACTTATTGGGCAGCTACCTACCCGATATCTGCCACTCGGTGACTTCAATGCACACCATTCCCTTCAGGGTTCTCCCAGAACCTGTCAGAGAGGTGCTCTCTTGGTTGATCTTCTTAATCAACTCAACCACTTCTGTCTTAACACTGGAGCACTCACTTTAGTTTCCAACTCCTCGCACACCTATTCCCATTTGGAACCCTCCTTCTGATCTGCCCAGCACGCCCATTGGCTTGAGTGGTCCGCTCTTTCTGACTTCTACCGTTTGCTGAGTCCTATCCCACCTGTGTGCACACCAAAATGGCAGCTTTCTAAGGCCGATTGTCGACTTCTGTCCTCCCTGGCAACCTTCGAAGAACAACCTGTGGAATATCTCTCAAACGTTATCCTTATGTCTGCAGAACGTTCCATCCCTCGCACTTCCTCTTCACCACGCCGTTTCCCAGTCCCTTGGTCGATTGAGGAGTACCGCGACGTAATTTGCGCAGAGACATGCTCTCCGCGTTTTTAACCGTCATCCTAAGATGGCGAACTGCGTTCATTATAAACAGATACATGTAAAAGTGTCGTCACGTTCCTCGGGATAGCAATAAAGCTAGCTGGATTTCATACACTAGTTTTCTTTCAACAGCTCCACCCCCTCCTCTGTCATGTGGGCCAACTTCTGACGACTCTCTCAGACAAAGATAAATTAGTCAATTTTCCAGCCTGACAGCAGCAGACGATGTTATTGAAGACCCTATTGCTATCTCCAACACCTTGGGCCGCCATTTTGTGGAAATATCGAGCTGTTCCCACTATCATCCTGCCTTTCTCCATCGGAAACGAGCGGAGGAGGCTCGGGCGATTCCGTTCTATTCTCAGAATCGTGAGTGCTACAGGCGCCTTTAGTATGAGGGAGCTAGATCAAGCTCTCAGTTCATCCCGACCCTCCACCCCAGCGCCAGATGCTGTCAACGTTCAGATGTGGGTCTGCTTTACCAGTCTCCTTTATCCAGGAAACCGGTGTGCTTCAAGTTTCTGTCTTGAGTGTCATCCTCTTCGCTATCGCCATAACCCTATAATGGCCTGTCTACCACCTGGCATCTGTGGCTCCCTTTTTGATGACTATTTTGCCATCTACGTATTTTAGTTCCCCACGGACCTGTCTCACCGAGCGGCGTCTTCAGCGATGTCTTGATCGTCTTTACTCCTGGAGCATCAACAATGTCTTTCGTTTTTGCACAGAGAAAGCGGTTTGTATGAATCTCTGGCGGTCTAAATGGTTTCTCACACCATCTTTATATCTTGGGTCTGTTGCCCCTTTGTTCATTGAAAATACGAAATTCCTGGGGCTCATGTTCGAGAGGAAACTCTGGCAGCTCTCTGTACTCGGTCCCTGAATGTCCTACATGTCCTCAATGGCACTTCCTGGGGTGCCCATCGAACCACCCTCCACCGTTTGTACTGGTTCCTTGTCCTTTCGAAAATCGACTATGGGTGCTTTGTTTATGTGTTTGCACATCCATGCCTCTTACGCTGTTTCAACACTATGCACCATCGTGGAATCCATTTGGCCACTGACACATTTTACACTAGTCTGGTTGAGTGTCTGTATGCTGAAGCTGCTGTACTACCACTATCCTATAATCGTGACCTTTTTCTCAGAAGGCATGCATGCCTTTTGTCTGCCATGCGTGGCTACCGATCCTGTGCCTCCTTCTTCAATGTTTCATTTGATCGCCAATGTGGGCCCTGTCCCTCAGCTCCGATACCTCCTGGAGTCTGCTTTCAGCTACGACGTCTTAACTTCATATTACCTGCAATTTTCCTGGTGGATGTGAACCCATCACCACCTTGGCTTCATGAAACGGCCCATGTTAACCTTGGCCTTCACTCACTTCCAAAGGACACTACTTCAGCCTCTATCTATCGCCTCCAGTTTCACATCCATCGCATTGGACTTCACAATAGTACCTTTGTGTACATTTATGTGTCTCAGACTGTCTGTGAAGTCTAGTGTGCCTTTGTCGTTGGCGCCCGTGTATTTCGATATCCGCATCTGGCACACTGCTCAGTGTTAACAGCTCTTCACCCTGCATCAGGCCACGGTGTACATCCTGGAACACGCACTTTTCAATTGTGTCCTCGCTCAGCGACCTTCAAAGTCTATGTGCTCTGTACACTGCCCATCCCTTAGTAAATCGGATCCAGGAATACTGTCACTTGCTCAGTCCTGGTGGAGTCACTGTGTAGTTTTTGTGGGTTCCTGGTCAAATGGGTCTGTCAGGAAACGAGACTGCTGACGCCGCTGCCAAGGCTGCAGTCCACGTACCACAGCCTGCTAGTTCATGTATTATCTGCGATGACCTCTATGTAGACGTCTGTCAGCAGGTAGTGTCCCTTTGGCATCGCCAATGGTCCTCCCTTCACGGGAATAAGCTCCAGCTTGTTAAGCCTCTCCCAGCAGCTTGGACGACCTCCTATCGGCCCTCCCGCCAGGACGAAGTTATTTTAACTACTCTGCATATTGCGCACTGCCTTATTAGCCATCGTCATTTTATAATTGGCGCTACCCCACCACTGTGTACAAATTGCGCCCAAGTTTTAACTGTCCACCACTTCATGACAGAATGTCTATTTTTTAGTAATTTGTGGTCCCACTTGGGTTTGCCATCTGAGTTTTCGTCCATTTTAGCAAATGATGAATGGGATGTCGACCATTTTTTAATTTTTATCGGCCAAAGCAACATGGTGAAGCCTATTTCATTTTTAGTTTTGGGTCTGTTTCCATATGGAGCCTCTTTTAGCCCTTTCTACATGCCCCTGTTCTAAACCGCCTTTTCTTACGTCAGTAGGGCCTGATGTATAGTCGTTTTTTATCTCCTCTCTGTCTTGGTGTTCTACAGTTTTGACTTGCACACTTATGACCCCAGTTGTTTCTTCCGCCCTAAAGCAAAACAAAACAAAATCAAACCAAAACCAATGCTCCAGTTGGAAGCTCAGTGCACTGTGTCGCTGCCATCTGCCGCTGCCGTCCCCATCGCCCACAGCTTCTGGTTCTGCTGATGGCCGTCCACCACCTCCTGCCCTCCGTCCACCGTGCACCACATCCTGCCTGGCACTTGTCGGTCTGTGCTGGCTGCACGTCATCACTGTGCTGTATCTTTCTCTTCATCTTCCCCTGTTCTGCATGATCTCCATGCCCATCATTTCCCTAACTTGGTGACTCCCGTCGATGGTATGCACATTCCCATTTCAACATGTACTCACCACCACTATCTACAGGGCCCCTTCCCATTCCCCCACCATCGCTTTATGGAGTACCTCCTATGCCCCCTGCTCCTGATGCCAAACCTCCTATTATCACTGTTCCATCCTTCCCAATACGATATACCAACACTTATCAGTCCACTACTGCTCCCCCTCCCAGCTCCACCCCCTCCCCCATCACTGCCGTCACCATCCTTCCTCATGAGATACCCCCTCCCCAGTTGCCCTCCAAATCCAGCCTGTGAGGCCACAGTCACCATACCAGACAATTCGCTGACACCACCTCCTGTTGGCACCTCTGCACACAAAGAAAGGCCTGCCTCCCCTGTTCTTTCACTTAACCCTACCCCTCACCCTTCTTCCAAGGCTGCCCTCAGCAAAAAACACCCTAAACAACATAGTGTCAACTCCACACCTCCCCTCCACTAAAAAGCCGTCTCCATCACCCACCATTTCTGACAACCCATGGATACACCCCCTATTCCCACGTCCCAACCACCCGCCATGCACACCTTCATCCTCTCTCGCTGCAACCCCCAGTTCCTTCATGCCCATGCCCTCACTTTGTAAATCTGCAAAAGCTTCCCCAGTGCCCCCATTTCTCAACTCATTCCCCAAAAGGACTCCATCCTTATCGAATACCTCAATCCCTCCCTCGGGACTGACCTCCTCAAAAAGATTTTCTGTGTCACCTTTGGCCCCAATGCCAACCTTACACCCTTCCTTATCCCATCCTCTATCCCCACTATCCACAAACCCCCACTGCCCTCCGACCTTCACCACCATGACCACAAAGCTCAGACCTGTGGTCATGGAGGTGGAGGTGTTTGCGGAACTGAATGCCCATACTGCACTCAAAATATGCTTCACCTGCAGTATCTACAGTGACTCCGGCTGCACCTTGTTTATGCATCTTTTCACCAAATCCCCCTTCTCCATCGACCACCTACTCACATAGGGAGCCCTTATTTGTGACTGCCAGAACCCTGTTGGCTCCTCCCACTCCCCCCCCCCCCCCCAGTTATACCTGTGCCAAAAGTGCCTTGTCTGTAACGTTAGCCTTTCCTCTGCCTGTGAAAGTCCTCTCACCTGCCCCCACTGCAAAGCCTTTCATTTCCTCAAAAAGTGTCCCAACCTGGTCTCCCCTCCTTGCTGAAATACATGTAATGAAGCCCAGCCCACCTAATCCTCTAAATGCAAGGCAAACCCCCCGTCAACCAAACCAGAGCTCACCATCCTCGTTTGTACCATTGATAAAACCCTCCACCCTAACACTTCCATCCACCCATCCCCACCTCCACAGACAAAGACATCATCTGTTTCCTTACCATCGTACTTCAAAACATCCACCCTTTCAAACGCCCACACACCCTCCAGCAGATCTCCCTCACCACCTGAACACCTACACCACCTACTCCCATAACCAAGCCACTTCGTCTTTACCTATCTCGACACCCTCTACAAAACCTTTCTTGCCTGACCTCCTTCCACTTCCACTCTCTCTGTCCATGCACAACGAGAGTATCACCTCCTTTATCAAAATATCTTCCCCTTTCCTGCAAACAAGCCCCTATTCATGCATACCATGTCCCAACACCAGGTAGATGCCTTCATCCTGAATGAAATCTTCCTACAGCCTTACCACATTGTCCACACCTCTCCCTATGTCCTTAACCATACTGATAATCCCTGCCCCTTAGCATGAGATGGGGTCACTATTGGCAACCTGAAGCATATCCCTGTGTGGCCACAGCCCCTGCTGAATTATGGTACCGAACGCCTGATCCTCAGTGTCTTTCCCTCCCCCCTGCCCTCACTGTAACCTGTTTCACAGTCTATGTCTGTCCTCCAGCGCCCATCGCCTATGAATTCCTCTCCCTTACTGGCTGCACCTTGTCCATCTTTGTGATTGCTGCAGACCTTAACATTCATAGCTGTGACCCTGCGAACCCCCTGGTGGTGGTATCAGTTCCATTCCACCATCCGAGGTGACCTTGTCCCTTCCTCAGCATACCTGTCCCAAAAGTAACACCATCTCCAATACTGTCCTCGCTTCCCCCCACCTGCTTGGGTGTAACAATGCAGGAGTCCTCAATCCCATTGGCAGTGACCACATCCCAGTCCATCACACCATCTCTTTTGTCTGTCGCCCTCCCCCAACACCCTGCCCTGCCCCTGCACCCTGCCCTACCCTGCACCAGCTGCATGCTCTGCCTCACGCTGCCCCTCGCCCCATACACCTGCCCTCCACCCCATTGCTCTGCTATTTTTGTTTCCCTTATTCTCCAGAATGCCTATGACTGTGTATGGCATTTAGGACTCCTTTTCAAGCTCCAGACCTACACCCTTCCTATGAACTTTATCCATCTCACTGCCTTCTACCTCTCCACCGTCCTTCCTATTTCACCATTCACAATGCCAATTCCCATATCTTCTACCTTACCACAAGTATCCCCCAGGGCTCCATCCTTTCTCCTCTTCTATATCTCATGTAGACCACTGATATGCCCAAACCATCCCACCCACGATCTCCTTCAATATGCTGATGACACCGCCTTCCTTGCTCTCTATCCTAACTTTCAATTGTCCCAGCGATTCCTCCAAACCCACCTAAACCAGTTTACTACTTGGTGCAGCCAGTGGCTCCATCAAATCAATCCTTCCAAAACCATGCACTCATTATGGTATTCTCTTCCCACTCCTTCTGACTCCCTGATTTCTACCTCCCCATCTATTACTGCCCTATCCTAACCCCATCTTGAAATACCTTGGCCTCACCTTGACCGTAACCTCACCTGGACTCAGCATCTCTGTACCATCCAATGCAAAGCCCACAGCAGACTCCACCTCCTGAAACTCTTCTCCAGGTGGACTTGGGGATTGCATTCTTCCTACCTAAAAATCCTTGATCTGTCCCATCCTTTGTTATGCTAGTGTCACCTGGATCTCTGCCCCTCCTAATTTCTATAAAATCACCAAATTCTTGAATGCCATGTGTTCTGCCTCACTTTCTGTATCTGTCTCCTGTCTCCCATGAGGATCCTGAATGACGTCATCCCCTTCCCACATCTCCTCCATTTCCTTAAACATATCTGTATCCTCTACACCAACAGCTGCGTCTATCTCCCCCACCCCCTGGTGTTCCTTTGCTCTCCATTCCCCACCTAATACTGCAACTTTACTGATGTGTCCCACCCTCTCTCCAAGCCTTCACCCTCCACCTCTTATCTAAAAGGAACTTCTAACATCTTCCATCTTGGATGACGTGCTTCACCCCAATATTTATCCTTCCTTCCAAGTCTGAAACTGGCCTCCACTCTTCTCTTCCCTTGCACTTAACCTCCTTCCCCTCCTATCTCTGTTTTCTCCCTCCTGACCGCCCCCTCCCCCCTGGCATCTTTCTCACTTTTCCTTTCCCAGTCCTTGCGCTCTTTCCTAGGCTGCTCCCTCCCCACCCTCCCTATCTCCTGCCAATGGTGTGCTACCGGCTCTCCCCTTGTGTCCCTTCCTGCACCCTCCCCTCATGCACTGACCATCTTCCTATCTTTCCTCTCTCCCTCCTCTCTAACCTCCCATCCTTTGGCAGGTCCTTCTGACTTTAGTGTAAGTTATGCTATCGCGTTTCGGCGCTCGCTGTGTGCAGTGTGTGGTCAATGTCGTCGTCCTGTGTGGCTCTCATTGTTTTTTTTTTTTACTTTATTGTTATTTTAACACCTGAACAATCAGGTAGGCTGGCAGCGGCATGGTACGCCGCTCTTGAGCCAGAGAGTTGACTATCACAGTACAAAAAATGGAGAATGAAAATGAACATAGTGATGGGCAAAAAATAGTCGTCACAGTCGCACAATAAACATGGAGCCGTTCACACTCGACGAGAAAGACACTGAAAACACGTTGACACGGCGCACATAACACTGATGAATCCGATGGCACAAGTGAACGGAGAAGCGTGACGGCGGACACTAATAACACTAAACGACGTCACACACACAAGACACAGATGGCGATGATCTCCGACGCGTGAAAGTCCACGTAGCGATTGCGAGTCCGGGCACCTGCCAGGAGGGGAAGAAGGGTGAGGGCGGGGGGAGAGGGTGGAGAGTGGAGAACAGAGATGCAAATGGCTGACGAGAGGGGAGGAGGAGTAGAATGACAGGGGAGGGGAGGCCCGGGGGAGAAGTGGTGAGAAGGGGGGGGAGGGATGGAGGGTGCCCAAAGGAACAGATACAGGAAGAGGGAGGGAGGATCAAAGTTGGTAGGAGGGGTAGATGGAGGGGAGGAGGACATCATCAGGGAGGGGGAGCTGGCGGAAGCCACCTTGGGAGAGGGTAAGGAGGGTGGAGAGATAGAGACCGGGTGGGACGTGGGAATACAGGCGCGGCAGCGGACGGGGGGAGAGAGGATCGGGGAGATGAGCGGGTGAGGAGGGTCGAGTTTACGGGAGGTGTATAGGATCCGTATCCTTTCAAGGAAAAGAAGGAGGTGGGGGAAGGGGATGAGATCGTACAGGATCCGCGTAGGGGAGGGGAGACGGATGCGATAGGCGGGGTGGAGAGCATGGCGATCAAGGATTTGGAGGGATTTATAAAAGAAAGGGGAGGCGGAGATCCAAGCTGGATGGGCATAACAAAGGATAGGGCGGATGAGCGATTTATAGGTGTGGAGGATGGTGGAGGTGTCCAGACCCCACGTACAGCCGGAGAGGAGCTTGAGGAGACTGAGTCGGGAGCGTGCCTTGGCTTGGATTGTCCAGAGGTGGGGAGTCCAGGAGTGGCGACGGTCGAGGGAGACAACAAGGTACTTAAGGGTGGGAGTGAGGACGATAGGACGGCCATAGATGGTGATGTAGAAATCAAGGAGGCTGAAGGAAGGGGTGGTTTTGCCTACAATGATCACCTGGGTTTTGGAGGGATTGACCTTGAGCAACCACTGGTTGCACCAAGTGGTGAACCGGTCAAGATGGGATTGGAGAAGGTGTTGGGAGCGCTGCAGGGTGGGGGCAAGGGCAAGGATGGCGGTGTCATCGGCAAACTGGAGAAGGTGGACGGGGGGTGACGGTGGTGGCATGTCCGCCGTGTACAAAAGGTACAGAAGGGGGGAGAGGACAGAGCCTTGGGGCACACCGGCGGAGGGGAAAAAGGTGTAGGAATCTGTGTTATGGATGGTGACATAGGAAGGACGGCGGGAGAGAAAGGAGCCGATCAGAGGGACGTAGTTAATGGGAAGGGCAAAGGTTTGGAGCTTGAAGAGGAGACCGGAATGCCATACGCGGTCATAGGCACGTTCGAGATCCAGGGAGTGGAAGAGTGCGGAGCGACGGGAATTAAGCTGTTCGGAAAGGAGATCAGTGAGGTGAATGAGAAGGTCGTCGGAAGAGAAGGACGGCCGAAAGCCACACTGGGTAACGGGAAGGAGGCAGTGCTGGCGGAGATGCTGGTGGATGCGTCGGGTGAGGATAGATTCCAGGACCTTGCTGAAGACCGAGGTAAGGCTGATGGGTCGGTAGGAGGAGACGGCGGACGGCGGTTTGCCAGATTTAAGGAACATGAGGATACGGGAGGTTTTCCACAGGTCGGGGTAGTAACCGGTGGACAGGACTACATTGTAGAGCCTGACCAGGGTGGAGAGAAAAGAGACAGGAGCTTCACGAAGGTGACGGTAGGGCTCTCATTGCTGTGATCAGCGTTTCTAATTGTACTCTTCGTGCCACCAGTGTTTATATGCTCGTCTTCGTCCAGTGCCATTTTAATTATATGTGGATTTTATATAAACATTCCTCATGAAACTACCCCTGTTTCGTAAATTTTAACGCCCTTTGTTGCACCTTTTCATGGGGAAACTTCATCTTTTATCTCCATATTTTACGTACGTACCGTTTTTTTTTTTTGCTTTATTGTAATTTTAATCACTTATACAGGCAGGCTGTCAGCAGCATAGTACACTGCTCTTCAGCCTTAAGTGGAACAATAACATGACATAGAGGTGATACAGACAATATAAAAAAACGGTGGGCAAAAAATGTAGAATACAAAAAACAATAAACATGAAGCCGTACACCCTTGACGATAAAAACACTAACACTTGTTGACACGGCGCACAAAACACGGAGGACGGCGACGGCACATGTGAACAGTGAATTTGTAACTGCGAAAGAACGCGAAACACAAAACGAAGCACACACACAAGACACTGATGGTGATGATCTCCGGCGCGCGAATGTTCACTATGCGTGTGCGAGTCCGGGGACCTGCCAAGAGAGGAGGAGGAGGAAGGGGAGTGGGAGAGCGAGAGGGGAGAGCAGAGATGCCACAGGCAGGGGAGATAGGGGGGAGGGAGGAAGGGGGAGGGGAAGCCCGGGGGAAGAGGGGTGGAGGGAGGGGACGGGGAAAAAGGAAAGAGAAGGGAATGGAAGGGAAGAGAAGGGGGGAGGGTGCCTAAAGGAAAGGACACCGGAAGTGGGTGGTGGGGCAGGGTCAAATTTGATAGGAGGGGTAGATGGAGGGGAGGAGGACATCATCAGGGAGGGGGAGCCGGCGGAAGCCACCTTGGGAGAGGGTAAGGAGGGTGGAGAGATAGAGACCGGGTGGGACGTGGAAATACAGGCGCGGCAGCGGACGGGGGTGAGAGAGGATCGGGGAGATGAGCGGGTGAGGAGGGTCGAGTTTGCGGGAGGTGTATAGGATCCGTATCCATTCAAGGAAAAGAAGGAGGTGGGGGAAGGGGATGAGATCATACAGGATCCGCGTAGGGGAGGGGAGACGGATGCAATAGGCGGGGCGGAGAGCATGGCGTTCAAGGATTTGGAGGGATTTATAGAAGAAAGAGGGGGGGCGGAGATCCAAGCTGGATGGGCATAACAAAGGATAGGGCGGATGAGCGATTTATAGGTGTGGAGGATGGTGGAGGGTTCCAGACCCCACGTGCGGCCGGAGAGGAGCTTGAGGAGACTGAGTCGGGAGCGTGCCTTGGCTTGGATTGTCCGGAGGTGGGGAGTCCAGGAGTGGCGACGGTCGAGGGTGACACCAAGGTACTTAAGGGTGGGAGTGAGGGCGATAGGACGGCCATAGATGGTGATGTAGAAATCAAGGAGGCGGAAGGAAGGGGTGGTTTTGCCTACAATGATCGCCTGGGTTTTGGAGGGATTGACCTTGAGCAACCACTGGTTGCACCAAGCGGTGAACCGGTCAAGATGGGATTGGAGAAGGTGTTGGGAGCGCTGCAGGGTGGGGGCAAGGGCGAGGAAGGCGGTGTCATCGGCAAACTGGAGAAGGTGGACGGGGGGTGACGGCGGCGGCATGTCCGCCGTGTACAAAAGGTACAGAAGGGGGGAGAGGACAGAGCCTTGGGGCACACCGGCGTAGGGGAAAAAGGTGTAGGAATCTGTGTTATGGATGGTGACATAGGAAGGACGGCGGGAGAGAAAGGAGCCAATCAGACGGACGTAGTTAATGGGAAGGGCGAAGGTTTGGAGCTTGAAGAGGAGACCGGAATGCCATACGCGGTCATATGCACGTTCAAGGTCCAGGGAGAGGAAGATTGCGGAGCGGCGGGAATTAAGCTGTTCGGAAAGGAGATGAGTGAGGGAAGGAGAAGGTCGTCGGAAGAGAAGGACAGCCGAAAGCCACACTGGGTAACGGGAAGGAGGCGGTGCTGGCGGAGATGCTGGTGGATGCGTCGGGTGAGGATAGATTCCAGGACCTTGCTGAAGACCGAGGTAAGGCTGATGGGACGGTAGGAGGAGACGGCGGACGGCGGTTTGCCGGGTTTAGGGAACATGAGGATACGGGAGGTTTTCCACAGGTCAGGGTAGTAACCGGAGGACAGGACTACATTGTAGAGCCTGGCCAGGGTGGAGAGGAAAGAGACAGGAGCTTCACGTAGGTGACGGTAGGTGACACGATCGTGACCAGGAACGATGTTGCGTTTTGTGCGGACGGTAGCAATGAGATCCTGTGTAGTGATAGGGGCATTGAGTTCCGTCTGTGCAATGTTGTCCAAGTACTGGAAACCAGAAGCGAGGGGAGGGAAGAGGTGTCAGTTCGATCGCGGATATCCGGGAAGAGGGAGAAATCGAACTGTGGGTCATCGGGGATGGAAAATACATCGGAGAGGTAGGAGGCAAAGTGATTGGCCTTACTATGGGAGTCAGGGAGAAGAGGATAATAGGGGGAGGGTGTAGTTCCGGTAAGGCGACGGAAGGCTGATCAGAACTTGGACGAGTTGATAGGTAGGGTACCAGTTAAATGGGTGCATGTCTGTCGCCAGTCCCGGCGTTTCTTAGCCACGAGCAAATTACGAATGTGTCGCTGGAGTTGCCGGTGGCGTCGTAGTGTGTCCGGGTCACGCGTGCGGATGAAGGCAAGGTAGAGACGGCGGGATTCACGGAGGAGGAGGACGGCCTGTGGGGGTAAGGTAGGACGGTGGGGGTGGATGGCGACAGTAGGGACGTGGGCCACCACGGCCTTAGACAAGGTCTGCTGGAGAAAGGAGGCGGCATGGGTGACATCATCGGGGTGGTGGTAGGTGAAAGGGTGGCTATCGACCCGGGCCGAGAGGGTATCCCGGTAGGCATTCCAGTTGGCACGGGAATAATCATGGACGTACTTGGGGGGGGGGGTCATGACGGGGGTCGGGGCGGGGGCGACGACCGTCTGAAACGGTGAGGAGGACAGGGAGATGGTCGCTACCAATAGGCTCCAGGACATCCACCGTTATGCGGCCAAGGAGGTCGGGGGAGGAGAGGATAACATCGGGAGTGGAGTCGGATTCGGGACGGGTGTGCTGGGGGATGGGAATGAGGTCACCTTGAAGGGAGGAGAGGAACCGATGCCACCGCCGTAACTGGGCAGCGGAACGACTATGGATGTTGAGGTCGGCGGCGATTACGTAGGAGGAGAAGATACGGTCGACGTGGGACAGGAGGTCGTGGGAATAGGGGCGTTGGGGCGGACATAGATGGTGGCGCAAGTAACGGTAAGGCCGGGGAAGAAGAGACCAAGGATCAGGTGTTCGGTGGGGTCGGGAAGAAGAGGTTGGAGCCGAACGGGGATCTGGCGATGGTGCCCAATGGCAACTCCGCCACGCGCAATTGGGAGGGGATTATCGGAGCGGTGGATGAGGTAGGGCGAAGTATGGACGGTGTGGTGGGGTTGGAGGAAGGTTTCATTAAGGAGGAAGGCATCCACGCGGTGGGTGGCAGGGGTGTGTAGGAAGAGGTTCTTGTTGGTGGGAAGGGAGTGGATGTTGTTGAAAAGGATACGGTGCTGCCGGGCCATGACAGGGATTTAAACGAGGCTGTCAAGACAGGAGAAGGTGAAATGGGCCTGGTTGTTCGAGTAGGTGGCGTACATTTTGAGGTGAAAAACGGAACGGGCGGCGAGGGAGATCTGTTGGAGGGTGTGTGGGTGCTGAAAAGGATGAACATTCTGCAGGACAATGGTGAGGAATCTGATGATGTCCTCAGCGGTAGGGGGTGGGCGATGGGAGTTGCCGGGGGGGTGGGGGCGTCCAGAGGGCGGACAGGAACGGTGAGTTCAGGAGTGGTAGGAGGGGGTCGGGCCTTACACTTCTGGGAGTAGGTGGGATGAGGGAGGTTACAGGTATTACAGGAGGGGGGCGACTGGAGATTGGGGCACTGCCGTAAAAAGTGGGCTTGCCTACAGTGCGGGCAGGTGGGGGCCTCGCGGCACTCAGATGTTGGGTGGGCATTATACTGCAAGCACCTTTGGCAGCGGAGGGATTGAGGAGGGGAATGGGAGGGGTCAACTTTATAATGCTGGTTAAAAAGGAGGGCACCCTCCTTTAGGAGACGGTCTATGGAGGGGGCGTGCTCAGAATAAATCCGCATAAGGCGGGTGGGGCCGGCAGCGTTATGTATGCGGCGAACCGCACGCACCTGTAGATGGGGATACGCCTTGAGCTCCGCCAACACCTCCTCCTCCGTGATCGCCGGACTAAGCCGAGTGATCACGGCAGTGAGGGTCGGCGAGCGATGCTGGGGTTGGGGTTGGCGGGAGGGAGGCAGTGAAGGAGCAGGGGTGAGGGAGGCATTAGGGCAAAAGCGGGTGACAGGGATGCGGGAAAGGAGATCTGTGTGGAGGGTAGGGCTGGGGGAGGAGATGAGCACCAAATCACGGCGAGGAGTGAGGAGGGAGATGGGGGCACCAGGAAAATTCTGGCGAAGGAAGAGGGTGAGGTTCGGGGCCTCAAGAAGGGAGGGATCAGGACGGGAGAGGAGGTAGCGATAGGAGGAGCTGGAGGAGTTAGGGGGGGCGCAGAAACGGAATGAGAAGAGGGTGGGAGTGGAGGGAAGGGATCAGAGGAGGCGTGGGAGGGAGGAGCCGGGGATGGGGCGACAAATAGTGAGGGAGATGGGAGAGTGAGGAGTGGGGGGATGGACTGAGGGGGGAGTGATACGGCACACCAAGTGATAGAGGTGGCGGCGGCGGAGAGGGATGTGTATACGATGGCAGTGGTGGTGGCAGTAGTGGTGGCGGTGGGGGTCGACATTACGAGAAGGGGAAAAGCACAGGACAGGACAAAGAAGCAAACGAGGGACGGACAAGGCGACGAGAAACACAGAGTAGAAGGGACGGAGAAACTACGAAGGAGACTGGGGCCGAAGCCCCACTCTGCTGCTGCTGGTGGGGGAGGCGACCTGGCTGGCTGGCCGGCCGGTGGGGATGCTGATGCTGCTGGCTGCTGGATGCTGCTGGCTGCTGGACGCTGCTGGCTGCTGGCAGGAACCGCTGCTGGCTGCTGGCAGGAACCGCTGCTGGCTGGCTGGCAGGAACTGCTGCTGGCTGGCTGGCAGGAACCGCAGCAGGGTGGCTGGCAGGAACTGCTGCAGGGTGGCTGGCACCTGCAATATACCTAACACTTCGATTAGAACCGAAAGGCCAATCGAAGGGCGGTATCCTTCCGGATTACCGCCGGAGATCAGATATGGTGTAGATTTATGTCTCATGATATTCGGGCACACCGTAAGAGCCCCTCCGTGTTCTCAAATCATCCTATCGAGCCAGTGTTAATTTTTCCATGTATGAAGTGTGCTAGCACTTTGTATTTGGCCCAGTTTCGCTAATACGTTTGTTTCGTTCGTGTCCGTAATTTTCTTACCTCAACTTAGTTTACATTACATGTGCTTTCAGCAATGAGGCGCCATCTGCCAAAAAAGTCCTTTCTTCCTGAATGTCATTATCTGTACGCTAGATGGATTCGAACACCGTTTTACTTTCTGGCATTATGATTAACTTTTGCTCTTAGATTAAAATATGATAAATTTTTTAAATTTTTTTTTCGTTTTTTCGAGGGTGTGCTTCTCCTCTGTTTGTTCCTTTTCACTAATTTGTACAATCGCTTTTTGGAGTATATAACTGTACTATGTGGTTGACAAAATCTTTGTCAATATATCCATTTCATGTAAACATTTTAGTATTATATCATTATATTTCATTCCGGTCTGCTCTTCAGGCTCCAAACCTTGGCCCTTCCTATTAACTACATCTGTCTGATTGGGTCCTTTCTTTCCCAACGTCCTTCCTACGTCACTGTCCACAACACAGATTCCTACACCTTTTTCCCCTCCGCCGGTGTGACCCAAGGTTCTGTCCTTTTCCCTCTTCTGTGCCTTCTGTATACGGCGGACATGCGGCCGTCTTCACCCACCGTCCACCTTCTCCAATACAACGATGACACCACCTTCCTTGCCCTCGCCCCCACCCTGCAACGCTTTCAACACCTTCTCCAATAACATCTTGACTGGTTCACCGCATGGTGTAACAAGTGGTTGCTCAAGGTCAATCCTTCCAAGACCCAGGCGATCATTGTAGGCAAATCTTCTATATTACCATTTATGGCTGTCCTATCACCCTTACTCCCACCCTCAAGGATCTTGGCGACACCATGACCGTCGCCTCTCCTGGACCTACCATCTCTGGACTATCCAAGCAAAGGCACGCTCCCGACTCCGTCTCCTCATGCTCCTTTCTGGCCAAATGTGGGGTCTGGACCCCTGCACCATCCTCCACACCTATAAGTCCCTCATCCTCCCTATCATCTGCTGCGCTCATCCCACCTGGCTCTCCGCCCCTCCTATCTTTACAAATCCCTTCAAATCCTAGAATGCCATGCGCTCCGCCTCGCCTATGTCATCTGTCTCCCATCCCCCACGCAGATCCTATATGACCTCATCCCATTCCCGCACCTAGTCTTTTTCCTCTGACGGATACGGATCCTCTTAACCCCCCTGATCCCCCTCACCTGCTTGTCTCTTCTCATCCTCCCCCACCCCAGTCCACTGCCGCACCTCCATTTCCTCATCCCACCTGCTCTCCATCTCTCCACTCTCCATACCCTCGCCCAAGGTTGCTTTACACCAACTCCCCCTCCCTGATGATGCCCTCCTCCCCTCCATGTACCCCTCCAACCAACGTTGATCCTCCCCATCCACCCCCTGTGTTTTTTTCCAAGGGTACTCTCTCTCCCTCCCCTCCCTCCCCTCCCTCCCCTCCCTCCCCTCCCTCCCCTCCCCCTTCCTCCCCCCTCCTCCCTCCCCTCCCTGCCTTCCCTCCCCTCCGTCGCCGCACTCCCCTCCCTCCCTTCCTCCACTCCCTACCCTATCTCCCCTCCGTCCTCTATCTCCCATCCCTACCCTCGCTCCCATCCCTCCCATCCCTACCCTCCCTCCCCTTCCTCCCATCCCTCCCCTCCCTGACCCTTCCTCCCCTACCTCACCCCCTTCCTCCCCCTGCCCACCTGCCTCCTCTCCCTCCAATCTCCTCTGCCACTGGCACCTACACCCTCCCCTCTCCCTCCTCCCTCCCTCCCTCCCTCCCTCCCTCCCATCTCCTCTGCCACTGGCACCTACACCCTCCCCTCTCCCTCCCCTCTTCCTCCCTCCCTCCCTCCCATCTCCTCTGCCACTGGCACCTACATGCTCCCCTCTCCCTCCCCTCTCCCTCCCTCCCATCTCCTCTGCCGCTGCCACCTACACTGCTCCCCTCTCCCTCCCCTCTCCCTCCCTCCCTCCCTCGCATCTTCTCTGGCACTGGCATCTACACCCTCCCCTCTCCCTCCTCCCCCACCTTTTCCCCTTTTTGGCAGGTCCCGGACTCATACACGTGTTGTGAACTTTCGATCGCCAGAAATCGTCGCCTAGTGTTTGTGTGTGCCATCATGTCATGTTCCAGTGTTTCATCATTAGTGCTCCAATGTTCGCGTGTGTCATCTCTGTTCGTGTCCACGTTTCTGAACGTTTTTATTTCGGACACTGCGCCCGTGAACAGCTCTGTGTGGTTTAATTTTATATGTCTACATTTGTATACCCACCATGTCTGATTGTCTCCTTTTGTATAATTAGTTCGAAGAGCAGTGTAGTATGCCGCTGCTGGCCTCCCTGTATCAGGTGTGAAAATACCAATAAGAAAAAAAATTATATTTTACCTCACTTTGTATGTCATATCTCTTTCTTCTTCTTCTCATTTTTATTTTAGCCGTATCGTTTCGCATAGAGGGCGGATTTGCTTTGCAGCGCCCCCTTATGGTTTCTCATTGTCATAGTCAATTCTCGATCTATCACTTTGTTTGACCTCTGCTTAAGACAGTATTACCACTCAGGGCAAATATTGGTTGAAAGGTAAATTTGTATGTTCATTTTTGTTATGGTGCTCGTTTATTTCCAAGTCCGTACCGATCTTAGTGCTGAGTTTTCACTCAGATGGCGCTTTGGCGTTAGGCGGTTGGTTCCGTGTGTGATCACTGGCCGGGGCTGAGCTGGAGGCGTGTGAGGAGGGAAGAGGTGGCTGCCTTGGCGTGAAGGCAGTTCGGCACGACTGGGGTTGTTTGCATCTGGACGCCGAGTGGGGCCCGATCGTACCGTGACTTTACGGTTAATAGTGTGGACAGCGGCGTGGTGTGCCGTTTAACTTGATTGGCAAGGGGAGCAAAATCTCGCTTGTTGTAGTTTGTCGAGCCTGAGTTTGAAATACCTTCTATGTGTGGCGGGATGTCATTTCGTCCTCCTGTCTCTCCGTTGCTGGGATTGCTATCCTCGTTTACCGTCCCATGGATGTATATCGATGGGCTGCGCTGCTCTCCGTACTCTACTAGACGCTGGTGATGGAAGTGCGCTGTTCAGTGGCACGTTGGTCTGGGTGCTTTATGTTTGATTCAAGTGCATAGTCTTCGAGTGGCACTCCTTAGAGTTTGCCTTGCGCCGTTAGATTGGAGTTTATTTCGTCTTGTGGTGCCTCCGCTTTCCGTTAACGAAGGTTAAGCTTGATTCGGCACTCGGTATGACGCTTCGCTCCTCAGCAGGCGGGTCGGAGCCACCTTCACAACTAAACAGAAGCCTTTGGACTGAGAGGTCTTGTATCTTGCATATTGTTCATAAATTGTTGTTTTGGTATTAAGTTGGCCGAGGTTTCTTATGGATTTCCCAGAATTTGGTCTGTTGTCCGGCATGGGCTAGGTCTCGATATTTTAAAGGTCGGTCCTTGTTTTGGCTTAGTATGATTTTGGTTTACTGCCTCGTTGTTCTGGTAGTACCCCTGGTCGCTGTTGTTGTGTTTCATTTTGTATGGGGCTGCATGCTCGAAGCCGTGGAGTACCATTTGCGTGAACTGCTTCACTGGGGAGTACTGATTGGGCCATTCTTTCTATAAAGCCCCCCCAATTCTTGAATGCCATGTGTTCTGCCTCACTTTCTGTATCTGTCTCCCATCCCCCATGAGGATAATCTATGATGGCATTCCCTTTCCGCATCTCCTCCATTTCCTTGAACAAATCTGATCCTCTAAACAAACAGCTGCCTCAGTCCCCCTCACCCCCTTGTGTTCCTTTCCTCTCCACTCCCCACCTCCTACCGCACTTTTACCGATGTGTCCCAACCTCTCTCCAACTCTACGCCCTCCACCTCTTATCCCAAAGGACTATTAAAATCTTTCATCTTGGATGATGCACTTCACCCTAGTATTTATCCTTCCTTCCAACTCTGATCCTGGCCTCCACTCCTCTCTTCTCTTGATCTCACTCTCCTCCCCCTCCCCATCTGCTGCTATCTCCCTCCTACCCCCTCCATCTTTCTCACTTCTCCTTTCCCAGTCCTTGGGCTCTTTCCTAGGCTGCTCCCTCCCCACTCTCTCTGTCTCCTGCCCTACGGTGTGCTACCGGCTCTCCCATTGTAACTTCCTACCCCCTCCCCTCATGAACCGACCATCTATCTATCTTACCTTTCTCCTTCCTCTCTAACCTCCCATCCTTTAGCAGGCCCTTCTGCTTTTAATGCAAGTTACGCTGTCGCGTTTCGGTGCTCGCAGTATGTGGTCAGTGTCGTCGTCCCGTGTGGCTCTCATTGCTGTGATAAGCGTTTTTAATTGTACTCTTCGTGCCACCAGTGTTTATCTGCTCGTCTTCAAGTGTCATTTTAATTGTATGTGGAAATTATATAAACGTCCCTTGTGAAACTACCCCTTTTTTGTATATTTTAACGCCCATTGTTTTCCCTTGTCATGTGGAAACTTCGTCTTTTATGTCCATAGTTTACGTACGTACCGTTACTCCTGTGTTTTATGTAGTCTCTTGGCTGAAGAGTGGTGAATTGTGCTGCTGCCAGCCCACATCTGCCCGCATGAACAGGGGTATGAAATAACAATAAAGGAAAAAAAAGAAATGTAAAACATAATTACTTCTGACTGTTTTGTTCAGAGAATTTTTTTTTCTGTGAACAAGCGCAACTTTCGTATATCATGTAACAAATGAGGAAGAATAGTTGCAAATATTAACATCACGATCTCATGAAACGTTTTGCCCCTTTGGTAAGGGAAGACGTTAACTTACGTCCTAACAAGTACAAATAGTTGCATTTACAGACGAAAACATATCACTTGTTAGCAATGACATTGTTCGCCTGACCAGAAATACCAGTTAGCAGATAATTAGATTTATTGTACATGTACAGGATGTTTCAAAAATGACCGGTATATTTGAAACAGCAATAAAAACTAAACGAGCAGCGATAGAAATACACCGTTTGTTGCAATATGCTTGGGACAACAGTACATTTTCAGGCGGACAAACTTTCGAAATTACAGTAGTTACAATTTTCAACAACAGATGGCGCTGCAAGTGATGTGAAAGATATAGAAGACAACGCAGTCTGTGGGTGCGGCTTTCTGTACGTCGTCTTTCTGCTGTAAGCGTGTGCTGTTCACAACGTGCAAGTGTGCTGTAGACAACATGGTTTATTCCTTAGAACAGAGGATTTTTCTAGACCACAGTGTTGTAGCAACAAGACGAAGTTTTCAACGGAGGTTTAATGTAACCAAAGGACCGAAAAGCGATATAATAAAGGATCTGTTTGAAAAATTTCAATGTACCTTCCCCTTCCTCCTCCTCCACCTCCTCTCTTGGCAGGTCCCCGGACTCGTACACGCTCAGTGAACATTCGCGCGCCGGAGATCATCGCCGTCAGTGTTTCGTGTGTGTGCCTTCGTTTGTGTGTAGTGTTGTTCGCCGTCACGCCACCACCGTTCACGTGCCGTCGCCATCATCATCCGTGTTCTGTGCATCGTGTCGCCCAGTGTTAGTGATGTTTCTCGTCCAGCGTGAACGGCTCCATGTTTTTTCGATTTTTAGTGTCTACCTTTTTTGACCACCATTTATACTGTCTGCTCTGTGCCACCTTTCTGTACTACTTGTTGCCAAACTCAAGGCTGAAGAGCGGCGTATTGTGCTGCTGACAGCCCGCCTTTGTATAAGGTATTAAAATAACAATAAAGAAAAAAAAAAAAAAAAAAAATTCAACGGACTGGGAACGTGACGGATGAACGTGCTGGAAAGGTAGGGCGACCGCGTACAGCAACCACAGAGGGCAACGTGCACCTAGTGCAGCAGGTGATCCAACAGCGGCCTCGGGTTTCCGTTCACCGTGTTGCAGCTGCGGTCCAAATGACGCCAACGTCCACATATCGTCTCATGCGCCAGAGTTTACACCTCTATCCATACAAAATTCAAACGCGGCAACCCCTCAGCGCCGCTACCATTGCTGCACGAGAGACTTTCGCTAACGATATAGTGCACAGGATTGATGACGGCGATATGCATGTGGGCAGCATTTGGTTTACTGACGAAGCTTATTTTTACCTGGACGGCTTCGTCAATAAACAGAACTGGCGCATATGGGGAACCGAAAAGCCCCATGTTGCAGTCCCATCATCCCTGCATCCTTAAAAAGTACTGGTCTGGGTCGCCATTTCTTCCAAAGGAATCATTGGCCCATTTTTCAGATCCGAAACGATTACTGCATCACGCTATCTGGACATTCTTCGTGAATTTGTGGCGGTACAAACTGCCTTAGACGACACTGCGAACACTTCGTGGTTTATGCAAGATAGTGCCCGGCCACATCGCACGGCCGACGTCTTTATTTTCCTGAATGAATATTTCGATGATTGTGTGATTGCTTTGGGCTATCCGAAACATACAGGAGGCGGCGTGGATTGGCCTCCCTATTCGCCAGACATGAACCCCTGTGACTTCTTTTTTTTTTTTTTCCTTTATTGTTATTTTAAACACGTATACAGGCGGGCTGTCAGCAGCATAGTACGCTGCTCTTCAGCCTTAAGTGGAACAATAAACATGACAGAGGTGATATATACAATACAAAAAACGGCGGGCAAAAAAATGGAGATACAAAAAAAACAATAAAACAAGAAGCCGTTCACGTTGGACGAAAAAACACTAACACTTGGAGACACGGTGCACAAAACACGGAGAACGGCGACGGCACATGTGAACAGTTGAGTTGTAACTGCACGAAACACAAAACGATGCACACACACTAAACACTGATGGCGATGATCTCCGGCGCGCGAATGTTCACTGAGCGTGTACGAGTCCGGGGACCTGCCAAGAGAGGAGGTGGAGGAAGGGGAGTGGGAGAGGGGAGAGCAGAGTTGCCATGGGCAAAGGAGAGAGGGGGAGGGAGGAAGGGGGAGGGGAAGCCCGGGGGAGAGGGTAGGAGGGAGGGGGGAAAGGAAAGAGAAGGGAAGGGAAATGGGGGGAAGGAGGGTGCCTAAAGGAAAGGACACAGGAAGTGGGGGGGGGAGGATCAAAGTTGGTAGGAGGGGTAGATGTAGGGTAGGAGGACATCATCAGGGAGGAGGAGCTGGCGGAAGCCACCTTGGGAGAGGGTAAGGAGGGTTGAGAGATGGAGACTGGGTGGGACATGGGAATACAGGCGCGACAGCGGGCGGGGGTGGGTGAGGATCGGGGAGACGAGCGGGTGAGGAGGGTCGAGTTTACGGGAGGTGTACAGGATCGGTATCCTTTCAAGGAAAAGGAGGAGGTGGGGGAAGGGGATGAGATCATACAGGACCTGCGTGGGGCAGGGGAGACGGATGCGATAGGCGAGGCGGAGAGCATGGCGTTCAAGGATTTGGAGGGATTTACAAAAGGGAGGGGGGGCGGAGATCCAAGCCGGATGGGCATAACAAGGGATAGGGCGGATGAGGGATTTATGGGTGTGGAGGATGGTGGAGGGGTCCAGACCCCACGTACAGCCGGAGAGGAGCTTGAGGAGACTGAGTCGGCAGCGTGCCTTGGCTTGGATTGTCTGGAGGTGGGGAGTCCAGGAGAGGCGACGGTCGAGGGTGACGCCAAGGTACTTAAGGGTGGGAGTGAGGGCGATAGGACGGCCATAGATGGTGATGTAGAAATCAAGGAGGCTGAAGGAAAGGGTGGTTTTGCCTACAATGATCGCCTGCGTTTTGGAGGGATTGACCTTAAGCAACCACTGGTTGCACCAAGCGGTGAACCGGTCAAGATGGGATTGGAGAAGGTGTTGGGAGCGCTGTAGGGTGGGGGCAAGGGCCAGGAAGGTGGTGTCATCGGCAAACTGGAGAAGGTGGACGGGGGCTGACGGCGGCGGCATGTCCGCTGTGTACAAAAGGTACAGAAGGGGGGGGAGGACGGAGCCTTGGGGCACACCGGCGGAGGGGAAAAAGGTGTAGGAATCTGAGTTATGGACAGTGACATAGGAAGGACAGCGGGAGAGAAAGGAGCCGATCAGACGGACGTAGTTAATGGGAAGGGCGAAGGTTTGGAGCTTGAAGAGGAGACCGGAATGACATACACGGTCATAGGCACGTTCGATGTCCAGGGAGAGGAAGATTGCGGAGTGGCGGGAATTAAGCTGTTCGGAAAGGAGAGGAGTGAGGTGAAGGAGAAGGTCGTCGGAAGAGAAGGACGGCCGAAAGCCACAATGGGTGACGGGAAGGAGGCAGTGCTGGCGGAGATGCTGGTGGATGCGGCGGGTGAGGATAGATTCCAGGACCTTGCTGAAGACCGAGGTAAGGCTGATGGGGTGGTAGGAGGAGACGGCGGACGGTGGTTTGCCGGGTTTAAGGAACATGAGGATACGGGAGGTTTTCCACAGGTCGGGGTAGTAACCGGTGGACAGGACTACATTGTAGAGCCTGGCCAGGGTGGAGAGGAAAGAGACAGGAGCTTGACGAAGGTCACGGTAGGTGACACGATCGTGACCAGGAGCGGTGTTGCGTTTTGTGCGGAGTGTAGCAATAAGATCCTGTGTAGTGATTGGGGAATTGAGTTCTGTGTTTGCAATGTTGTCCAAGTACTGGAAACCAGGAGCGAGGGAAGGGGAAGAGGTGTCAGTTCGATCGCGGATATCCGGGAAGAGGGAGTAATCGAACTGGGGATCATCGGGGATGGAAAATACATCGGAGAGGTAGGAGGCAAAGTGATTGGCCTTACTAAGGGAGTCAGGGAAAGGGTGATCATCATGGAGAAGAGGATAATAGGGGGAGGGTTTAGTTCCGGTAAGGCGACGGAAGGCCGACCAGAACTTGGACGAGTTGATTGGTAGGGCAGCATTTAAACGGGTGCATGTCTGTCGCCAGTCCCGGCGTTTCTTGCCGCGAGCAAATTACGAATGTGTCGCTGGAGTTGCCGGTGGAGTCGTAGTGTGTCCGGGTCATGCGTGCGGAGGAAGGCACGGTAGAGACGATGGGATTCACGGAGGAGGAGAACGGCCTGTGGGGGTAAGGTAGGACGATGGGGGTGGATGGCGACAGTAAGGACGTGGGCCTCCACGGCCTCAGACAAGGTCTGCTGGATAAAGGAGGCGGCATGGGTGACATCGTCAGGGTGGTGGTAGGTGAGAGGGTGGCTATTGACCTGGGTGGAAAGGGTATCCCGGTAGGCATGCCAGTCGGCTCGGGAATAGTCGTGGACATACTTAGGGGGAGGGTCAGTACGAGGGTACGGGGCGAGGGCGACGACCGTCTGAAACGGTGAGGAGGACAGGGAGATGGTCGCTACCAATAGGCTCCAGGACATCCACCGTTATGTGGCCAAGGAGGTTGGGGAAGGAGAGGATAACATCAGGAGTGGAGTTGGATTCGGAGCGGGTGTGCTGGGGGATGGGAATGAGGTCGCCTTGAAGGGAGGAGAGGAACCGATGCCACCGCCGTAACTGGGCGGCGGAACGACTATGGATGTTGAAGTCGGCGGCGATCACGTAGGAGGAGAAGGTACGGTCAATGTGGGAGAGGAAGTGGAAGGGAATAGGGGCGTTAGGACGGACATAGATGGTGGCGCAGGTAACGGTAAGGCCAGGGAAGAAGAGACTAAGGATCAGGTGTTCGGTGGGGTCGGGAAGGAGAGGTTGTAGCCGAACGGGGATCTGGCGATGGTGCCCAATGGCAACCCTGTGACTTCTTTCTGTGGGGACACTTGAAAGACCAGGTGTACCGCCAGAATCCGGAAACAATTGAACAGCTGAAGCAGTACATTTCATCTGCATGTGAAGCCATTCTGCCAGACACGTTGTCAAAGGTTTCGGGTAATTTCATTCAGAGACTACGCCATATTATTGCTACGCATGGTGGATATGTGGAAAATATCGTACTACAGAGTTTCCCAGACCGCAGCGCCATCTGTTGTTGAAAATTGTAACTACTGTAATTTCGAAAGTTTGTCTGCCTGAAAATGTACTGTTGTCCCAAGCATATTGCAACAAACGGTTTATTTCTATCGCTGCTCGTTTAGTTTTTATTGCCGTTTCAAATATACCGGTCATTTTTGAAACACCCTGTAAGTGCCTCTAGTAGTTACTTGCGACTAATTTACGTTAGATGCAATACGCGAATTTGTAAACTACAATCAAACTCTGCTTTAAGCTTCACTCACCGAATAATAGATTCTACAGAAAAGACACAAATGTGAAAGCTGAAAATAACGTAAGCCATAAGATTTGGCACGTACTATATTATTGGCTTTGTGATTCCAAAAATTGGCTACATTGTTGACAAAATACAATAGTCACTATCCTACGCTGACGCCTTTTTTTTTTTATTGTGATTTTAAACACCTTATATAAAGGTGGGCTGTCAGCAGCACAATACGCCGCTCTTCAGCCTTGAGTTTGACAACAATTAGTACATAAAGGTGGCACAGAGTAGACAGTAAAAACGGTGGGCAAAAAATGTAGACACTAAAAATCGAAAAAACAGACAGCCGTTCACGCTGGACGAGAAACATCACTAACACACTGGGCGACACGGAGCACAGAACATGGATGATGGCGACGGCACGTGAACGGTGGTGGCGTGACGGCGAACAACACTACCACACAAACGAAGGCACACACACGAGACACTGATGGCGAAGATCTCCGGCGCGCGAATGTTCACTGAGCGTGTACGAGTCCGGGGACCTGCCAAGAGAGGAGGTGAAGGAGGAGGAAGGGGAAGGGGAATGGGAGAGGGGAGAGCAGAGATGCCTTGGGCAAGGAGAGTGGGGGAGGGAGGAAGGGGGAGGGGAAGCCCAGGGGAGAGGGGAGGTGGGAGGGTGGAAAGGAAAGAGAAGGAAGGGAGGGTGCCGAAAGGAAAGGACACAGGAGGTGGGGGGGGGGGAGGATCAAAGTTGATAGGAGGGGAAGATGCAGGGGAGGAGGACATCATCAGGGAGGGGGAGCTGGCGGAAGCCATCTTGGGAGAGGGTAAGGAGGGTTGAGAGATGGAGACCGGGTGGGACGTGGGAATACAGGCGCGGCAGTGGGCGGGGGTGGCAGAGGATCGGGGAGACGAGCGGGTGAGGAGGGTCGAGTTTACGGGAGGTGTACAGGATCCGTATCTTTTCGAGGAAAAGAAGGAGGTGGGGGAAGGGGATGAGATCATACAGGATCCGCGTGGGGGAGGGGAGACGGATGCGATAGGCGAGGCGGAGAGCATGGCGTTCAAGGATTTGGAGGGATTTATAAAAGGGAGGGGGGGCGGAGATCCAAGCCGGATGGGCATAACAAGGGATAGGGCGGATGAGGGATTTATAGGTGTGGAGGATGGTGGAGGGGTCCAGACCCCACGTACGGCCGGAGAGGAGCTTGAGGAGACTGAGTCGGGAGCGTGCCTTGGCTTGGATTGTCCGGAGGTGGGGAGTCCAGGAGAGGCGACGGTCGAGGGTGACGCCAAGGTACTTAAGGGTGGGAGTGAGGGCGATAGGACGGCCATAGATGGTGATGTAGAAATCAAGAAGGCGGAAGGAAGGGGTGGTTTTGCCTACAATGATCGCCTGGGTTTTGGAGGGATTGACCTTGATTAACCACTGGTTGCACCAAGCGGTGAACCGGTCAAGATGGGATTGGAGAAGGTGTTGGGAGCGCTGCAGGGTGGGGGCAAGGGCCAGGAAGGTGGTGTCATCGGCAAACTGGAGAAGGTGGACGGGGGCTGACGGCGGCGGCATGTCCGCCGTGTACAAAAGGTACAGAAGGGGGGAGAGGACGGAGCCTTGGGGCACACCGGCGGAGGGGAAAAAGGTGTAGGAGTCTGCGTTATGGATGGTGACATAGGAAGGACGGCGGGAGAGAAAGGAGCCGATCAGATGGACGTAGTTAATGGGAAGGGCGAAGGTTTGGAGCTTGAAGAGGAGACCGGAATGCCATACGCGGTCATAGGCACGTTCGAGGTCCAGGGAGAGGAAGATTGCAGAGCGACGGGAATTAAGCTGTTCGGAAAGGAGATGAGTGAGGTGAAGGAGAAGGTCGTCGGAAGAGAAGGACGGCCGAAAGCCACAATGGGTAACGGGAAGGAGGCGGTGCTGGCGGAGATGCTGGTGGATGCGGCGGGTGAGGATAGATTCCAGGACCTTGCTGAAGACCAAGGTAAGGCTGATGGGGCGGTAGGAGGAGACGGCGGACGGCGGTTTGCTGGCCAGGGTGGAGAGGAAAGAGACAGGAGCTTCACGAAGGTCACGGTAGGTGACACGATCGTGACCAGGAGCGGTGTTGCGTTTTGTGCGGAGTGTAGCAATCAGATCCTGTGTAGTGATAGGGGCATTGAGTTCCGTGTGTGCAATGTTGTCCAAGTACTGGAAACCAGGAGCGAGGGGAGGGACAGAGGTGTCAGTTTCATCGCGGATATCCGGGAAGAGGGAGTAATCGAACTGGGGATCGTCAGGGATGGAAAATACATCGGAGAGGTAGGAGGCAAAGTGATTGGCCTTACTATGGGAGTCAGGGAAAGGGTGATCATCATGGAGAAGAGGATAATAGGGGGAGGGTTTAGTTCCGGTAAGGCGACGGAAGGCCGACCAGAACTTGGACGAGTTGATTGGTAGGGTAGCATTTAAACGGGTGCATGTCTGTCGCCAGTCCCGGCGTTTCTTAGCCGCGAGCAAATTACGAATGTGTCGCTGGAGTTGCCGGTGGCGTCGTAGTGTGTCCGGGTCACGCATGCAAAGGAAGGCACGGTAGAGACGACGGGATTCACGGAGGAGGAGAACAGCCTGTGGGGATAAGGTAGGACGGTGGGGGTGGATGGCGACAGTAGGGACGTGGGCCTCCACGGCCCCAGACAAGGTCTGCTGGAGAAAGGAGGCGGCATGGGTGACATCGTCAGGGTGGTGGTAGGTGAAAGGGTATCCCGGTAGGCATGCCAGTCGGCTCGGGAATAGTCATGGACATACTTAGGTGGAGGGTCAGGGCGAGGGCGACGTCCATCTGAAACGGTGAGGAGGACAGGAAGATGGTCGCTACCAATAGGACGCTGACGGTTTTTTTTTTTTCCTTTATTGTAATTCAATTCCCCATCGGGGCGGGCTGGCAGCAGCATAGGCGCTGCTCTTCAGCCGAAAGACATTGAACAAAACAATAGAAGACATTTAAAAACAGCAAAGGAGAGAAGAAGGTGAACATAGATATAAAAAAGGGGAACATCGTGGAAGGCAATAGACAAAAAAACGGGGTGACTGTAAAATGGAGAGAAAAAACTGTTTAAAAGTAGCACACATAAAAAGCCACACACTGCGACGGTTAAAAGAACACAAGGCACAGTAAGACTGGAGCATAAAGGTAGCGACGAACGGCATAGCACATAACGTAACACTGGCGGCGAACCTCAAGGCAGGACACAATTAAAACACACCTCGTGACGCACACGGGAAACAGCACTAAACAACACTGATGTGGCACACTGATGAAGAGCAACACAGAGGATCTGCTAGGCGCTAGGAGATGAGGGAGACCTGGAGAAGGGAGGGAGGGGAAGAGAAGGGGGAGGTGAGCGGGGGGCGCGCGGAAGAGGACCAGGTAGGGAGGGATGTGGGAAGGAGAGAGGCAAGTATGGGGTGCAGGGTCTCAGGGGAGGGGGGGACGGAGGAAACTCCGCTCTGGGAGAAGGAGGAAAGAGGAAAAGGGGGCCCTGGGGAGGGGGGGGGACAAGGCCAGGCTATAGTTGGAAGGAAGGGTAGATGTCACGGCGAAGTTCGTCATCCGGGAGGGGGAGGCGTTGGAAATTGCCCTGATGAAGGAGATGGAGGGTGTGGAGGTGGAGAGAGGGAGGGATACAGCGATAGAGGCGCGGCAACGGGCGGGGGGTGGAGAGGAAGGAGGAAACCAGAGGGTGGGGGGGATCAAGCCTGCGAACAATGTAAAGGATGCGGAGATGTTGGAGGAACGGGAGGAGGTGGGGGAAGGGGATCATTCATACAGGAGCCGTGTGGGGGAAGGAAGGCGGATACGGAAGGCAAGGCGGAGCGCATGGCGTTCAAGGATTTGGAGGGCCTTGTAAAAGCGGGTGGGGGCGGAGATCCAGGCAAAGCTGGCATAACAGAGGATAGGACGGATGAGGGATTTGTAGGTGTGGAGGATGGTAGAAGGATGCAAGCCCCATGTCCGGCCAGACAGGAGTTTCAGAAGGCGGAGGCGGGAATGGGCTTTCTGCTGGATGGTCAGGAGATGAGGGGTCCAGGTGAGGTGGCGGTCAAGGGTGAGGCCAAGGTATTTCAGGGTGAGGGTGAGTTGGATAGGACGACCATAAAGGGTGAGGTAGAAATCATGGAGGCGGAAGGAGCGAGTGGTGCGGCCTATGATGATTGCCTGGGTTTTTGAGGGGTTGAGACGGAGGAACCACTGGTTACACCAAGTGGTGAACTGGTTAAGGTGGGTTTGGAGGGTACGTTGAGACCGTTGAAGGGTAGGATAGAGAGCCAGGAAGGCGGTGTCATCAGCATACTGGAGAAGGTGGACTGGTGGGGGTGGCTTGGGCATATCAGCTGTATACAAGAGATAAAGGAGAGGGGAGAGGACAGAACCCTGGGGGACGCCAGCCGTGGGATAAAAGATACGGGAGTTGGTGTTGTGGAGGGTGACATAGGAAGGACGGTGTGAGAGGAAGGAAGCGACCAGACGGACAAAATTGATAGGCAGGGCGCAGGTTTGGAGTTTAAAGAGGAGACCGGGATGCCATACACGGTCATAGGCATTTTGGAGGTCAAGGGAAACAAAAATGGCGGAGCGACGGGAGTTGAGCTGGAGGGACAGAAGGTGAACAAGGTTGAGGAGTTGGTCGTCGGCAGAGAAGGAGGGTCGGAAGCCACACTGGGTAATTGGGAGGAGGTGGTGTTGAGCAAGGTGCTGATGGATACGGCGGGAGAGGATGGATTCAAAGACCTTACTGAAGACGGAGGTGAGGCAGATGGGACGATAGGAAGAGGCGGCAGAAGGGGGTTTGTTGGGTTTGAGGAATAAGAGGACGCGGGAGGTCTTCCACAGGTCAGGGTAGAAGCCAGTAGAGAGGACGACATTATAGAGATGGGCGAGGACAGTCAGGAAGGAATAGGGGCTTTCGCGAAGGTGACGGTAGGTGACACAGTCGTGACCAGGGGCCGTGTTGCGTTTGGACCGGAGGATAAGTTTAATGTCTTGTGCTGTGATGGGAGTGTTTATGTCGGATGGGGGCAACTGCCTCAAGTACTGGAGACTAGGAGCAAGAGGAGCGACCGAGGTATCGGCATGTTCCATGACCGTGGGGAAAAGAGAATAATCAAAGTGGGGATCATCGGGGATGGAGAAGACCTCGGAAAGGTGGGAAGCGAAGTGGTTGGCCTTACTGAGGTTGTCAGGAAGGGGGCGATCGTTATGGAGAAGGGGGTAGTGGGGAGCGGAAAGGGAACCAGTAAGACGATGGAAGGCGGACCAGTACTTGGAGGAGTTGATAGGGAGGGTGGCGTTGAGTCGTGTGCAGGTCTGGCGCCAGTCTCGGCGTTTCGTTGCTGTAATAAGGTTCCGTACGTGTCGCTGTATTTGCCGGTGGCGTTGGAGTGTATCCCTGTCACGAGTGCGCAGGAAGGAGCGATAGAGGCGGCGGGATTCACGGAGGAGGAGGACAGCCCGCGGAGGGAGAGTGGGACGGTGTGGGTGGATAGTTTTAGTAGGAACATGGGCCTCCACGGCGTCAGTAATTACCTGCTGAAGGAAGGACGAGGCGTGGTTGATGTCGTCAGGATGGCGATAGGTAAGAGGGTGGCTTTCGACCTGGGCGGAGATGGAGTCCCGGTAGGCATCCCAGTTGGCACGGCGATAGTCATGGACGACCTTGGGAGGGGGTGCAGGGTGCGGAGCCGGAGGGGGGCGGTTTGCAGATGTGATGGTGAGAAGGACAGGGAGGTGATCGCTACCTGTGGGGTCAAGGACGGCGACAGTGATACGCCCAAGGAGGTTGGCGGAGGCAATGACAACATCGGGGGTGGTGTTACTTTCAGGTCGGGTGTGCTGGGGAAGAGGAACAAGGTCACCTTGAAGTGTGGAGAGGAACTGATGCCCCTGCCGAAGGGCAGCAGGAGTGCGGCTATGGATGTTGAGGTCGGCGGCAATCACATAGGTGGAGAAGGTGTGGTCAATGTGTGAGATGAAGTCATAAGGAAGAGGAGCAGTGGAGCGGACATAGATGGTGGCACAGGTAATGGTGAGGGAGGGGAAGAAGACGCTAAGGATAAGGTGTTCAGTGGGGTCATTGAGGAGAGGTTGTGGCCGGACAGGGATATGCGTAAGGTGGCCAATTGCGACTCCACCCTGCGCACGAGGACCAGGAGCGTCAGTGCGGTGGAGGATATAGGGGGAGGTGCGGATAGAATGGTGGGGCTGGAGAAAGGTTTCGTTCAAGAGGAAGATGTCGACCTGGTGGTGGGAGAGGGTGTGCATGAGGAGGTATTTGTTGGAGCGGAAGGAGCGAATGTTCTGGAAGAGGATGCGAGACTCGTGCCGCGCCATGACGGGAAGGAGGGAGGGAAGAGAGGGAAGGGAAGAGACTTAAACTAGGGTGTCGAGGCGGGTGAAGGTGAAGTGGGCTTGGTTGTGGGAGTAAGTGGCGAAGGCGTTCAGGTGGAAAACAGAGCGAGCAGCAAGGGATATTTGTTGGAAGGTGTGGGGGCGCTGAAAAGGGTGAATGTTTTGGAGGACAACGGTAATGAACCGGATGATGTCCTCGGCCGTGGGGGGTGGACAGAGGGAATTGTTGGGATGGACAGGGGGATCGACGGGACGAACTGGGACCGTAAGTTCAGGGGTGGCTGGAGGGGGTTTAGCTTTACATTTGTGGGAGTATGTGGGATGGGGGCCATTGCAGGTATTACAGGAAGGAGGAGCAGCGAGGTTGGGGCAGTTCTTAAGAAAGTGGGAGGCCTTGCAATGGGGACAGGTGGGGGGGTTTTTGCAGTTGGGAGTCAGGTGGTCATTGTACATCAGGCACCGCTGGCAACGGTAGGATTGGGGAGGGGATTTGGAGGATTCAACAGGGTGGCGACGGTGGTATATCAGGGCACCCTGGGTGAGGAGATGGTCTATGGATGGGGCGGATTCAGAGAAAACCCGCATGAGGTAGGTGGGACCAGAGGCATTGTGGATACGGCGGGCAGAGCGGATTTCCAAGTCCGGGTGGGAGTTCAGTTCTACCAACACTTCATCCTCTGTGATCACCGGGCTGAGCTTGGTGATCACAGCAGTGTAGGTGGGGGGGCGACGGGGAGGCTGGGGCTGACGAGGAGTGGAAGCGGAAAGGAAGGGTATCAGAGAGGCGTGGGGGCCAAACATAACTCGTGGGAGTTTTCGCAGGAGGTCTGTGTGAAAGGATGGGGACGGGGACTTGATAAGGACTGAGTCCCTGCGGGGAATGAGTTGGGAAATGGGAGCACCAGGTAAGTACTTTCGTATTTCCTTGGCGAGGGTTCGAGCGTCGAGGAACTTAGGATTGGGAGTTGACAGGACAAAGGTGTGGAGGGTTGGGGCCAAGGTATGGGTGGCAGGAGGAGGGGTGGTGTCCATGGTGACGGCAGGGGGAGGGGGAGGTGGTGTTGATTTTTTGTGGGAAGTGGCAGGAGCAGAGTCGGTAAGGACGCGCTTTTGGGGTTTTTTGGAGACTGGCGGCTGGGCGGAGGGGAGAGGGACGAGGAGGAGAGGGAGGTGGCGGGCGGCAGATCCCTGTGGCGTAGCGGAGGCACCGGGAGAAGCAGCTGGTTCAGTGGTGGCGATGGTGGCTCGGCGCGACGTGATGCGTGCGGGAGATGCAGAAGATGAAGCGACGGGGTCGGTGAGAGAGGGGAAGCCAACCACCTGAGGGGCGGCAGCAGAGGCGGCAACAGAGGCGTACGTGAGGGCGGGGGTAGGAGTGGGAGCTGTTGAGGGTGTGGAAGCTGGAGGAAGGGTGTAGAGGTGTGGGTATACAGCAGGGGAGGAGATAGGGGGATGTGTGAGCGGGGGAAGGGAAGGGGAGGCGGAAGGAGGGAGGCCAGGGGCGGCACTCCAGGAAGTGACTGTGGGAGAAGGGGACGGGGAGGTGTAGATGACGGTGGAGGTGGGAGCACTCATTGCAGACGAACGGCGACGGACAGACGGACGTGCAGCAGGCGGCGGCGGCGGCGGCGTCGGCGATGGTCGGCGGCGAACGGACGAACGAACAGCAGGCGGCGGCGGCAGCGGGTACGACGACGGCGATGGACAGCGAGCAGGCAGGCGGGCAGGCGGGTGGACGGACGGGCAGCAGCAAGCGGCGGGCACACAGACAGACAAACAAACAAACACAATCTTCGAAGACGGGGATTCCACCCTGAGAGTAGCCCAGGCTTTGCAATCTGACGCTTTCGAAGGAGGGGATCCAACCCTCTAGATGACGGTGACGTCACGATCTACGACGTATAAAAACAATCCGTTACGCTAATTACATGGGTACAATTTTTGTCCTGCATTCGGTAATAATTGTGTACGTTCCCAAGGGAACTGGTACGCTTACCGGTTTTGATTGTAAAGAATTTCTTATGACATAACTCATGTAGTTACTCTGCGTAAGCTCGCAGATTTTTATTTTCTGTGTCATAGCTGAGAAGTAATGGTGGCGCCGCACAGCGGTTATACAGCGAAGTACTTCGCCGCCAGCACGGTAAAAGAGATGGCGTGGCTAGTTAGGTCCACAGGCGTCTAAAGCTAGCGAAATGAGGGATGCTCAACTACCAGACCTACCGATAGGTGGCTCTAGCGTGTGCCGGCCAAAGCTCATATAATTGAGTGCCCACCAGAGGTCACTGGTGTCCGCCATATCTGAATTTGGCAAAAAACGAAGTATTTTTATTTATTTATTTATTTATCTCTTGTTCCGGTGATCCATGTTGTGACAGTATCACAGGATATGGGACGTGTAAATTTTACAAGCTTTTGGCCAGAATTTATGGTAATACATAAAACAAAACAAAAACAGTAAACAGTAACTTAGGTCCCACTACAAAAAAAAATTACAATTTAGATATAGATAGAGATTACAAAACAAAAAACAGTGAACAGTAACGTAGGTCCCACTACAAAAATACATTTTAGAGAGAGATAAAGATTACAAAATAATAAGTGTTACAGAGAAATAAATATTGCAAAATATATGTTTACAATAAAAATATTCGGTATTACAAATACAAATTTGGACATACATTTGCAATTTACAATACAAGAGATGTTAAACACTGTAGTTCAGGAACTCTTCTAATGTATAAAATGATCCTTGCAATAGGACACGGATGAAAATATTTTTCGTTCTGCGCCCTCATAAGTCTTTTATATTGGATGTTATAGATATCTAAACATCAACATAATGAACTGTTTCTAATCTAGCGAGAAAAAACAGTGACAGTTCTGCTATGAAATTCCTAAATTCGAGTGTGTTTTGGAAGTTTGACAAGCTGACCTATAAATCGTTTACTATTAATTTTATGAGTGCTTTATTTATTTGCCCGTTTTAAAACCCTATTTAAGATTGGCCCCAACGCCTCCTTCACCCCTGCTCCTTCCCCATCTCCTACCCGCCAACCCCAACCCCCGCGTCGCCCACCGACCCTCACCGCCGTGATCACTCGGCTCAGTCCGTCGATCACGGAGGAGGAGGTGTTGGCGGAGCTCAAGGTGCATCCCATGCTGGAGGTGCGGGCGGTCCGACGCATTTTCAACTCGGCCGGCCCCACCCGCCTTATGCGGGTTTTCTCCGAGGACGCCCTCTCCATTGACCGTCTCCTGAAGGAGGGTGCCCTCCTCTTCAACCAGCGTTACAAGGTCGATCCCTCCCGTTCCCCTCCTCAATCCCTGCGCTGCCAGAGGTGTCTGCGCTATAACGCGCACCCCACAGCTGAGTGCAGCGAGGCCCCCACCTGCCAGCATTGTGGGCAAGCGCACTTCCTCAGGCAGTGCCCTAACCTCCAATCCCCTCCTTCCTGCAATACCTGCAATCTCCCCCATCCCACCTACTCCCAAAAGTGTAAAGCCAGACCCCCTCCGACCACTCCTGAACTCACCGTCCCTGTCCGTCCTCTGGACCCCCCCCCCTCCTGGAAATTCCCTTCGTCCCCCCCCCCCACCCACCGCTGAGGACATCATCCGGTTCCTCACCATCGTCCTCCAGAATGTCCATCCCTTTCAGCGCCCCCACACCCTCCAACAGGTATCCCTCACCGCCCGTTCCATTTTCCACCTCAAAATGTATGCGACCTACTCCAACAACCAGGCCCATTTCACCTTCTCCCGCCTTGACACCCTCGTCTAAATCCGTGTCATGGCGCGACAGCATCGTATCCATTTCAGCAACATCCGCTCCCTTCCCGCCAACAAGAACCTCTTCCTGCACACCCTTGCCACCCACCGCGTGGATGCCTTCCTCCTTAATGAAACCTTCCTCCAACCCCACCACACCATCCACACTTCGCCCTATCTCCTCCACCGCTCTGATAATCCCCTCCCAATTGCGCGTGGCGGAGTTGCCATTGGTCACCACCGCCAGATCCCCGTTCGGCTCCAACCTCTCCTTCCCGACCCCACCGAACACTTGATCCTTAGTCTCTTCTTCCCCGGGCTTACCGTTACCTGCGCCACCATCTATGTCCGCCCCAACGCTCCTATTCCCTTCGACTTCCTCTCCCACATCGACCCTACCTTCTCCTCTTACGTGATCGCCGCTGACCTCAACATCCATAGTCGTTCCGCCGCCCAGTTACGGCGGTGGCATCGGTTCCTCTCCTCCCCTCAGGGCGACCTAATCCCCATCCCCCAGCACACCCATCCCAATCCAATTCCACTCGTGATGTTATCCTCCCCTCCCCCAACCTCCTTGGCCGCATAACGGTGGATCGGTGGATGTCCTGGAGCCTATTGGTAGCGACCATCTCCCTGTCCACCTCACCGTTTTAGATGGCAGTCGCCCCCGCCCCAACCCTCGTAATGACCCTCCCCCTAAGTATGTCCATGACTATTCCCGTGCCGACTGGAATGCCTACCGGGATACCCTTCCCACCCAGGTCGATAGCCACCCCTTCACCTACCACCACCCTGACGATGTCACCCATGCCGCTTCCTTTATCCAGCAGACCTTGACTGAGGCTGTGGAGGCCCACGTCCCTACTGTCGCCATCCACCCCCACCGTCCTACCTTACCCCCACAGGCCGTCGTCCTCCTCCATGAATCCCGTCGTCTCTACCGTGCCTTCCTCCGCACGCGTGACCCGGACACACTACAATGCCACCGGCAACTCCAGCGACACATTCGTAATTTGCTCGCGGCTAAGAAATGCCGGGACTGGCGACAGACATGCACCCGTTTAAATGCTACCCTACCAATAAATTCGTCCAAGTTCTGGTCGGCCTTCCGTCGCCTTACCGGAACTAAACCCTCCCCCTATTATCCTCTTCTCCATGATGATCACCCTTTCCCTGACTCCCTTAGTAAGGCCAATCACTTTGCCTCCTACCTCTCCGATGTATTTTCCATCCCCGATGATCCCCAGTTCGATTACTCCCTCTTCCCGGATATCCGCGATCGAACTGACACCTCTGTCCCTCCCCTCGCTCCTGGTTTCCAGTACTTGGACAACATTGCACACACGGAACTCAATGCCCCTATCACTACACAGGATCTCATTGCTACACTCCGCACAAAACGCAACACCGCTCCTGGTCACGATCGTGTCACCTACCGTGACCTTCGTGAAGCTCCTGTCTCTTTCCTCTCCACCCTGGCCAGCAAACCGCCGTCCGCCGTCTCCTCCTACCGCCCCATCAGCCTTACCTTGGTCTTCAGCAAGGTCCTGGAATCTATTCTCACCCGCCGCATCCACCAGCATCTCCGCCAGAACCGCCTCCTTCCCGTTACCCATTGTGGCTTTCGGCCGTCCTTCTCTTCCGACGACCTTCTCCTTCACCTCACTCATCTCCTTTCCGAACAGCTTAATTCCCGTCGCTCCGCAATCTTCCTCTCCCTGGACCTCGAACGTGCATATGACCCCGTATGGCATTCCGGTCTCCTCTTCAAGCTCCAAACCTTCGCCCTTCCTATTAACTACGTCCGTCTGATCGGCTCATTTCTCTCCCGCCGTCCTTCCTATGTCACCATCCATAACACAGATTCCTACACCTTTTTCCCCTCTGCCGGTGTGCCCCAAGGCTCCGTCCTCTCCCCCCTTCTGTACCTTTTGTACACGGCGGACATGCCGCCGCCGTCACCCCCCGTCCACCTTCTCCAGTTTGCCGATGACACCGCCTTCCTTGCCCTTGCCCCCACCCTGAGGCGCTCCCAATCCCATCTTGACTGGTTCACCACTTGGTGCAACCAGTGGTTGCTCAAGGTCAATCCCTCCAAAACTCAGGCGAACATTGTAGGCAAAACCACCCCTTCCTTCCGCCTCCTTGATTTCTACATCACCATCTATGGCCGTCCTATCGCCCTCACTCCTACCCTTAAGTACCTTGGCGTCACCCTTGACCGTCACCTCTCCTGGACTCCCCACCTCCGGACAATCCAAGCCAAGGCCCGCTCCTGACTCAGTCTCCTCAAGCTCCTCTCCCTCCAAATCCTTGAACGCCATGCTCTCCACCTCGCCTATCGCATCCGTCTCCCCTCCCCCACCCGGATCCTGTATGATTTCATCCCCTTCCCCCACCTCCTCCTTTTCCTTGAAAGGATATGGATCCTGTACACCTCCCGTAAACTCGACCCTCCTCACCCACTCGTCTCCCCTATCCTCTCCCAACCCCGCCTGCTGCTGCGCCTGTATTCCCACGTCTCACCCAGTCTCCATCTCTCAACCCTCCTTACCCTCTCCCAAGGTTGCTTCCGCCAGCTCCCCCTCCCTGATGATGTCCTCCTACCCTGCATCTACCCCTCCTATCAACTTGGTCCTCCCCCCCCCACCTCCTGTACCCTTTCCTTTAGGTACCCTCCCTCCCTCCATCCCTTCCCTTCCCTTCTCTTTCCTTTCCCCCCTCCCTCCACCCCTCTCCCTGGGCTTCCCCTCCCCCTTCCTCCCTCCCCCTCTCTCCTTTGCCCATGGCACATCTGCTCTCCCCTCTCCCATTCCCCTTCCCCTTCCTCCTCCTCCACCTCCTCTCTTGGCAGGTCCCCGGACTCGTACACGCTCAGTGAACATTCGCGCGCCGGAGATCATCGCCGTCAGTGTTTCGTGTGTGTGCCTTCATTTGTGTGTAGTGTTGTTCGCCGTCACGCCACCACCGTTCACGTGCCGTTGCCATCATTCATGTTCTGTGCACCGTGTCGCCCAGTGTTAGTGATGTTTCTCGTACAGCGTGAACGGCTCCATGTTTTTTCGATTTTTAGTGTCTACATCTTCCCCCATGAACCATGGACCTTGTCGTTGGTGGGGAGGCTTGCGTGCCTCAGCGATACAGATGGCCGTACCGTAGGTGCAACCACAACGGAGGGGTATCTGTTGAGAGGCCAGACAAACATGTGGTTCCTGAAGAGGGGCAGCAGCCTTTTCAGTAGTTGCAGGGGCAACAGTCTGGATGATTGACTGATCTGGCCTTGTAACATTAACCAAAACGGCCTTGCTGTGCTGGTACTGCGAACGGCTGAAAGCAAGGGGAAACTACAGCCGAAATTTTTCCCGAGGACATGCAGCTTTTCTGTATGATTAAATGATGATGGCGTCCTCTTGGGTAAAATATTCTGGAGGTAAAATAGTCCCCCATTCGGATCTCCGGGTGGGGACTACTCAAGAGGACGTCGTTATCAGGAGAAAGAAAACTGGCATTCTACGGATCGGAGCGTGGAATGTCAGATCCCTTAATCGGGCAGGTAGGTTAGAAAATTTAAAAAGGGAAATGGATAGGTTAAAGTTAGATATAGTGGGAATTAGTGAAGTTCGGTGGCAGGAGGAACAAGACTTTTGGTCAGGTGATTACAGGGTTATAAATACAAAATCAAATAGGGGTAATGCAGGAGTAGGTTTAATAATGAATAAAAAAAATAGGAGTGTGGGTTAGCTACTACAAACAGCATAGTGAACGCATTATTGTGGCCAAGATAGACACAAAGCCCATGCCTACTACAGTACTACAAGTTTATATGCCAACTAGCTCAGCAGATGATGAAGAAATTGATGAAATGTATGACAAGATAAAAGAAATTATTCAGGTAGTGAAGGGAGACGAAAATTTAATAGTCATGGGTGACTGGAATTCGTCAGTAGGAAAAGGGAGAGAAGGAAACGTAGTAGGTGAATATGGACTGGGGGGAAGAAATGAAAGAGGAAGCCGCCTTGTAGAATTTTGCACAGAGCATAACTTAATCATAGCTAACACTTGGTTCAAGAATCATAAAAGAAGGTTGTATACCTGGAAGAATCCTGGAGATACTAATAGGTATCAGACAGATTATATAATGGTAAGACAGAGATTTAGGAACCAGGTTTTAAATTGTAAGACATTTCCAGGGGCAGATGTGGATTCTGACCACAATCTATTGGTTATGAACTGCAGATTGAAACTGAAGAAACTGCAAAAAGGTGGGAATTTAAGGAGATGGGACCTGGATAAACTGAAAGAACCAGAGGTTGTTGAGAGTTTCAGGGAGAGCATAAGGGAACAATTGACAGGAATGGGGGAAAGAAATACAGTAGAAGAAGAATGGGTAGCTCTGAGGGATGAAGTAGTGAAGGCAGCAGAGGATCAAGTAGGTAAAAAGACGAGAGCTAATAGAAATCCTTGGGTAACAGAAGAAATATTGAATTTAATTGATGGAAGGATAAAATATAAGAATGCAGTAAATGAAGCAGGCAAAAGGGAATACAAACGTCTCAAAAATGAGATCGACAGAAAGTACAATATGGCTAAGCAGGGATGGCTAGAGGACAAATGTAAGGATGTAGAGGCTTGTCTCACTAGGGGTAAGATAGATACTGCCTACAGGAAAATTAAAGAGACCTTTGGAGAGAAGAGAACCACTTGTATGAATATCAAGAGCTCAGATGGCAACCCAGTTCTAAACAAAGAAGGGAAGGCAGAAAGGTGGAAGGAGTATATAGAGGGTTTATACAAGGGCGATGTACTTGAGGACAATATTATGGAAATGGAAGAGAATGTAGATGAAGATGAAATGGGAGATACGATACTGCGTGAAGAGTTTGACAGAGCACTGAAAGACCTGAGTCGAAACAAGGCCCCGGGAGTAGACAACATTCCATTAGAACTACTGATGGCCTTGGGAGAGCCATTCCTGACAAAACTCTACCATCTGGTGAGCAAGATGTATGAGACAGGCGAAATACCCACAGACTTCAAGAAGAATATAATAATTCCAATACCAAAGAAAGCAGGTGTTGACAGATGTGAAAATTACCGAACTATCGGTTTAATAAGTCACAGCTGCAAAATACTAACGCGAATTCTTTACAGACGAATGGAAAAACTGGTAGAAGCGGACCTCAGGGAAGATCAGTTTGGATTCCGTAGAAATGTTGGAACACGTGAGGCAATACTAACCTTACGACTTATCTTAGAAGAAAGATTAAGAAAAGGGAAACCTATGTTTCTAGCATTTGTAGACTTAGAGAAAGCTTTTGACAACGTTAACTGGAATACTCTCTTTCAAATTCTAAAGGTGGCAGGGGTAAAATACAGGGAGCGAAAGGCTATTTACAATTTGTACAGAAACCAGATGGCAGTTATAAGAGTCGAGGGGCATGAAATGGAAGCAGTGGTTGGGAAAGGAGTGAGACAGTGTTGTAGCCTCTCCCCGATGCTATTCAATCTGTATATTGAGCAAGCAGTAAAGGAAACAAAAGAAAAATTCGGAGTAGGTATTAATATTCATGGAGAAGAAGTAAAAGCTTTGAGGTTCACCGATGACATTGTAATTCTGTCAGAGACAGCAAAGGACTTGGAAGAGCAGTTGAACGGAATGGATGGTGTCTTGAAGGGAGGATATAAGATGAACATCAACAAAAGCAAAACGAGGATAATGGAATGTAGTCAAATTAAATCGGGTGATGCTGAGGGGATTAGATTAGGAAATGAGACACTTAAAGTAGTAAAGGAGTTTTGCTATTTAGGGAGTAAAATAACTGATGATGGTCGAAGTAGAGAGGATATAAAATGTAGACTGGCAATGGCAAGGAAATCGTTTCTGAAGAAGAGAAATTTGTTAACATCGAGTATAGATTTAAGTGTCAGGAAGTCGTTTCTAAAAATATTTGTATGGAGTGTAGCCATGTATGGAAGTGAAACATCGACGATAACCAGTTTGGACAAGAAGAGAATAGAAGCTTTCGAAATGTGGTGCTACAGAAGAATGCTGAAGATAAGGTGGGTAGATCACGTAACTAATGAGGAGGTATTGAATAGGATTGGGGAGAAGAGAAGTTTGTGGCACAACTTGACTAGAAGAAGGTTGGTAGGACATGTCCTGAGGCATCAAGGGATCACAAATTTAGCATTGTAGGGCAGCGTGGAGGGTAAAAATCGTAGAGGGAGACCAAGAGATCAATACACTAAGCAGATTCAGAAGGATGTAAGTTGCAGTAGGTACTGGGAGATGAAGAAGCTTGCACAGGATAGAGTAGCATGGAGAGCTGCATCAAACCAGTCTCAGGACTGAAGACCACAACAACAACAACAACAACAACAGTGTCTACATTTTTTGCCCACCATTTTTACTGTCTTCTCTGTGCCACCTTTATGTACTACTTGTTGTCAAACTCAAGGCTGAAGAGCGGCGTATTGTGCTGCTGACATGCCGCCTTTGTAGAAGGTGTTTAAAATCACAATAAAGAAAAAAAAAACGGGTCTCCGATTCGGCATGATCAACAGAGGGTTGGATCCCCTCATTCGAAAGCGTCAGGTTGCAAAGCCTGGGCTACTCTCAGGTTGGAATCTCCGTCTTCGAAGATTGTGTCTGTCTGTCTGCCCACCCGGCCGCCGCTTACTGCTGTAGCTGTTCGTCCGTCCGTCCGTCCGCCTGCCTGCTCGCTGTCCGTCACCGTCGCTGTCACCGCCGCCACCGCTGCTGCCTGCTGTCCGTCCGTCTGTTCGTCGCCGCCCGCCGCCGCCGCCGCCGCCGCCGCCACGCGTCGTCGCCGCCGCCGCCTGGTCGCCGCCAGCCGGTGCTCGCCGCCGCCGCCGCCGCCGCCGCCGCCGCCGCCGCCGCCGCCTGGTCGCCGCCAGCCGGGGCTCGCCGCCGCCGCCGCCGCCGCCGCCGCCGCCGAAGCCACCGCCTGGTGATCGCCGACGACGCCACCGCCGCCGCCGCCCTTCTCGTGCGCCGCCACCATGTCCCAACCCACCACTACTATCATTTTCACCTCTCCCTCCGCTGCTCCAACCACCATCACATGGAGCTCATCCTGCACCCCACTTCCCGTCCTTCCTTCTCTCCCTGTCCACCCCACCCCTGCGCCACTTTCGGCTGTAACCACCCCCAACTCCTCCTTCCCTATCACTGTCGCCCCATCGACAGCTACTGACTTTCCGCCGCTCCCTCCACCGCCTCCGATGGGCTCCAAGCCAGCACGGATCTCTGCTCGACGTTCCACAGTCTCTGTGACACCCACGCCCCCTCCGTCTGCGTCATCCGCTGCTCAGGGTGGTCCTGCCCCCCGCCATCTCCCCCTGCAACCCGTACCCCTGCCCCCTCTCCACCCGGTTGTGCCCACGAAACCTTCAAAGTGCCCGAATGTTGACCCTTCCCCTGAAGTCTCCTCCAAAAAAACCCTCAATCCCCGTGACCCACCCACCCCCGTGGACGCAGCCCCGACCCCAGCCCCCGCCACGCCTGCCACCCACACCTTTGTCCTCTCCAATCCTGACCCTCAATTCCTTGATGCCCGCTCCCTCACCCTCGCCATCCGGAAATACTACCCCCATGCCCCCATCTCCCAACTGATTCCTCGCAAGGACTCGGTCCTCATCAAATCCCCCAATGCTTCCTTCCACACCGATCTCCTCTCCCGCATCCCCCGTATCCAATTTGGCCAAGGTGCAATCCTCACCCCCTACCACACCCCGTCCTCTCCCCATCAGCCTCAACCTCCCCGACGTCCACCAACCTTCACCGCTGTGATCACGAAGCTTAGCCCCGTGATCACGGAGGCGGAGGTGTTGGCGGAACTCAACTCTCGGCCCTCCATTGAAATCCGCTCGGCCTGTCGCATCTTCAATGATGCTGGGCCGACTTTTCTCATGCGGATATTCACCGAATCCTCCTCCTCCATTGACCGCCTCCTCACCGAGGGAGCCCTCATCTACAATCGGCGCCATAAGGTGGACCCCTCCCGTTCCCCAGTCCAATCCAACCGCTGCCAACACTGTCTCACCTACAATGACCACGTTACCTCTGCCTGCAAGAACCCCCCTACTTGTCCCCACTGCAAAGCTTCACACTTCCTCAAGCATTGCCCCAACCTCACCTCTCCCCCCTCCTGCAACACTTGCAACGAACCACATCCTACCTACTCCTCGAAGTGTAAAGCGAAACCTCCACCAGTAACCCCTGAGCTCACCGTCCCTGTCCATCCTGTTGATGACCCCATCCACCCCAACAACTCGCTCCGCCCTCCCCCTACTGCTGAGGACATCATCTGTTTCAACACCATTGTGCTCCAAAACATCAACCCCTTCCAGCGCTCACACACTCTTTTCCAAATCGCCCTCGCTGCCCGTTCCATCTTCCATCTTACCACCTATGCCACATACTCCCACAACCAGGCCCACTTCACCTTCACCACCCTCGTCTAACTCTCCCCTCCCATGGTACAACAACCCTACCGTATCCTGTACCACAACATTCGCTCCCTGCCCACCCACAAACTCCTCTACCTCCACACCCTCTGTCAGCACCACGTGGATGCCTTCGTCCTAAATGAAACCTTCCTTCAACCCCGTATCTCCGTCTCCACGGCTCCTTACACCCTACACCGCACCGATAACCCGTACCCTCTGGCGCGTGGCGGAGTTGCTATAGGCCACCTCAAGCACCTCCCTGTCCGGCCCCAACCTCTCCTTAACAATCCCGCCGAGCATATCACCCTCAGCCTCTTCTTCCCCACCCTTACCATCACCTGTGCCACCATTTATGTCCAGCCTCGCACCCCCAACCCGTACGATTTCCTGGCCCACATTGACCGCACCTTCGCCACCTACGTGACTGCCGCCGACCTCAATATCCACAGCCGTGATTCTGCCAACCTCCAGCAGTGGCATCAGTTTCTCACCACTCTCCAGGGAGACCTGGTTCCCCTGCCTCAGCACACCCGACCCGAATCCAACACCACTCCTGATGTGGTCCTTGCCTCTCCCAATCTCCTTGGGCGCATCACCGCAGATGTCCTTAACCTCATTGGCAGTGACCATGCTCCTGTTCTCCTCACTATCTCTAATGGTCGCCATCTCCACAACGCTCCTCGCCCTGACGTCCCTCCTAAACTTGTCCATGATTACTCCCGTGCCAACTGGGATGCCTACTGGGACTCCATTCACACCCAGGTTGATGGCCGCGACCTTACCCTCCATTCTCCTGATGACATCTCCCGCACTGCTGCCTTCCTGCACCAGACCTTGTCTGACGCCATCGCCACCCATATCCCCACCAAAGCCATCCACCCTCACTGCCCCGCCCTGCCTCCACAGGCCGTCCTTCTCCTTCGAGAGGCCCGCCGCCTCTACCGCTCTTTTCTTCGCACTCGTGACCGGGATACACTTACCTGCCACCGGCAATTACAACGACACATCCGCAACCGGCTTGTTGCGAAGAAACGCTGTGCCTGGCGCCAGACATGTACACAACACAACACGACACTCCCCATAAAATCTTCCAAGTATTGGTCTGCTTTCCACTGCCTTACTGGGAACCGCCCCACCCCCCAGTACCCTCTCCTTCTTAATGACCGTCCCTTTCCTGACAACCTCAGTAAGGCCAACCACTTTGCCTCCCACCTCTCTGACGTTTTTTCCATCCCAGGTGATCCCCACTTCGATTATTCCCTCTCCCCTGATGTCATGGACCATACGAATACCTCTGTTCCTCCACTTGCTCTTAGCTTCCAGTACTTGGGCCACACCCCACCATCTGCACTTAACACTCCCATCAATACACAGGACATCAGCCTCACACTCCGCACTAAACGCAACACTGCTTCCGGCCACGACTGCGTTACCTACCGCCACCTCAAACACTGCCCTCCCTCCTTCCTTTCCATCCTTGCCACCCTCTACAATGTCATCCTTGCCACTGGCTTCTATCCCGACCTGTGGAAAACCTCCCGTATCCTGATGTTCTCCAAACCCAACAAGCCTCCATCTGATGCCTCTTCCTATCGTCCTATCTGTCTCACATCGGTGTTCAGCAAGCTCTTGGAATCCATCCTTTCCCGGTGCATCCATCTCCACCTCCACCAAAACCACCTCCTCCCAAACACCCAATATGGCTTTCGACCTTCCTTCTCTGCTGATGACCAACTCCTCCGCCTCACTCACCTCCTCCCCCTCCAGCATAACTCCCGTCGCTCCGCCATTTTTGTCTCACTTGACCTCGAAAAGGCCTACGACCGTGTCTGGCATCCCGGTCTCCTGTTTAAACTCCAAACCTACGCCCTTCCTATCAACTACATCCGTCTGGTGGCCTTCTTCCTCTTCCACCGCCCCTCCTATGTTACCATCCATAATGCCAATTCCACACCTTCTACCCCTCTGCAGGTGTGCCCCAGGGCTCTGTCCTCTCCCCTCTCCTCTACCTCCTGTACACGGTGGATATGCCCCAACCCCCCCCTCCAGTACACCTCTTGCAATATGCTGATGACACCGCATTCCTCGCCCTCGCTCCTACCCTCCAAAGGTCCCAACACCTTCTCCAGAATCACCTTGACCTTTTTGCTGCATGGTGTAACCAGTGGCTCCTGAAACTCAATCCTTCCAAGACCCAGGCAATCATCGCAGGTCGTACCACTCGCTCCTTCCGGCTCCTGGATTTCTCCCTTACTGCCTGCGCACGTCCTGTCTGCCTCACCCCCACCCTCACATTACCTTGGCCTTACCATTGACCGTCACCTCACCTGGATCCCTCATCTCCGCTCCATCCAATCCAAGGCCCACAACCGCCTCCGACTCCTCAAACTCCTCTCTGGCCGGACGTGGGAGTTGCACCCCTCTACCATCCTCCACACCTACAAATCCTTAATCCGTCTCATCCTCTGTTATGCCAGTCCTGCCTGGATATCTCCCCCCCCCCCCCCAAATTCTATAACTCCCTCCAGATCCTTGAGCGTCATGCACTCCGCCTCGCCTTCCGTATACGCCTCCCGTCCCCCACGCGGATCCTCTATGATCTCATTCCTTTCCCCCATCTGCTCCTATTCCTCAAACATATCCGCATCCTCTACACCTCCCGCCATCTTGAACCCCCTCACCCCCTGGTTGCTCCTCTCCTCTCCCATCCCCGCCCCCTGCCACGTCTTCACCATTGTGTCCCCCCTACCCTCCATCTCTCCACCCTACATCTCCTTTCCCAAGGTGGCTTTCATCAACTCCCCCTCCCGGACGATGCCCTCTCACCCTCCATTTATCCCTCCTATCAACTCTGATCATCACCCCCCTCCTTTCCTCCGTCCTTTCCCTGGGCTCCCTCTTCCTCCCCCCTTCCATCCTGTTTTTTCTCCCCGCCCAACCTCCCCCTATGTCCCTTCTCCCCCCCCACCCCCTGTGTCCTTTTGCATTCCCCTCCTCTGCCTTCCCCACTCCCTGGCACGTCTGCTCAGCACCCCCCACCCCTCTTGTGGGTCCTCATTCTCCATTGGCTTCTTTCCCCCCTCCCACCCTTCACTTTTCTTCTCCTTCCCCCCCTTTTTTATTTTCTTCATCATCTGTCCAGTTTCACCCCCACCTGCTCTCGGCTGTGGTATGTCATATTTGTGCCAACTTTTAAGTGCCGTGTTTAAGTGAGTGTTCAGTCTTGTGCGTCTTTCCACAGTGTTGCGAACAGAAATCATGCTGTTGCTGGGTGTGCATTTTATATCTTGCGAACAGAAACCAGACTGTCGCCGTGTTTTTTTAACTGTCTGTCTGTTATTTTTCTGCTTCTTGTGTATTTTCGTAGCATCATCAACCCTGTGTTTTATGTTTTAAGTTCTAGAATTTTCTGCCATTTTACCTTTAAGTCACTGATTTTATCGCCAACTGTTATTTTTTATTATCTACATCTTTTTAACACAAATTCTGTAGGCTGGAGAGCGGCGTAGTAAGCTGCTGCCAGCCTGCCCCCTTTGGGGGGAATTGAAATTCAATAAAGAAAAAAAGAAAAAAAAAATCGGCATGAGCAGTGCAGAAATTTTTCGTCTACTTTTATTGTTGTTGGCACGAGCTGTGTGAGACCTGCTTTCGTACAAAATCTATATACGATCTTGTAATATTGAATAACTGCAGCCAGCATTTCCATGCACAATTAAATCTTAAAATAGACATTCAGTCATGAACCAAACATACACAATTAACGGAAAAACATACAATATTAGAATTAGTTGTTTTATTGTGATGCAGTTTATTTTATTTTAAAGTAATGTCCGACAACCAGTTTTTCCGAATTACCCCCCCTTGCCGCCCCTCACTAAACGTCGCAACAGACTGGGGTAGCTCTGCATGTAGAGCTGCTGAGCTAGCAATCCCTAAGCCCACGTATTTCCTCGACCTAAAATACATGCCATTACAAAGTTAAGCCTCAACAGTGCAGTCAACCAATGAGAATTGAGCTATCATCAACCAAGGATACCGTACGACGCGAATCGACTGTAAATTAATTTTTGGCTGTTACAAAACATTAATTGTGCGAACGCAGGAAGAAAAGGTATATTCATTAAAAATCGACTGGGGGTTGCAAAAGCTACAATTCGTGCCAGTTCGGCAAACCGTGAAACTTTGTTTGTACCTCCTTTAATGCCCAAAACGCCATAATATTCAGAGATATTTAATTTTTTGTGTTTGCTTGTTGATATTGTAATGTGGAATTGATTAAACCTCTGAATATGAAGTAAATATCAGGTGAAAATTAACGTCTGGGGCAGTGTAAACATTGTGCATTAGCGAAAAATATGAGAATTCATACCACCACAAAACGAAGATTCGACATGAAACTTAATACAGTAGGGTATTTTGTATAAGTAGGCCTAACTTGATGTTGTATGGTGGAAGGCATTAAAGCCTTGGATATAGTGTGTTTGCAGCGTAGGCTGGGTTTTTTTTCCATAACTCCTGCAAAAACTTTTGAATTTGTGCCCTCTGTAAATCTGGTGAATTTCTGAAAGGCTGTTGACAAAAAAATCATTGATTGATACTTTAACTGTGCATCACTAGTATATATACAACTGCGGATGATATGTGTGTCGTTAATTCTGGGAATTACCAGGTGTAAATACGTAACATCTGTTTATTAAGTATCGCTATTACAATCGTGAAGATTGAATAAAACAGAAAAGCACACACAAAAAAGAGGAAAAAGTTCCAAGTATGATTATTTACCAATCTTTACAAATACACCCCTCACGTCAATTTGATAATTTCTTTAGGTATCTGCAAATTTCACTAAACCCACTTTGGACACGGTCTATTGAAATGTGCACTCATAGTAGGTTTTGTTGAATATCTCCCTCTCGTTCCTCATAGCTGATACGTTGAAAATTCAGATGTCTTTCGTTGACCAGCTGATGTATATGCTTCAATCCACTAAGTTCCCACTTCTGTAATACACATGCATAGTAGAGTGTTCAGTTGTCATAAATATTTAAATTCTTCAAAAAGATCCTTCAGCCTCAGGGTGTCTGTTGTAGCTGTTGCCAAAGCAACAAACAGTATTTCCAAATTCCTGGAATATATATGCTGTTGTAGATATTCAATCTTCTTCTCTTGCCCAGTCAGAGACGATCATTTGAATTGCCCATTTTGTGACACAGATGAATGCCAAGTGTTCCTTTAATATACTTAATTTTGACTATTTCTTAGTATCAGTGATTTTCCAGCAATTGCAATATAATCTACATGCAGTAGCAAATAAGTACTGTATTATAACCATCAGTGTTTTAAACAGAGAGACATCTATCAACTTCAGATTTTCAAATCCTGCTTTCCTTCATTAAACTCAAACTTAACGTTCTAAGTTCTTGGTGCCTGCTTCTGCCCATATAAAACATTGATGAGTTTGCATACAAGTCCTTCCTTACTCTTTACAACTTGAAGAACTTTTGTATAAATTTCTTCACTCAGTTCTCAATGCAGGAATGCTTTTTGTACAGTCATTTGTTCCATAAATAAATCATGTTCATTCACCAGACTAACAAAAGTTCTCACTGTTGTGAGTCAAGTAACTGGAGCATATGTCTCCCCATTGTCTTGTCGTTCTACCTGAACACAACCTTTAATAACTGAAGGTGCCTTATATTTTTCAGTATTTTCAGAAGCATCCCTTTCTTCTTTGAACACCCACATACTGTTAATGACACTCTTATTTGCTGGAAGTGATGCATAAGTCCCAGTTCCATTAGATGATAGGAGTCCAAGGGAAATAAGGAAGCGTCCGATCCTACCCGTCTGCTTTGACCCATGACGTCACATATATCGCGGAAACGACCATAAACCATGATTCCAATATGGCGCATATAAAGTCGTTACGTGCACATTATGAGGACGAAAATACATCGAAAAACAAACACACAAACGTACCACAAAAAGCCTAATGCCACTAACGGGACAAGCGTGGGAAATAGGGGTTTTTTGGATGGGGACAAATTAAAGATAAACAAATTTAGACATCCACACCCATACAAAACCACGCAAAACGACGAAAAAAAAAACGACATTACAGAACTCCCCAAATACCACTAAACACAATATCATCTGGAATCGGACACTTCCCTTGACCTATATAGCTCAACAGCAGCTCCCGCTCTCATAAGTTGGGATCGAACACTTCCCTTGACCTGTTATCCTCACGACATCTCCACATACAGCCGTCCCTGGTCTCAGACGCGGGAACTTTAAATAAGCCTCATTTCTTCACGACCTACTGAACACTTCACGACTTCATCCAAAAATCAGAATAGTTCAAGAAATTTTATTAGAGACAATGCACTGTCCCCCATCATAGCCGACGACCGAAAACTGTTAACGGTGTCAGTCATATCAATACCTACCAAAGACATAAAAAAGCAATTTACCAAAATTCACACACGACGCCACACTCGCAAACTAAAACAAAAACATCACCTAACACAACAACAGAGAGCACCACCGATCGCATCAAAATGACACCTACAAACACGCCACTCTCACAAACTACATTCCGCGCCTTCGTGACGTCACACACCAGAACAGCCTTGCGTCATGGGGCAAAGACGACGGGTGGGATCGGACGCTTCGGTTGACCTTCGTTGTTTTTGTCCGTTTTTCTTTCTCATGGTGACACTTCACATCTTCAGAATTCTGTGGTAAGTTATTCACAAATGCTTCTGCATTCAAGGCTAACACCATACGGTCTTCAAAGTATCTAGGTTTTCTTGTTATTCTATTGCTTTTCTGCAGCAGTTCTGTCTTCCTTCACTACTTCTGAAGTGAAGGGCTCTGAGTTATCTTCAACAATTCGTTCAGTTTCCTCTAGTTTAGTTTCATTCTGATGGTGTTGTCGTCTGCTATATTCTGTGTTATGTTGTCCATTTGAAAAATCTCCTTAAAGAGCCAGTCACCACTACTATCACCTTCAAATAGAAACTTACCTTCTTCAACAATTACATCATTACAAATGGAATCTTGTATTGTTTGTACACTATAATCTGAAACCAACTGGACAATATCTCATCATGAAATATTCTAATGACCTGGTGCCAATGTTACTCACCCATAGTTCCTTTGGAATGTGCAAGTATGCATCACACCCAGACATACATAGTTCCTTCAAATTTGGCTTCCTTCTATACCATAACATTGCTGTAATTTCTCCGTGTATAGCTGAAGTTGGAATGCAGCTAATGATAGAAACAACTGCCAGTACCATTTCTGACCAAAGTTGCTTTCCAAGTTTGCATCCAACAAAACTTTTCAATGATAGTATGATGTGTCGTTCTGCCACTCCAGTTTGCTGAGGTGTGTACCTTATGGTTAACTAGAGCTGCACCCCAATTTCTTCAAAGAATGTCATCATGTCATTTGAAGTGCTTTAACAACCATTGTCACATCTAAATCTGCTGATTTTCTTGTTAAAATGAGCAGTAGTTATCCCATAGAGTACTTTAAATTAATGAAACACTTGAGGCTTTGACAGAAGAGAGTAAGCTGTTGTAAAGTGAGTACAGTCATCAGTGAAAGTCACTATTTATTCCTTTCCATAAAATGAAACAGGCATTGTAGAACCAAGCACATTAGTATGTATCCATCCAAATGGTTGTCTGGCTCGAACACGAGACTGAATATCTGGTAATGGTGTCTGTTTACCATCCGTTAAGGTCAAACATTTATTTATGGGTTTATAAAACTTTACGATAATGCTCGGTCCATTCCCAATGCTAGGTAACTAAATTTCTTTAGATTCTCAAGGTTCAAGTGTCCTAAGCATTTATGTCACAGCTCTACACCACTGTCGGAAACACAGCCACGACAGTTAAAACTCTTAGTATGTATGAATGAAAGGGTATACGTGCCTGAATCTCTTCTTTGAGCGTCAACTTTATTACCCTTTCAAATTGAATACACTGAATTTTCCAAAACAATGTAGTGTCCAGTCATCTCTAGTTAACACACTGACAAATTATTTAGTAAACATGACACTGTAAGAACATCTTTTATTTTTATTTGAAATTTCTTTCCAGAAACAATGCTTTAAATATCAACTACTACAACATTTCTGGCAATCAAAATTGTATCTGTTTTGGCAACCTTTATTCTATTGGATTTTCCACTTTTTCACATGCATCATAGGAACAGATTCATTAATTAAATGTTTTATGCCACAAGTTCAGAAACGACTCTAATTTGCTGTCTGCAGAACCTCCAGTAACAGCTGAGAAAGAAAAATTATTTTCACTTCCACCTATCTCTCCCACGTTCTTCGCTACATTTGCAGAATTGTTACTTTTATGATTTTGCAACAATTTAACTGAGCATTGTGCACTAACATGACCTGGTTTCCCAAATACGCAACAAATATATTTAGACTGAGCTTTGGTTGAATCATACATACCTTGAGACTTGGCTGTCACTTGATACTTCCTTTGATGTTGCTGACAGATAAAATATGTCAAGTAGTATGACTAGTAGGACTGTAATCACTGTTTCACTGTCAATGCCACTCTGATTCAAATAATCTCTATCTTTGCTTTGTCATGTTATGTTCTACAGAACAACCTGAATCTCCTGAAATTTGTGGATTACTATTTCTTGTTGATTACACCCTACTCTGAGGCTTAATGTAAGGAAAGGAAAAGAAAAATTAATTTTACTGTACTGTGGGCAGAAGCATCATTGATCAATGCATCAGTGCTGCCATCTGACACTCTGATGTTGTTCCTGCTTTCGGCATGCAAAACAGGTTCATGTTTCAGTCTAAGTGTGTATGAGTAAATCTCATGTAGGACCTACATGCTACAAAAATATGCATAGCTCAAAAACTTGAAACATCAGACTTTTTTTATTTGTACCTGTGCACCATGACTCCACTATCCACAGATGAGTGCCTGTCTTTAGTTTTTGGTGTGAGATTATAGTAATGTGCAATTGGTTGCACATTTAGATAACAGACTAAGAACAAACAACCATCACATGTGGGTGGAAAAATAAGCAAACAATGGAAACTCCAGGTTGTAATACCAACAATATAAGGTAAAGGACAGATTGCTGCTAACCATAAAGATGACATATTGAGTTGCATATAGGCACAACAAAGCCATCTTCTGAAAAGGAAACACACACAAGCAAATACACCTCACACACACATGACAGGCACCTTTTACTGGAGAAGGCTTTGACTGAAAGCTGAAAATGTAAACTCTTTTTGTTGTCCTGGTCCACAGTTCAACATGTTATCTTTACAGTGAGTAGCAATCTATCCTTTTCCTTACATTGTTGGTGTAAGAATAAGGGCGTGTTGGTGGCTAGTGCGGTTAGAGGTGACACAAACATGATGCTTGCTTTTGGATACTCGAGGTCATTGTATGTTCTATTGGAAGTGAGGGACCACTTCATAGCAGATTCAAATGTAGGACAAAAATTGCCACAGACTCAAACCTGAAGAAGATTCATGTGTGCCAGAAGGTTTATGCAGTTGCAAGATTTCATGCAGTTGTAGGCTGTCAGCACTTCGCTGTTATGTTTCATTGATCCTATGTGCTCCAATGGAAAAATCATTTAACGTATAGTACTTTTGACAGTTGAAAAGGAAATATTCCTAATCATAGGCCACATATTGTACCAAAAGTCAGAAACTGATGACACATGGTTTTACAGTGGCTGAAGATCGTGTGATTTAAACATTGCTTTAGAAGTAAGAATGAACCTCTACAAGATGCAGTAAGCATCATGAGTGCTGTTTTACGCCACAGAGTGTGAACTCTCCCATGTATGATATTTAGTATGGTCATACCGTTGTTCTGAAAGTACAAACCATTGCAGCACCATTTCCTGTCCATGCTGCATGTCTATCCTCTTGCTACTTTTTTTGCCTCTTCTTTGGGGAACATGTCTGGAATTGTTTTTGGAAATGAGTTCTGCATTTTCAGTAGCTGATATCAGAACAGTCTCTCCACTGTTTTTCGTTCCTTTTTTCTTTCTTTATTCCCCTTCTCCTGCCCTTCCTGTGCTTCAGTGTTTGGGGTTCTTCTTCTTCTTCTTCTTCTTCTTCTTCTTCTTCTTCTTCTTCCATGTGCACTCCTGAAGGCCAGCCCACACATCTGACACAAAACAGATGACTGGGTAACGCATATGTCCTGCCCCAGGTTGACTTGTGAATTTTGCACATACCCCCTGTTACAGGCCAAGCCCAGGGAAGGGAGATTGCCTGAGTTGTTCAATTTGGTCCCTCTGTCAGATGTTCAGGAGGTGTGAACTATCACCTAAGGTGAGTGAGCCCCCCGTCTGTGAGAGAGGGTCTCCTAGTTGGAAGGAGCATGTCATCTGATATGCTGGCAGTCCAGGGGATTTTCACACAATGTCACCTTCTTCACAGCCAGTGTCTACTAAACATAAACTGAATGAGGCTAACGATTCAAAGACTCTCCCAGCTGTTCCTTGTGTTTTCACATACTGAAGACAGTCAGACCTTTCCTAAGGTAAATTCATTTATTATTCAGAAAAGTGCTGATGAAGTTGCTGGCACTGTGCAATCTTGTTATCGTTTGCACAATGTCACTTTGCTTTGGGAGAGTACTTCTGATTCTCAAGCACAACAACAGCTTGCAGCTTCACTCATCCATGGCTATCCGGTTCATGTGGAGGCCCATAAAACGGTGAATTCTTTCCATGGTGTTACTGACCCTAGGCTGCTCAGTGGCCTGACCAAGGCAGAAATCCAGACATACCTCTCTGATCAGGGTGTTGCAGTCCATTGGGCGATGAAAAAGGTAGATGCACCCTTAGTGCCCGCACACAGTCTCTTTGTGACTTATGATAGAGTGGTGCTTCCATCAAAGATCAAAGCAGGTTATGAAGTTATCACATTTCAACAATACATTTCAAACCTGGCACTGCTACCAGCGTCATTGTTACAACCACAGTTGCATGTCCTGACAACAACCAGCCAAATGTGTAACCTGTGGTAGGGATACTCATGAGGGCAATTGTCCACCTTCTCCCCACTGTATCAACTGTAATGGTGATCATGCCACCTCCTCCCAAGATTGTCCCATGTAACTCAATGAGTGGGTTGTCCAGGAGATCCAGGTGAAGAAAAAACTGCCTTTCTCTGTTGTTCGCAAGTTGTTGGCTAGTCGTAAACTCTATGTTCTACCATCTGCCACTTACAGTACTGTTCTTGCTGCTTCTCGCTCCATGAAGGACATGGCCATGCAAACATGTGACACAAAATTCAGCACAATGGTTGTAATATCTCTGTGTCATGGTAGCATCCTCGTGTCCTCCTCCTCCAGCTGTGCAGCAAACCACCAAAGTTTCGTTGCACGGGGCAATGTCACCTGCTACACAACCAGCGGACCAGAATGGACAGAGGGAATACTCCCACAAAGACTTTCTATGTCCCTCCAGCCAACTAACATCTGAGTCTTCCCCTGCGAACTGGAAAGGCTCCAAGAAGTCAAACAAAGGCATCTCCCTCACCATCTCGGAGATCCTCTTTGATGGTGTCACCACATGAAACCCTCACCCAGCCAGCCTACATGTCGCCAGTGCACACTGCCAACCTTTTTCTGGCCTTGACTGTGGAGACTGACAGAAGGAGAATGCCAACACATCTGCAGACCTCATGGACCCAGATCTTCTAGTCTCTTTGTCATGTAGCAGTCAGTCATCAAAGGCTGGCACTCGGGAGCTGCCGATATGGCATCCCTTCGTTTTCCCCCACTCCCCTTTCCTCATTATGACTCTCCTCCAATGGAATGTTTGTGGCCTTCAATCCAATGAAGAGGACTTGTGGCTGCCCTTCGAAACCCAGTGTCTGTGTGTCCTCTGCCTCCAGGAAACAAAGTGGGGTCACGATGATAGCTTTCACCAGCCGCATTTCTTTCTGGTCTACTTTGACTTTCAACTGATGGCATTCCAGCTAGTGGGGGAGTCATGCTGCTCATCGAGGATGACATTCACATTCAACCCATCTCCCTGACTAACCTGTTTCAACTTGTAGCAGTACATATTTTCCTTCCTGACTTCATGTTTTCCGTTCGCATCTTTTACATCCCTCCATCATTCAGTGTCATCAAGGCAGACTACCTCCAGCTTATTGGGCAACTCCCTCACCCATTTCTGCTGCTCATTGGCTTTAATGTGCACCATCTCCTTTGGAGTATTCCCAGGTGGCCTGATGGCTGACCTTCTCAGTCAGCTTCACCTCATCTGCCTTAACATAGGAGCACGCACGTTCCTTTCAGACACCACACACACCTATTCCCATTTGGACCTCTCATTCTCCACTGTGCAGCTTCCGGTCATCTCAAATGGTCCATTCTTTCTGACATGTACTTGAGCAACCATTTCCTGTGTGCTGTCGGTGTGCTGATTTCTATCCCACCTATGTACCTATGTGCACACCCAAATGGCAGCTTTCTAAGGCCAACTGGAGGTTTTACTCCTCCCTAGCGACCTTAAATGAAGTGCATTTCCCCAGTAGTGATGACCAAGTAGAATATCTTTCAAATGTTATCCTTACCACCACAGAACGTACCAGTCCTTGCACTTCCTCTTTATTGCACCATGTCCAGATCCCTTGGTGGACTGGAGTGTGCCAGAATGCTATTCGCACATGGAGACATGCTCTCCATGTTTTTAACTATCATCCTATGTTGGCAAACTCCATTCAATACAAACAGTTTCATGCACAGTGTCATTGCATTCTTTTGGTTAACAAAAAAGCTAGCTGGATTTCATTAACTAGTTCCTTCAACGGTTCCACTCCCTCTTTCATCATGTTGAACAACCTCCAACAGCTTTCTGGGACTAAGGTCCATTTCCTGATTTCCAGCATGACAGTAGCAGCCAATGTCATTGTGTACCCTATTGCTATCTCAAACACCTGAGGCCAATAATTTGTGGAGATTTCAACCTCCTCACACTAACACCCTGCCTTCCTCCATCGGAAATGAGTGGAGAAGGCTTGGGGAATACCAGTCTCTTCTCAGAATGGTGAGTGCCACCTTTACTGTGCTGGAGCTATATCTTGCTCTCATTTCATCCCGATCCTCCATCCCAGAGCTGGGCAGCATTCACATTCAGATGTTGCAGAACTTTTCTCTTATGGGCAAGCACTTCCTCCTTCACACATACAATCACATCTGGGCAGAGGTCACGTTTCCCAGACACTGGGATAAAGCCACTGTCATACCCATACATAAGCCCAGCAAAGACAATCACCTTTCTTCTAGTTGTAGCCCAATTTCTCTCACCAGCTGTGTTTGCAGTGTGATGGAACATATGGTTTGTGCCTGGCTGGTATGGTGGCTCGAGTCTCAAAATTTTCTGACCACTGCGCAGAGTGGATTTTGAGTACACTGTTCTCCAGTTGACTATCTCATCATTTCCCCCACCCTCACCAGACAGTGGCTGCCTTTTCTGATTTGGAGAAAGCCTATGACTCCTGCTGGAGGACTGGTATCCTCTGTATTCTCCACATGCAGAGCTTCTGTGGCCACACGCCCCGTTTCCTTCAGGAATTTTTAAAAGCCCATGTTTTCATGGTACTTGTGGGTTCTGCCTTGTCAGACACCTTCATTCAGGAAAACGGTGTGCCTCAGGATCCTGTGCTGAGCTTCATCCATTTTGCTATCACCATTAACCCAATTATGGCTTGTCTCCTGCCAAGCATCTCCAGACCCCTTTCAGTTGATGATTTTGCCACCTATTCCAGTTCTTCACAGGCTTGCCTTCTTGAGCAGCATCTTCAGCGATGTCTCAATCATCTTTACACATGGTGCATTGAGAGTGGTTTTCACTTGTCTGCCAACAAAACCGTTTGTATAAATTTCTGGTAGCTCAATTGATTTCTTCCACTGTCTTTACATCTTGGGCCTGTTGCTCTTCCACTCATTGAAACTACAAAATTTCTGCAGCTCATGATCCGTAGGAAACATTGTTGGTCCTCCCACATATCTAATGTGCCTGCCTGCTGTATGAGGTCTCTCAATATGTCCTGTGTGTTCTCAGCTGTACTTCCTGGGGAACGTATCAGACCACCCTCCTCCACTTGTACTGGTTCCTTGTCCATTCAAAACTAGACTATGGGGTTTTCGTTTATGCATCTGCCCATCTTACACTGTTTCAGTACAGTCCACCATCTTGGCATCCGTTTGGCCACTGGCACCTTTTAAACTAGCTTGGTCGAGAGTCTGTATGCAGAAGCTGCCAAAATATCACTGTCAAACCACTGTGACCTCCTCCTCAGCAGATAGGCAAGTCATTTGTCTGTCATGCCAAGCCACCCATCCTATGCCTCCTTCTCCAATGTCTCCTCTGATCCTCAGTATGAGGCGCATCCCTCCTCTCTGTTACTTCCTGGAGTTCACTTTTGGCACTTGCTCCAGCAGCTTAACTTCATGCTACCTGCCACTTTCCTGATGGGTGTGAAACCCCTACCACACTGGCTTTGTGCAGTGTCTTGTGTTCACCTTGACCTTCATTCACTTCAGGAGGACAATACTCCAGCTTCACTCTATCGCTGTAAGCTTCACGACATTCCCATGGAACTTGTCAATAGTACCTTTCTGTACGCTGATGGCTCTCAACTGACCGCTTTGTTGAGTGTGCCTTTGTCACTGGCACTGATGTTTTTCAGTATCAGCTTCCAGAACACTGTTCAGTATTTACACCAGAGCTCTTCACCCTGTGTAGGGCCATGCAGTACACATCCCACCTCTCTCTGTGCCATTCTGAGCCTCTGTGTGCGGTACATTATACATCCTTTAGTGCAAAGGCCCCAGGAAAGCTATCACTTTCTCACTGTTGATGGAGCCACTTTGATGTTTAAGTGGGTCGCTGGTCATGTTGATCCGATGGGAGACAAGGCTGCTGATGCTGTTGCCAATGCTGCAGTCCTCGTGCCTCGGCCCGCTAGCTCTTCCATTCCCTCGAATGATATCTGTGTTGCCGTCTGTCAGCAAGTAATGGCACATTGGACTCATCACTGGTCCTCCTTTCATGGAAACAAGCTCCAGGAAATTAAACCTCTCCCAGCGGCTTGGACGACCTCATCTCGGCCATCTTGCTGTGAGATCATTTTAGCTAGGTTGCGTATTGGGCATTGTGTTTTTAGCCATCACCATTGTTAAGTGGTGCTCCTCCACCACTTTGTGCTCATTGCCCTCAACCTTTGACGGTTTGCCATTTCCTGACAGAATGCCCTTTTATTAATCACTTACGTTCCAATTTATGTTTTCTGTCTGAGTTACCAGCTGTTTTGGTGAATGACATGTGGGCTGTCGACCGCATTTTACTTTTTATCTGTCGCAGCAATATGGCGAAGGAAATTTAATCTTCAGTTTATCACCTCCATTTCTCTATGGCGTATTTTATGGACCTTTCTACAAGTATCTGCCTTTAGCTGTCTTTCCTTTCGTTGGTTGGGCTTATCATGTAGTCCCTTACAATTCCACTTTTAATGCCTTACAATAAGACAAAAACAAAACCATATACTGCAATATGTCTATGTTGTGAGATAAAACTGGTATCAATTTATGTGAGCCATGTGTGCTGGCTTGATGGACAGAGTAGTGCATCTCATGTTGTTAATGGTCACTTATTACTTAGTCCTCCAGTCAGAGACACTGTTGTGAGGGTTTTTGAGTGGACGGCTATGTAAAATGTAAATGTGTGTAGCATGTTGGCTACTCTTGAGTCCTTAAAGTTTGGTTCCAGGATAGTGCAAGGATACTCAAAGAGATGGCGTGTCACGCGGCTGCTGGTATTGTGAGCGGTTGGTGCAGTGAGAGGCACGTTGCCTGCCGTGACTGTGCATAGCTGTCTTTGTGACAGAGTAAAAGTCAAATGAGAGCTGTGTATTCGAATCTGAGGGGCCAATTTGCACTGGTGTTCACAAACAGTGGTGACTGTTTGTCAGTTTAGTTGGTTTGATGTCTAAGTTGCTGTTTAAAGCATTAGTGTGTCCCACACCCCAGTTATAGAGGAAGTGTGAGTACAGTTACACTATTATACATTATTCTGTGATGTGACTGCACTACCAAGAGTATATGTGTTGAACAGCTGGTTGGTGTAAGTCATTTGATATCAGTAATTTGTCCACATTTTGCTGTTAAAGTTTCTTTTGCCCATTAAGAAATCTTAGCTTCAGTTGGCTGTAATTTAGCATGGTGTTCATATTTAAAGAACTATAACATGCTGTTGTTGTTATTCTACTGTACTTTAGATATTTTATGCTTTAAATGGAGATTCGTTTACTCAATCATTACTTAAAAATTAAGTGGGAGTATGATCACTGAAGTGTTTATAATTTTAGTATGATGAAGTGAGCTGACCCTGTTGTTTCTTTTAAACTGAGGTGGTATTTTGTGAATTAGCTTTTGACTTACTGAGTGTGTGTGGAAACATGAGTAACTGGCTTAAACTGTTTGCACTGCTGCTGATCCAGAATTGTTTCATGAAGTCAAATGCTCTTGTTTGCATTGTTCAAATACTTACTTTTTACTCAAAGTGTCTGGAAGTAATTCAGATTGTTGGTTTGTTAAGTCAGTTTGAGAGGGAGCAATCATCAATTGCTGAATTCACAGATGGCTAAACTAAAATATTAAAATTAAATGGGTCAGTGGCTTGTAATGCCAAGTGATAATTTTAATACTTGTCATTGTTTTTCATTGCAGATTTTGTGTGCACATGCACACCGGGTTATGTATGTTTGCTGCCATTATTACATATCTTAATTAAGCACTGTGACTTCTTGTCTATGCATGGTGCTAACAGGTTTATGTTACATGTACCGCAAGTTATTCAAACCAGAAGGGCCAAGTTGTGGACTATTGTAAAGAGAGAGGCCAGCAAGTGCACTGAAGGACCAACAATTTGTAAAACTAATACCAATATTGTGGCACATAAACACTCCCTCACCCCTTATCCCTTACCCATTGTACCCCACACCCACCCCCACCCCTGACCCACATGTTAGGTACTGTTGTTTATCCCTTGGTTGTGAATGTATAAGCAATGATTGTAACTGTTGTTCAGCTCATTGTCGTGACTGATTTCTCAAGTCAGCCATTTGTGAAATTATGAGCTGTAAGTATTTGTTTTAAGGAGAAACGTCATACTTTCTTTGTACATATTGTTTATTGTTAATATTATTTTACTACCAGTAATCAGAGTTGTAATGTTAGTAATGTTCTTTAATACCAGTTATCAGAGCTTGTTTAAAGTTTTCTGAACTGATGATCTGTGTTAAGGTGTGTAAATTTTTGAAGAGACTAGCAACAATTTTGTTTTTAAGGTGTGTTTGTAAAGTGGCTTAGCACCTTACCACTCCCCTCCTGCTCCTACAATTTCATTATGGAGACACAATTTGCCCTCATTATGTAGCTCTAATTGTAAAATAAATACTATAATACTCTCTCACATAAACTTGGTGTCATGATTTGCTCCAGACATGGTTGGCAGAAAATTCAGGTCTTGAGGTTCTTAGATATTATCTCCCACAGTAGTACAACATAACTTTTGTTTTACTCTCTTTGCATTAAGCCCCTGACTGAGTGAACAAAAGTGTCAACTACTAATGGCAACTGGAGGCACAGTATCATCTACTGTTCAATTAAACATCTCAAAAGGAACAGTATAATATACTTCAGGTACTGTACATGCAAATGCGTATTTAGAGCATTTGTTCTGGTACCACTTGTGTGTTTTACATATGCAGTCAGACAGATTTTATGAAATATTTAATTTGTTACCAAGATTGGCAATTTGGTATCAATTTTGTCCAAGTTTTTGCAATAATTATTATTCTTCAATGCATTGAAACCATCAAAACAGAAAGGCAGCACCATATGAAAGATATACTAAATATGGTGAAGTTACTCTTTATTAAAAGCTGGCTGACTGTACCAATGTGAATAAATGATTCCTCAGTTCTACAAAAGTGTTAATATATTACCAGTTTTTCAAGTCTACATAAACCTTATGTATGTCAATACTTGTACACTTAACATCTGAGGTCATCAGTCCCCTAGAACTTAGAACTTCTTAAATCTAACTAACCTAAGGACATCACACACTTCCATGCCCGAGGCAGGATTTGAACCTGCGACCATAGTGCTTCCAGACTGAAGTGCCTAGAACTGCTCGGCCACACCAGCCAGCCTGCCAACTCAAGTGCTGTATTGCTTTCAGTTGGTGAGTTAATAGAAGTGGCTGCCAAGTTCCTCACATACATTTACCTGAATTCACATATCATTTTACAATGGGAATACATAGAGCGTATTCAGTACTCAACACCAATAATAACATTAGTTGGGTTTTTCTAGTGTATATGTGCATCTTTCATAAACTTGTTCTATAGTGAAACCTAACATACTTTCAGCAATAGTCATAAGGTGTCACTAATGCTTCGTTAGGATTTAATAGCATTATTAGGTTTATATTTGAATATACATCAAGCATATGAAGACCAGTGTCAACAGCTCTGCTGCAGTGGTAAGACTGGTTCCTGTCAGATCACAGAAGATAAGCACTATCAGGCTTGGCTAGCACTTGGGTGGCTCATCTTCCAGGCCTGCTGAATGCTGTTGGCAAGCGGGCTGCACTCAGCCCTTGTGAGGCCAATTTGAGGAGCTACTTAATTGAGAAGTAACAACACCAGTAATGATAACTGACGACAACTGGGAGAGTAGGGTACTGACCAAATGCACCTCCATATATCTCTCTCTACATCCCCATCCATTGACGCCTATAGGCTGAGGATGACAAAGCAGCTGGTCGGCACCATTGCCCCTTCAAGGCCTGTTTCAGATTGTGTTTGCTTATATGACACTGATATGCACAGTAAACTATTACAGGTGAATCAGCATTCCTTGTTGGAAAATGTTTTCATTAGATACATTTAATCAGTGGAACATTATCCCGCAGGTTTACTACGGCACCCAAATCGACTCTCACTGAGGCACCCCTTTCGATTTTTAGCTGTAGGATGATTATTCCTTTGCATCGAAGTGAAGTAATGAGATGCATAACATTTATTTAGCACAAATAGAACAGCTGACTAACAGCTTGAAAGCTTCTTTATTAAACAACAAAAACTGTGTCACTACCAAGTAACATAACTCGATTAATCTCAGATGTTACATAAAAATTACTACAATATAATACAAAAGGTAATTGAAGGAAATACACAATGAGATGAACAGAAATTATGCTCTAATTCAAGGATAATAATTACACTGATGTCACTGTGATTTGTGGTGGTCCCCTGGACATTGCAAAGAGCAGGACATGGTTTTTAACAGTGTGTATGATCACTACAGATGGCAGAGCATGCTCTGCAATGTGCTCCCATGTTGGTCGAAGATTGGTTACAAGTTCTCTTATAGTAGGGCATTCCATTCCTCTACCAGTGCAGTTGACAACAGCTGGATGGTCATTGGTACATGGGGGTGTGCTGTAATACATCCCCCCACCACATCCAATGTATGTTCGATGCAATTTAAGTTGAGGGAATGGGCAGGCTAGGCCATCTGCCAAATACACTGGTGTCCTAAATTAAAGCAACAAACCTCTATTTCCCCACCCTGTGTCTAATTCGTGATACCATCACACAAACTGTCATCAGATGTCTGTTTGATCATGTTCTGTAGAGAAGATGGCATTCCAGTCAGTAGACAACCACGCCAATGACGACGTCATGGCAGCTGTCAAATTGGCTAGTGTTTGCTGGGTAGTCACACACCCACAGTTGCTGTGCACACAGTCACAGACAGTGCAGTATGGCACAGAGAAGATGCCTTCAGATACTCTGCAGGGGAGGGCCATAGGAAGAATGGAAACAAAACAGTTGCAAATTGATGTGACCTGTTGGCTTAATAGGAATCGTTCTGTTGCTTCTTGGATGTGGCAACTGGTTATAGACACTGAAACTGCATTCCAGAGACTAGTGCAGGTTCAACTGCATGTGACATCAGAAAGAGACGATTATTATTTGGCACCCAGGGCACAACAGTACCACCTTAGTACTGCATGGAAAATGGCACCGGACCTAGCAGCATCCACTGGACATGTTTTATCGAGACAAACAGTGTACAGAACGCTTCAGCAGTGTGGCATTTGTCAGAGATCTGCTGTATGTGTACCTCTGACACATCTTCACAGAAGGGAACATCTGGAGTGGTGTCATCAACATGCCACCATGACAGTCGAACAGTAGGCCAATGTTGTTTTCACAGATCTACATCTACATCCATACTCCGCAGCCTCCTGACGGTGTGTGGCGGAGGGCACCTTGAGTACTTCTATCGGTTCTCCCTTCTATTCCAGTCTCGTAATATTCGTGCAAAGAAGGATTGTCGGTATGGCTCTGTGTGGGCTCTAATCTCTCTGATTTTATCCTCATGGTCTCTTCACGAGTTATACGTAGGAGGGAGCAATATACTGCTTGACTCCTCGGTGAAGGTATGTTCTCGAAACTTCAACAAAAGCCCGTACCGAGCTACTGAGCCTCTCTCCTGCAGAGTCTTTCATTGGAGTTGATCTATCATCTCCGTAACACTTTCGTGATTACTAAATGATCCTGTAACGAAACGCGCTGCTCTCCGTTGGATCTCCTCTATCTCTTCTATCAATCCTATCTGGTATGGATCCCACACTGCTGAGCAATATTCAAGCAGTGGGTGAACAAGTGTGCTGTAACCTACTTCCTGTTCCTTCGGATTGAATTTCCTTAGGATTCTTCCAATGAACTCATTCTGGCATCTGCTTTACCGTCGATTAATTTTATATGGTCATTCCATTTTAAATCACTCCTAATGCGTTCTCCCAGATAAGTTTATGGAATTAACTGCTTCCAGTTGCTGACCTGCTATATTGTAGCTAAATGATAAAGGATCTTTCTTTCTACATATTCGCAGCACATTACACTTCTCTACATTGAGATTCAATTGCCATTCCCTGCACCATGTGTCAATTCGCTGTAGATCCTCCTGCATTTCAGTACAATTTTCCATTGTTACAACCTCTCGATTTACCACAGCATCATCTGCAAAAAGCCTCAGTGAACTTCCGATGTCATCCACAAGGTGATTTATGTATATTGTGAATAGCAACGGTCCTACGACACTCCCCTGTGGCACACCTGAAATCATTCTTACTTCGGAAGACTTCTCTCCATTGAGAATGACATGCTGCATTCTGTTATCTAGGAACTCTTCAATCCAATCACACAATTGATCTGATAGTCCATATGCTCTTACTTTGTCCCAATTTGGTCTGGAGAGTGATTCTCAATGGAGTCCCATCTGGAGGGAACAAGGAACACAATTTAAGGACCAAAACATTGTGGAAAGAGACTGATATTGAGGAGGATCACAAATGGTGTGGGCAGGGATTATGTTGACAACTCTTAATGAAATTGTACGGGTGAATCAACAAAGTTTAAATGCTGTCATGTTTCATGAAGACATCTTGGGACCTCATGTGCAGTTGTTGTGAAGTGCTGTAGGCTCAGACTTCATACTGGTGGATGATTGTACTCAACCTAGTAGAGCACAGGTCGTTGACGTTTTCTTGGAAATGAAAGATTTTGCACCCGACATGTGGCCTGCTCACTCTCCCAATTTGATCCCATAATGCATGTCTGGGATGCTCTCAGGAGGTGGCTTTTCATCATGTTAGCATCCACCAACCACTCTCTAACACTTGCGACTGCCTCTGCAGGAAGAATGGGCATTATTACTTCAACACGAGATTGATGACATCATTCACAATGCTCCATCATTGTCAGACCTGTGTGGTTGCCAGCGGTGGTCACATCCACTTCTGAGCACTGTTGTCAGACCTGTATGGCTGCCAGAGGTGTTCACATCCCCTTCTGAGCACTTAAACCAGTTGTCGGAATGTGTGTGCAAATCTGTTAAATTTGAAAAAGAAAAACACAAAGAACATTTTTGTCAACCATTATGCATGTTGTAAATGTTTATATTCTATATTATTTAAACTGTTTCTACTTTACTATCTCCTGTTTATACTGTTCTGTGGCAAAATAAATGTAATCTTGCTAAACTTCCGTTTGTCGCTGTAATTTTGGACACCAATGTATCAGAGCCAAATGCACTCCTGTAAAGACAAATGTCAGGAAGGAGTAGTGTCACAATGCTGTTGACTGGTGAATGTACTGGTTCGGATTTGGAGGAAGTAAGCTAATGCATCATGCCCCCCCTCCCCCCAAACCTTAACACCTGTCCCATCAAAATGTTCATGTTCAACAAAGTTCTTTGTTGCATTACATGTTCCCACCTTTTGCCCTATGAGGCTGCATGAAATGCACCCTGTGCACACTGGAACATTGTCAAACATGGTTATTTTGGTGTTATGGTGTGGGGAGAACTACTGTTGCATGGATGTACGGACTCCAAGTCTTTAAACACAATACACTCACCAGTCAACTCCACTGTGACATTCTACTTCCTCTTTTCAGGACTGCATTTGCCCCGGACTTTATTTTTATGGATGACAATGTGGAATTCTTTTGGCCAGTACAGGTACTGGAGCTCTTGGAACGAGAAGGTATTTGTCAAATGGCTGGCCTTCTCATTACTGTGCCCTAACCCTAGCAATGCCAAGGCATTTTCCATAACTATAAAAATTCATTGAGTATTCTTGAATTCTATTAACAACATACTTTTTAAAGACACCTTGATGTGTAATAGGGTCCAGAACATGAAAATATCTTCTAGGACACTCTTAGTAATATCAACGTATTTTTAGTAATGTGTTCTACTGACTTTATAACAAACAACCAAAAATAATTAAAAATTCAGATTCAGTTCATTGCTATTGATTTTCAATCTTTACATACTTTTTAAAGGTATTGATGTGTAAGTGAAGCCCTGATCACAGAGATATTGAATACAATACTCAATGAGAAAGTGACATCTGCTATTGAGTTTTGGGCAAGTTTAAATACTTTCAGAACATTGGCATAAAGTACCCCCACACCCTCAGTATTGTGAGGGTTAATTTCCATTTAGCATACATGGGAGAGATTTATGACAGCACATCCACATGCACCAATGACCACCCTGCATTTGTCAACTGTGCTGGTGGGGGAATATAATGCCACACCACAAGACCTCCTTACCAAACTTGGGGCCAGCCTGGGAGCGCACTGCAGAGCATGCATTGCCAAACACGGTGGTCACACACCCTATTAAGAAACATGTCCTGCCTTTTGAAATGTCAAGAGTTTTACATACAACTCTATACAGATATTAATTATGATAAATTAATGTTAACATAACAACTTTGTAAAATAAACTACAATCAACCTAATTGGACCTCATGACTGCCTATAGGCTTTCATCATATAGTTCATAACTGGGAAAGAAAAAAACATACAACACAGAAAATTATCATCAATGAAATAAGCCACAAGCAAGGAGATGAACAGTTAACTACTGGCAACTACAAATACTGTCTCTGCCTTTCTTTTAATCTCTAAAATATGGATAGGGTTGATACTGTGTCTCGCCCCCTCCCCACGGAATATTGGCTTAGGTGACAGACTGATCGTAGCGTACCCGAATGTGTAGGTTAGGTACATAGGTGGCAATATGGTTACAAGTCTGTGAATGCAATATAAGTAACAGATTCATCTGTAGCATAGTTTGAGCTTGAACTTTCCTACTGTAAAAGTGCAGACCAATACTAAGACAATGAAACTTACCTGCCATAGACTCCAATTCTAGTTTTCTTACCATTTATTTTCCATACATATTTTCCAGATGGAATCCTAATTCCTGCCATTTTGAGCATTTGTAAGCCTCACACACTGTGCACAACACCTCAATAAAGGATATAAGTCCTATCAAGTCTGTCGCAACTAGCTGTCTCAACTCCTTAGGTATCGTACGATATAACGGATCCTGCATGGGTACTGTGGTGTGTTTGCTCTTCTGGCAGACTCTCCGCACTGACAGTACTCTCCTCACTGTCTTTACATGTATTTTAAATAACATAGTGTTCTTAGATTACCATGGTCCAAAGTATATGTAGCACTGGTGAGTATGCCATAATACTCCTGCACTTCAACAGGTCATACATAAGCATGGATTGTACCAAATAAAGTATTATAGTAGTTATAATGTTATCCAAATTTCAACACAAGACTTGTGGCTAGAGGCTTCTAATAAGTTGCAGATATAGATTATTATGAAACTTACAATCCAGTGACTAGATTTCAATAAATTCTGCTAGTACTATAAATTTCAGCCTCCAAAAATATCTGTCTTGAGCAATATGATGTCCAAACTGCTTTTCAATACAGAAATTTAGCTGAAAAATTTATTCAAGTCAACCACAAATTTTTGAAGATGGAACTAAATATGCATGTATATCGAACTGAAACTTCTTTGGCTTGAAACAAGCTACCAGTCACTGGAAATAACATTTCACAACATTTTTATGCAATCCTGGCACATTAAAACTGTGTGAAGGACTGAGACTCAAATTTGGGACCTGGCCTTTCAGGAGCAAGTGCTCTATCATGAGTGCTACTTCTGCTTGCAAGGTTTGCAGGAAAGCTTCTGTGAACTTTGGAAGGTAGGAGACAAAGTACTGGCAGAACTGAAGCTGAGGGCGCAGGTCATGAGTCGTGCTTGGATAGCTCAGTCAGTAGAGCACTTTACCGCAAAAGGCAAGGTTTCGAATCTCGGTCCGACACACAGTTTTAATCTGCCAGGAAGTTTCATAGCAGTGGACACTCCACTGCAGAGTGAAAGTTCTGGAGTTTTATAAAAGTTTGGGCACCATTCAACATTTGCAGATACATATTATTCAGCAACTAGGACACAAACAGTTAATGCCAAGAGCCAATATGGATTACAGTCTGATAGCTGCTAAGGAGGCTTTTACTACTGACATTTTGCTAACAGAACCACGATGATAATTTGACATGTCTAGAAAACTGGGTACCTATTTGGGCCTGAGGGCAGAATGGTTAGCAGATGATTATACTTATTTTTGCATCAAGAAGAATCTATGGACACTATTAAACTTCAGGGTCGAGATTGTTAGCCCAGCAATTATCATCAGGTGTGTGCTGGCACACAAAAGAACAAGTTCAGTCTGCCATACAGGCAAGTTGTAGGTATTCTGATGCAATTTTCAATAAGAACATAGCCTGATATGGCTTTCACAGTCAACAATTACAGTCATAAACTTGAGAAAATAACAAAGATTCAATGGGATGCTGTGAAAAGGACCGTAAAATATGTTTCTTTTCCTTCAAAACAGGAGAATTCACCTTCAGGCTCACCCCACGGGGTCCACAACTCTTTTGTGGATACGTGCGTGGCGACCACGGGGCCCCGAGCTAATGCAGTTCTCCTTGCTTTCTGGGCTGCCCTACCCCCCTACCCCATCCCTCCTTGTCCCCAATCCTTCCCCCCTCCACCTGCCTGACCACCCCTTCACACTCCCTCTTCTTAGGAGTAATGTATCGAGCCTTCGTCCGGAGACGGACGTTTTAAAACTCCAGGGTCCGGTTTCCTTTGTTTTTCTCTATCCTCACACTTTCTTCCTCTGTTGGTCTTTCCCTATGTTCGCTCTTCTCCTTTCTTTCATGCCCTTACTTCTATCTCTGCCTCATTCTCCTTGCCCTATTCTCCTTGTCTTCTTTTCCATGTCTTACTCTCCGCTTTGGCGTTTGAGATTCTTTCTTCTATCCCTCTCTCCCCCTCTCTCTTTCATCTCTTCTTTCCTCCCTGTGCATGTCTGAAGGCCAACCCATGCGTTCACACGAGTAGCCGGTGATGGGGTAACGCGTAATTCCCCACCCAGGGTAGGCAAGTAAGGCACACACGTACCCCCTGGTAAAGGCCAGGCCCAGGGAGGGGCGATTGCCTGAGCTGTTACCTTCCGAACTTGCCGATTGGTCCCTCCGTCTGTTTCTCAGGAGGTGTGACCTGACCAATCACCTAAGGCAGGAGTGCCCTCTGAGAGGGCCCCCACAGGGAAGGAGCGTGCCTTCGGAGATGCTGGCAGTCATGGGGGATTCATCTGCAATGGATTTAACTTCTTCTTCTTCCCTGTCTTCTGCCCTAAAAAGAAAGCTAGATGAAACTCCTGTTCCGAAAATTCTACCACCAGCACCAAAGTTTCTTGTTGTCACAAGATCTGATGGTTACAATTTCTCAACAGTCAACCCTTTTGACATTCAGAAGGGTGTAGATGCGGTTGCAGGACCAGTGAAATCTTGTACTCGGTTGCGCAACAGTACCTTGCTGTAGGACCAAAAATTACTTCGAGCCACTCTCTTACACACATTTCCTGTATGGGTGGAGGCCCACCACACCTTGAATTCATCGTGTGACGTGGTGTATACCAGGTCACTTGACGGACTGACCGATGAGGAGATTCTCTCTTTCTTCTGTGATCAGGGAGTCATGAAAAGGGTCGACAAGGATCTCATATCAACCCGAACCATATTCCTGACATTCGACAACGTGCATTTGCCTTCACGAATTAAAGCGGGTTATGAGATCATTTCATTTTGGCCGTATGTACCCACCCGTACAAGGTGTTACCAATGTCAGCGGTTTAACCATACACGGCAGTCTTGTTCAAGTGCGGCTAAATTCGTTACCTGTGGCAGGGATGCCCATGAGGGTGACTGTCCACCTCCATCCCCTTGTTGCATCAACTGTATGGGGGACCATGCTGCCCTCCTCTCGCGACTGCCCTGTCTACAAAGATGAGAAAAGTATACAGGAAATTCAAGTGAAAGAGAAGGTGTCGACCTCAGCTGCTCGCAAGTTATTCAATAGCAGCAGACCTTCAAAAAAGAAACGACACACAAAGATTTCTTGCGTACACAAACTTCACAGCCATCAACTGTTCTTTCAACAAAACGTAATTCTTCAAAGAAGGCTCATAGGAAAAAAAGAGTTCTCCATCTCCGCTGAGGCACATTTCTTCTCCTGCGCGACCAAGCGGTTGCCGTCCCTGGCCATCTTCAGTTTCGCCAAGCCACACCGCTAGTGGCCAATCATCTGGCCTTTCACTGGCGGAGGAAGCTGCCCCTCCTGACCAGCACAGGAAGATGGCAGACGCAACTGTTGAGTTGATGGACCATGACTCACCACCTATCAATTGCAGCAGCAGTGCTCCCTCGAAGCCAGGCCCTCAGCGGCCATCGAGGAGACTCTTTCTTGTTTCTTCTTTTTCTTTTCGTTTTCATAATGGCAGTTCTTCAATGGAATATTCGCGGCATTCGTTCCAACTGAGAGGAACTAAAATTGCTCCTTCGAATGCACTGCCCGCTTGTCGTAGGTCTCCAAGAAACGAAGTTACGCCCATGCAATCGTATTGGCCTGACACAGTATACCTCTGTGCGTTTTGACGTACTCCCTGTGGCAGGTATTCTGGCTCATGGAGGGGTCATGTTGCTGGTTCGGGATTATGTCTACTACGATCCAATCACATTGCACACAGATCTGCAGGCAGTTACCGTCCGAATTACACTCCCCAATTTCACAACTTCCATTTGCACTGTTTACACTCCATCATCGTCTGCCTTTACTAGGGCAGACATGATACAACTGATTGCTCAGCTTCCTACACCATTTTTGTTGATTGGAGACTTTAATGCCCACCATACCCTTTGGGGCTCTCCAGCATCCTGCCCGAGAGGCTCCCTCTTGGCAGACCTTTTCAACCACCTCAATCTAGTCTGCTTAAATACTGGTGCACCCACCTTCCTTTCGGACGCAATGCATACCTATTCCCACTTGGACCTCTCCATATCCATTATCCAACTTGCATGTCAATTCGAGTGGTATGCACGTCTGACACGTACTCGAGTGACTACTTCCCCTGCGTAATCCATCTCCTGCATCACAACTCTTCTCCATGTTCCACTAGCTCGAACATCTCCAAAGCTGACTGGGGGTTTTCACCTCCCTGGCGACCTTCCATGATCAAAGCTTCTCCAGCTGCAATAGTCAGGTCACATACCTGTATCAGTTACAAACAACTCCGTGCACAATGTTGTCGTGTTATCAAAGAAAGCAAAAAGGCTTGCTGGGTGGCTTTCATCAGCTCATTCAACAGTTTTACTCCTCCTTCGGTTGTCTGGGGTGGCCTGCGCTGGCTATCTGGCACCAAGGTCCACTCCCTGATTTCTGGCCTGACTGTAGTGAATGAAGTCTCTGTGGATCCTGAGGATGTCTCAAATGCCTTTGGCCACTTTTTGCGGAGGTTTTGAGCTCTGCCCATTACCACTCTGGCTTCCTCCCCCAAAAACAAGCAGAGGAGGCACGGCTACCTTGTTTCCAGTCTTTGAATCGTGAAAGTTACAATGCCACCTTCACCGTGCGGGAACTCGGGCACTCGCCCAGTCCTGATCCTCTGCTCCGGGGCCTGATGGTATCCATATTCAGATGCTGCCGAACCCTTCTCCTGCAGGTAAAAGCTTTCTTCTTTGCACTTATAATCGCATCTGGACTGAGGGTCATGTTCCCACACACTGGCGTGAAGCAATTGTTGTTCCCATACCCAAACCAGGAAAGGACAAACACCTTCCTTCCAGTTATCACCCCATCTCCCTTATCAACTGCGTCTGCAAGGTGATGGAGCATATGGTAAATTCTTGATTGGTTTCGCTCCTTGAATCTCGACGCCCCGTACCAATGTCCAATGTGGCTTTCGTAGGCGCCACTCTGCTTTCGACCACCTAGTTACCTTGTCGACCTTCATTATGAATAACTTTTGCATAAGCGCCAGACGGTGGCTGTGTTCTTTGATTTGGAGAAGGCTTATGACACCTGTTGGAGGGCGGGCATTCTCTGCACCATGCACACTTCGGGCCTTCGCTATCACCTCCCTCTTTTTATTAATGCATTTTTAATGGATTGAATGGTCAGGGTACGTGTGGGTTCTGTTTTGTCAGATGCCTTTTGCCAGGAGAATGGGGTGCTCCAGGGCTCCGTTTTGAGCATGGCCCTTCAATCCAATAATGGATTGCCTCCCAGCTGACATTTCAGGCTCCCTTATTGTGGATGACTTTACCATCTACTGCAGCGCTCAGAGAACATGTCTCCTGGAACACTGTCTTCAGCGTTGTCTAGACCATCTATATTCCTGGAGTGTCACTAACGGTTTCTGTTTTTTCTGCTGAGAAAAGGGTCTGTATGAACTTCTGGCGTTACAAACAGTTTCTTCCACCATCCTTACATCTTGGACCCATTGCTCTCCCATTTTTAGGTCTTACATTTGACAGGAAACTTTGCTGGTCTCCACAAGTGTCTTACCTGGCTCCTCGTTGTAGCCATTCCCTAAATGTTCTCCATGTTCTCAGCGGTACGTCATGGGAAGCAGATCGAATGGTCCTGCTTCGCTTACATCGGTCCATTGTCCGATCAAAGCTGGATTATGGGAGCTTTGTCTACTTTTCTGCCTGGTCATCCATCTTACACCGTCTAAACTCTGTCCACCATCGGGGGTTACGTCTGGCGACTGGAGCATTCTACACGAGCCCTTTTGAGAGTCTGTATGCCGAAGCTGCCGCATTACCGCTAAACTACTGGCGCAATATGTTGCTTTGTCGTTACGTCTGCCGACTGATGTCAATGCCCGACCACCCGTCATATTTCTTCTTTTTTGACGACTCTCTCGACCGCCAATATGGGCTGTATGTATCTGCCCTGTTACCTCCTGGAGTTCGGTTTCGTCGCCTGCTTCAGCAACTTGATTTTACCCTCCCTATGACTTTTCGAGTGGGTGAGAGCCCGACGCCACCTTGGCTCCAGGCTCAAGTTCGCATTCACCTTGAACTCAGCTCACACCCAAAGGAGAGGACCGCGGATTCGATATACCACTCGAGGTTTGTCAAACTTCGTCTGAGGCTCACTAATAACGTCCTTATTTACACAGATGGCTCCAAGACTACTGCTGGTGTTGGATGTGCCTTTGTCGTTGAGGATGATACCTTTCAATACCTGCTCCTTTACCAGTGTTCAAGCTTTTCAGCTGAGCTTTTTGCTCTCTATCAGGTTTTTCAGTATATCCGCTGCCATCATCATTCTCCCTATGCCATCTGCTCTGATTCTTTCAGCGCCATTCATAGTCTCTGTGACCCATATTTGGACCACCCTCTCGTGCAACGAATTCAACGGTCCCTTCAGTCGCTACCTGATACTGGCGCTCGTGTCCTTTTTTTGTGGATTCCTGGCCACGTTGGTGTGCCTGGGAACAAAGCTGCTGATGCTGCGGCCAAGGCTGCTGTCCTCCTGCCTCAGACGGCTTCCTTTTGTGTCCCATCAGCTGTGTTAGTGGGGTTCTTTGTCGGCACTTTCATCGTTGTGGCATGAGGCTTGGTCCTCTCTCCATGAAATTAAGCTTAGGGCCATTAAACTGATTCCGACATCTTGGACGACCCTCTCACGCCCTTCCTGGCGAGAGGAGGTCATTTTGGCCAGGTTGCGGTTTGGGCATTGCTGATTTAGCCACTGCTACCTGTTGTCCTGTGACCCCACCCCGCATTGCACCTGTAGTCATCCATTGACGGTGCACCATGTTTTATTGTCCTGTCCCCATTTTATTCACTCTCATGTTGTCCTGTGTCTGCTGTCTACCTTACAGGAACTTTTAGCTGATGATGCTCCAGCAGCTGCTCGTGTCCTTCGTTTTATTACATTGACAGACTTGTCCAAAGAGATCTAACTCTTTTATTTTGTTTATCTGCGTCTTTGTAAGTACTTTCTGGTGTTGCCCCCTTGCGTTTTTCTACGCTATTAGTGCACTAACGTTTGTGATGTGGAAACTAGGAAATTCACAACTGGTATGTTAGTGACCCAGGGTTCGACAAAACAAAAAGCAATGATGCTCTCTATGAATGATGTCAAATACATTATACTCAACCAAATTGTGAGATAAACTGTTTGAGTTTAGAGTTTGCACAAGGACATGGCTGTATTTACAATTTAAGTACAGTGAAATAAAAACTAAGACTTTCATCAAAGACATAAACATATTGATGTGTGAAACCATTTTGTGTGAAACAAGTACAAAGTGAATGAATATGTACTGGAACAAATTTTATCCAATGACCAGCAGGCTAATTCACCAACAAAACCAGTATCAAAGATGCCACATCAAAAACACAGGAAGATGCTGAACATTCTAAGCATTTAGGACATTTGTAAGAGACTTCTAAACATATTAGAAAAAAAATTCGGTCCTCCAAGTGGGAGTGCTAATAATATGTAGACACAGGACAAATTTATTTTTAACAGAGCTTCAGTGATATCTTTGGTTGTTTTAATTTTTGGGTTGGTTCTCATAAAAATCTTTGCACCTACTTTGTGTCTTACTGTAACTATATTCTGTGTTGTATATGTTCCAGTGCTTGTGTGTTTATCAAAAAAAAAAAAAAAAAAAAAAAATCCAAGTTCATTATATTTGATTTGTTACTTGTTGAGATTTGTTGGATGTGTTTTGAACATTTTTGTCCACTATTTTTGGAATGCGACTTGTACGAAATGATTTAGTGAGACCATGGAAAACCTAAATCAGGTCTGCTGGACAGAGAAAACTCATTCATTTTGAATATGAGGTTATTGTCTTAACAGCTGTACTCTCTCATTTGTTTAATCCCTACTGTACAATGTTCTTTGATTTACAGACAATTTGTACCAGGTAACTTACATTATAAAACATAGTTCTGTACTGCAATATGACATGCACTAAGAACTCCCACTGGTGAGTCCTGGACCACAGGCATGGTGCTATGGCTCTCACACTGCCTCTTGTCTATTCAGAATACTGATTCCAGGCCCATAAACTTGCAACTATGCCTAGACCATGTCTTCACATCTTCCCCTCAGTTCACGTGAAAAACAGAGTCAGCATGTTATCCACCACCTCCCCTCTCCACAAATCCTCCTCCCAACAATGAGTGAGATGTTTAGCTTTAAGTTCAGGAGAATGACAGTACATGACTGTTACAAACTATAGATCTTGTCATGACTTTCTTGTAAAAGCATTACATTGTGACCAGTGATGTGACAGGATGTTGTTATTGTTCCCTTCCACTTTTAACCACTACTCTGAGTTCTCTAAGTAAACTTTATTAATGTATTATACATTATTTTATGAAAATATGTTTTAGCTGCCTTTTTAAGCAGATGCATTTTAGTAATCGTTTTTGTCTCCTTGGGCAATTAATTAAACAGTATTATCCCTAGATATTGATTGGCGACTCCATAGTGTCCTGTGCACTACGACCAGATAATGGGTATACTTGGAAGGAGAGACAGCATTGGTCATATATTTTTGTTTATTATCGCAAAATCGATTTTCGGTCACTTAGTGACCATCTTCAGTGCTGTAATATATAACTTAAATTAGTAAGCACTGGTGTCAATATGCTTACGGCGATCACATAGACTTGAGTCTAATTTAAGTCATATATTACAGCACTGAATCGATTTTGCGATAATAAACAAAAATATACGACCAATGCTGTCTCTCCTTCCAAGTATCCCTAGATATGGAATGATTTAGTGAGTTTCCTGTTCATTTTTCCTTGGTAAATTTAAGTCCAAATCGACTCTTGTTCCATGAATATGTACACCACTTTAGTGAAATATTTCATTATGTTTCCCTTATTTGCACACCAGGTTGCTAGATGTGCTCATTTGAAGTAGTATGGATATTCATTTTTTTAAATATTTCTTTCAGTGAGTCCAACTGCTTTTCGTTCACAAGTTGACACTTTTTGTTGGTATTTCCAGTAGCATAGAACATCAGTACTAATTGGAAGATATTCATTTGTCCCTGAACACTTCCATTATTTCCACATGTCATATTTGTTTTCAAGTAAGCAAAAAGCACTGCAGGAAGGAGTTTGTGCTGCCTTCCCCCTCTCTGATACTCTCCCCTATGCAGTCCAAATAAAAGGTAAGGCATGCCTCTTGCCATACTCAACAGCCACCATGTGAAGCGTCAACTTGTTATGACCAATGAGTAGTTCTTCTAGCTATTCTTCTTATGGCCTTTTCCCATCCTTTAAAAAAATGGCCATATTTTGTGCCTTTGATGCCCAGAAAAAATCCCATAGCTAAGAACTGAGTGTATAAAGGAACAATAGGTCACCACAAAATGTTGGCTATGAAAAACTAATGAAAAGACACTAAGACAGGCCTGGACAAACAGTGCTCTGCAAGTGTGAGCCACCTCCTATTGTCACCTGCAGATGACCAAAGAAGCTAATAGTCAGTTCATGACCAGATAAATATAATTTTGCAAAACATTAGGCAGTATTGTTGAATTTAATGTTAGTGTCATGTCCTGTCACACCACCAATGGAAAATTCAGCTAATTTTATTGACATTGTTGGTTGTCAGTGGACTGACTGTACAATTACAATTCATCATGGCTCATAATAGTTCAGAAATGAATGATCAAGCAAATTTATAAAAAGTTTTCCTATGTTGTAATATTAAATCTCATTCTTTTGTGAAGCTTCTATCAATTTTTTTGAAGCTGACAGTTCATCTCTCTTTGCTGTATCTATGCTGCATTTTTCTAATTTTTCTAATTTTTCTCTTTATACAGTGGATGATCCAATAAAGTTTGATTTCTTCACTTTTCTCTTGGTAATAAAGGCACTAAAAACTCAAAATTAAGTTATATTATTACCAACTTTATTAGTTCTATTTTTCTACATTTGTTTTTACAGTTCTACTTTGAACATGCATTTTCAGGTGAATCATTTCCTTCACTGACTCGACCAGCTTCACGCCATTTCCACTTGGATCCCTACTTGTTACTGTTGGCATCACTTTCCTATACACCAATAACCACCCTGCCCCAGGTCTTGCCATTATCTGTCACTAGTTTTTCCAATATCTTTCCAACTGCAAACCCACCATATCATTCCTTATACATGTGACTGACACCATCCTCATACACAATAATATTTCCTTTTAGGGGAATATACACACAAAAATCTATGACATGGCCATGGGGATCCTCACGGTACTTTCCTAAGCCAACTTGTTTATGGGTCATTTATGGGAAACCTTACTAGTCTCGAAACATCCCAAACCCCTTTTATGGTTCACATTCATATTTTCACAATCTTGACCCAGGGCCAAGGAACCCTGTCCCCACTCCTCCACAGGCTCAACATCTTTTCTACCATCAGCTCCATGTGTCCATTTTCCAGGACATCGATCTTCACCTCTCTGCTGGCTCCAGCATAACTCCTGTTCAAATCAAGCCAACTATACATCAACACTACCTATTTTGATAGCTTTCATCCCTTACACAGCAAGTGCCTTAATAAAGTCCTCACAGACAGGCAGTATTTTCCAAGCCTAGTCTGACAGATTTCCTATGTCATATCATGCATACTGCTAATTCTCTGGCCAACCTCAGGAACCAGCTGCAAAGAGCACCACCTTCATCATCTAGTATCATCCTGGACTGCAATGATTGGACACTATCCTTCACAAGGCCTTCAACTATTTATCACTTCCTGCAAATTAATAACATTCTGTCCATAATCCTTCCCATCCATACCAGTGCAATATTTTTTTGCACTCAAAATTTATGCAATGTACTGTTTCATTCTTATACCACACATAGCACTAATCCCTTGCCCCTGTTGAAAGGAACTTGTCTCATAAACGAATCCAACGAATCATATTCCAGCTCCATCACAGTCTTGCCCTAGTGTTTCTTGCCCTATTCTTTCTTATGAAAACAGTCATGTCGTATACCATCTTTCTCTTTTCTGTGCACAGCATTTCATGTGAGTATGATCATCATCCAGCTTTTCACACAAATGAAGACTGCCAAGCTGTTACAGGCAAGAGCAAAGGTGGGCAACCAGTGGCAGAATATACTGCTAAGCACAACATGGTCAATTACAATGGCTACTCCACAACCTGACCCATCTGGATCTTACCCCTCCACCAACAACAGGTTCTCTGAATTTCACAGAAGGGATTGACCTTGCGACACAGTCTTCAGTCCCATAATCATACTGGCCTCAATTATTTCTAATAGTCTACCCCTACTTCTATGCCTACCATTGACTTCACTAATTTTGCATACAGACTGTCTTCCCTTGAGTCTCCTTCTTCCTTTATTCTGTCTGTGTCTCCTAATTCACTCCTGCACATCATAATGTGGTGTGAAAACCTCACCCTGACTGCGGCCAGATCAAGCTCACTGGTGCCACATTCCTATCCCACATACTTCCTTCCTTTCTGTGGCAGCTGTCAGCTGCCCATTCCCAAACTCCACTCCTGCTGCTCATCTCCTTTCTCCCCTCATACACCCCTGACAGACCTCCTGACCCCAGTTGTTACATTCCTCCAGGAATTTACATATGAATGGGTGTAAGATTCCCTCATTTTCTGATGGTACAACAGTTACTGAGTGTTTACAATGGTGAAGCACTGTAGTACACTGTTAACACAGTTCAGAAGCAAATCAGTAGAAGATGTACTATAAACAGATAATTATGGATGACAGGAATACTATCATTACATATTTTTATACCTACCTAACAAGATATTGTATAAACCAATTGCTCTTCTTAAACATAATAAAATATTTGGATGTGTGACTCTAAGAAGATCCAAAATGTGTTTAATATATTAAATGTGTTCATGATAGTTTAAGTAAAGGGTGTTATATTAATAACTCTGAAACCCTGTACTTCATTTATCAGGCCTAGGCACATTATGTGCTCACACAGGACGCTCAAGTTCCATGAGTGTAGTCAATTCTGCTGAGTGCTACAGCTGTGCTATTCAAGCCAACGGTGAGTTATTTGATTTGATTTGATTTGATTTATTTCGTGTTCCATAGGTCCCACTGTGTTGGATACACAAGGACGTGGAACGAATCACTTTTTTACAAATACAATCTGATAATCTAATAGCATATACAGAAATTTGAGTACATAATTACATAAAAATTTATACAATAAATTCTTTGGGCAGCAATACAGAAAAAGAAAATACATATTTTCTTAGAATCGTTAAAACACTACAGAAAACAGATACAGAGTCCACACAGATACAGAGCTCAGGTTAAATAAGATTGTTAGTGGCATTATGTCAACTTGTATTACATAATATTAAAATATTACAATTTATTTAGTTAAAAATTCATCTAGACTGTAAAAAGCTTTTTCTAGCAGAAATATCTTTAGTGCTTTCTTAAACTTACTCTTGTTATGAATCTCTGTCTTTATTTCGGGAGGAAGAGCATTGAAGAGTTTTGCTCCAGTGTAGTGGACACCCTTTTGCGCCAAGCTCAAATTTTTGAGCTCGCTGTGTATGTCATTCTTCCTCCGTGTGTTATGCTCATGATAATTACTGTTTGGTTGAAATATCTCTATATTTTTACAAACAAAACACATGAGAGAAAAAAATATATTGGAATGCAGTTGTGTATATTTTAAGTTTACGTAAATTATTTCTGCACTAGTCTCTTGGGCGCAATCCACATATAATTCCTAAAGCTCGCTTCTGTGCAATGAACTCAATGAGAGAATGAAAATAGCCATAGTATGCCACTTTTGCAGTGTTAGATTCAACACATGTAGTGACAACCCGTAAAGCATAGGTAGCAGAGCTAAGCCTCTTTCAGAGATCAATAATATGTGAAGACCACTTCATTTTCTTATCAATGTGCCCTCCAAGAAATTTTGTTGTTTCCATTCTTTCTATTGGTTGATTACCACATGTCACACTTACGTCTCTCTCTTTTTCTGTTTTTGTACAGAATTGAATAAAGCTGGTCTTACTGGAATTTAATGAGAGACCATTCACCTTGAACCAATTAACCACATCTGGGAGTATGTGATTCATGAGTTCCTCAAGATTGTTGTCTGTTCTACTGCTCATAAAAATTGTGGTATCATCAGCAAATAATGTAAATTTACGTGGCAGGCTTGTACATGATGGCAGATCATTTATAAAAATCAGGAATAATAGTGGCCCAAGAATTGAGCCCTGAGGCACTCCACATGTAATGGAACTCCATTCATAATCTGAGGAAGTGTCACATACTCCACCCAAGCTATTCAAGACAACTTTTTGTTTTCTGTCTTGGAGGTATGACTGTAGCCAATTGGATGCAGCACCACTTATTCCTACTAATTTTGCTTTTTGCAAGAGAATCTGGTGATCAACACAGTCAAACGCTTTGGATAGATCACAGAAGACACCAAGTGCTAGCATTTTTTCATTAAGGCTTTCTAGGACTTCATTTGCAAGTGCATAGACTGCGTCTTCTGTTGAATGGCCCTTTTGAAAGCCAAATTCGCTCTTGCTGAGAACTCCATTCTTCACGAGATGATCAGTGATTCTTACATGTATTAGCTTTTCTAGAATTTTGGAGAAAGCTGCCAGCAAAGAGATGGGTCAGTAGTTACTTCAGCTTTATCGCCCTTTTTGTAGAGCGGCTCCTCAATGGCATACTTAAGTCTACTGGGAACAACACCTTTCTGATGGGAAGCACTGAAAATATGACAGAGAATGTCCCTTATCCACACACAAGAATATTTCAATAAATTGCTAGATATATTATCAACCCCTGCAGATTTCGTACTATTTACATACATGATGATTTTTTGAATTTCTTCTACAGTGATAGGATGAAGGTGCATTTCTGAAATTGTGTTTGAATATACTGCTTGACAAAGAGTTACAGCTTCATCAACATAGGTCTTGCAACCAATCTGTTGAGTTACTGATATGAAGTGTTTATTAAAAATCTCAGCCACCGTTTTGGGGTTACCTACTAGGGTACATTCATATCTGATTTTATTTACATCTTTTTTGCTTATTGTATCTCTTCCTGTTTCTTTTTTTACAATGCTCCAAATTATTTTTAATTTATTATTGGAATTATCTATTTTCTTCTCATAATAAAGGGCTTTTGATTTCCATATTAGTTTCTTCAAAAATTATCTATAATGTTCCCATTTTTCTACATCTTTACAGAATCTTATTGCAGCATAAGTTTCCCTTTTGGTTTTGCATGACTGTTTTATACCTTTTGTAATCCAAGGCTTATTTGCAGAACTGGAAGAACTGTTTCTGACCCATTTCTTGGGAAATATTTCTTCAAAAAGAGCACAGAATTCATTCATAAAACAGTTAAATTTAGTATCAACATCATCATAGCTATATACTAAAGACCAATCCATTTGTTGCAACATGTGTTTGAAAGTTCCTTTTGCCTCTTCATTCATTACTCTTATGAATTTCCATTGAGGAAATTCTTTTTTGAACAGATTAATGTCATAAAGAGTGAAAATTTGTCCATCATGATCTGAAAGCCCACTTATAACCTGCCTGACAGTATAATTCTGATGTCTACTTACATCTAAAAATATGTTGTCTATCATAGTTTGGCACTCGGATGTAATTCTTGTTGGGAAGTTTATTCTGATGTCAGATGATGTAAGGTTATCACAATCTCAAAGTCAATTTTAATCTTATTTTTTGTCATAAAGTTTATATTGAAATCACCTAAAACTACAATATCCTTTGCTTTTGAAAGTAACTCTGACAGGAGGAGTTCCATTGAATGCAGAAAAGTTTTTATGTCACCTGAAGGAGCCCTGTAGACAGCCAACACTATTATTGGGTAGAATTTAGTTATTATTTCTGAGGCACATAAATAGTTTGGACAAGAAGAGAATAGAAGCTTTCAAAATGTGGTGCTACAGAAGAATGCTGAAGATTAGGTGGGTAGATCACATAACTAATGAGGAAGTATTGAATAGGATTGGGGAGAAGAGAAGTTTGTGGCTCAACTTCACTAGAAGAAGGGATAGGTTGGTAGGACATGTTTTGAGGCATCAAGGGATCACCAATTTAGTATTTGAGGGTAGCGTGGATGGTAAAAATCATACAAGGAGACCAAGAGATGAATACACTAAGCAGATTCAGAAGGCTGTAGGTTGCAGTAGGTACTGGGGGATGAAGAAGCTTGCACAGGATAGAGCAGCATGTAGAGCTGCATCAAACCAGTCTCAGGACTGAAGACAACAACAACAACATCAATGCCTCACATTGTTGTTCCACGCAATATTTGTTAATATCTATAGCTTTGTATGCTACACCATCCTTAACATAAATTGCTACTCCACCTTTGTCTTTACTTTCCCTACAGTAGAATGTTACTAAACTACAACTTGCTATAGATGGCAAGGCACATTTATCAGTAACATGGTGCTCAGTTATGCACAAAATCTGAGCATTATTAATACTGTCCTTTTCACTAATGTTAATAAGAAGTTGATCTGTTTTGTGTAAGAGGACCCTTATATTTTGATGAAAGAAAGAGATGTCTTCCTCTTGCTTTTTCATTCTATTAGTGCTGTTACCTGACTGAGAATCCATTGGAGTCTGTCTTGAGACAGGAGAGAGGAGACACTTGACACTACCTACTATTAGGTGGCTATATACTGAAGAAAACACATGCAGGAAACTTAGGAAGACATGTTTGCAACACAGTGCTGCTACTGCTAAGAGATGAATACTGCAGCATATTTTTATAAGCAGGAATGTTCCATGTGTGTCCATTTCCAACGTTTTATTTTTATGCCAAAGTAATGACTTTATTACTTGATTAAATAAATAAATTGGATACACTAATACAGCTAGCACAATGAAAAAAATCATTACATATTGGTATTCAACATTTCATTTTGATGTTCCAAAACTTATATGGATTTCTGGCTTAAAATATGTAATATATCTGGATCTATGATTTATGTTATAGTTCAACACACAGAGCAATACAGATTAAAATCTGTTAAACCCAAATGTTGGTGGGACTTTGTCAATTTCATAAGAGAAGAAGAGATGGTAGGACACACTGCTGGACCAAACATTAAAATAATTTAGCGGCTTGTCTGTGCAGTTGAGACTATTGCTGACTGGGTAAAATTTTATAAAAGTCTTGTAAATTCCTGCATTGGACAAACAGGCCTTTGGGTTGGGTGCTCCACTGTGTGTCTATCACCTCAAGTTAAGTCAGAAGTAATGGAGTTCATTAGCAATGAAAACTGAAGATGTTCTGACAATTAAATAAAAATCTGTCTTCAGTCACTCAAAGTCTTGTAATCTCTTTGAGTACTCTTTATGAAATATTTTGAATTACAGAAACACATTCAGCTATATCTGATCCACAAATGACTGCCTAGACTTCTGGGAATTGTTTCATGTCATAAATGTGAAACTGATTTTTGCACAGGATTAATTTTTTTTAGCATGAATCTTCTCTGCCATGTGTGTTACCAAATGATTCTCCTCTTATGTTAAGACACTTACTGAAGCCAGACCCAATATATGAAGTCAACAATAAAGGACTTTCGTCACTGCTCTGCTTATCTTGAATTCAGGTTTATTCCCGAAAGCCACTTTCAGTTCAGCCACCATTCCCTTTTGTTTGTCAGAAAACAAGTGCATTATATCCTCTTTGTGGTTGGAGTTGTGATGACATTCCAATAAATTTTTTCTGGCTCATAATGATATGGGCATTGATTGAATGGCTTTTCCACTTTGTGTATGTGTGTGTGTGTGTGTGTGTGTGTGTGTGTGTGTGTGTGTGTGCGTGCAGAGACAACACATTGCTGCTAATGTAAAATGTAAACCTAATTTAATCCACATAGTACTACCAGCAAACTGCTTGGGGTCTGACGAGGTGACTGTCCAGTTGCAGCTGCCTTCATTTTCTTCTTCCTCCTTATACCTTTCTGACAGCCCCATTCACCACTCTGCTCAAAGCACTAGGCAATATGGTGGCTGGTGTGGCCGGAACACTAGTGGTTGTGGAGCACTGTTTGGACAGGCCTGCTCTATATGCTTTAGATACATGTGGACCACATGAATTAGCTAAGACAGTTTCTACTGATTCTAGTTATCAGTGATGATGAAATTATTTCATAAGGGCTATTGCCTTAAAACTCAAATTGGCTACAGAATGTCCGTGTGTTTTAATCAAAGCTATTTATATCAATGGGCACATCACACCATTATTTTGCCAATGTGTAGATGACTACAATGGTTACCGTATAAGTGTTTGCTTTATTGTCTACTCAATGTTGGCAGCTACTTATAATTACTTTTTCAATCTTTTAAACTTTTCAGTTTCTATGGAACCTCCTCAAACAAACCTTTTTAGAATGAATCACAAAATTCATATTTCACAGGACACTACTTTGCAGGTAACACATAAAAACAACAATTTGTGGTTATTTTTATTTTGTCAATGACAGATTTATTAAAGGAGGTTACCCATACACAACTCTGGATATGATATTCACTCAACAAATAATGATAGGACTAGCAGTACCAACTAACAATTCATATCCAGTCCACAGACAGTGTGTACAACCAAAATCCACAGGAAATGCAAGTATTCCTCCATTAGATCCTTGGAAAGGACAATGAATCATTGCGAATTTCTTTTCAGAAGTGTAATCATACTTGCATCCAAGGAGAGAGCTGAACTGCCAGCATCTGACAGTAGACCAATTTATCTCAGGCCCCAGAAGGTATGACCACTTAAATGTGGCAGAGGTAGTTTAAAATTTCCTGGGGGTACCTCCTGTGCCAAACAACCATACTCTGCACTTGAAGCTGCAGAATACTGACCATTAAATATTTATGAGTTTTGTTGGTACAATGATTGAAGACAGCAAGGTGGGGGTTGTTTGGCTAAACTGGAGGGAGATATTTAGCCATATCCATGTGTTATATGATGCAGAACTACCCTTGTGATGTAGTAATGCACTGACAAGTGAGTTGAGATTCTGATACGTGGACTTCTGGTGTAACGGTGGCTGAAAGCTGAGAATCGGTGTTCATAGCTTTGAGTACAGATGATACAGCCTTTTGTGTGTCCTCAGGGAAAGTTTGCTTCTTAGGTGAGGTTGTTGTGTGTGGTGCTACTTTTGGACAGTGCTGCCACTTCCATTTGCCGTCTGTTGACATATAAGGGTGCACTTTGAAGTACTGATTGGGATTTCTCTGGCAGCAGTCCTCACCATGAAGACTACAGCCATTTGTTTAATGCTGTGTGCAAGTCCATTGTAGTATGTGGACAAAGTTGACTCTGGTCGTGAATCCATTTGCTGTTGGCTGTTATCACTGTCTAGAGATATTAATCCTGTTTATGGGTAATAGTGGCTGGTTAGCAGTGAGATAAGAGCCTCAACTCCTAGGCCCAGATATGGTTGCCAGGAAAAGAATGGGTATGGTGGCACCTTGCTGGTAGTGTGGGGTAAAGTGTGGTCCATTGTCTTTGACACTGGATTGGAAGGCCATCAATTGGTAGGCTTTCATTATAGCTTCAGGATGATACATGGGAAATCTGAGAGAACATTGAAGACTCTCAGCAACAGGTGTTTGAGGAAAGGGCTAGCAAAACTGAGATGGGAATGTTCCCAAGGACGATGTGGTGCGGGATATTATGTGAAACACTGAGGCAGTGTGATCTGATGAAAGGTGCACTGGCAGCAGTTGTGGACTGTGGTTTTGGTGTCATTGCAATGGCATGCCGATTTTGTAGTATGCACAATCCTCCATTGACTTTAACGTAGATTCTGCTGAAATTATGGTTAGATGATTGTAGGGGCCACCATATGCATGCAGTCCATTTCTTTGGTGGAAGGAAGAAGGAACTGAAACATCAAAATACAATGATTATTGATGAATAATCAATGTTCAGGCACTGTGGCCTAACCATGGCAGAACTCTTGATACAAAGGATGCTGTCTGTGTAGCTTCAGCAATGGTGGCTACTGTAAGTAGAAACTGTCAAGGGTATGTAGCGGTCATAGGCATCCATGTGGTGGGAGGTAGGGGGGCAGGGGGCACATAGTATCACCAACTGAAAGTGCTAGTGTAGGTTTTATCCTAAAAACAAATAGTTATCAGTTCCTTTTACAAAATTCAATGCTGGACATTCACCAATCTTAAACTGCATCCTTAAGATTCTACTGGTGATAGCCACATATCTTATGTCTCTAATGTTTATGATCAGGTAGTTATTACAGACATACATGGAACTTAATAGTTCTAATCTTATCAGAAAGTAAAAGACCATGCAGTACAAATGAAGTGATCAAAATTTGCTTCACGCACATTTTGGTACATATAGCACACAAAGGCTATTATAACTACAAAGATTCCTCACCTAAACCAGAACCATACATTTTAAAGATACAGGACTGGACTCAGTCTTGATGAAACAAACCTAAATACTAACGCTAATGTATCCTGGGCTAAACTGAACAAAGACAGAGGCAAAATTAGCACTATATGCTGCTGGTAACATGCCTGAGTGAAAACTAAAATGAAACAAACTGAAATGGCTTTTCTTTCCTTTGTTGCTATTTCATACCCTCACACCAAATGGGTGGGTGGGTGGGTGGGAGGGAGGGAGGGAGGGAGGGAGGGAGGGAGGGAGGGAGGGAGGGAAGGGGGGGAGGGAGGGAGGGAGGGAGGGAGGGAGGGAGGGATGGAGGGAGGGTGGGAGGGTAGGTGGGTAGGTAGGTGGTGGTGGGGGGGGTGGAGGGGAGGGGTAGCAGGGGTAGTTAGGGACTGTCAGTAGTACAAAACTGTGCTGTTCAGCCAAGAGGGAGTTGGTTGCAGTTGTGTTGGGATACAATATGGAGTTATGTATGTTTAAGGACAGAAGGATAAGATTTTGAAGGTTCAGCAACATACCAAAGTGATCAGAGGGGAGACAATTGGAGTAATGGACTCTAGTTTTCAGATAGTATAATAGATGCAGAGGTGTACATTGTAGGTGAGGAGGGTTGGAAATTTGACGAGACTGTAGAGGATCCATGTGGGGAAAGGTAAACAGATATGGAAAGCAAGACAGAGCACATGGCATTTGAGGAATTAGAGGGACTTAAGACCTTTGGTGTGGTGGAAACCCATGCAACATTTCAATAGCAGGGGGTGGGTTAAATCAATGTTTTCATTGCTGTCAAGAATAGTGGAGGAGTGTACTCCCCAAATTCAGTCTGTCAGTAGTTTTAGTATTTTAAGTCTCTTGTGAGCTTTCTGTTGCATGATTAGTAGCTGAGGTTTTCACATTAGATGCCGGTCGAGGGTTAGCCCAAGATATTTTAGTGTTAGTTAACTGGATAGGACAGTTGCAGATGGTAACATAGAAGTCAAGGAAGCAGAGGGTGCAGATGATTCATCCTATAATAATTGCCTGTATTTTGGAGGGATTGATCTTGAGTAGCCATTGGTCGCACCATGAGGTAAAATGATTCAGGTGGATTTGGAGGGATCATTGGGATTTCTGGCGTGTACAGCAGAAGGAAAGAAAGCAGTGTCATCAGCATACTGAAGGAGGTGGACTGGTAGGGGTGGGTTTGAACATGGGAAAAAGAAAATGTTGCCTTGTGGCACTTCTGCAGTGGGATGAAAGGTACAGGAATTTTTATTATTAACAGTGATCAAGGATGTGCAATTACATATAAAGGATGCAATAAGTAGTTACAGTTAATTAAAAGTGCATATGTCTGGAGTCTAAAAAGGTGACCAGAATGCTGTATACAGTCATAGGCTTTCTCTAGAACTACTTAGACAAAATGGCAGATTTATCAGAGTTGAGTTGGTGGGAACTGAAATTGTGCAATCCTTGACCTTATAAAGACCTGCTCCAGGATATTGTTCACTTTATTTAATTTATAATGGTTTATTAATTCTGTAGTTAAGAATGACTGCCTTTAGCTGGTTGACAGATTTACTTTTATATTTTGTTTACATATTATTTGGTATGAGCAGCAGCTGATAAAGTATCCAGTACTAACTTATGCTTATGGAATGGGAAGCTTGGGTTTATCACCTGGCATCCATCTTGTACATTAGAATTAAGTTACTGAAAATTGTGCACTTCTTAATGAAGGATGTGTGCTCATTAATATGCATGTCAATAGACTTGGAGAAATCAGACAGCAAAACATTTGTTGTACTGGTTGCAATGAAAATTTTAGTTTCATCAGAAATTATTGCATTCAAAGGTTAGTGAAATTTTGAAAGTGTGTACATCTTGCCATAGAGAATATTTTATGAGCCAATAGGGAAAGTCAGAAGGAAAGACTACTTTCAAATTGAAGAACAATTTCCCCTTTTCAGTAATGTATTTACATTAGTTTAGTATTAATTAGTTTAACAGATACTCATAATTGCTGGCTTCACCTGCAGAAAAATTTTCAGTACCAATTGTATCAAAACCACTGAAAATTTCCAGGATCTGTGAATATAATTTTCGCTCCCTGATTTACCTGGTCACCTTTTTAGACTCTAGACATATGCACTTTCAGTTAACTGTGCACACCTTATTGCATCCTTCCTATCTAATTGCCCAGCCTTGGTCATTGTTAACAACACCAATTCCTGTTCCTTTCATCCCACTGCAGAAGTGCCAAATCCACCCCCACCAGTCCACCTTCTTCAGTATGCTGATGACACTGCTTTCTTTGCTCTCTAGCATAGGCCTACATGCCAGAAATCCCATTGCTTTCTACCATACATGCAAGAAATCGCAATGATCCCTCCAAATCCATCTGAATCATTTTGCCTCATGGTGTGACCAGTGGCTCTTCGAGGTCAATCCCTCCAAAATCCATGCAATAATTGTAGAACAAACCACCTGCACCTTCTGTTTCCTTGACTTCTACATTACCAACTGCAACTGTCCTATCCAGTTAATTAACACTAAAATATCTTGGGCCAACCCTCTGCCAACAACTAATGTGAAAACCTCAGCTATTAGTCATCCAACAGAAAGCCCACAAGAGGTTTAAAATACTGAAACTACTAACAGACACAATTTTGGGAGTATATTCCTCCACCAAAACATACACTGATCTCACCCATCCTCTGCTATTCAAATGTTGCCTGGATCTCCACCACACTAAAGGTCTGTAAATTCTTCCAAATCATTGAACACCATGCTCTCTGTCTTGCTTTCCACCACCCACATGGGCCTTCTACCAACTCATGCTGACTGGCAGTGTTGACTGTGAAACTAGTGTCTGTCTATTTTCCTATTGAAAAGCACACCAGTTGCTGTATGGTAGACTGATCTTATTCTTGTGCATGCCAGCGCACACCTGATAATAACTAATGGTACTGCTGCTGGATTAACACTCTCCATCCTGAAGTTTCATAGATTCTTCGTGGTGCAAGCCTCTTGAAGTAAGAAAGTAGAATCATCTGCTGACCATAATGCCTTCGGCCGCGCGTAGGTACCTCATCCTCTGGACATGATGTCAAATTCTCATTGTGGTTCAGTTAGCAAAATATCAATATAATAGCATTCTTAGCAGCTATCAGACTCTAATCCGCATTTGCTCTTACTATTGATTGTTTATATGTATCCCAAATGGTGAATAGTATGAGTCTGCAAATACTGAATGGTTTCCAATTTTGCATAAAACTGTGGAGAAATGTTAGTTCCAGCACCTGGAAGCTTGTTTCAAGCCAAAGGAGTTTCAGTTCAATTCACATACACATTTAGTTCCATCTTCAGAACCTTTAGGTCGAACTGTATAAATTTTTCAGCTTAAGTTCTGTATCAAAAACAGTTTGGACATCATATTGCACAAGACAGTTATCTCTGGAGGCTGAAATTTATAGTACTACCCAATTTTTTTAAAATTTGGTCACTGCATCATAAGTTTCATGATAATCTATATGTGCAGCTTATTAGCAACCTCCAGCCACAAGTCTTTGTGTTGAAATTTGGACCATATAACTACTATAATACTTGATTTGGTACAATCTATGGTTATGTATGACCTGTTGAAGTGTGGGAGGATACAGTAATGTCCAGGTTTATCTAAATTTCAAGGAATTACCTTCATCATTCATTGCGTTTTTCAATTAGTCTGCCTTTTATGTGTAACTTCTCCACCAAACCTCTCAACTTTGACAATATCTAAAATAGGCACATCATTCTCATATCTTGCTGGCATTCTTAATGGTCTGTTATGTGTTAACTGGTGCTCCCTACTAGACTGAACAGCTTCCATCACCTGCTGCTTCTTGTTTGTAGACATAATTAAAATATTCACCATCTCTCCCTCTCTCTCTCTCTCTCTCTCTCTCTCTCTCTCTCTTCAATGATTTCTATACAATTTTGCCTCAGGGGAACGTTCTGAAGGATGACTTTCGCAGATAACAGCTTCTTTTCTGGTAGAACAAACCTCACTCCTTTTGATGTAAAAGTTTCTAAGTATTGCAATAATTATTCTTAAAAAGTTGTATTGTAAAAGTAAGATCCCTGTTGAGTCTTACTCGTCATTACTCTGCAAACAATACACACTTTTCATTGCTTTGAAAACAATGCACAATAACCTTTTGTTGTTCAACCGATGGTTGAAATATTAAGTACTGCCCAGTCTTTTGAGGTTCCTTGTGTTGCTGGAAACCAGATCGAGGCTTTTTGGTTTGACGTCACTCTGACGGCTCCTGTATCTGGATGTCGGGCATCAGTTAATGTTCAGTGGGAGGATGACATGGCAGTAGTGCAAATACAGCCTCCACACCGCAATGGATAATGACATGCCAGACAACAACCACCACAGCTGTGGCAGCACTCAGTGCTCCCATCTTGCTCATGCCCTAAGCACTGGGTGACCTGCAACAACGGTAGAAAAAGGGACGTATAGCATATGCATATAATTCCAAGCCTACTCCTGCAAAATGGACAAGCACATTAATTGTGTGTCTCCAGTGTTTATGCTTTCTAAAAAACTGTTTACTAAAGTGCGAGTGGATATGGGTGCATCTGTGACATTGCTGAAGTCACAAATTTATGTGGGCGTGGGATCTCTCCTGTTCCGTGACATTTGGTGGGTTACAACAAGCAGCATATTCAATTTTGAGTCAATTTATGGCTCCTATTGTGTATAAATCAGCGGTTTGTTCCTTGACTTTTATGGTACTGGAAGATGCTGGCACCAACAATTTGTTTGGCCTGAATGCTTACAATGTTTTTGGTTTTTCTGCTGTGGCTGCAATGCTCATTGTTTCTGACCAGGTCCATTACCAGCGGTTAGACTCTCTGTTTTCTGAGTTCTCATCTCTTTTCTTCAGATCTCTTTTCTTCAGATGGATTAAGTTACGCCAGTAATTTTACAGCAAAAATTACTCTGAAACTAACGGTGTGCCCATGTTTCTTCCAGGCATGCCCTCTTCTAGTGGCCTTGTGTGATCAGGTGCCATCAGAATTCTACAGGCTGAGGTTGCTGAGTGTCATACAGCTTATAAGTCAAGTGAGTGCTCTACCCCTCTTGTGACTTAAAAAGCACCTTTGTGGCTACTTAAAAGTGTCCATTGATGCTCAGTCTATTATTGAGACCTACCCTTTGCCCCATCAAGAAGAGTTGTTGGCCAAATGCGCCAGGGGCCAGATTTTTCTTCTACAATTGATTTATCTGTAGGCCAATTACAAGTTCTGTTGGATGAGGATTCAAAATGTGGTCAACTAGGCCCACCAGGGAGACCACACAGGTTTAAAATGATAATTTGTAGCTTAATACACTACTACTAATAATAATTAATATTTGTTCCCCAGAGAAAGAGGTGCATTACAGCACATTGGCAGATAACATTCTCCAGGTATTGGCCAAACCCAAACCCTTCCATTGGATTGCTGTGGGGTATAGCTTGATTGATTGATTTTTTATTTGGTCCTGTAGAATTACATTTTGTACGAAGATTGTATGGTAAATGACCATTTGGCGTCATTGGCTGGGAGGCCCCTTACTGGGCAGGTCCAGCTGCCTTGGTGCAGGTCTTCTTACATTCGACGCCACATTGGGCAACCTGCTTGCCGGATGGGGATGAAATGATGATGAAGACAACACAACACCCAGTCCCCAAGTGGAGAAATTCCCGACCCAGCCGGGAATCAAACCCAGGCCCTTTAGGACGGCAGTCCACCACGCTGACCATTCAGCTGTCAGGGCAGACATTGTATGGTAATGCAGGATAAACCAATGAATACAATAATACATGCATATAAATGGAAGAAAACCAAACAAAAAATAGTATAAATAATAGACATGCTATGTTACTTTCAAGGTTTCAAGAAAGACAACAATTCCACTTCAATACTCTGCTTGTTCATGTGATTATTGTTTATATAGCACAGTGGGGAAAGGTTAGTATATTCCTCAAGCAAATAGAATCACTTTTAACTAGCTATTCTCAAAAAATCATAGAAATAATCAAATATGGTGATTTTAATGTACAATTCCTTACTTGTGGTAATGATAGAACAGATTTTGAGAATGTAATGAGCTCTTTTAATCTTAGGGCAGTTGTTGACTTTCCCACAGGGGTGACTAAGAACTGCAACAAGTCTGACTGACAATATTTTTGTAGACAATAACAGAATTGATAACATGTGTAACACAAATCTTCAATAGCGTTTCTAATTGTGATGGGCTGTTGTAAATAATGAATGATGTAAGCCCAGCTATCAAGAATCTGGAAACTTTCAGCAGACATTTGCAGCAGTTGGAACAGGACACAGTATATTAGGCTAAAGATGTCAATGATAAATTTTATGTATTCCTGAATGAATTCATCACCATTTTTGAAGCTGTATTTCCCAAGAGAATTTCAAAAAACCACCAATCTGAATTATTACAGGAGACAGTGGCTCACTAAGGGAATCAAAACATCCTGTAAAACAAAGAGAATGCTTTATGTCTCACTCAGAAATTGTAACAAACCTCAGGATAGGGAGCACTACAAATTATACTGTAGCATCCTAAAGAGTGTCATTAAAAAAATCCAAGAGCATGTTTAACAAATCTGAAATTAACAATTCAAATATTAAAATAAGACTATTTGGAAGGTGGTCAAAATGGAGCCAGGAAAAATTACAGAAGATACAGACAGTATCGAAGTGTGTTGTAATGGAAGCATTGTAGGTGAAGGTGATATTGTTGCCAGTAACTTCAACAACCATTTTTTGACATTAGCAGATCAAACTGGTGGTAAAGGGTCTAGAGTTGAAGCTATGAATCTTCTACAAAGAGCAGTGCAGAACAAAATTAGTCAGATGCATGTACCCTATATTACAACTGAAGATACTGAGAAGGTAATAAGACAAACCAAAATTTAAAATTCCACTAATGTGGATAATATATCTATAAGTGTATGGAAGCCCTGCTGCAAATTTATACTTGAAGTTCTCTGTCACATATTTAATGAGTGCATAAATCAAGGTACTGTCCCTAATAGACTCAAATATGCAGTTGTGAAACCACTGTTCAAAAAGAGATGATCTAGCCAATGTTTCCAGCTAATAGCCAGTTTCATTGTTAACAAGTCTCTCTAAAATACTAGTGAAGCTAATTTCAAAGCACACTTCAGCCTGTTTTCTGATGACACAGCCATTTGACAAAACACCCAACTGCAGTCTATGGAACACTGTGACCACTGTATTCAAAGAATTTCTAGACTGGTACACTTCAAATGGTCTATCACTCAATGTTAACAAGACTCAATTCATTTAGTTTCAAACACCAAATAAAAAAACATGAAAATATTTGAAATAAAATGTGGTGATAAACAAATATTGAGATCAGAGTCTTCCAAATTCCTGGGGTTACATGTAAATAACAATCTAAACTGGTCAGTTCACATCAATGACCTATGTAAAAAATTGAATTCAGCAACATTTGCCATTCGCTAAATTTCATCTGTTGGTGACTTGGAAATAATTAATGCTGCATACCTAGGATATTTCCATCCACTTATGACATATGGCATCATATTTTGGGGTAACCAGTCCTGTGCAAACAAAGCCTTTAGTGTACAGAAAAGAGTCATCAGAATTATGGCTAGAGTGCACTCATGATGCTCTTGCAGAAACTTTTTCAGACAACTCGCGATCCTCAACAGGCCATGTCAGTACTATTTTTCACTAATGTGCTTTGTCAACAATAATCATACAAAAAATGGCTCTGAGCACTATGGGACTTAACATCTCAGGTCATCAGTCCTCTAGAACTTAGAACTACTTAAACCTAACCAACCTAAGGACATCACACACACCCATGCCCAAGGCAGGATTCGAACCTGCGACCGTAGCGGTTGAGCGGTTCCAGACTGAAGTGCCTAGAACCACTCGGCCACCAGCGGCCGGCAATAATCATACAATTTTCAAAATAAACAATGAATATCAAGATCACAATACAAGAAGTAAACATAATATTCACAAAGATATAAAAATATGATACAGAAAAGGGTACATTATTGAAGTATAAAAGTATGTAATAAACTTCCATTTCATGTTAAATCAGTCATTGGGGATATAACTAATTCAAACGACAACTGAAACTTTATCGTTTCAATAGCTCTTTCTATTGTTTACAGGAATTTTTGACAATATATCACACGTAGTACAATCTGTTTAATTTTAAGCATTCCTATAAAAACTTACTATGTAGCACTGGCATATCAATAAATGACAGAATGCTTTTTGTATGTATTAGAATTAAAGACATAATTTGTTTGTATAGTCATTATGACTACTATAATCTGTGTTGTTGTTTATACACATGAACGTCATGTATCTCTTTATATATGGTTGACTTTGTAAGCCCCATGGCAATTTAGATATGGTTTTTACTGTAATAAACTGACATGTTCTGCACCCTAGTGATACACTTGCATCAAGGATCTATGGAACACCAAAATATGTAAATAAATAAATAAAACTACAGATAGTATACATACAGGATATGCAATACTAAATACAAATTACATCATTTATAATGTAATATGGCTTATACAGTTCTTATAGGTCTATAAATTGATTTAAATTACACACAGAATGGTATATTACGAATTGTTTCTGTTTCTTCTCAAATACCTAAGGGTTGTTAATGTCATTTTTCATATTCAGTGGGACCTTATTGTAAATTCTTAATCCCACCTGGACAACTCCTTTTTGTATTACATTGAGAGTAGCTGAGCTTTAGCAGAGGCTTTGTTTATTGATCTATTGATTCATCCTATCAATGAGTAGATTTACTGACTTGTCAGTGTCAATATCTCGAGTGTCTTGAATAGATGCCTACAAATATCTGATTTGAAACACCACAAATTAACCTCACAGCTCGTTTATGTATTTAAAAAACTTCTTCCATTTCTGCAAAATTTCCCCAGCCAATTATGACACATCAGATCTGAGAGTCCAAATATCCAAAATATGTCAAAATTAATATTTTCCTGTCAATATAGCTCATTACAGTTCTTAGTGCAAAACATGCTGAACTTAGTTTCTTGAATAGGTAATCAGTGGTGTTCATTCCATCTTAATTTTCTACCCATTTGTATTCCTAGATGTCTTATAAGTGAAGTTTCATTCATTTTTTGACAATTGATGTCTATTTTAAGAGCTTGAAATTTGTTATATGCTGTCTGAAACTGTATTTAATTTGTTCTTGAGAGATTTAGTGATAGACTATTTACTGCAAAACATTTGTATATTTGTGTTATTGTTTCAGTTGTAATCTGCATTGAGGATTCCACGCTCCTGACCAAGATACAAGTATCATCAGTGAATATGTTTGGAGATATATTTACTAATGCTGACCAGTGGTCCAAGGATAGATCATTGGGAAACACCATACATAATAGCACAGGTCAATGATGGAAAAACGTTTTTGCTGAAAATACCTTATTATGTTTTTTAGGGTGGGAAATCCTAATATGATACTTAAAAAAATTGAATCGCCCACCATTTCTTCACATTTTACAGTTAAAATTATTAAATTAAGCCATATTTTAAAGAATCTAACAGCTATTATATAGTTAAAATAATTTAAAAAGGATGTGTAATGAATGTAGATGACATTGGTAGCACTGCTGAAAAACAGTTGCTGACAAAAAAAGTCAATTCTATTTTTGTGTGTTAACAGATGGTGTTCCCTCCCCATCTCTAACCTCAGTTTCCCGTTTCCTGTACCTGGGCTCAGTACAATCTCTAATCATGGTTTTAAGAACTCTGCTGACAGTTTTTGTTGAATTTGAATTGAAAAACACCCAAAGAAACATTACAGACTTTGTGGAAAAGGTGTATCTATCATACTTTGGACCTAAACTTGGTGATCAAGATAAATCTTCGGCACCGTGTAAGGTATGTTGTGTGTGTGTTGAAGATCTGAGAAAATGGTCCAAAAAGGAGAAAAGAGCCTTTAGATTTTCTGTTCCCATGATATGGAGGCAGCCAAGAAATCGTTCTGATGATTGCTACTTTTTCTTTGTTGATATTACTGGTCATAATTCGAAAAACAAGAAGGTAATAAGCTACCCTAACCTTTTGTCCACCATTTAACCAGTAGGGCATGGTGTAGATTTACCAGTTCCTGAACCACCAGATGATTTAAATTTTATTCCAAGAGAAGTATTTTCTGATGTACAATGTGATTTAGATGAACCAGATGATGATAAATTCCATTGTAATACAGAAAGTCTAGAGTCCAAATTGTTTACTCAGACCGAGCTTAATGATTTGGTTAGGGATCTGGGCATAACGAAAGGAAAAGCTGAACGGCTTGGCACTAGATTAAAATAAAAGAACTTATTGGCGGTTCGAACCAGCATGTACATGTACAGACAGACAGAGAGCATCAATTTTCAAAGTTTTTTTCAACAGGAAGGTGGTTTAGTGTACTGCTCAGGCATTCCCAGTCTGATGAATGTGTATGGTATTAAATACAAAACGGAAGACTGGAGGCTGTTTATTGATTCATCCAAAACTAGTGTAAAGGCTGTTTTATTACACAATGGAAACTAATGTATGCTTCTATACCTGTTGGACATTCTGTACATATGAAAGAAACCTATGAAAACCTAGAAATAGTGCTAAATAAAATAGACTATTCTGCTCATGGTTGGATGATATGAGGCGATCTAAATGTAGCATGCAGGCTCCTTGGTCAGCAAGGTGGCTTTACCAAATTTCCATGTTTCTTGTGTTAATGGGACATCAGGACTAGAAATCTTTATTACTTTATTACTAGATCTATGTCATTTACCAGCCATGACTGGACTGACTGCGTCAAGATTAATTACATATATATATTTAAAAAAATATTCACAAAATTAAGACATTTATACTTAATAGAAACAATATTTGTTTGTACATTCACTTTGGTCACTATTAAAGAATTCACCAATGGAGTACAATGGACGTTCTTTCAGGTCCTGTGCTACTCTCCTTCTGATTGTTCCTAGTGGCAGGGGTTGCACTCCTTGAGTCAGTGAGTTGAACATCTTTAGGGCAACCACTGGAAAGCTGTCTTGCATTCCCATCAGTGGACACCTACTTCTTGTGGATTTTTGGAAATAAATCATCAAATTTAGTTTTTAATGATTGGAACAGACGTTCGAATGAGGCACTGGCCCCCATTCCTGCAATTTTTTGCTGCCAGTTTACACTTGACAGGGCTATTTTAAGGTCATTTAGTCATTCTTCGTTTATGGTCCTCTCACTAAATGTGTAACTGGAGTGCCATGAGCTTGGATGTGCAGTAGACTCAAGCATTTCATACTTATTTCTATTACTAATGCACTATGGTCAGCAATCATTGATTCAGCTACACTGATATTATAGTTCCAGATATTGAGGTTAGTGATAACTGTGTCTAGGCGGGCATCACCTCGTGTTGGCAGTTGGTTTGCAACAAACAGCCCATAGCTCTTTATCAAAGTCATGAGGACTCTCTCTTTAGTTCCTCCATCACCTATATGTATGTAGAAACCTCCACACAGTGCAATTTTAGATGTAAGACATGTTAGGTAGGACAAACAGGTTTCCATTTGTGCAATAAAGTTTTCAAAATTACCATCTGGTGAGTGGTACACAGAGACAATAATAAGGTCAATATCTGTTAACACTAGTGAAGCTAATTCTAGATCTAGGTCTGTGGAAAAGTTTTTTAAGTCTATTTCCTTTACACTAAGAGTCTTGCTTCCATATACAGATACACCACCATGAATTGTAGTAGTTCGATACCATGAATTTACCATGTCCAAATATTCAATGGCTCTGTAACAGTCACCTTCTGCTTCATCTAACCAGTGTTCACAGATGCATAAAACATCTGGTTTGACTTCTTCTACAAAGAATGATAGAAGGTCCACCTTGGTTCTTAAACACTGTATATTAACAACTGCTATAACTATGGGCATATAACCATCATCTCTACTGTTACTTCTGTGAGATATTATGGGGCCTTGGGTTTTCATTTCAGGCACTATTTTACTGGGGCACTGGTCGATCTCCGGAATAAAAAACACCTGACAACAATATTCTTTGCCTATAGCGTTGTGTCCATCACCTTGTCCTTTAGATGGAAGCACACACCAATCTTGAAGCTGCTGTTCACACCCTTTGTTTCCAGTTTTTCTACATGAAAGTTGCTATATCCTGGAAAGATTTTCTCAAGGAATTTGGTTACATTTTCAGTTGTTGTGCCATTTTTCTCTTTTCCTAAATGAAACCATGCTCTTTTCTTGCCATATAGCATTCCTTGTTCTTCACCAGTGCCTATTATCTGATTTTATCTTTCTCTAGTACTTGAATTTCTGACTGATGCTATGGCAGATGCTTGAGGTCTTTCTTCCTCTACACTTTTCTTTAGTGCAGTTGCATACAGCATTTTTCATTGTGCAGATGCATTCTGCTTCGTTTTGTGTATGTTGTTGGTTTGTTGTTTTCATGTTGTGAATGATACTTGCTGATCTGTAGATCGAAAAGTTCTTTTCCTACACTGTACATCACGCCAATTTGTATCTCTATTGGGTGAAGGTTTCTCATCTGAAGGTCTGATGAAGATGTAGGGACTGGTTTCATTTATACTGGCTCCAATTTTCGAATTGTTCAAAGAAGTATTTCTAACACATCGATCTTCTGTCGCTTCATGGACTGTAAGCTCTTTATTGGTAGGCCTATTTGTTCGTTCTGATTTGTTACATGCATCTGTCATTGTTGCAATGTTTTCTTGCCCTGTTTTTGTTTTGTAAGAGGAAATACTGGTAGTATTCACACAGAGATTCTGGTTTACACTGTGGGTTATTGATTCACTATTATTTGTTACAACCCGCCTATTGTGGTTAAAATATTTTTTTGTTTGCACACTCAGTTTGTTTTTCAAGTAATACAGGAGGTTGTGACGAACTTACATTTGAATTTTGAATATATGGAGCAGAGTCATGTGTTACAGGCTCAGTAGTCGACCCTAGATTTGCTATTAGACATTTAGTCTTGCTATTTTTAGCAATCAGTGTGATATTTTTCCGAGGTTTTCCACTTTTTTTGTGAGATGATACTGTTAGATGTGTTGCTAGCTTTCCTAATCTACAGTTTGTGGCAATCACTGTACTGAGTCGCATTCTCATTTTCGAACTGTCTTTTTTTGGTTGATTTACTGTTTTTGTTAAACCTTCAACTGCACTGATTAATCTCTGGTGGTTTTTCATATTATTTACATCACAAGCACTGTTTTCTATTTCCAGCAGTTCAACTCCATGTCCTTTACCGGTGCAGAAAGAACTGGCCTGTGAGGGAGTCTTTAAAACCTGGTGACAAGAACATTCTACACAAAAACCTTGTAGATCCAAAAAATGTACTCCTACCACCTCTACAAATAAAGTTAGGCCTAATGAAACAGTTTGTAAAAGGCTTTGCCTAAGGATGGACCATGTTTTAAGAATCTCTGCCAACAGCTTCCACACCTTTCAGAAGCTAAACTAAATGAAGGCATCTTTGTCAGACCTGAGATTATAAAATTGATGTTTGATGTTAACTTTGAAGCCACAATGGCCTTAAATGAGAAAGAAGCATGAGTATCATTCAAGCAAATCGTTATAAGGTTCTTAGGACATGAAAAAGACCCAAAATATATTTCTACTATAGCTACAATGTTAAAGAAGTTTAAAACTTCAGGATGTTTAATGAGCCTGAAAGTTCACTTTTTGAACAGTCAGCTTGATTACTTCCCAGACAATATGGAAGATTGTTAGTGAGGAGCAAGGATAGTGTTTTCACCAGGACATTAAAGTGATAGAAAAACAATACCAAGGCTGCTGGAACACCAACATGATGGGGGACTACTGTTGGTCACATCACCGAGAAGTTCATTCAAGTGACACATTGTAGAAAAAGCTACACAAGAGACTTCAACGATAAAAGAGAAAGAAAATACAAACCAATTCCAGATGAAAAGTGAAACCTCTATTAACACACATCATTGTTTTAAATAGCTTATTGTAAATACAAACCATTCTTATGTTGTTACAAAGTGTTTCATTAATTTCCCCATTTACCGTATAGCATAGGATTTCTATATTATATAAAAAAAAGCATATTTCTGGAAAACTATGGGTGATACGGAAAAACTAATGCTAGATTTGGATTCAGCTCATAAGAATCTATAAAGATCAGCTGTCAAAGTAAAAAAAAGTTTTTGAAAAAAAATTTTCGTTGGCCTGTGTATTTCTCCAACCTGATTTTATTGTTTCACTTACACCTGGTAGGGTGGCCCTTTGTTTCCTGTTATCTAGGTAGTATTCTAACCAAGCTAATGGTTGGTTTTTGATTCCATAGTGTGGGAGCTATTGTACCTATATGTTATGTTTTATACAGCCTAAAGCTTTAGTGAGACCACAGAAAATACCTACAGGTACATTCTACAGTTCAGTTCATCTAGAATTTCTTTTGTGAGACTGAGTATTGCCCCTGTGTGGATAGCCCTTTGTAAAACCCAACTGGGAGGGAGCCAGTGAGCCATTTTGTGTTAGGTATTTATGTAGCTTGTTGTACACTACCCTATCGAACGTTTTTGAAAGAACTAGCAGCAGATAGATAGGCCTATAGTTTGACACTACACGTCTCTTGCCATCTTTGTGTATTGGCATCACTACTGCTTGCAATTAACAGTTCAAACAATAAAAACAAAACATATGGAAAATCATTAAATTGGAAACAAATGGGGACAAAATTTCAGAGTAAGCAAGGGTAGCACAGTTCATAGGAAATTAGACACAATAATCTGGAAAGGGTAGCATAAGAAGTCTTAAATTTTCCTCTCTGTAGCCAAAAACAAAGGTACACAACACAATCAGTCTCCCTCAGAAGCCACAAAATTACTTAATCTTACCCAAAATACACCATTGATGACAGTACACTCCAAATTTATAGCACCCAGTGAAATTATAAAAGTCATCAGATCCCTAAAAAGCACCAGCTCTTCTGGGCATGATGGAATCTCAGCCAGAGCCTAAAATTATGTGGTGAATTAATCAGCAACACATTGTGCTATTTATGTAACCAGTCTACAAAAACTGTTTAATAGTCTGATTAGGAGATATGAGCAGCTGAATTGGGCAGAAAATATGCACATGGTGCCTCGGTTGCTGAATTTGGAGGTCAATAACTCAACAAATCTTCGCCATTGCAATGAGTCACTTGCAGCATCTAGAGAACATGGCCCCATTACTGCAATTGCATATGACAGATTATACATGTAGGGCAATTTTGGTAGCTAATTTTGGTTTTCAATAAGTAAATAAATATATCCGCCATTGGAATTTGTTACTTGCTACATACACAGTTCTCTCCTTATTTAGAGAAGATATGCAAGTTCTTCCTAATGTTTGACAAGTATTGGTGTTACAGTGCCCTGTTAGCAGGTTACTTCTGAGTGGCTTGCTGATGGGTGTTTGACAATATTGAAACCTACCTGTGGCAGAGGACAAATGTCACCAATTCTGGGAATTGTGATAACTCAGGTAAGACCAGAATTTTGTGTGTCCCATTGCCACTGAAGAAGAGATTGCAGAGGTTTGAGAATCTAGAGGGATGGTGGAAGTTAATTATGATCGTGTTAGTAATGTTTATGAATCCTTTAACTTGCGGAGACATAGAACCGCTGGCTCTACCCCCAAATAATATCACTGCCCTACCGCAACAAGAACAACTGTATCTTTGCCGGGTCAGTTCTCTGTAGTACACACTCTATGTATTGCGTATTGTGTATATGCTGCAAGAATAAACGTATTCACACTAAATGGCAGGAGTGCGAGTGATTATTTATCATTGTAACCACCATGCTCGATGTGGAAAATTCCATTCTACAAGTGACCTTCCTGAGACCATATTTTTCCAGGGCCTATGCCTGAACTTTGCATTCTGCTTGATGGCGTACGTCATCTGGGTGAAGTCACACTTGTTACTGCCACACCGCGACCTGCATCATGCCATCATGATGACATCACACCAACAGCTGTGCTGTGCTGCAGGCCACACCTCCCATGTGTTGTCACTCAACAAGCAGGCACACTGTGTCTACCTGCAACCACACAGGGTTTTCACAAGTTACAACCACAGCATAGCAATACAGCATATTGCCACCAACTATGACCCATGCATCATGAAATACAAGGAATACCTACAGCAACAGCCGCATTGGGTGACATACACTGAGGCACCATCTATCACGATTGCCACCAACCAGGAACTACCTACAGCGCTGTGTTCCTGGGTACCCCACTATGATGCTATCCTCCACAATGCTGACACACCGGCCATGACACCAGCACCGCGTCGTGTGATAAATAGTTAGTAGGACACCCACGTTACCAACACACCTACAGTGACTACAATGCTGTGACGCCAGCTGCCACCTCTACCAGTGTCACCAGGTGGCATTTACAAACCCGCACCATATACTTCACACAATTACAACAACCTCATACTGGTCCCAGCCCCTTGCCACCAGGCAGATTACCACTGGTCACACACCAAGTTACATCTGTGGCCACTGCAAGTTGATTCTCAGCAAGTGCATGATGTAGTTGATGCAGTCGGCCAGGATCACGGATGCCCACGACAAGTTTTTGGTGCTTTTGAACTGCCTCCACACCAACACTGATCTAATCAGTGACCTCCTATTACATGCACCAACCACTGACAGATACGAGACAATGAACAGTGCCTGTTGCATTCACCTGAACAACTCCACCTAGCCATTGCTGAGACGTTGCTCAGCCATGCTACCCCGTCAGCACTCTGGTGCAGGTTATGCCTCCAAATCAACACAACCAAACCAGATCATGCTCCCTGGTCACTACGGCTTCTCAAGCTGCCTGAAAACGTACAGACAGCCATGCCATTGCGCGATAACAAACCACTGGAAATGCAGTTATGCCTTGCCGACCAGATGCTTGCCCTCACACAACATCATGCCTTGATAAACACTTGCATTGACTTTGGCACCGACGTCAACACCAGTTGCATCTACAGCCAGCCCACACACTGACTACGCTCATGGAGATCACTGCAAAGCATTCACCGTGCAGAGCCCAGCCAGCTGACATTTGCTGAACTGCTCTGACCTCAGCTGAGACACTCTGACCTCAGCCGAGCTCTTCCACACCGCACCTGCAGCAGCCTCTCAAGACTGCTGCAGTGAGGCACAAGCAACCACCTGCCACATTCACACCCAGCCATTGCCCCATGCCCAACCATCCCAACAATTCACCCGGCCAGGATGCTGCACCTATTCGTCCCACTCCACCCCTGCTGGTTCCACACACACTTCATTGCCTAACACACCGCTGTTGTTCACCTTGCAGCTACTCAAATTAGTACAGCCGCCTGAGACAGGTGCATCATTTTGCTACTCTGCTACAAGTCACCTCACTATCGAACATGATAACACTCAATCATATCCCATGTCTACATTCTAACAGCACATGGCACTTCATCTACGACAACCATCTTAGAGCCTACTACCTTGTTCACATGGACGCCAATGTTAGCACGCTTCCACCTTAGCTGGCACCTGGAAAACGTACACCATCTGCTATACAACTACACTCTGCAAATGATTTAGTGATTCTCATGATAGGCACGGCATCTATCATAGTTGAACTGGACAACCACACCCCTCACCCATGGACATTTTTTTTGGCTGACACTGTAGACCCAGTGTTGGACACACATTTTTTGAGGCATTATAATCTTCTGCCAGACCTGGGAAGGACCTTATTACTACATTACGACAGCCACACACCTATCAGTGGAGGAAACAGTGACCACCTACCAATGGACGATACTCCGCCGCCTGCGCCTCCTACCTCTGAAACAATACTCGACCTCTCACTTAAGTGCCAGGCATTGTTCGAGGAGTTTAAAGCCATGGCTACTGTGCAGACTGACCTCTGCTGCACCAATGCTAGCTTAACAGGTGCTAACAAACACCTCCACAACTGCTGCTCTGAGCTCACGGCACAACTGCACACAGCAACAGCTGTCATCACACCAGAAACAATGAGAGCTACCCACCCGAGATGCTGCCAGGCATTTAGAACCAGAGGTCAGTCCAGTGCCTCTTACTTCTGGTGACAATGCTGTGGTAAGCGGGTTGCACGAAAGCAGCGATATTGCTCTCACAAGCAAGTGGAGTGTAAACAGTGATATCACCTTTGCAAGTGGATAGTGGGCCTCATGTGCTACTCCACATCAGCCACATAGAAAGATTAACATTGTATGTGACAGTACCGTAAACAGAATTAATACTATCCTCTGTCCACCAGTCCGATGCCACCTGCACCACCTTGCCCCTCACAAATTAAAGGCGGCCAAGGCTGCTATCAATGAACTGTTACGCGAGGGACACTTCAGGCCATCAGACAGTGCATAGGCCTCACTGATTACTATGAGAATGAAGGTAGATAGAACTTGGCGTCTGTGTGCGTGTGTGTGTGGGGGGGGGGGGGGGGGGGGCTATAGACATTAGAAGATGCACACCATCATTGATAGTTACTCCATGACAGATATGCAGGGCTTCTCCCAGGAACTGGTTGGTGCAACCATCAGCAGGGAGATCAACTGTAAAAGAGCTTATTCGTAGATCCCAGTGGCCACTGAGGACATCCCAAAGATGGTAATAATTACACTATTAATGCTATTTGAATTCCTCTTTATGGCCTTGAGACTAAAGAATGCAGCCCAGACATGGCAATGGGTCATTGACAGCTTATTTTTTACCATATTCTTTTGCTATTGTCAGTTGGATGACGACATTATCTTCTCACAAACAACTCAACATCATGAGAAACACCTCCAAGAGGTATTCAACAAACTAGCAGAGCATGGTGTTGTGGTCAACGAGGACAAATGTCAACTCCAGCAAAAATGCATTACATTCATAGGCCACTTTGTCGATGCCTCGGGCATCCGCTCCACCCTGGAAAAGATAGACCAATCCGTAACCTCTCACCCCCGCCAGACTATCAGTAGTTGGACCGTTTTTAGGGGTAATTAATTATTACCAACAATGCCTCCCCGATACTGCAGAAACATTTCTGCCACTCACAGAGTCACTCCACAGGAAGAACATGTCAGGCAAACATAAGCTCACTTGGACTCCTGATACGCAAGTCGCCTTAGAGATCATCAGACTGAGCTCACTTAGACCACCACCCTGGCACTCTCATCGCCAGACGCCCATATGGTTATAGAGGCTGATGCCAGCAACTGGGCGATTGGGGCAGTACTACAACAGAAAGTCCCCAGTGCAACCCAACCCTTACGTTTTTTTCTCACAGAAACTTACTGACTCTCAGAAAAGGTGGTCAACCTTCAACCATGAGCTTTTGCTGATATACTTCTGAGAACACATTGGGGCGTGGCCACTTACTATCTACACAGACCACCATCCTCTGGATGATGCTATTAAAAATCTGCCATCCAGTACCTTCCCTTGATGATTCTGCCACATGGACTTGATTTCGCAATATACTATGGACATCCGCTATGTATGGGGAGCAGAAAACATGGTGGCTGTCTACCTCTCACAACTTGCCACCTCATCAGAACACCTTGACTTCAACCAACTAGTGTAGGCACAATCAACTGACACCGACATTCAAAATCTGCTATCTGGACACACAGCAGGCCTCCAGCTCAAGCATTGCACCATTGCAGGCAAAACCAAACTAGTTCGGTGAGATGCATCCCATGGTAAGCAATGACCAGTTGCCCACAGAACTTAAGGAAGTCAGCTTTCGACCTCCCCACAACTTGTCCCTCCCTGGGGTATACCCGACACTGAAACTCATAACAGAACATTTCATTTGGACTAACATTAAATGGGACTGCACTGCATGGACGAGATCCTGCGTCCAATGCCAACGGGCCAAGACGTGATGTCACAACCAACCACCCTTCGGGAAATTCCCCATCCCGAAGGGCCATTTCCAGCATGTCCACATAGACCTAGTGAGGTCACTCCCAGAGTAAAATGGATACAAGTACATCTTGTTAGCCATAGACAGGACTAGTCAATGGGTGGAGGCCACACCTCTGACTGATACCTCAGCCAACACCATCACCCGACCTTTCATCACACTTTGGATTGCATGCTTCAGCTGTCCAGAGTCCCTGACAACTGACTAGGACGAGCAGTTCAGTTCGGTCCTGTTCTCTGGGCTCTGCCACCTCTGTGGGTGCCACGGATTCCACATGACAGCTTACCATCCTGAATCCAATGGACTTGTGGAATGGTGACACCACACCCTCAAGATGGTGCTCGTACGCCACGACCAGGAGTGGACAGAGGCCCTCCCCTGTGTGCTGCTGGGCATACGAGCTGCCTACAAAGAAGATCTGGATGCCTCGGTGGCAGAGGTGCTCTATAAGGAGCCAGTCACCCTCCCAGCAGAGTTCATACCTCAAACCATCAACCCATTGGGTGTCAACCTGCTGGACCTAGTGAAGCATGACCACATCCACATCCCACCATTATCCCACCATGCCAAACCGACCATCTTTGTGCACAAGGACCTCCAATCATGTACACACGTCACGCTCAGGATTGACGCTATCAAACCTGCCCTCCTCCCTGTGTACAGTGGCCCTTACAATGTGTTGAAATAAGGGCCAAATACTTTTGATATCTTGCAAGCTGGGGAAACGACAACAGTGTCACTGAACCATCTAAAACCGGCTTGGACTTTAGTGAACACACCTGGTGTTTACCCTCCACCGCTCCAGCTCCAGGCCCCTCAAGCCAGTTTAGTCAGCCTGGACCTGCAACACTACTTCTCAGAAGACATTTACCCAATGCTGCAAAACTCACTACTCATGGTTAAGGCCAAATTGGACAATAGACAGTTGGGCTACAGCACGGTCTTGAGGTCATAAGAGCACTCCACACCCCTTCTGCATACGATTGACACAGCAGGTCTGAAGTCTACTCTTTCTTCGGACGACTACCTGCTTGTGTCGGCCCCGGAGCACTTCATAACGACTGACACCCTGAACACCGCCTCCAGCAGACCGACAGCCTCACCAACACCGGACGACACATCACCAGCCACCAACACGTCAACAGACATTGCCACGGTCCCATCAGAACCACCACTGACATCACGGCCCGGCCACCCAGGCAACTGGCGGCCTACGACATGTTGACCCTTGATATGTCGACCCTTGCCATCGCCGCTGGGACAACGCATCACGACGTTCACCCATCACTGTGCTCTGCACTTGGGAAGGGGGAAGGGGGGTGGTAAGGGGCGGCTCTGTGGGGACTTTGAACCACTGGCTCTACTCTGCCTTAACGTAGCAAGAAGAACTGTACCTTTGCCATATCAGTTCCTTGTAGTACACGCTCTATGCTATGGGCGTTGTGTATATGTTGCGAGAATACAAGTATTCATAGTAACTGATGGGAGTGTGAGTGATTATTTATCGTTGTAATTACCACGCCCGCTCCCCACTACCTACAAACTCTCTTTCTGAAACAGCGATAGCAATGGAATGTTAAGCACGAATTTGTTGTCAGTATATCGTGCTGTTCAGAGTGTAAACAAAGAGAGGGATTATTTGTAATGTCTATGCTGCTAGTAGAGAGAAAAAACTTAATAATTACTGGTACAATGTTACCACACGAAGCTCTAATTCCATCTTGAATTAAGAACAGAGTAACCAACAACTAGTTTTTCTAACATATTCAGTTACAACAAACAGAAATGCAGCAAAATAAAAGTAGTTGGTTGTGAATGTGCTGATTTTTACCAAAATTAAGAAATGACAATAGTTAAGAGTGATGTATGAATGGCAGGAGGCACAAATACAAAAATATTTACAGAATTATTACTGGTGCAAAATAATGTCCAGGAATTAAATGAAATTATACTAGTTGGTAGCAAACCAACACAAACTGTTAAATTTGCAGTTTTGCTCGCCTTGCAGTATTTAATATTATTCAGTCATTTTCCACTGCAGTCTTAATAATTATTTTGTAGTGTTTGATGAACTTATTCTGGAGGCCGATAAACGATATGGCGTTGTTAAAAATATTTAGTCGTTAGCATGTCACATCATTCCTTATTGGTCAACCAGCTTTTGTTAATTTCTTCCTCTGGCTAAAGATCTCCGTCATTATTTGAAATGATACAAACTTTGTATTGATTTCTTGTGACCCTCACTCAAATGATTCCATTGCTTAACAGTTCAATGAAAACTTGAGCTTTATCACAATTGTGTGGCCGGCCGGAGTGGCCGAGCGGTTCTAGGCGCTACAGTCTGGAACCGCGCGACTGCTGCAATCGCAGGTTCGAATCCTGCCTCAGGCATGGATGTGTGTGATGTCCTTAGGTTAGTTAGGTTTAAGTAGTTCTAAGTCCTAGGGGACTGATGACCTCAGAAGTTAAGTCCCATAGTGCTCAGAGACACTTGAACCATTTGAACCGCAAATGTGTACCCCACTCATACAGTTATAGTTGGTGATGACTTCAATCTACCATCGATGTGTTGACGAAAATGGATATTCAAAGACAGTGGTACACACAAATCATCCTTAGAAGTTGTGCAAAACGCTTTCTCCGAAAGGAGCCCACTCGAAATATAAATGGTCGTGATAACATATTTGACCTCTTAACAACAAATAATCCTGAGCAGATAGGAAGCATCGTGGTGGTAACAGGGATTAGTGACCACAAGATCGTTGTAACAAGACTGACCACCGTTACATCCAAATCCAGCAAAAGTAAACACAAAATATATTTATTTAAAAAGCAGATTAAAATTCGCTTAACGCTTTCCTAGGAGAAATTCTCCACTCCTTCTGAACTTTGTAAGTGTACACTAGATGGGGATTAAATTTAGTCAGCCGGTGTAGCCGTGCGGTTCAAGGCACTTCAGTCTGGAACCACGTGACCGCTACGGTCGCAGGTTCAAATCCTGCTTTGGGCATGGATGTGTGTGATGTCCTTAGGTTAGTTAGGTTTAAGTAGTTCTAAGTCCTAGGGGACTGATGACCACAGATGTTAAGTCCCATAGTGCTCAGAGCCATTTGAAGCATTTCTTAAATTGCACCAATCTTGTAGATAATGTTGTGGTGGGGAATGGAAATCAGAGACTGTGTTATTGGCACAGCACTTCGAGAAGGCCGCAGATATACAAAAAGACAACAAAACTATGCCTATTTGTGCTCTGCTAGAGTACTGCTGTGCTGCGTGTGATCCGTACCAGACAGAATTGACAGAGGACATCGAAGAAGTTCTCAGAAGGTGATCTCGTTTTGTATTATCGAGAAATAGGGGAGAGAGAGTGTCACGGATATGATAAGCGAGTTAGGATGGCAATCATTTAAAAAAAGGTCTTACCCATTGAGGCGTGGTCTTTTAATGAAATTTCAATTACCTACTGTCTTCCTTGAATGTAAAAATATTTTATAGTTGCCAACCCACATAGGGAGAAATGATCATCATAATAAAATAAACCAGAGTTTGTATATAAAGATTTAAGTGATCATTTTTTTCTGCACGCTGTTAATGGAAGGATAGAAAATAGTCTGTAGATGGTTCGAGAAACATACTGCCAGGCAAATAAATGTGAACAGCAGAGAAGTCATGTATCTATAGGTGTAACAAGTGGTGGTGTTTCGTCGCAACCGATAGCTCCTCTCAATATATTTTTTTGTGCGCAGCCTGCTTGAGGAGTTTGTGTTCCATCTCATTTTGGGCTACATCCAAAAGAGGCAGGCTACTTTGACTTTTATAACGTTCTAGTTCAACTGTGTAAATAGACTTTTTTACTTCCTTAATCTTTTGTCTTCTTTTCATTCTAAAGACCATTCATTTCAAGTCACTAACTTCTGCAGATCGTTCTCAACGATTTCTCAAATTTCGACGAGGACTGCTATCCTTACTGCGTTCTCGGCAGTGCACCCAATCAGGTCAAGAGTGTTTTTGTAGTGGACCACACCAATCTCCAGCGCGGAACTCCCTCTATCTGGATTCCAAACAGAGGCCTCATCGTCCACACAGGGCATTTGCTTGTGCTCCGGTGCTGCATCTGTTGTTTGTTTGCTTCTGATTTGACATTTTTTCAGTGTAAATTGGTGGTGTTAAACTGTACTACTAGAATGTAACGTCTTTCAGAGGATCTTTGGACGCTTGCTACGCCACAGTTCATATTGTGCGGGTGATCAAAAGACAAGATGTGGACTATGAAGAAGCTGATTTTGATGAGTGTGGAGTTCTTTCTGTCATCGAGGAAGTCACCAGTATTACGAGGCATTCTGATAAAAGGGTAATTATGAGTCGACTTTATAAATGATGGCAGAAAGATACGGATGGAATACAACGAAAAGTGAAAGTTACGGTAACTTACAAGTAGTAAATACAAGGTCTTGCACGAAAGTGACTAATCATAATAATCAGTCAGCGTCATTTAACTATGAAGTAGGCATAGTTGATTTAGAATTTGTTACCTGTGGTCTTCAAATTACGCACAACACCGATAAGGAGAAGTTCCTGATGACTCTCAGACTCATGCTTACTGAGATGAAATTACCTTGCGTCGTATGTTTCAAGGGGTTCAACAACGGTAGGTAAATACAAACTCTATTTAAGTTATGTTTGCTATAGAAAGAGCAAATATAACAACTGTATGAAATTCAAGTCCACCTGTGTCATTGGAAACGGAATTGTCCATGTTTATACGACTACAACTGATGTAATTGGAAATCACACAAATCAGGATAAAAAATTCTATGCCCTCAGATGTTCCCAGAGGAGAAGGATGAAAAGTATTCTTTGAGATGTCGCCCCAAGGCAGTTGTGTCTGGAATTAATTACCTCTGCGATGAAAATTTTGCTTTGTGCAATAATATGGAATATGTACAGAAATTATGTGTTTTGCAGAAAGCCAGATTGGAAGCTTTTTGTGATCGTGATTTGGATGAGAACGATCATCTTAATATGGTAAAACGGTACCTCAGTCAAAATGCAGAAGATAAGTACATTCAGCGTGTATAAGTTCCGCTTCGGTGTTCATGTTTTCCTCCGAATAGGTTACTTTGTTACCACCATATAAGGCTACTTCTTCATTCTGCGAAATTCCTCGGACTCCTTTCTGACGAAATGTCAACTTTGGCAACTGTTGTTGCAGATATAATACTATGTTTGCTTTGTTTATCGTTGCCATTGTTCTGCTTTGTATCAACACCACTAGCACTATAGCACTTTCATGAGCTACTTGTCTACTAAGCATTTGCACTACACTCCGTAGCCTCATGCTGTGCACACCTATGAATGATACCTCCAGCCCCGTGACAGTCACGTGTGCAGAAATTGGATGTGCTAAATCAGTTTCACACGAATGACCATTGGCTGCACTGTACAGATGCCCCCAAAAGTGAATCAGATCATCATATGCCAGCATCAGCATTGTACGAACAGAGTAGATATTACTGATTTTTCAAAACCAAGGTAGAACAAAAAAGAGATGAAATATTTCTTGGAAATGATACCGCCCAGAATACTTTCCATCAGGAAGATTTTGTTACGCATACTTTAAGGAGATATGTGCCATTTGTGCCTTTGCAGTTTGGAACTGTCACAGATCTCCTGCCCAGTGGAGAAGACATCAAGAGGTGCAGCAGTGGAGAACAGGTTTGGACAGATGCAAATGAGACCACTTTTTAATGAGCAATTCTTAGAGATCATGGACACCCAAGTACGATCTGTTTTCAGGGACTTTAAAATCAGTAATTCACATTCACTGGAAGAAGTTGCAGTAGAGTCAAAAGGAAAGAGAAGACAGAAGCAATTTGAAAATAATGTTGGGCCAACTGCAGAGGAATTCTGGCAAAAAAAAGAAGACAACGTTTTCTTATTTCAGATTTAATTTTGATGTCACAGCCATTCAGTGTTCTGTGAATGGTTACAAAGAAATTTAATGCACGGAATGCAATAATCTTCCAAACTGTGTAACAGTAGGGCCTATGTTTAAACGATGGCTTGCTCAAGTATCTAGCCCACTATGAAAAAAGATGTAAACCGGATTTTATTGTTGCTATTTTCCATGACATGGTTAAACCACAAAAAGAACAATTCTTGCTAAGTGAGAATTATAAATCTCTTTTTGGTAACAATTGTCTGACAAACGTTATTGTTGATTATTGTGCAGAAACTATTTTTCATGGTCATGAGAAAGATTTCTACATTGGCTCTCAGACAGCTGGCAGCATCCGGACACGTAAAAATTGTGGAAATAATCTTACGTATCAGAAGAATCTCGCCCGCATCTCGTGGTCGTGCGGTAGCGTTCTCGCTTCCCACGCCCGGGTTCCCGGGTTCGATTCCCGGCAGGGTCAGGGATTTTCTCTGCCTCGTGATGGCTGGGTGTTGTGTGATGTCCTTAGGTTAGTTAGGTTTAAGAAGTTCTAAGTTCTAGGGGACTGATGACCATAGATGTTAAGTCCCATAGTGCTCAGAGCCATTTGAACCAGAAGAATCTCAATGATTTTGAAAGGCTTTTCATTCCAGTACATGTAAATGGAAATCACTGGTGCCTGTTTGCTGTTTCATTGCTACAGCAAAATGGGAAAGGTGAAGATTGCCCGTCAATGTTCACAAACTTTTGTAGGTGTGAAATTACTTGTCTATATTCGATAAAATGACCTGCAGGAACTTGAAGGTGGTTGAGGTGGAACATTAAAGCCAAAAAGAAGCTTGGAGCTGTGGATTGTTTGTTATAACTCATTTGAATAACATTGCTGTAGGAAAGTCACATACCGAAGGGGTATAGCCTATCCATCTGATACGAGATAGTGTTGGCAACCAAAGCTGTTAGAGATATCTCTAAATGTACACAGTAGATGTATTTATTGTGGTTTAGAAGCAAATATTCACCAAGGTGTTTACTGCGGAAAATGCAGGCGACTGCTGCCTGACAAATTCTGTGATGGATTATGCAGTCTCAATGATGCAGAAAACTTTCAGTTCATTCGGAAGGTGTGCAACGCTGCTCCACTTTCTGAGTGAAAAATGTGTTTCTCCATCTGTCTGCAAGCAGTGTGATTAAATGGCTACTGGCAAATTCACCAGTTACTGAAAACAGTACGGTAATTTACTGGGCTGCGTATGCCTACCTATTGGGTGATGTGGAAACTGCATTAATTCTGTTACAGTTACTATGTTTGGAACTACTATTTTCAACAGAGTAGATGCATTCTCAATAATACCAGCCACATAAGTATTCCTACTATCCGTGCCATTAAGTTATGGGATGAAATCTGGTAAAGTATCGAGTACAGAGATCAATTATGTTGGAAAGATTTTGAATACTGCCATTGCTTACACTGATTTCTCATAACAAATTTGGCAAACTCATACTCGTCAACACCAAAGCACCGTATTGCTTGAGTTGTGGCCAGTGACGGATTTAGATTCGTTGGGATCATGGAGCAGCAAAAATTATGGGACACCTCCCACCCTCCCCCACAAAATATTGCAAGAATGCATGGTAACAGTATTTCTATATACATGAAAATTTTATGTTGTAATAATATTTAATCTCCATTAAAATTTAAATTTGATATCTGTATAATATTTTTTTCTTTTCAGCATTTGTCCTACTTTAGATCAGGGTCCACCTGTCTGCATGTCTTCCACTCAATGATGTCTTATGGAATAATTTCTCTGGTGACATGACACTGAGAAAGAAAGTACTGATTGCTCAAAAGCGAGCAGTAAAATAATATGTGATGTCCAACCACGTACGTCAAGGAACTAGGCATTTTAACTGTGCAGTCACAGTACATACAGTAGGCCTATACTCGCTAATGAAATTTGTTGTAAAGAATCCATCGCAATTTAAGATGAACGGTTAGGTCCATACCTACAACAGTAGCTAGAAAAATGGCATTTATTACGCATTATTAAATCTGTATAATTTAAAACCTCTGATAGACACTAAAAGAGAGGCATTGTACACAGCAATGTGTTGATTGTTACTTTCCTAGAAGAGTCAACCAGCATATTGCTTCCCCCTAGTCTACACATTTCTCACACAAGATCGTTATTCAAAATTTATAGAGCTCAGATACAAACTATCAACAGGCTTTCTTTCTGTAAACTGTTAGCGGCTGAAACAGGAAAGGGAAGAAGTGGTCTACTGAGTACCCTGCATCCCGCACTGTAAGATAGCTTCCGGTAAAAAAAGATAATATATGTTCCTGATTATTCTGCGACTGTTTCTCATGAGCATGTTTTAGTGAGACTGTAGCTGAGATCGAGATAGTAACTGTACATATGTTTCTAGTATGGAAAGGAAGGGTTATAAATAGAAAATCAAATAGGGGTAATGCAGGAATAGGTTTAATAATGAATAAAAAAATAGGAGTGCGGGTAAGCTACTACAAACAGCATAGTGAACGTATTATAGTGGCCAAGATAGACACGAAGCCCATGCCTACTACAGTAGTACAAGTTTATATGCCAACTAGCTCTGCAGATGACGACGAAATTGAAGAAATGTATGATGAGATAAAAGAAATGATTCAGGTAGAGAAGGGAGACAAAAATTTAATAGTCATGGGTGACTGGAATTCGACAGTAGGAAAAGGGAGAGAAGGAAACATAGTAGGTGAATATGGATTGGGGCTAAGAAATGAAAGAGGAAGCCGTCTGGTAGAATTTTGCACAGAGCATAACTTAATCATAGCTAACACTTGGTTCAAGAATCATAAAAGAAGGTTGTATACATGGAAGAATCCTGGAGATACTAAAAGGTATCAGATAGATTATATAATGGTAAGACAGAGATTTAGGACCCAGGTTTGAAATTGTAGGACATTTCCAGGGGCAGATGTGGACTCTGACCACAATCTATTGGTTATGAACTGTAGATTAAAACTGAAGAAACTGCAAAAAGGTGGGAATTTAAGGAGATGGGACCTGACTAAACCAGAGATTGTACAGAGTTTCAGGGACAGCATAAGGGAACAATTGACAGGAATGGGGAATAGAAATACAGTAGAAGACGAATGGGTAGCTCTGAGGGATGAGGTAGTGAAGGCAGCAGAGGATCAAGTAGGTAAAAAGACGAGGGCTGGTAGAAATCCTTGGGTAACAGAAGAAATATTGAATTTAATTGATGAAAGGAGAAAATATAAAAATTCAGTAAATGAAGCAGGCAAAATGGAATACAAACGTCTCAAAAATGAGATCGACAGGAAGTGCAAAATGGCTAAGCAGGCATGGCTAGAGGACAAATGTAAGGATTTAGAGGCTTATCTCACTAGGGGTAAGATAGATACAGCCTACAGGAAAATTAAAGAGACCTTTGGAGAAAAGAGAGCCACTTGTATGAATATCAAGAGCTCAGATGGAAACCCAGTTCTAAGCAAAGAGGGTAAAGCAGAAAGGTGGAAGGAGTATATAGAGGGTCTATACAAGGGCGATGTACTTGAGGACAATATTATGGAAATGGAAGAGGATGTAGATGAAAATGAAATGGGAGATATGATACTGCGTGAAGAGTTTGACAGAGCACTGAAGACCTGAGTGAAAACAAGGCCCCGGGAGTAGACAACATTCCACTAGAACCACTGACAGTCTTGGGAGAGCCAGTCCAGTCAAAACTCTACCATCTGGTGAGCAAGATGTACGAGACAGGCGAAATACCCTCAGACTTCAAGAATAATATAATAATTCCAATCCCAAAGAAAGCAGGTGTTGACAGATGTGAAAATTACCGAACCATCAGTTTAATAAGTCACAGATACAAAATACTAATGCGAATTCTTTGCAGACGAATGGAAAAACTGGTAGAAGCTGACCTCGGGGAAGATCAGTTTGGATTCTGTAGAAATGTTGGAACACGTGAGGCAATACTGACCTTACTACGACTTATCTTAGAAGAAAGATTAAGAAAAGGCAAACCTACGTTTCTAGCATTTGTAGACTTAGAGAAAGCTTTTGACAATGTTGACTGGAATACCCTCTTTCAAATTCTAGAGGTGGCAGGGGTAAAGTACAGGGAGCGAAAGGCTATTTACAGTGTGTACAGAAACCAGATGGCAGTTATAAGAGTCAGGGGGTATGAAAGGGAAGCAGTTGTTGGGAAGGGAGTGAGACAGGGTTGTAGCCTCTCCCTGATGTTATTCAATATGTATATTGAGCAAGCAGTGAATGAAACAAAGAAAAATTCGGAGTAGGTATTAACATCCAGGGAGAAGAAATAAAAACTTTGAGGTTCGCCGATGACATTGTAATTCTGTCAGAGACAGCAAAGGACTTGGAAGAGCAGTTGAACAGAATGGACAGTGTCTTGAAAGGAGGATATAGGATGAACATCAACAAAAGCAAAACGAGGATAATGGAATGTAGTTGAATTAAGTCGGGTGATGCTGAGGGAATTAGATTAGGAAATGAGACACTTAAAGTAGTAAAGGAGTTATGCTATTTGGAGAGCAAAATAACTGATAATGGTCGAAGTAGAGAGGATATGTAATGTAGACTGGCAATGGCAAGGAAAGTGTTTCTGAAGAAGGGAAACTTGTTAACATCGAGTATAGATTTAAGTGTCTGGAAGTCGTTTCTGAAAGTATTTGTATGGAGTGTAGCCATGTATGGAAGTGAAACATGGACAATAAATAGTTTGGACAAGAAGAGAATAGAAGCTTTCGAAATGTGGTGCTACAGAAGAATGTTGAAGATTAGGTGGGTAGATCATGTAACTGATGAGGAGGTATTGAATAGGATTGGGGAGAAGAGAAGTTTGTGGCACAACTTGACAAGAAGAAGGGATCGGTTGGTAGGACATGTCCTGAGGCATCAAGTGATCACAAATTTAGCATTGGAGGGCAGCGTGGATGGTAAAAATCGTAGAGGGAGACCAAGAGATGAATACGTTAAGCAGATTCAGAAGGATGTAGGTTGCAGTAGGTACTGGAAGATGAAGAAGCTTGCACGGGATAGATTAGCATGGAGAGCTGCATCAAACCAGTCTCAGGACTGAAGACCACAACAACAACAATGGAAAGGAAACCATGCTGGAGAGCAGTTGCAAATGGGCTGAAAAGACACCAAAGGGCCTTACAGATGGTGAAAGAATATCCTTGAAAGATAATAGGAAAGCACATATAGCTACATTTTGCTTTTACATTATCGTTCAAAAGATATTAATTTTATTCTTCATGAAAACTGTAGTAATGGGTTGTAGGAGTTAAATAAGAAATATGAACCAAATGTGGTTTGTGTGTTTTAAGAGACCAAATAGCAAAGGTCATTAGATTCCTATTCATCCCCCACGGCAGAAAGAGTGTACACATTCTGTGTACATAGAGAGCAAATTTTGTCTGCAAGTGTGAGAAAGTGTTGTCAGTGTTTGCATAGGTCCCATCTGAGTCAAAACATTGGAAAAGGCCCAGTATTTTGCTAGTGGGGTGTGGAAAACCGCCTAAAACTCACATCGAGTCTGGCCATCACACCGACCCCACGCTGCTGAAACCTGGTATTCATCTAGTGGTGTTTGGAAAAGCTCCTGAAACCCACATCCAGACTATCCAGCCCTCCAACCCCACATATTTTTCAATAACTCACTTTCATGGAAAATTAAAGAAATATAAGTCTTCTGATATACAGACATTTCCTATATTGTTATTCAAATTTGTATATCCAATCCAGTCATAATCAATTGCCCAAAGTAATCATGTTGTTAGCACTGTCAGTCGAGCAAGTGAAATGTTTATTCAAGTTGTTGCCAAATTTCAGTTTTAAATATTGATTTGTTAGCTCTGAACAGGGCATCTTCCCCCTTTTCTTTTATATTTATCATACTATAGTAAACTGAATACCATGTATAGTCTATAGCTGTGATAATTAATTGTTTTCAGACAGAGGACCCACACCTCATATTTTCTGCTCTATTTTGTTACAGATATCTCACCCTTGGACAGTCAAGCTGGCTTCATGTTTTGTTACTGAAATAAAGGAAGTATGTTCTCTGGATGCTAAAAGTGGAATATTGCAACGACAAAGATTTATTGACTTACTGACCTCTGAATTTAGCAGCCGAGGGCACCAAGTGTATATTTTCCACCATATCCAGCTGCCCATAGCCGAGGTCACCAGGTCCATATTATCTGCTGTATTCAGCTGCCTATATCTCCTAATCAGACTGTACATAACAGGGAGTGTTCTCTGGATGCTGCAAGTGGAAATATTGTGGTCCATGGGGGAAAAAGAAGCTATCTGTTCACCAATTCATATTTTCAGTCATGAGAATATATGGGGTTTTAATAGCAACCTTTTTAATATGGTTTCGAAACTCATTGGATAAACAAAGTCAGAAACTTGAAACTTGAAAAACAGCGGGAAAAATTAGACCAAAAAATAGATTGTTTGGATAAAATTATAAAGAAGCAGGGTCAAGCACTAGAATGTGTCAGAGAAGATTTAGATGATCTCGAAGTTTAGGTACAGAAAACTGCAGAGATAACTGGGGGACTAGAACTGGATTTGAAAGTGTCTAGAACATATGTAAACACAGAGCTCAAATAAGTTTAATAATAACAATAGAGATAATAATAGTTATTATTATTCAACATCAAATAAACAAGTACAATCCTTAGAAATAATGTAATTTTGGGACATGATACAGATTATTCTTGTGAATATGTCAGTTTATGAGTTAAAAACTAAAGATTTGTTTGTGTATATGGGGTACGGGCCATACAATCATCATATTAAAAACCTGAACATCGCTTGGTATATAAACTTTATATTTAATAATAACACTGTACACAACACACCATCACATGCTAAGCACCAGAATAAGACTAAAGGAAAAGCCGCAATGGGGGCACACATTGGAAATGTCATAGATTTTGGTAGTTCAAAGATAGCACGTTACATCGACACTCGATTCTAGTGGTCGATGAGCGCCACAGAGCCGTCCCCCCACCATGGTACAGAGCACGGGGAGACGTGGTAATGGAGGTGGGCATTGTGCTTGGTTTGTGGTTGTGGGGAAAGAGGGCCCATGGGTGTACATTGCATTAATGATGAAAATGCGTTGCCATATCCATGGGTGGAGTGGGCAGCCATACCAGGAAACTGGGATCAGGCGGCCCAGTGATGTGGGGTTGTGGTGCACCATGAGTAGTACACGAATAGAGAGATGGCTGTTGTCCTCAATTGAGGTGGTGATTGATGTCTCCTCTGCATCTGGAGGGATCACAAACACACGGAGGAGCATGGCGTGGCCAATCGAATCACCCAGTTGCGTGGATGTGCACACAGGATGAACAGTGTGTCATCAAATAGCTGCAAAGACAGGTCCTTGATGGGAAAGGATGAAATTTTGACATGGAAGATGGCAACACAGGTGTCGTCAGATGCTGTCAGCCGGTCAGTGGAATCACTGTGGCGGTGGGAATGTGAAGGGATTCATTCACACGCAACATCACGTGCAACCTCCAAGCTCGGTGGAAGACACGATGCACTAATGTCACACACAGTATAGGAGCCAGAAAGAAAGCATGATTTGTTAGGAACACTGGTAGCAAGTGGTGATGTGGAAGTGGGGTTGGGGATGGGAGTGGGAGTTGTCCTCCAAATTTCTATCTTCGTCAAGCTGACAAGCTGGTTTGATGCATGAGATAGACACTGTTTGTATTTTACCGTTTTCCGGTCTGTGATAGAGAGAGGATGTGGATTTCTGGTTAGGTCACTAATAATGTGAAATACATTAATTCTTATAGTACAAAGTCAACTTCATTTACTAGTTCCTTATTTCACCTGCTCTATCTGTCTGTCTCACCAGTATCTGTAACTGGGCGCCATAACATTGTCCACAAAGAGGATGAGGAAGTAAATAATTTCAAGGCTCGAAGAGCTATCATCTAATAATCCAGTACTATATGTTAGAGTTTTTTGCATACATAAAAAATCATAATCCTAACTGTCTGCAGTGTGTGTCACTGTGCAAAAACTAGTTGAGGCACATGCTCCCAAGTGAACGCATTGTTGTACCTATTGTGTGGTGCCAGAAAATTTTCATTTAAATTATGGGGAACTGGTCATACAATTGTCATATTAAAAACCTGACCACCACTTTGTATATAAACTCTATATTTATTGAGAACACTGTACACAACACACAATCACATGCCAAGTGCCAAAATAAGACTGAAGAACAAATTGCAATAGCGGCACACATTTGAAATGTCAAAGATTTTGGTAGTTTAAAGATAGCATGTTGCATTGACACTCGATTCTGGTGGTTGATGACTGCCAATGTTAGTAAATTTTACATTTTAATGCATTTTCCATTAGGAAATGTACAAATAACAATTTTACAAACATTGCTGTTATGAACATTAGCTCAGTTGTGAGATACTTAAAACTATGTGCTTGACACACTTACAAAGCACTTTTCATAAAGATAAAGTACTCATTTATGGAATAAAAAGGGTTTTCAATTAGAATTCTTTTTTTTTGGTCTTTTAATTTGTTAATAGAAAGACCTGTGAAAATGTTTGGTAGGGCATTGGCATGAAATGCATTTTTTTCTGTATAAAGCGGTTCTGTGGCTATTTACATGGTATCTGAATTTTTGTCTTGTATCGTGCTGGTGCAGGTCGCAGTTGAAATTTGGGTTTATTGTTTTCACAAGCAATATAACTTTCAATATATATACGAGGTGCAACAATAAAGTAATGAGACTGATGTGGAAAAAAAATTTTGCTTACCATTTTAGTCAAGTTTAGTGTTGTCTCATTCAGAGTAGTTCCCTTCTGTTTGAACACACTTTTTCCAGCGCTTCTTCCATTGATGGTAACATTTCAGGAACTCATCTTCTGTAATATCCTCCAACACAATCGTCACAGTTTTTTGGACATCTTATGTTGTTTGAAAATGGTGTCCCTTGACTGCCATTTTGACTCTTGGAAATAGAAAAAAGTCTAACGGAGCAATATCTGGTAAATAAGGTGGCTGTGGTGGTACTGAAATTTGTTTTGAGGTTAAAAATTGCTGTACTGGCAGAGCAGTATAGGATGGCGCATTATTGTGATGCAGAATCCTATTATTAGCACTGTTGGCATGGACACAAAGAACTCTTTTACGAAGTCTTTCTAAAATTTCTTTGTAGTAATATTGGTTAACTGTTATCCAGGGGGCACCCCCTCTTTATGAACAGTTCCCTTGCAACAAATCAAAGAAGCACACAAGCACGCAAATTAACTTTTGGCTTTGACGTGCGAGCTTTTTTTGGTCTGGGTGATCCCTTTGAGCACCATTGAGAACTTTGGCATTTTGTCTCTGGATCGTACTGAAAAAACCAACTTTCATCACCAGTGATAACATGGCTCAACAACTCTGGATAGATTTCTGTTTGCTCTAACAGATTGGCTGCCACATTTTTCTGTGTTTCTCGCTGTTGTGGTGTGAGATTTTTGGTGACCATTTTTGCACGAATCTTTCTCATACCAAGATCTTCAGTTATGATGAGATGAACCGTTTTTTGATTGATGTTCAGTTCTTCTACAATAATTTTCAGGGAAAATGTTTGATCAGATCATACGAGTTCACGCACCCTGGCCAAGTTGACATCTGTCTGTGAGGTTGATGATTGTCCATTGTGGTCTTCATCTTCAACATTCGTTCTGCCTTCACTAAACATTTTATGCCAACAAAAAACTTGAGCTCTTGATATAACCTCCTCTCCAAAAGCCTTCTGAAACTTACCGTGATTTGTTGTCGCATTTTCACCCAGTTTAATGCGAAAAGAAATGGCATACCATTGCGCAATATTATGCGGTTCCATTTCCATGCTGAGAGACACAAACACATGTTAACGTATCACAGCACAACTCACAACTGAGCAGTTGCATCGATGTGCTGCTTGGACTAGAAGCAGCTTATAGACCAAGGTCAAAGATATTGTGCCTACACAAGCCAGCAGGGTTGCCACAGCTTGCAAAGAAAATCAGTCTCATTACTTTATTGTCGCACCTCCTACACCTACATGGTAAGCACACCTAATTTTGGGAACAAGTTCTGACATGATTCTCTAGATTTGACATCACAAATAATTCTGATAACTTGTTTCTCTAGTGTTAATAATGTGCTTAGGTTGACTTGACTTGTTGCACCCTATATTTCTACAGCATAGTTTAAATTTGATGAGAATAGTTTGTGATAAGCAGTCTTTAGTACACACATTTCTGTACAATATTTGGTAATCATGTTTATGGCAAATACATTCTTTGACAGCTTACAGAATAAGGAATCTGTGTGCATGTCCCATTTGAGGTTGTCCTGTATTGTGATTCCCGAGAATTGTATCTATTTTTCCTTTTTTACAATGTAATTTCTTATGGATAGTTTTGTGTCAAATTCTGTTTGTTTCTTTGTGTTAAATTCCATTATTGCAGTCTTTCAAGCTCTTACATTTAGATGGCTTTCATTGAAATACTTGACTATGGGTTTCCTCTAACTGAAGTCAAGACTGAAGATGCCACTGAAAAAGTAAAATTTAGGTTCCAAACAAGTTCTATTGTTTTTGAAGACAAATGGTATCTTTCTTTTGTGCAGGGATTTTTAGTGATGACTGAGGATTTGAATGAAAGTTTAATCCATGGAATGAATTTGATTGTAAAGGCTAAAGTTGTTTTAATTGAAATGAGATGAAATTGTTATTTACTGATCCTAAGAGGGGAATTTCTGGGAGACAGACATGGTTATGATAAGTAAGATTAACTGCAATCATGTTGGGGGAGGGGGGAGAGGGGGCGGAGTAGAGGAATTTAATGATAGAGGATACTATGAGGAGGGTAAAGGATTTTGTAATGGGGAAACAACTAACAATTTTTCCAGTGAACTTGTAGTAAAAATGATAGGGGAAGCTGAATTTTTGAGTACCAGGATAAAGTGGCACTAGAAAAAATTTTATGGGGTTGTAATGTTATTTTTGGGGAGAAACCAAATGCAGTGAAGGATTATCAATGTAAACTAAAGCTAAAACCTCATGACCACTTTTCATTAAGCTGTATGGTGTACCTGTCTGTAAGAGAAAAGCAGTTGAAAAAGGAGTTACAGGAAATGCAAAAGTGGATGGTAGTGGAAAGGGTTTAAAGTAGCTGTAATTGATATAATAACCTGTTGGTTATAGGTTCTAAATGACATGGTGAAATTAGGTTAGTTCTGGACTCTAGACATCTGAAGAAGTACTTTGAGAAAGAGAGGCTGATCACCCAGAAACACAGATGAGTTACTGAATATTTGAAAATGTAAGATACATGACTAGTCTTTACTTAACTTCTGGTTTTTATCAAAATGAATTAGAATATGTCTGTAGAAATTATTCTGCATTTTTATATGATGGTAAGTGTTTTCAGTATTGTTTGGTTCTATTTGGGTTGGATGTTTCTGTAACTGAACTGGAATTCATTTTGGGGCAGAAAATTTTAACAAGATTGTCTATTTATGTAGATGACGTTTTATAATCCACTAAGACCTGGGAAGAGCATATGAATGCCTTAAGGGAAATTGGGGAGAAACTGAGACAGGGAGGTAAGTCTTTCAAGTTAGAGAAATGCAAATCTGCTGTGTTCTTGGCCACAGAATAACAGAGGAGGAAATTTCGTCTGATAATGGAAAAAATCCAAAACACTGCAAAATTTCCAAAGGCTTTGTCCAAGAGGGAACTATAATCATTCTTGAGTCTTGTAGGTTCCTACAGAAGGTATATCAAGACTCATGCTTTAACTGCACCTTGCTTAAAAAATCCATTGAAAAAGAATTCTGTATGGCAATGGAGTGAGAAGTGTCAAATTGGAATGGATTGAGAGTATTAGATTGCCCTTCATGAAATGAAAGAGATACTTGGTAAGAGTGAGATTCTACACAGACCACATTTTTCTTTGCCATTCTGTTTAGTAACTGTTGATAACGATTCAGGCTTGGGTGTTTGCTTTTTTCAGGAAAAATTAGACAGGGTGATGCAGAACATGATTCAAGTGAATTTGAAACCAGAAATATATAGAAACATGAGAAGAATTACCTTATTCAGATAATAAAATTCTATGTTATATTCAGGAATGTAAATTGTATTCAAGGGAGCATCAGCAGGTGGGAAGTTTATTTACAACATTCTGATTACTCAACAGAGTACATTAAAGGAAGGGAGAATGCTATAGCTGATGCTTCGTCTAGATTACCTGAGCAGGGGGGGGGGAGGGGGGGGGGAGGGGGGGGCACTCAACGTTACATAGTTTCTGCATTGCATGGTCTGATGAATCCTGATATCTTCTTCATCATGTCAGTGGGAGGTCTCAAATCCATCCTGCTCCAGGGGAACAGCTCCTTCACACCTGTACTGAGTGACAGAGACAAACTGATGGCAGCTCCACTATGCTCTGGTGAACATTCACTTGGGCATCCATGGATCCAGTGGAGCTTGTGCAATGCACCATGATGTCCAAGGAGTATCACACACTGGTGCACTCCTCTGAGAAAATGCCAGTTAAATATGGTGTTCCACCAGGCTCAATCCTGTGACCCATACTGTTTCTGTTATATATTGACGACATTAACACAAAGCATACTTCAGGGCATGCTACACTATTTGCAGATGACACAAGTATTCTGGTAACAGGTGCAGACAAAGCTAACCAAGGTCAAAACATTAAACCACTTATGTCATTACTGAGTGAATAGCTCAGTGTGAACAATCTCATTACAATTGTGCAAAAAACAATCTTTAGCAACAGTGTAAATGAATCAGGTCTTGCGTACTACTGTCATGCTTTTAGTAAAAATGTACAAACTGACCACTAGATGTGCAGTCAGCTATTGGGAGAACAGAAATCAGACAAAGCACCTACGTTCAATTGCCGCTAGCATTTCGGAACACACACAGTTTGGTGCATCGTTGTGCACGTTCCCCAAAATCCCAGTAGTACCAGCACATGACCTACTGTACATCAGGTGATTGTACAGGCGAGTGGGACACAGCCCTGCTATGGGAGTGTCTCGTGTATTTTGGGCAGCTGTGATCTCCACGGGTGCTGCAACATGCTACCAGCCAGCTAATCTGTTGCATCAGTTGATCAACCTTTGCTGTTAATGCATTGTACTCAGCTTGTGCTACTGTGGTGGCTGTACTTGTGCACTGCCTGGCTGATAGCATTATAGGCACTGGTGAGATGGCATCCAACACCTTGTTCATCAATTCTAACATGGCGACTAACATCATCTCCAACTGTGTCACAGTAATCAAATTGTTAGATGGAGATAAGCAACTGCTCAAGATGGTATGCAGCAGATGACTGGGTATGATAACAGTGTCAATTTTACTTCTAAGATATCACAGATATTGTGACGGTCTTCATTCTCCAATATCTTCTTCATTACTACCTGACAGATGTGCTCTTCTTGTGATGCAGATACACGGCAGATCAGTTCTATCTTCAGCTGCTCATATGCATTCCCTTCAGGTGGTGTGATGATGATATCTTGCACATATGCTGCATATTGCTGCTCCAAATGGCTCACCACCAATGCAAATTTAGATGCATCTGCAGGAATGCCTGAGTAAAAGTAATTTGCCTCTACGTCTGCAAATGATAGTGCTGGATTTTGTGGCAAGAATGGTGACATCTGCCCAAGTGATTACTGACCCTGACGATGAGTACACCGCACTATTGAAGGACTTTCCAGTATTAACAAATCTACTGGGCTTACTGGAGGATGTCAGGCACAACACTGTGCACTATATTAAGACAACTGAGGGGTGCCGAACTCCTGCCAACCACGACTGGCGCAAGAGTCCCCCATACCTCTGCTCAACTTCAACAACGCATTGAGTGCCACTTGCATGGATAGTGTACTAGATTGTGCCAAGGCCTACGCACAGATCTGGTGGCAGATGAAGATATACCGAATACTGCAATTATTACGCTGTTTGGCTTATTTGAAAGCAAATTTGAGACTCTGAGTCTCCAAAATGCAGCTCAAACATGGCAAAAGTTCGTCGATTCAGTGTTGGGTGGCCGTCATTCTGTTTCGCTTACCTAAGCAACATTTTGCTCTTCTCAGCCTCACCAGAAGAACATCGCTTGCATCTTGTTGAGATTTTTCATTGACTAAGTGAGTACAGAATTGTGTTGAATGTGGCAATGTGTATCTTTGGACAGTCACAAGTTGATTTCCTAGGCCACCGCATTACTCATTCAGGCTCGCTACCATTGCTGGATAAAATAGAGGCTATCCGCCAGCTGCCCCGGCCGGACACACGTAAGGAGTTAAAATGCTACCTAGCAATTGGCGCCATCTGCCGCATGCAGCTGAAGTTAGAGAGCCACTGACAACCACACTGGTGGACCTGATGGCTAAAGGCAATATGCAATTACCTTTATGGATGACTTGGTCGAGACTTTTGGAAAAACAAAACAAGTGGTAGTGGATGCACATCCTGAGCCGAATTCACTGTTGGCTGTGGTTTTAGATGAAAGACAGACAGCAATAGGTGGTGTGCTTCAACAAACACATTCATGAGGCCTGGCAGCTGCTAACTTTCTTCTCAAAAAAGCTGACCACCTCGCAAAAGAAATGGAGTGTGTACGACCACAAACTGGTGGCAATGTATGAGGCTGTCCAAATACTTTTATCCTCATCTCAAGGCCCCACAATATTTACAGACAACAAGCCACCGACATTCGCCTTCCAGCAAAATAATCTGAACTGCTTGCCAAGGCAACACACATTTCTGGGATCGACAACATCATGGTGCACGGTCTCTCTTGCGTCGGCAGTGTCTCTACACTGGACTGGATGGCACTCACAGAAGCACAGAGGTCAGACCAAGAGCTGCAAGACCACAGGCTCCATTATGACTACAACCTGTATACATTCCAGGCGCTGACATGCAACTCTATTGTGGTGTGTCCATACCTGCCTGTTAACTTCCGATAGCAAGCGTACGAATCCCTACACAGTCTGAGCAACCTAGGTACATGATCTATGCTCCGTCTGGTTCTAGATCACTCTGTGTGATGAGGAACAAAGAAGGATTGTAGAGAGTGGACAAAGTGTTGTCTCCAGTGCCAATGCAGTAAAGTCAGCAGACACGTACATGCACCACTAGGTTATTTCCACAATGTCACAGTGTGATTCACACATGTTCACATTGACATCATCGGACCACAGCCACCTTCAAACGCTGAATGCTACCTGCTCAGCATCATCGACAGATTCACTCGTTGGCTGGAAGCAGTACCAATTTGTCACACTGGATATCGCGGTTTGGCTGCCCACTCCATGTTACAACCGACAGAGGCAGACAACTCAAGTCAGAATTGTTCACAAAACTGTCAGTACTTTGCAGCATGAACCATCTCTGGGCAGCCAGCTACTACCTGGCAAGCAATGGAATGGTGAAACAATGGTAATGCACCATAAAAGCAGCCCGGATGTGCCATGCAACTGGGTGGACTGAGGCTTTACCAATCGTCCTACTCAGACTCCAAAAACGCATACAGACCCAAGCTGGGCGGTTCCTCAGTTGATCTAGTATATGGGGAAGTGCTGAGACTACCTTGTGATTTCATAGAAGCAGAATCAAGATGAGAAGAGGTTCCTTCTATGCTTGTTAGGTGTGTCAGAGAGCTCATCCAGTAGATATGCACCCCACAGCCATTCAGGCCTGGCACTGGACAGTCTCCTGAATGGAACACGTACCACTGTGACTTTTGACAGAGTCAAACCGGCATATATTTTCCACGAGCTACCCCCAGCAAACAGACAACTGCTGCCTCACCCACTGCCTGTTCCAGCGCCAACCCAAGCAACAGAACAACAGAAACGACCCAGAGGCCCACACCAACTATGACAGCATCTCCCACCTACATATTGATTTTGTGTGTGTGTGTGTGTGTGTGTGTGTGTGTGTGTGTGTGTGTGTGTCCAACAGTGTCGCGATAATCAACTTGATAGATGGAGGTAAGCGACTACTCCAGCTTGTACGTAGCAGTTGATCAGGTACTGTACCAGAGTCAATTTTACTTCTAAGATACTGTGACAGACTTTGGTCTACAATTTCTTCTTGAGTTAATAACTGATGGATGTGCTCTTCTTGTGATGCAGATAGGTGGTGGATCAATTTTGTCTTCAACTATCCGTGTGCGTTACCTTCAGGCCCTGCGACCTCTCACACAAAATGCCCATTGGCTGGCAGGAGAAAGGCAATCAGATGAAGCACCTATGTTCAATTGCCACTGGAATTTGGAAACATGCATGGTTTGGTGCAGCATTGCGCACATCCCTCAAAATCCTGGGCTACAGGTCGCTACAAACCTACATAAGTTTCAGCCTTTCATGTCAGAAATGAGAAATCTCCAACTCGCTCCTGAACAAGGAAGAGCTCAACAGTGTGAGCTCCATTACACTTCTTGGTATATGGCTTGAAGAAAATCTTATGTGGAACACACATGTTAATTACATCTCAAATAAGCTATCAACTGTGTGTTATATTCTAAGATTATTCACTAAATCAGTCACCAAATTAGTCCTCACACAGGTATATTATTCTTACTTTCACTCCATACTACAGTATGGGATCATGTTCTGGTGGAAACTCACCCTGCAGCAGAGATATCTTTAAAATTCAAAAAAGGCGATATGTATAATATGCAATCTGAGATATAATAAGTCATGTAGGCAACATTTCAAGAAACTTGCTAATTGACACTGCCATCTATTTACATTCACAGTATTATATCATCTGTTACAACCTATCTATTAACACTGACAGCCCACTAATATTAAATGAACACTTTCATAGCTACAAAACAAGACAGCAGTCTGACCTACATATGTTTCGGTCCAGAACATCTTGATGCCAAAAGAGTCTCCTGTATGTTGGGCTATGGATGTATAATAACCAATCAGCTGAAATAAATAATAATAATAATAATAATAATAATAATAATAATAATAATAATAATAATAGTAATAAAAACCAGAAATATCAAGAGTTTTCACATGTAAATTAAAAAAAAATTCTTTTGGAGTAAATTTTTCACACAGTAAATGATTTTTTTAAAAAAGGTGATAAATGTTAATAAATTTTTTAATAACTGATCACTTAGCTCATGTTTCTTTCCAGTATGAACAAGTAAAAGTACAATGTAATGTCTATTATTTTCTTGTAATATTGAATAAACTTTCATGAAACAATTAAAATTGCAACAATATAATTGTAAAAATTACTTGTAAAAATGTAGGCTGACTTGTCCAAAATTATACATGCAAATTGCACAATATTATGATTACTTGGATTAGTAAAATAAAATCAATACTGAAATCATTCTATAGGGAATATGCACTACTGATGATTTGCTACATATTGGAAAGAGAGAACTGATATTTTACTTGAAGTGCCCTGCCATAGAAAGGAAGAGCACTTATACTGACATGCTGTCTGTGGAAAGAAAATATGTATTTGGCTGCGAATGATCTGCATTAGGAAATACTGATAGCTTATTTATGTACTTTTAGCAAATGGGGACGTACTTATGGTTGATCATCTGAGATTAGGGTACACAGGGGGAAATGATAACTGACTATGAAAACTTGTACAGGGAGATCTATAGTACTGTCACTGTGTGTCATGTTTGAAGTGAAAGACTGAAATGTCAGTTGTGCTTGCCTGCCTCAAAAGGAAAGTTAGGACAAATGTTAGATTTATCTGCCTCATTCCAACACTACTGAAAATGAGTTATGTTAAAGAAAAAGACTAATCCTGTATTAGATGAGGAAAAGTTGAAAAAGTTTCATTTCTATACATAATATTACTGTTTCACATGACCAATCACTTCTGGAGGATGTGTTGAGTGTGTAGTAATTACTGTCATATGTATGAATGCATAAGTTCTTGTGCTCTGTTAGCTGTTTTGTGGCTTGCCTGCAAATTAATTTGTAATTCATGTGGCTATAAATTTTCATTTTCCTCCTCCAAAAAGCTGTATTTTTTAAAGCAATTTTAGGTTAGCGTATGCTCTGAGATGCCTTGGACAGGGCAGGGAAGAAGGTAATTTATTGTGTGGTTTTCTGAACATGCCTCCATTTTGTGCAAGGTTTGAAAAAATAAATAAAGAAATGTCTGATGCTGTATGCAATACTGCCCAAGTTTCTCTGAAGAAAGCAGTGGAAGAATTGTGGAAGTAAACCAGAAAGAAACAGATCCTGCGGCAGATATTCACGACAGTGAATCTCCTAAAATGTTACTGACCTGTATGAGTCTGTAGACAGGACCTGGATGAAAAGGGGTCACACATCTCCATATGGTGTTGCATCTGTTATTGGTATTGACTCAGGTAAAGTTTTAGATGTAGAAATTATGTCTAAATACTGCCACCAGTGTGCAACAAGGAAAATGTCCAACAATGAAGACAGTGAGAAACAGTGACAAGATAAGCATGCAGCAGCATGCTCTGAAAATTACAGTGGCTCAAATGGTGGCATGGGGGCTGCTGCAGTTATGAAGATGTTCTCCAGATCTGAGGACCAGAATGGTGTTAGATAATCTAAATACCCTGGTAATGGCAACTCCTCTTAGTTGAAAGGTGTAGCAGATAAAAATCCATACAATACAACAATAGAAAAGCTGGAATGTGTTGGCCACATCCAAAAGAGGTTTGTGGCAGGCTTTGTCACTTGCTGAAAGAGAAGAAAGGTGAAGTACTTGAGGATGGAATACCACTAGAAGGAAAAGGCAGACTTACTCTGTAAGAGATTGATACTCTTCAGTTATTTTAGGGAAGAGCCATCAGGAAAAACATACATAATTTCGAGGCAATGAGGCATGCTGTGTGGGCCATTTTTTTCTGTAAACTATCCACTGACAAAACACTAATGCACAATCTGTTTCTGAAAGACGATTGGTGTAAGTTCAACAACAGAAGTGTGACGTATTCCCACAAACACTTATTACCAGCAACTGTTATGAATGCAATTATGCCCATGTTCAGGTTTCTTGCAAACCCTGATTTATTGAGGGAGTTCCTTCGCAGAAAGACACAAAATGCAAATCAGAGCCTCACTAATTTAATTGGGATTAGATGCTCAAAAAGGACAATCTGTGGACTTGAAGTACTCAAAATAGGTGTCTATGATGCAGTTTTATGTTACAGTAATGGAAATAAAGGCAAAATTGAAGTGCAAAAGAGAATTGGTATAGATCTTGGTGTGTTTGTAACAAAAGTGTTTTACACCATCAACGAGAGCAGGATCAAGGAAGCTAACAAATCAGTTTCTTACTTGTAAGTACAGGCCAGGCAAATTCAAAGAGGAGAGAAGACAAATATGGAGAATGAAGAATATCAGTAAATTGAGATAAGCTTATTACATGTAGAAGTATGAGAAGAAAATCGTTGAACCTCATTTCCTCTGTTTTTCATTTTGTACATTATTAGAAACCTTTTCTCAAAAAGTATATTCGCTAATGCTATGAAATTTTCAGGAACAGTTTGCAACATCTTGCTGTCTCTCTGGAACTAAAAAATATGAGATCCTGCAATTACATTCTGATTTTTAGATGATTGTATGTAGAAAAAAAGTTAATTTTGGATGTGCAAAATTAAAAACTCTGTTAATTATACAATTTGTACCATAAATTAATAACTTTAGTTCAGTGGTCTTTTAACCTTCTCAGGACATTACAATAAAATTTTCAGGTTAATTGCATCATTATAATTTGAGTTATGGCTTTTTTATATAAAAAGACAATTAAAGAATTAAAAATTAAGTTTTCTGGCAAAATGTTAATCCTGCATACTTTATTATATTTTTCTATTAAAACACACCTTTTTTGCTTTACACATGCAAAATTTTAGATTTGAACATTAATAAATATGGCTGTAATGATTTTTTAAATAAATGTTTATTTTCCATCGCATTCCCCATTAAGTCATTAGGCTGGACCTATATCTGTCTACTGAGGTAACAAAAGTCATGGGATACCTCCTAATATCATGTTGGACATCCTTTTGCATAGCACAGTGCAGCAACTTGGTATGGTATTGACTCAGCAAGTCGTTGGAAGTCCCCTTCAGAAATATGGAGCCATGCTGCCTCTATAGCCATCCATAATTGCAAAAGTTTTGCTGGTGCATGACCTGTTGACTTTGTTCCATAAATGTTTGATGGGATTCATATCAGGTGATGTGAGTGCCCAAAACATTCATTCAAATTATCCAGAATATTTTTCAAACCAATCGAGAACAATTGTAGGCCAGTGATGTGGCATATTGTCGTCCCAAAAAATTCCATCATCGAATGGCTGCAAATGGTCTCCAAGCAGCCAAACAATGCCATTTCCCATTAATGATCAGCTCAATAACGAACTACTGCAAAATGGGAGTGTTGTTTGGTGTAACCGACCCGAACTTCCTCCTCACTGGCGACCCTGAGTTGAACCATCTTCCATTTTCGCCATTTTACCATGTTGGTAGCCTCCCCGTCGGGTATTTTCACGTGTTTTACATCAACACGACATTCGAACAATGACTTCGGCCCAATGCCTAACGCTGGATTTTGTCCTCGACATGCATCGTGTTGCGGGCAATGTACACCCGCCAGGAATGCAACATGATGCATCTCACTTGACGATTACAACGATTTCGCCGGACGTTTTTGAGCCTGCAACAATACGTGAGATTAGGAGTGTGCATGACTGTGGCTGTCAGACGTCTTTGTTCCCACCACATGTGCCCTCCCTCATCGGTGGTTCAGTTCCCTCTTACGGATCTCTGTGCAGTGCAGGACCAATGCTGATTTCTGCAACTGCTTCGTTGGACAACCTACCACCGCCAGGACAACGATTTGCCATGCCGCAATCCGTCCAATACCACGCGGATATCGGCCACATGGCCAGAACTGCTTCGTTCACAGGTCAACCTACTCAGCATCTGACCATGCCCGCACCTGCCTCGGTGCAGCATCAGCACTTACCTTCCTACTTCAATACCTTGGCCTGCAACAGGAACAATTACTTGTTATCTGTGCCTGACCTCCACCTCCGTTCTACTACTATGCCTGTGTTTTGTGCCATGACATTCACCTTATCCGCACACCGTTTTGAGTGGAGTGACTATGAACAGTGAACTTTCACACATTCCACCCCATGTTCAACATCATTTCCCACACTGTGCTTCTGGACTGCCCGCACCTCCGCAGCCTTCCTGCAACACAGGTGGTCCCAGCTCTGATCATACGTCGAGCTTTCCGCGGACTAACACGCGCTCTCAAACTTTGAACTTTATCTCACCTGTCGCCCACGTGCCAGCTCCAGTCGAGCTTCTGCTACTGTTCTTGGCACATCTTGGTGCCTCATCCACGTTGGTCTTCCAAAGCGTGACGGATCGCGATCAACCACAACGTGTCACCTTCATGCTGCCACCCGAACAGCCGTCATTACCACATCCCCTGGAGGCACACTCTCCTGGAATACTACAGCAACAACAGCTCGTTTCAGGCAGTGCCTGACGAACTCAACTCAACCTGTTCTTCCAAACATTCTCTAATGTTTACCGACGCTGCCGCCATTTAATCCCAACACAGATACAACCTGGTTCAAAATTGTGGACGAAGTGTTCGACTATTACAAACTTGATAAGTCAGCCAGGTTTCTGTGCCTCATCACCCACCTGCACGACCAGGAGGACTTGATTGCTGACCTGATCGACGCCCCGGACTCATCTACCCGGTACACTCTAGCCAAAAAGACAGTTCTACGTTGGCTTGCACGCTCAGCAGAGGTGGCAATACGGCAAGTGCTACACGTCGAGCAACTAGGCAACGACAAACCTTCCCAGCTCTGGAGATGGCTACATGCCCTGGTCAGTGCTGATCTCTATTCTCTGACACAGCTCTCCTGCAACCGAACCTGCTGCGACCAGTGAACCTCAGCCACCGCCACTGGCAACGAACGTTCCACAGGAAATGCAACCGCACCACCTGTACTGTTACTTCCACACACGGTTTGGTAGGGCAGCACAGAACTGCAGACCACCCTGCTACTTCCCAAACGCCTCCTACGCACAACATGACAGCCCCCCCCCCAGTGCTACATTCTGTCTGGGAATGACCGGATAATTGTGGACGAGTTTACAGTAAAGACATTTCATCAGGATACCTTTTCCTAGTGGACACAGGCACCGATGTTTCACTGCTGCCTACGTCCTTAGCGTCGTCGAACCTCTGCCCTCATCAAACTTCACTGCAAGCCGTGAATTCAACTAAACTACAATGCTCAGGTTCAACTTCACATGTCGTCTCACTCTCCGTAAACTGCAAACTCCAGTGGACTTTTTTAGTGTGTGAAATTAAAGAACCTATACTAGGTATTGACTTCTTGCGATACCACAAACTTTCACCGGACCCAGTGCGAAACACCATGTTTCATCACCCGTCCAAGACTCACTTCCCCTATGCTCCATCGAGCAAACCCTCCGTGAAAAATCGATCCTGGCTCATCTCATCCGTACATGCTCGTGTCTGCCGACGACGTTACAAGAAATCACGCATAAATGCCTTGTCGAGCTCAAAAACGTCGCTTGCCTACACAAGGAAAACTTCAAGCTCTTCCTCTGGCTCCACGAAACTCAGCTCCAGCTCTCCGACGCAGCAAAGGAATTACAGACACTGCAGCAAGGACAAAGCGAGGTCAGTAAGTGCACCGAATCTGCTTGTAGTCCCAGCAATCGAGCCTTCGTGCGCTTACCTCACGCTACCCCTCGCAACTGTGCTATCTAGTCTACCATAACGTGTACTGACAGTTCCACAGGACCACACCCCCTTAACACTGCAGCATTTGACACTCGGCCGGACACGAGTGCACATGCGCGACAAGCATCTGACAGCTCCTACCCCTCCCCTCGCGGACAGCACCTCAAACTATGCAACTTCGGCTCCTGCTCGTCACCGGGCGACCGCCACTGACAACACAGACAGTGCACTCGCGCCTAGCGCTTCGCCTGTGACCGTGCTGCCACAGGCCGTGCCCTTGGACAGTGAACTCACTAACGCTTCACGAGCTCTACTGAGCTCACCCGACCATGGTGTCACTGCTTCGTGCCGGTGGCCATCTTGTCACGTTGACTCCTGGGACACTTCACCACCTCGGCTCCCGTCGGATCTGCCGAGTGGTTCCGAACACCATGACCACGCCTCGCCTGCCCCGCCCGCCACACATTGTAAACAAACCGCCTCCTGCGCTGCCGGCAACATTTGCGTCGTCACCAATGGCATGGTTGACAAGCTTCGCCACACGCCAGGCCCCCCAATCTCCGGTAAACCACATCGACTTTGTCTCGAGTGCCTCTCCGACATTAAAAAACAGATTTCTGAACTACTAAGCTCCGGTGTCATTGAACTCTCTGCCAGTAGCTGGTCTACGCCCATACATATGACACCCAAGAAAGGCCGGTCATGGTGCATTTGCAGATACTACCGTCGAGTAAACGTATGAACTATTATGGACACCTACCCCATACCCAACATTGCCGACTTTACCAGTTCTCTCACAGGTGCGACCACGTTCTCTGACATTGATTGCAAACGGGCATACCACCAGATGCCCATGGCACCTGAAGACATCGAGAAGACAGCAATCACCACCCCGATCGGTTTATTTCAGTTTCAATTCATGCCCTTCGGTCTGAAAAACGCAACCCAGACCTGGCAACGCTTCATCAACGAAGAGCTATTCAAACTAAAATTCTGCTTTGCATATCTTGATGACATTCTTGTGTTCAGCTCCTCCATCGAGGATAACATTCGACATGTGCAAACTGTTATGAACCCTCTCACGGCAGCAGGCATCAAGACCAACCAGGACAAATTGCAGCTACATCAACCCGCTGTCACGTTTCTCGGTTTTCAGGTCTGTGCCGATGGCATTTCATTGCCCCCTGAGAAAGTACAAACAATACTAAACCTACCTAGACCTGCATCATTCAAAGAGTTCCGGTGCTTTCTGGGGATGGTTAATTATTATCACCAACATCTACCTTGGGCTGCAGAGATTCAGACTCCACTGATGGACGCCTTGGCAGGCACCCACACTTCTGGATCTTAGCCCGTTCCATGGACCCCTGCTATGACTGACTCTTTCACTGCCATCAAAAATCTTCTTGCCGAGACCTGCAGCATTGCGCATCCTCATCCCAATGCACAGCTTTTCATCACCACAGACGCGAGTGATGCTGCCATCAGCGCTGTCATTAGCCAGACAATCGATGGCCAGACTTTGCCTCTGCAGTTCTTCTCACGCAAGCTCACCAATGCACAACGGAAATATTCTGCATTTGACAGGGAGTGGCTCGTGGTCTACGAAGCGATCAAACATTTTATGACTGACATTGAGGGACGCCCTTTCTATGTTTTAACAGACCAAAAACCCCTGGCTGCGACCATTGCAAACCCACCAGCTGACCTGCCTCCTTGCCACTTCAGATACAGGGACTTCATATCTCAGTTCATTACCGATGTCATACACATAAAGGGTGCTGACAATATAGTTGCTGATTTCATTTCATGAGTCGATGCCGTCCATTCACTGTTAGACCTCTCTGAACTGCCTAACCTCCAACCCGCCGACGAGGACGCACAAAGCCTGATTTCAGACCCTAACTCTTCACTACACTTCGTCCGCACCACCTTCCCTGGCATTTCTGGTGAGATCTGGTGCGACGACAGTACGGGCGCATTACGCCCCCACATCCCAACCACGCTCCATCGAGCTGTCTGCTATGCACTGCATAATTTAGCCCACCCAGGTGTTTGTGCGTCCGCCCGCCTATTAGCAGAGTACTTTGTGTGGAGAAATGTCAACAAGGATTGCCAGCAACGGGCATCTTTCTGCATCACGTGCCAACAATGCAAAGTACACAAGCACACTTCACCCCCCATTCGGCGCCTTTTCGATCCCTCCTGGGCGTTTCCAGCATATTCATATTGACATTGTCGGCCCTCTACCCCTTCTAACGGCTCTTGTTATGTTCTCTCATCTATCGGCCAAACAACTTTGGGTCAAGGCTGTCCCCCTCCACAATATTATGGCAGAAACTGTTGCTCGAGTTTTTGTCGAGTCATGGGTATCGCGTTTCGGATGTCCAGCTATCATCATGACTGACCAAGACAGACAATTTAAGTTGGCCCTGTTCAATGAGATTTGTAACATTTGCTGCATCAGGTGCATCCATACCACAGCATATCACCCGCAAAGTAACGGGCTAGTTGAGCGCTGGCACCACACTTTCAAGGCAGCTCTTTGATGCCACGACTCTCTATGGATGGAGGTCCTCCTCTTGTGCTACTTGGCATTCGTGCGATCTATAAGGAAGACCTCAAAGGCACACTAGCTGGCCAGAACATTGTTCTCCCTGGCGAACTTGTGAGCCCTTCCGCTTGTCTCCCTGTCTGACTTACCTACCTTCGTGGACCGCGTCAGATGCCACTTCACCAACCTCCATATCCCTCTGCCTGCCAGCCACTCCCACCCTAAGGTTAAAGTCCCGAAATCTCTGGACAATTGCGAATACGTCATTCTCCGAGATGACACTGTACATGCTCCCCTCCAACCTCCATATACCGGCCCATACCGAGTTCCCCAATGCTCAGCCAACACCTATGACAACCAGATAAAAGATTCAGCTGTTACAGTCTCTCTCAACAGACTGAAGCCTGCTCATGTCGAGCCTGCTTCTACCCCCCTTCAGGCCACGACTACGCCACTCACTGTTGTGGCTCACGACGCTCTGACCACTCCTTCCACGTCGGACTTACACACTCGGTCAAGTGACTTCCAGCTCCAATCGTCGAGCACTCCTCCGACCTAGCCCCCTACTTCGGTGTCACGCACTCTGTCAAGTGATCACATGCTCCCCACGTCAAGCTTACCTATGATCACGCCCTCGCCGCTGGACCCTTCGCCGGTCCTTTCGGCCCCTACACCGTCCCCTGCCTTGCCCTGTTGAGGTTTCTCACGCCCTCCCCCCCCCCCCCCCCCAATCTTGAATGTGCCCTCACTGGAGGTGCTTGTGCCTGTCCCCCAGACATAATCCACAACATCTCTATAATACTACACGATGATACACGATGCCCGGCGCGCTTCAACAACTTCCAGGTTCTGTCACCGAACCTTCCTTCACGACATCTACATACACAGCTCCCCGACGATGCTGTCGGGCTGACCGTGGTCCGGCCACCACAGACCACCCCTGCTGATGCCATAGTCACCTTCCCCCCCCCCCCCCCCCCATCCCTGGCCACTCAAGAGTACTCCATACTGAGCTAAACATTATCTTTGTGCAGTTCCGCCATGTAAGTTCTGTGTAAGTCTTTGATATGTTCAGGAGCAACTACTGCAAATTGGGAGTGTTGTTTGGTGTAACTGACCCAGACTTCCTCCTCACACTCATATTTCAAGCAGGAAACAAGGGAGGAATACTTGGACTATGTCAGTTTCAGTAATTAATAAAAATGTAATTAGCCTTGTTTATTTGAATTGTTTCACTTATTTTTTCATGAAAATGACAAATATGTATTTGACTTTGTGTCTTATTTCATGTATTTCACTTGCAGTCTTGGAATGATAACCTTTTCCATAGTTTTGAACTACTTGTACGATTGTAATTAATTAAATTACTATGTGCAATAATTTTCAAATAGTTTGAGAGTGTATAAGACCCTTGAGAGATCATGTAGGAGAGTCAAAACAGTGTGAGATTTTGAGCTGCACTATGTGATGTGACGTTAAAAAAATCTGTGTACACCTGAATCTTCCTTTGTGACTTTACACAGTACTGAAACACTGGTGTTGTCTGGACCATTATCATTTAAGAAATTTGCAGGAAGAATCAACTGCAGCTGAATAACAAAAAGGAGCAAACTTTTCAACTACAATTTTTTTAAACAATCCGAGTTATCTGTGATTTTCAAGATTAACATTCATAATGAATTTTATTTTTATTTACTTTTATTTGACAGTTGTTATCACACTGCATTATAGTAAGCTCTTTAACCAACTGGACATACTGACAACAATCTTTTGTAGAATTACTCCATATGAAGTTTATTTTCAACAGCCAACCACAATTTGGAAATAAAATTTTCATTTGTAAATCTAATACTAGGAGCAAAAAAGACATACACTCTTTCACCCAGCCATAGCATGTAACAGGAACGAGTGTTGTATTTAACCATAAGTGTCTTTGAACACTTCTAAGTGATGTAAAAAAGTGTAATAGACAATAAAATTTAAAATTAGCTTCAAACACAGACGGAAGTCATATCCACTTGATGTTACACTCCATAGGAGAATTTTTGAATGCGCAATGAAAAGATTTCTCTCTCTCTCTCTCTCTCTCTCTCTCTCTGTGTGTGTGTGTGTGTGTGTGTGTGTGTGTGTGTGTGTGTGTGCGTGTGCGTGTGCGTGTGCGTGTGCGTGTGCGTGTGCGTGTGCGTGTGTGCGTTCGTGTACGCAAAAGAGAGAGAGAGAGAGAGAGAGAGAGGGGGGGGGGGGGGGGAGAGAGAGAGAGAGAGAGAGAGAGAGAGAGAGAGAGAGACAGAGAGAGAGAGAGAGAGAGATTGAACATAGCTAAGTATAAATGTAGCTCAAGAAATAGGTAGTATGTTTCAGAATTTCTCATTGAAAAAGTGGACTGTAACTTTAAAGCTGACACATTACATATCCTAGCAATAGGTTGCAATTATGATACAAGCACCATAGAAATAACAAAGAAAAATATTTATGTAAACTGAAGATGAAGGGGGGAATGACAGGAAAGGGAAGGAACTATAGATGTCAGTTGCATCAGGCCATTTCGCAGAACTAGCAGTGACAAGTGAAAATTTGTGTCGGACTGTGATTCAAACCCAGGATCTCCTGCTTACTAGACAGTTGCATTAACCACTGCACCATCCTGCCACAGTATTTATTGCAATTGTGTGGACTATCTTGGTACTGCTCTTGGCCAACCCACATTCCCGTCTAGTGCCACCCATTCACAGTCCCCCTCCATGTCTTCTACGTTCAGTGCTTTGAGATTTTCACGGGAGTTCAAATGTAATTGTGCATCTGCACTGAAGATGGTGTATTCATTATCCATCAAGGTGAATCAGTTGTATGAACGTGTGGTGTCTGTTCTTTCTGACATGTCTGAAAGAACAGACACCATGAATTCATGCAAGAGTTAATTGCTAACTGAATTTAGTTATTAGTAAGAGATGTTATAACATATTTAATCTTTCTCTGTTTCATTTCCTTTACTGATATTTTTGTCGCTCTGGATAACTGTAAATTTTGTGTAAAATGTTTTATGTGGGCACTGTCACTCCTTTCTCAGTCAGAAGTTATGTTGCAATTCTTTCCGATGGACTGGTAACTTTCCAGTTTAATAAAATCAATATGATTTAGTGATTAATCAGTAAAATCTCTGTTGAATGTTCCATTTGGAGTCTCCTTAATGAAGGACCATTCTCTTGTTGATTTTGAGATTTGACTCTGTTGTCTTTATCAAGAGCAAGAAGCAGTTCTGTGGTTAATGGCATTGCAAGTTTTCTACAGAGTGACCCTATTTACTTTTAAATAATTTATTCCTTAAATACAGTAAGGAAAGTTCTGACAGAATTAAAATAATTAAGGATAAAGGAGACAACTCACCAGATGCCAGAAGTGTTGAGTTGTTGACAGGTATATGAAAAAGAATAAATACTTTGCTAGCTTTCAGTCGAAATGCTTTGATGATGTAGTGTATTATGTATCATAGACAAGGAGGCAAATTCAGTATGAAAATAATTTCATGTCTTCTATTACACTGAGTAAACCGCAGGTTGTCTGAAGCTGATTTTTATTACCAGAAGTAAGTACCATTAAGAACTGAAACTGTTGGAAAGTCAGCTTTAGTATTCCAATATTCTTTAAAAGACACCAGTAAGTTGTGCAGTTGTCTACATTACAAAATATTCTTTCTGTTCACTCTTATTAAATTAAGAATTGACTTTCTTAGCTACAGTGCCTCAGAAGAAAATTTTATAAACACCAGGGAGTGAAAATGTGCTAAATAAGACACCTCTTTTGTCTTCAAATAAATGCAGAATAAGATAATTTCAAGTGTAAATGAGACTGGACCTAAATTATTTATGTGCTGAATTGGAGCTTCTTATCAAATCGCACAATAAGGAATTTTACACAAAGTATTTTATTTAATATTCAGTATAGAGGTTAAAATCTATTTCTGGTACCAGCAGCTTATGTTTCTTTGATTTCACTGCATGATATGATGCTTTGTGGGGTTAACATTTAAGTGATGTGTAATAAATCAGTTTAAGTTTGTTCAGTAATCATCTCAGCTGTGTGAGGTATGGTTGGTTTCAGACCTCCACGCTATTGTGTTCTGTCATCAGCAAACAATTATTTACCCTCCTTGTGAGGTCATTTATGTAGACAAAGAGCAGTAGTGGATGTGGTAACAAGTTTATGGGACTTTGTATTTATCCATTTCCATCCTGAGATTAGATTTATGCATGTGATACAATCTGTCAGTGTGTCTCTCTACTCTTTGTCACCATTATTTATCTTAAAGCCAGATTGTTACTTTAGTATTATGTTGATTATGTAAAGTGCTTTTTAACTCCTTTTTTGCTGTTTTCTAACAGGGCATCACAGCCAGCAAAATAAAGAGTTAGTCTCTTTCTTTCTAGTTCTCAGACTTTCTTTATAGCTTACTTTGTGTACTGAGACAAAAACATGAGAGCCTTTGCAGCATCATTGACAGAAAATATATTTCCAACTATGAAGACAGATTCATAACTCCAGTTGATCTCTTCAGCATTTAAGTGCCTCGCATAGCAGACAATAAACATGATTGAAAACATTGCTTACATTACCTGATGCAAACGACTAGATAGAGAGTTCACCTTACTCTCCTGAATACCACTGCATTGAGATAGCATTTCACTTAACATTCTCAAAGGCCTTTTAATGCAAAGAAGGCTCTTCATAATAGATTTATTCACCCATAAGTATTCTGTTATAATCATTTATACATCAGTATTGCTTATTTTATAATACAATGCCTGTGTTATAAGGTTCCCTAAATTTTGTTTTAAGGGATTCAAGTCATTAATTATGAAACACATTTTTGAGGCTCTTAGTTCTGCAATCATCACATAAGAAAGTTATTCTTGGATTTGGGGATGTGTAACACGAATGTCAAATCAATATATTTAAATATATTACATTTATTCTACTGTGTACATTATTGCAAGCATTTTTTCAAAATGACTTTAATATTTTTAATTGGATATTGCCTCCCACTAGTGTTTTTTAGCCCTTTTGGCTGTCTTTCAAATTCTGTTACTCAGCATCTATCATCTTCCTGAACATTATTATAATTATTTACAAGTCTGTTAATTGAATTATTTTCTACTGTAGGTATGTATATACATTTTGTCTTATATTCATAATTCTTTTCCCATTTACTATGATTTTCCAATGTTCTCCTCGTATAATTTTTAACTTCTTTACAATTTTATTGGTGCCTCAAAAGTTTCTTTTCCTACATGATTCATTTCTCCTTTTTTCCATGTTAATTTTTTCCCATGTTCTCCTTACTCAAACAAAACTGGTATTTTCTGTATTTCAATTATGTATTTTCAGTAGGTCTTAAGGTGTGGAAAACTACTTGGTATACTGTACTGATACATCCCCCACAGCATGTGTTTAGTTCTTGTTTTTTTCTGTTTGTTCCTCCAGCACCTTTCTTTTCATTTACTATATTTTCCTTTTTTTGTAATTTAAATTTTTTTTGGCTTATGTCTTTGCCGAAACTTCATGACATATGCTTCTTCTTTCCTGGATATGATGTCACATCATGAGTTCTATTTTCTGTCTCCCTTCACTTTTCTCTGGTCTGTCAAAATCCTTCTCTTTTTTTTTTCTAACTTTTCAGATCTGTTGCTTGCTAGTTTCCACCTCATGACATGATAGCACATTTACCTCAAACTAGATTGCTGGGTGATTTGCCAAATCAGTCACTGATTTGTCTCTCTATTTATTATTGCTGACATCTGAAAAATAAAACTGTTTTCTAGGCTATGTCTGTTGTATTGCCTGAAATTAAGAATTGCCTCTGCAGCTACAGATTTTGAAGTATTTCCTAACACATTTTAAAAACATGGTTTTGATGCTTTTGTTATTTTTTCAGTGAAATTCTTACATTTCTCATGAATGGAAGTTTTATTCTCAATAAATTTTGGCTCCATGAACATATTTTTAAAGAGCTCTTATCTTTCTGGTACTTTACATCCTTTCTGTTCTTTACAGTCAACTCTTGATCACATTTTGGTTGTGATTTGAGTTTACGTTGGATCTTGAATGAGTTCAAATTGCTTGTCTTTGATTCCTGAAGATAAATCACATTGATATATATGTTAACAGTTGCCATCACCGGCAATTATATGTGTCTATCTCCTTCTGCTTCACTCGTTGTGCTGGGTTGACAGGAATGAAATCACATGTCTTTAAGAATTCTTGTAGTCAAGACCTTAATTCATTTTCCTCTTCAACATCATATTATCTTGTTTATTCTCTATCTCCGCCCTCACCAAATATTGCATTCTAATCTCTTAAGTTTATAATACTTTTCCTGTATACCATCTTTTGACATAAGGATAGAATCAACTGGTAAGTATATGTCATCCATCTGTATTTCTCCATAATTGTGTAAACCTTGATAAAACAGTATGTCTTAGATCTGATCTAATTTTCAGGTCCTTTGTGATACTTTTGAATCTTGAAACCCTTTGTAGCTTAGAAGCAACTTTTTCCAGTATACATTCAAGTGTTCCTTGGGTCATGCCATACTTTGCCCTGACACACATACCTATTACGTAACAATTTTCCTAGTCTTTCAGTTTTCTCTGGAAGTGAATAATGAAGGTGTGCGTGAGAAAAAAAAAAGATTGTAACATTATTTTTTTGTTTTTATTTTTACTTACAATATGGAAAATGCAAGGTAGAGCAAGATCTGTATATTTTGATATGAAACAGAGCAAAAGTCACCCTATTTGGTGACAGTATGCAGGTTTGATGCACAGGCAATAAATGGTTCATGCAGTGATGGATGTTGAGACACTAAAAGCTAATGGTGGAATGTTTGAAATAATCACACAAATTAAAAGAATACCAAGAATACCAAGCAAACTTAAATCTAATCTTTTCTTCCCATTTATAGAATTTCTATATTAGTGCACTAGTATAAAAATAAATGTTTGTTTCAACACCCATTTATGGTAAGTTTATGTGGTTGTAGATGAATGAACAATGTAAATATAAGTGTTGCTGGACTGTGAACTTTGCATTGGTGGGGTGTCTTATGTGCATCAGCGATACAGATAGCCATACCATTGGTACAACCACAATGGAGGAGTATCTGTTGAGAGGCCAGGCAAACGTATGGTTCCCGAAGAAGGTTGCTAGCCTTTTCTGTAGTTGCAGGGGCAACAATCTGGATGGCTGACTTATCTGCTCTCGTAACATCAGTCAACATGTCCTTGCTATGCTGGTACTGTACATAACTGAATTAAAGGGAAACTACAACCATAACATACCTTGAAGAGGTGCAGCTCTGTTGCATGGTTAAATGATGGTGGCATCACCTTAGACAAAATATTCAGGAAGTATAGCCCCCCATTTTGATCTCTGTATGTGGACTACTCAGGAGGGTGTCATCATCAGGAGAAACAAAACTGCATTCTACGGGTCAGAGCATGGAATGCTAGAGCCCTTAATCAGGCAGGTAGTTCAGGAAATATGAAAAGTGCAAATTGTTAGGCTGAAGTGAGATATAGTGGGTAGTAGTGAAGTCTGGTGACAAGAGGAAGCAAACTTCTGTTCAGATGAGTACGGGATTATAAATGCAAAATCAAATACAGATAGTGCAGAAGCATTTCTAATAATGAATAAGAAAATAGGAATGGAGATAAGCTACTATGAACAGCATAGTGAAAACAGTATTGTATCCAAGAAAAACACAAAGTACACACTGTAATGGTCGCCTAGTCGTAGATATTGCTAATTGCTATAATCGCACTATTTCACTCCCATTTACGGAGCTTGTTAGCACTTGATGTTAGGTTGGCACCATTGAAATCTATTGTGGTAAACGCTGCTGCTTGCTGGATCGATGCTGTGTCTCGATGCTGATGCTGGCTCTAAATCTGGTTGTCTAGGGTTAAAAACATGAGGTCCCGTGTTTTTTATGTGCTGTTGATGATAAAGAACGAGCGAAACCAACAAATATGTAAACATCAAATATTTATTACTCTGGTGGCCATCTTAATTCCACTGTCCACCAAAGACCATGACACAACACAAAGTAGTACTTCCTTTACATTTTCTTTGCATTGTTTATCCACCTCAAACAATAACACACAAACACACTTTACCAAAGTGACATTCTGACTGTGCACCGACCCTTCTTGCTGCTTGTATTTGTAACATTGTCAAAGAACTACTAAAAAGAGATATAGTTTATAAGTCACATGTACATCTGTTATCATAATTTGTGCAGAAAAGTTATTAATTTGCATCGAGTGACATAATTTAACATGTTATTAAAATGACAGACAGATTTGTTGACTTGCCAGAATAATTCTTTGTTACAAAAAGGCCGTTTTATAGAAGTTTGTCAATTGACTTCTCTAATTTGCATAAAAAAGTAAATAACATGAATTATTAAGAACTACATTGGTTTTCGTCTAAAATGGGATTGATTACTTGAATACTGAGTGAAAACGCTCCTAGTGAACAAATAGGTTTCACTGGGTGATTTTCATTTAAGGAGATCCAAAATACCTAAGTTGGCCAGTATTTTTCGTACTTCATATTAATTATTTAAGATGAACTTAGTGTTTTTACATGATGACATTTGCTGTATCAGTGATCAAGTGATATTAACTTTTGTGTGGGTCATTTATTCAGTATAATTTAATGCTTTGACTGTTTATGGAGACATGTTATGCAATCATTGTTAACATACACAATAACTTTTCTATAATCATAAATACTCGTTAAACTGGTTGAATTTGGAGGGTATCGCATACTTCGGTAAAGTAAAGCCTTTAATATGTTCCGTTACAACACCCACCACAATAACATAATTCAATATGCCAACTAGTTCAGCATTTACTGAAGAAATTGAGGAAATGTATGACGAGATAAAAGAAATTATTTAGATAGTTAAGGGAGATGAAAATTTAATTTTGTTTGGGACTGGAATTCAATAGCAGGAAAAGGAAGAGAAGGAAAATAGTAGGTGGATACAGACTGGAGGAAGGGTATGAAAGAGGAAGAAGCCTGGTAGAATTTTACACAGAGCATAATTCAGTCATTGCTAACACTTTGTTTAAAAATCATGACAGAATTTTGTATACACAGAAGAGTCCTGGAGGCACTAGAAGGTTTCATATTGATTATATAGTTGTAATACCGAGATTCTGGAACCAGATTTTAAACTGTAAGACATTTCCAGAGGTGAATGTGGATTCTGACCACAATTTATTGCTTATGAAATGTTGATTAAAACTGAAGCAGTTGCAAAAATGTAGGAAATGAAGGAGATGGGACCTGGATAAATTGAAACAATAAGAGGTTGCTAAGAGTTTCAGAGGGTAAATTAGGCAACAACTGACTAGAAGAGGGGAAAGGGATACAGCAGAAAATGAATGGGTAGCTTCAAGAGAAAAAAATAGGGAAGGCAGCATAGGATCATATAGGTAAAAAGAAAAGGCCTAGTAAAAATTTTTGGATAGCACTGGAGATATTTAACTAAACTGATGGAAGGAGAAAATATTAAAAGGCAGCAAATGAAACTGACAAAACGGAATAAAAATGTCTAAAGAAGTGAGATTCACAGTGACCACTGAATATCTAGAGGACAAATGTAAAGATGTATAAGCATACATCACTTGGGGAAAGATAGATACTGCATACAAGAAAATTAAAAATTAAAGAGGCCTTTGGGGAAAAGAGAAGTGGCTATATGAAATCAAGAGCTTGAATGGATAACCAGTACTAAGCAAAGAATGGAGAGGTGAAAGGTGGAGGGAGTATGTAGAGGGGCTATGAAAAAAACTTTGTGTTCTGCTTTATAGCAGGTCTTGTCATGGGGGAAGCCTCATCAGAGAGGTACACCACCTGAGCGTCTATGGAAGTGCTTCCAGTGGTGGTTTCCCTTTGCCTTCCACTGATGATGATGAAATGATGGTGAGGACAACATAACAATCAGTCCCTGAGGAAAGAAAATTTCCAACCCAACCGGGAATCAAAGCCAGGCCCCTTGGCATGACAAACCGCCGTGCTGACCACTCAGCTATTGGGGCAGACAGACGGGCAAGATTATATATAGAGAGATAAGATGGGAGATATGATGCTGTAAGAGGGATTTCACAGAGCACTGTAAAACGTAAGTCAAAACACGGCCCCCTGAGTAGACAACATTCTGTCAGAACTACTAATAGCCTTTGGAGAGTCATCCACGATAAAGCTATTCCATCTTGTGTGCAAAATGTATGAGAAAGGCAAAATACCCTTTGATTTCAAGAAGAATGTAATAATTTCAATTCCAAAGGATGCAGCTACTAACAGATGTGAATATTAGTGAACTACCAATTTAACAAGTCATGGTTGCAAAATATAAACATGAATTATTTATATAAGAATGGAAAAAAACTGATAGAAGCTCACCTCAGGGAAGATCAGTATGGTTTCTGGAGAAATGTGGGACATGCAAGGCAATACTGACCCTATGACTTCTCATAGAGGGTAGGCAAAGGAAAGGCAAATCTACATTTATAGCATTCTTAGACTCTGAGAAAGCTTTTGACAATGTCAACTGGTATATTCTCTTTGGAATTCTGAAAATAGCATCGGTAGAATACAGGGAGTGAAAGGCTCTTTACAACTTGTCTAGAAAGCAGATGGAAGTTATAAGTGTCAAGGGACATGAAAGGGAAGCAGTGGCATCAGAGCAGATGACATGCAATGAAGCTAGCTCATCATCTTTTGCTGGTTGTGACACACCAGCAGCCTCTAAGTGTTCATAAGCTCAATTCAGTGCACAGAAGTATGATCCCAAATCATTCCCCTCCCTGGCCACACCATGGGAGGAACATCAGGCTAAGTATGCCAGCAGATCTTATTCACCCCGGTATCTTGTATGTTTGAGAGTTGATGGGGAATCTTTCATGATGATGAAGCCTCAGTTTTTTGTTGAGCATTTAGAGGACAAGTTTGGGGAGGTGGAGGAATTGTCCAAAATGACATCTGGGTCAGTCTTGATCAAAACAGTGCCCTCTGCCCAGTCACAGGCATTACTCACTTGTGACAAGCTGGGAGATCTTTCTGTAACCATCACGCCTCATAAGAGCTTAAATATGGTCCAGGGTATCGTATTCGAGAGAAACCTTTTGCAGTCTGATAATGAGTTGAGGGCCAATTTAGAGTGGCGAGGTGTACATTTCATCCAGTGAATCAACCGGGGTCCGAGGATTAATGAGGTTGCCACCGGTGCCTTCATCTTGGCCTTTGAGGGTGATACATTGCCCGAGAAGGTCAAGATGATGGTCTACCACTGTGTAGTAAGGCCCTATATCGCTCCCCTCAAGCGGTGCTTTAAGTGCTGGAAGTTCGGCCATATGTCTTTCAGCAACACACAGCGAGTTTGTGGATGCCCATCACATCCCAATACTCCACATGCCCTACCTCCTATCTGTGTCAACTACGGAGAGCACCATTTGCCTTGCTCGCTAGACTGCAGGATTCTCCAGAAAGAAAGGAAAATCATGGAGTAAAAGACCCTGGACCAACTAACCTACATTGACGCTAAGAGAAAATTTGAACGCCTGCATCCTGTATGTAAGACATGGTCTTACGCCGTCACTACAACAGTTCTGGCACTATCAGCTCCGCTACACCCAGTTACCTCTATGAGCTGGAATACTACACCTGCACTCTTGATTGTGCGGGGCATTTCCCTCCCTGTTGCTCCCACACCACCTACTTCGGGAGCAACATCCACCAACCATCAGGGACGTCCATCCCCACTTCTAAGCTGGAGAAGCGTAAGTCTTCTTTGGCTTCTCTTGCTAGGAACGGGTCCCTTGGTTCACTCCGTTCCCAGGTTTCAGCTAGTGGGAAAGATGACACCCACCAGTGTTTGAAGGGCTCAAAAACAGCTGGTCATAGGGCTTCATGCTCATCCTCAGTCCCAGAACCTGAGCCAGTGAAGTCCTCCCAGTCAGGGAAACCCAACGAGCAGCGAGAGAAATCCAAAAAGGAGACACCTGAGACCAAGGAAATTGCTGTGGCACCCACACCACCGATACCTACAAGCTCTGTGTCTGAGGATGGTATGGAGATCCTGGCGTCTGCTGAGGACATAGATCTCGCCAGACCCTCAGATACAATGGATATAGACTGTTCAGGCAATACTTACATGGCAGCAAGTTACCCTGAGGTGAAAACTGCTTCATTGAATGTTCCATGCCTTCCCTAGTCTCATGATGACGTCATCCTCCAGTGGAACTGCTGCGGTTATTTCCACTGCCTGTCTGAGCTACAGCAACTGTTAACCTTTACACCTGCTATCTGCATTGCCCTCCAGGAATCCAGGTTCCCAGGAAGTAACTGTCTGCAGTGTATATTTTCCTCCAGATGGTGCAGTACCCCTGAATGCATTAGCTGCACTGATTGATCAACTCCCTAAACCTTTCGAACTTTTGGGAGATTTCAACACCCATAACCCGTGTGGGGTGGTACTGTGCTTACTGGCCGAGGCAGAGATGTCAAAACATTACTGTCTCAGTTCAACCTCTGCCTCTTAAATATTTTTGGCCACCACACATTTCAGTGTGGCTCATGGTAGTTACTCGGCCACTGATTTATCAACTTGCAGCCCAGGACTTCTCCCATCTATCCACTGGAGAGCACATGACGACCTGTGTGGTAGTGACCACTTCTCCATCTTCCTGTCATTGCCCCACCATCAGGCCCATGGACGCCTGCCCAGATGGGCTTTAAACACGGAAGACTGGGAAACTTTCACCGCTACTGTCACCATTGAAGCTCCCACGCATGGCAACATCGATATGGTGGTTGAGCAGGTGACTACAAAAATTGTTACTGCAGCAGAAAACACGATCCCTCGCTCTTTAGGGTGCCCCCGGCGTAAGGCAGTCGGTTGGTGGTCGCCAGAAGTCGCTGAAGCAATTAAGGAGCGTCGGCGAGCTCTACAGCAGCATAAGAGTCACCCTTCTCTGGAGCCGTCCGTGCCCGCGTTCGCCAACTTATCAAACGATGGAAACAGGAGTGTTGGGAGAGATACGTCTCAACCATTGGGTACCATACATCACCTTTCCAAGTCTGGGTAAAGATCAAACGCCGTTTCGTGTACCAGATCCCAACAGGTGTTCCCAGTTTTACCATAAATGGCGTGTTATCTACCGACGCAAACGCGATTGCCGAGCACCTTTTCGAGCCTCTGCATCGGAGAATTACCCCCCAGCCTTTCGCACTCTCAAATGGCGGCTGGAAGGGAAAATCCTCTCATTCACTACATGACTCACTGAATCCCATAACGCTCCATTTACAGAGTGGGAGCTCCTCAGTGCCCTAGCACATTGCCCCAACACAGCTCCTGGGCCTGATCGAGTCCGCAGCCAATGATTAAACATATCTCATCTGATTACAAGATTCAATCAGATCTGGTGCGATGGCGTCTTTCCATCGCAATGGCGGGAGAGCAGCACCATTACGGTGCTCAAACCTGGAAAAATCCCGCTTGATGTGGATAGCTATCGGCCCATCAGCCTCACCAACGTTCTTTGTAAGCCACTGGAATGTATGGTGTGTTGGCGGTTGGGATCGGTCCTGGAATCATGTGGCCTACTGGCTCTATGTCAGGGCAACTTCTGCAGGGTCGTCCTACCACGGATAACCTTCTGTCCCTCGAGTCTGCAATCCAAACAGCCTTTTCCAGACGCCAACACCTGGTTGCTGTCTTTTTTGACTTACGTAAAGCATACGACATGACCTGGCGACATCATATCCTAGCCACATTGTATGAGTGGGGTCTCCGGGGCCCGCTCCTGATTTTTGTCCAAAACTTTCTGTCACTTCGTACTTTCTGTGTCCAAGTTGGTGCCTCCCATAGTTCCATCCATATCCAGGAAATTGGAGTCCCACAGGGCTCTGTATTGTGTGTATCTCTAGTTTTACTGGTCATTAACGGTCCAGCAGCAGCTGTCGCGACCTCCGTCTCACCTTCTCTGTATGCAGACGACTTCTGCATTTTGTTCGGCTGCTCCAGTACTGGTGTTGCCTACAGGGAGCCATCCATGAGGTGCAGTTTTCCTCCATGAAGATGTGTGTCATGCATTTCTGTCAGCTTCGTACCATTCATCTGGTACCAGAACTTTACCTTAACGACGATCCACTCACTGGAGTGGAGACATGTCGATTCTTAGTTCTGGTTTACGACGCTCATTTGACTTTGCTTCCCCATCTTCGTCAGCTTAAACGCAAGTGTTGGCAGCACCTCAATGCCCTCTGCTGCCCGAGCAACACCAACTTGGGTGCAGATCGCTCCATGCTGCTGCAGCTCTACAGAGACCTTGTTCAATCCAGCCTTGACTATGGGTGTGTGATTTATGGTTCCATGGCGCCCTCAGCATTGCGTTTGCTCGACCCATTGCACCAGTGCTCAGTTCGACTAGCGACCGGAGCTCTTAGGATGAGTGCGGTGACAAGCATACTGTTGGAGGCTGTAGGCCGTCCATTGAAGATCAGACATGCACAACTGCTGGCCAGTTACGTTCCCCACATTCATAGCTCTCCTGAACATCATAATTACTGTCTTCATTTCCCAAACATGGCGGTTCATCTCCCACATAGGCGGCCTAAGTCAGGGCTAACGATTGCTTCTGTCTGAACTGGAGTCCTTCCCTTCACCACCTCTCCTCGAGGTCCGTTCACGTACACCTCCATGGTGTAGCTGTAGGCCGAAGCTTTCCTTAGACCTTTCACATAACACTAAGGACTCCGTTAACCCTGCGGCTCTCCGCTGTCACTTCCTCTCGTTCTTGAAGTGTTCCGGGGCTCTGAAGTGGTTTACACCAATGGCTCGATGGCTGATGGTAATGTTGGCTCCTCCTTTGTCCACAGAGGCCATATTCTACAGCATTGCTTATCTGATAGCTGCAGAGCTGGTGGCCGTATCTCATGCACTTCAGTATATCCGTTCATGCCCCAAGGAATCGTTTCTTCTGCGTACTGACTCCTTGAACAGTTTAGAAGCTATCGACCAGTGCTACCCTCGCCATCCTTTGGTGGCGTCCATTTAGGAGTCAATAAGTGCCCTGTACGAGTCCCATCGTTCAGTGGTGCTTGTGTAAACCCCAGGACACGTCAGCATCCCAGGCAACGAACTTGCCGACAGTCTGGCCAGACAGGCTACGTGGAAAGCGCTTCTGCAGATGGGCATTTCTGAACCTGACCTGCGTTCTGACTTACGCCGCAGGGTTTTTCGGCTTTGGGAGACAGAATAGCATAACAGAACGGACAACAAACTGCGTGTCATTAAGGAGACTACGAATGTGTGGAAGCCTTCCATGCCTCTTGCACGGGAACAGTTGTCCTCTGCCGGCTCCACATTGGCCAAGCTTGGGCGACCCACGGTTACCTCTTGTGGCGTGAAGACCCGCTTCAGTGTCGGTGCGGCGCCCTGTTGACAGTGGCCCATATTCTGATGCGATATCCCACTTTGACTGCCCAGCGACGAAATCTTGGGGATGCAGTTTTACGTTTTATTCGTGAGGGTGGGTTTAATCATTTGATTTAAGTTTTAGCACATGTCCTTTATCCCTCTGTGTCCTCCATGCTAGTGGTTTTAGAGTGGAGGTTTTAATGTGTTGCAGAGTGGCTGGTTTTTCCTTTTCATTTTCGTGGTCAGCCAGCCAATGTAATCTGCTTTCTTGTTTTACTCGCTTCTTTTTCTAGCGTCTCTCTGTTGTTTTCTTGTCCTCTTGTGTTCCTTTTAGTGTTAGTTGCCATTCCTTCATTCTTGTGGTTTTTCCTTTCTTTCCGTTTTGTGTTATATGTCTCGTGTGTTTTATTCTCACACTTGTGGCATTGTTTTACTAGGAACAAGGGACTCATGACCTAATAGTTTGGTAACTTCCCCCCTCTTTTAAACCAACCAATCAAATAATCTGAGGTAGCATTCGTGCTTTGGACATAATTCATTGTATTTGTCATGATGCGCGATTCTATGAAGCCTGTTGGAAAGCTTTCATCTTTTGTCTTAGAGGAGCGAACTGCAATTCAGATTGTTTATCAAAAATTAAATCTGAGAATTGTAATACGTAAAACATTACATCGTGTCCTCTGACAAACGTATAGCTTTCCTTTTCTGTGGCCTATGTGAGCAATGGAAAAAATACACTTTCTTCTCTTTTACGACTCTTCACATCCACCATCTCAGTGCACTAGAAAACCAAAAATGGTATCCTCTTGTCATAATAAATTACATAAAATCCCTGAGAGAACTGTCCCTTATTATTTTAGATAAATCTCCGCGTAAAATCCAATAGTGGCAAGTTCTTTACTAGAAAAGATAGAAATTCCATTCCTAATATTTTCATCATAACTCTCAAAATCTATCATATTTAGGCTTATGTTAGATTGAAAAGCATTTGAAGAATCGGAATTATGCCCAAAACATTCCAGTTTCGGTGAACGTTACACTACTGTATTAAAACTACAAATTACACCACAAGTTTTTGGCTACGCGAATAGTGAGAGATCTTTCTTTCATAACGAGTAACAGTTCCAATGTTGTCCCACTCACCCCACCACACATAAATTTTCCAGGAGCGTGACTATTTCTTCTTGGTATGTAAAAACATCCGCTACCACTCAGTGCCTAGCATTTATTGTCCTTATTCTCGCAAATGTTAATTTGAGGTTTCCTTCCTTTATTCAAGCGTTTTTGCGCTCTACCATTTACAACATTCATGCCGTTATGCATGAGCTTGCATTAGAGCGTTATCCCCTGCAACAACGTATTTTTCAGTTCGACATTGGTACCAAAAGTAATAAGTGGCAGAATCAAATTAACAAGCAGATTCAGAACGTTAGATACAGCAATATTGCGACTCTAACTCATTCTCGATAAAAATGTTGGTTACTTCTTTGTCTGGGAGAAGGAATGAACTGTCTTTTTAAGTGGCAGGTAGTGCATGATAATGAAGTCTGGTTGCATCCAAAGAAATGTATTGAACAATATATATAAAACGATGTATTTTATGTGTCTATAGTATCTTTTTTGCACACGTTAACTTGCGCAGAGATGTAAATATTACATTAACCGTTTCCTGAATACGAATTAAGATAACTATGTCCTGTTTTGTATCAAAATATTCAGCGTACTGGAGTGCATGCAATGACGCTTCATTAATTTAAATCAGCATATTTGTTCGAAAAATATTTTATGTTGATTTATGTAGTAACTGGCATCACTAATCACTGTGGGGGCTAGAAGTGGAGCAGTGGAAGTCGGTACCAATGAGAAGTGATCGTGCTGAGGCATTGTGGGTGGCATAGTTCCAAAAATTCTCTTTTTAGAGAAAACCGACCAGCTATGTAAAAAGAAAACTGTCTGGTAAAAAATGATCAACTATAGGAAGTCTAGCAAAAACACAGGTATGATTTCGGCGAGCCCTCGTGTCTCAGCAAAGATGACTGGCTCCTTTTTAACTATACTTGACAACATATCATGCAGACTCTGGGAAGCTGACAACACGCAAGTTACAAACACCCAACACCACCCCCCCCCCCCCCCCCCCCCCCCCGTGGTAATATACACCGACGGGTCACTTTTATTATAAAATTGTCCCCTCTTACGACGATTTCGGCACGAATCAGGACCGAGACCACTGCAGCTGGCCCAGGACACTTCGTCGGCGACCTGCAACAACCGTAGCTTCGTTATTAACAATCCCTGCATCTTTCGATGAACTGCTGCTATGGGCAGCAAGCATACCACCCGCCTAGATTGTTGCACACAACTTTTTCCGCGTTTCGCCCTGGAACGTTTTTCCCTCTCTGCTCTGTACCACTATTCTTCAAATGTTTGTTTACTGCCACCCATATGGAACTATTTTAAAAGTTGATTGCACCCACACGTACAGACCCTCATCCTGTGAACTCAAGATAGCTAACTATCCATTCACGGAGGTGACTAGAACTCCTAGTGATAGTCACTGAGCAAGTGTGGGACTGCAGGTACTCCGTTTCTAAATTTTAAAAAAGTTTATGAATAAGGAAGAAGCTGCGTTTGGGACGCAATATAGGACGAAGTTGACGTTTAGGGTATGGTGAAGGAAGTGTTACACTTGGGAGACGAATCTCGTTGCGGTTGCTGTGAGGAGAGTACTTGCATCTAGATCGCATTACAGTGAAAACAAGAAACGAAGGAATTAAAGACATTACCTACAAGTGGACACTGATTTATATCAATGGAGCAAGTTGAAAATTTGTGCTGGACCAGGATTCGGACGTAGGTCTTCTGCTTACTAGGCAGATGCACCGAACACAGGGGTCACCATCACTGCACGGACTAATTTTGCCCGCCTTCCGTCAGACCCGAATTCTCAACTTACACCACACACTACTGATGTAGTGCCCTGCTGATTAGCCTCATTACTCGCGGCATCTCGCCGATTCACATAAGACTTCGAACTTGGTATGCATCTGCTCTGAAGGGCTCACTGGCCGTCGTGTGTGTTTGTGTGTGTGTGTGTGCGTGTGCGTGCGTGTGTGTGTGTGTGTGTGTGTGTGTGTGTGCGTACGTGCGAAGATGTCCGAAAGAACAGACACCACATGCATTCAGTGAAAACGCGATGGACTTGGTTTTCTTGCTGCATACAGCCTCCTTTACGCAGAGTTGGGAGACAAATGACGTGGATGCTGCTGATAACCTAGGTACTTTGGTGATATACTGCGAAGCAGCTTAGGAATAAATTTTATTTAAAAGTTGTAGCCGGACAGTATCTGAACTCATCATTTATTGGATGCAACTGTCAATTGCCGAATTCAGCTATTAATTTGCCGCAAAATATATCTCTCATTAATAAGCAACTTCTCTTTCAATTTTTAACTCGTGACAGTCACGAAATAGTCATTCTAAACTACTCCAACTGCTATTTAAAAACTTTATGCAGAAAATCTTCTGCATTGAACTTAATAAACTACATTACACTGTATTGGAAATGCATTCCCTGATGTACAGTCGTATCTAGACTGAATGATGGGCCAAAGACTTCTGAAAGTCAGTCATGCATACGCTGCCACATCCTCACAAATAACCATAGGTTTGAAATGGCTGTAGGGTAGAAACATGTTCTCCGCATGGACCAAGAACTAGAAAATCCCTGACCCCGCCGGGAATCGAACCCGGGAACCCGGGCGCGGGAAGTGAGAACGCTATCGCACGACCACGAGCTGCGAACTTTGTTACCGGTTAGCAATAGGAAGCTGCCTTAGTAGATGTTGGCGTCTAACTTGATTTCTTTCTTGCGTATTGGGTATGAAAACTTTTAGTTCCAGCCGTTCTATTTTCAGATTTTCTACTACACTCCCCGATAATCTTGATTAATGCGTTAGCTACCATTATTCTCCACAGCTCTAGTGTCACGTCTTTTCTTCGTGACGTGTTGCAGTTTTAAAGAAACTTCCTAAGTGCGTAGAAAACTGTGCAAATATTACTAGAAATTTTACATGACATTTTAAGGCGGCCTTCATTGTCGGAGGTTACACATATGTTATCGCTACATAAGAACTAGAGATAAAGAGTTCTTTAAGTTGTTTTTGTCACCCTGACTCGGTATAAAAATACACTCTACAGCAAACACTAACAGCTGTTACGCTTATGGGGCTCATTGGGGCTACAACCAAGATATCACTGATGTCGGTACACTTGCTGGCCCACAATGTTGCTGAATGCGAGCTCAGGTTGAATGCTGGCTCAGGCTGAATGTAACTCTTTACCTCGTCGCTTTGTCTGTGATGCAAATTTATCTCAATCCTCTGTCTCATATTTTGTGCAGAATATGAAAAAGTATATGGGGTGTTTTCGAAGTGCCCTTTCAAACACTTAGGATATGTATAGTTATCGTTCGTGGTTGTACCATTTCCATAACACAGGAACAACCTAGAAAAACAGTGTATTCCAGTCTCCAGTCTCTCTGGAGTGATAGTATGATATTTGTTTACGATTGCACCCGTAATTGACATACTACTAAATTTTCGACACTACTGTGGCTCTAATCCTTCTCTGGCCGCCTCAAGTTGCTAAACAATACTCACACAGCTGAAATACGAGTAATAGTAAGTATTGGATGAATAGTAGGGCTGGGAGAGATCTGTGACAGCCTGCATTATTTGCAGATTTCCTGGTGGAGTCACTGTGTAGTTTTTGTGGGTTCCTGGTCAAATCGGTCTTTCAGGAAACGAGACTGCTGACGCTGCTGCCAAGGCTGCAGTCCACGTACCACAGCCTGCTAGTTCATGTATTCTCTGCGATGATCTCTGTGTTGACGTCTGTCAGCAGGTAGTGTCCCTTTGGCATCGCCAATGGTCCTCCCTTCACGGGAATAACTCCAGCTTGTTAAGCCTCTCCCAGCAGCTTGGACGACCTCCTATCGGCCCTCCCGCCAGGACGAAGTTATTTTAACTACACTGCATATTGCACACTGCCTTATTAGCCATCGTCATTTTATAATTGGCGCTACCCCACCACTGTGTACAAATTGCGCCCAAGTTTTAACTGTCCGCCACTTCGTGACAGAATACCTATTTTTTAGCCATTTGTGGTCCCACTTGGGTTTGCCGTCTGAGTTTTCGTCCATTTTAGCAAATGATGCATGGGCTGTCGACCATGTTTTAATTTTTATCGGCCAAAGCAACATGGTGAAGCATATTTAATTTTTTGTTTTGGGTCTGTTTCCGTATGGAGCCTCTTTAAGCCCTTTCTACATGCCCCTGTTCTAAACTGCCTTCTCTTACGTCAGTAGGGCCTGATGTATAGTCGTTTTTATCTCCTCTCTGTCTTGGTGTTCTACAGTTTTGACTTGCACACTTATGACCCCAGTTGTTTCTTGCGCCCTAAAGCAAAACAAAACAAAACCAAACCAAAACCGATGCTCCAGTTGGAAGCTCAGTGCACTGTGTCGCTGCCATCTGCCGCTGCCGTCGCCGTCGCCCACCGCTTCTGGTTCTGCTGATGGCCGTCCACCACCTCCTGCCCTCTGTCCACCATGCACCACATCCTGCCTGGCACTTGTCGGTCTGTGCTGGCTGCGCGTCATCACTGTGCTGTATCTTTCTCTTCATCTTCCCCTGTTCTGCATGATCTCCATGCCCATCATTTACCTAACTTGGTGACGCTCGTCGATGGTAGGCACATTCCCATTTCAACATGTACTCACCACCACCATCTACACGGCCCCCTCCCATTCCCCCACCATCGCGTCATGGAGTATCTCCTATGCCCCCCGCTCCTGATGCCAAACCTCCTACTATTACTGTTCCATCCCCCTCCACATCCTTCTAAATACTCTATACCAACACTTATCAGTCCACTACTGCTCCCCCTCCCAGCTCCACCCCCTCCCCCGTCACTGCCGTCACCATCCTTCCTCATGAGATACCCCTCGCCAGTTGCCCTCCAAATCCAGCCTGTGAGGCCACAGTCACCATCCCAGACAATTCGCTGACACCACCTCCTGTTGGCACCTCTGCACCCCAAAAAAGGCCTGCCTCCCCTGACCTTCCACTTAACCCTACCCCTCACCCTTCTACCAAGGCTGCCCTCAGCAAAAAACACCCTAAACAACATAGTGTCAACTCCACTCCTCCCCTCCACGAAAAAACCGTCTCCATCACCCACCATTTCTGACAACCCATGGATACACCCCCTATTCCCACATTCCAACCACCTGCCATGCACACCTTCATCCTCTCCCATTGCAACCCCCAGTTCCTTCCTGCCCATGCCCTCACCTTGTAAATCTGAAAAAGCTTCCCCAGTGCCCCCATTTCTCAACTCATTCCCCAAAAGGACTCCATCCTTATCGAATACCTCAATCCCTCCCTCGGCACTGACCACCTCAAAAAGATTTCCCGTGTCACCTTTGGCTCCCATGCCACCCTTACACCCTTTCTTATCCCATCCTCTATCCCCACTATCCCCAAACCTCCACTCCCCTCCGACCTTCACCACCATGACCACAAAGCTCAGACCTGTGGTCATGGAGATGGAGGTGTTGGCGGAACTGAATGCCCATACTACACTCAAAATATGCTTCGCCTGCAGTATCTACAGTGACTCCGGCTGCACCTTCTTTATGCATCTTTTCACCAAATCCCCCTTCTCCATCGACCACCTACTCACATAGGGAGCCCTTATTTGTGACTGCCAGAACCCTGTTGGCTCCTCCCACTCCCCCCCACAGTTATACCTATGCCAAAAGGGCCTTGTCTGTAACGTTAGCCTTTCCTCTGCCTGTGAAAGTCCTCCCACCTGCCCCCATCGCAAAGCCTCTCATTTCCTCAAAAAGTGTCCCAACCTGGTCTCCCCTCCTTGCTGAAATACATGTAATGAAGCCCAGCCCACCTAATCCTCTAAATGCAAGCAAACCCCCTGTGAACCAAACTAGAGCTCACCGTCCCCATTTGAACCATTGATAAAACCCTCCACCCTAACACTTCCATCTACCCATCCTCACCTCCACAGACAAAGACATCATCTGTTTCCTTACCATCGTACTTCAAAACATCCACCCCTTAAAACGCCCACACACCCTCCAGCAGATCTCCCTCACCACCTGTTCCATTTTGCACCTGAATACCTACACCACCTACTCCCATAACCAAGCCACTTTGTCCTTACCTATCTCGACACCCTCTACAAAACCTTTCTTGCCTGACCTCCTTCCACTTCCACTCTCTCTGTCCAGGCACAACGAGAGTATCCTTTATCAAAATATCCTCCCCTTCCCTGCAAACAAGCCCCTATTCATGCTTACTATGTCCCAACACCAGGTTGATGCCTTCATCCTGAATGAAATCTTCCTACAGCCTTACCACATTGTCGACACCTCTCCCAATGTCCTTAACCTTACTGATAATCCCTGCCCATTAATATGAGATGGGGTCACTATTGGCAACCTGAAGCATATCCCTGTGTGGCAACAGCCCCTGCTGAATGATGGTACCGAACGCCTGATCCTCAGTGTCTTTCCCTCCCCCCTGCCCTCACTGTCACCTGTTTCAGAATCTATGTCTGTCCTCCAGTGCCCATCGCCTATGAATTCCTCTCCCTTACTGACTGCACCTTGTCCACCTTTGTGATTGCTGCAGACCTTAACATTCATAGCTACGACCCTGTGAACCCCCTGGTGGTGGTATCAGTTCCATTCCACCATCCGAGGTGACTTTGTCCCTTCCTCAGCATACCTGTCCCAAAAGTAACACCATCTCCAATACTGTCCTCGCTTCCCCCAACCTCCTTGGGTGTAACAATGCAGGAGTCCTCGATCCCATTGGCAGTGACCACATCCCAGTCAATCACACCATCCCTTTTGTCTGTCGCCCTCCCCCAACGCCCTGCCCTGCCCCTGCACCCTGCCCTACCCTGCACCAGCTCCATGTTCTGCCTCACCCTGCCCCCCCCCCTTTCCCTGCCCTCCACCCCATTGCTCTGCTATTTTTTTTCCCTTAATCTCCAGAATGCCTATGACCGTGTATGGCATTTAGGACTCCTTTTCAAGCTCCTAACCTACACCCTTCCTATGTACTTTATCCATCTCACTGCCTCCTACCTCTCCACCGTCCATCCTATGTCACCATTCACAATGCCAATTCCCATATGTTCTACCTTACCACAAGTATGCCCCCAGGGCTCCATCCTTTCTCCTCTTCTATATCTCCTGTAGACCACTGATATGCCCAAACCATCCCACCCACGATCTCCTTCAATATGCTGATGACACCGCCTTCCTTGCTCTCTATCCTAACTTTCAATTGTCCCAGCGCTTCCTCCAAACCCACCTAAACCAGTTTACTACTTGGTGCAGCCAGTGGCTCCATCAAATCAATCCTTCCAAAACCATGCACTCATTATGGTATTCTCTTCCCACTCCTTCTGACTCCCTGATTTCTACCTCCCCATCTATTACTGCCCTATCCTAACCCCATCTTGAAATACCTTGGCCTCACCTTGACCGTAACCTCACTTGGACTCAGCATCTCTCTACCATCCAATGCAAAGCCCACAGCAGACTCCACCTCCTGAAACTCTTCTTCAGGTGGACTTGGGGCTTGTATTCTTCCTACCTAAAAATCCTTGATCTGTCCCATTCTTTGTTATGCCAGTGTCACCTGGATCTCTGCCCCTCCTAATTTCTATAAAATCCGCCAAATTCTTGAATGTCATGTGTACTGCCTCACTTTCTGTATCTGTCTCCTATCCCCCATGAGGATCCTGAATGACGTCATCCCCTTCCCACATCTCCTCCATTTCCTTAAACATATCTGTATCCTCTACACCAACAGCTACCTCGATCCCCCTCACCCCCTGGTGTTCCTTTCCTCTCCATTCCACACCTCCTACTGTACCTTTACTGATGTGTCCCACCCTCTCTCCAAGTCATCACCCTCCACCTCTTATCCAAAAGGAACTTCTAACATCTCCCATCTTGGATGACGTGCTTCACCCCAATATTTATCCTTCTTTCCAAGTCTGAAACTGGCCTCCACTCTTCTCTTCCCTTGCACTTAACCTCCTTCCCCTCCCTATCTGCTGTTTTCTCCCTCCTGACCCCCCCCCCCCCCCGGCATCTTTCTCACTTTTCCTTTCCCAGTCCTTGAGCTCTTTCCTAGGCTGCTCCCTCCCCACCCTCCCTGTCTCCTGCCAATGGTGTGCTACCGGCTCTCCCCTTGTGTCCCTTCCTGCGCCCTCCCCTCATGCACCGACCATCTTTCTATCTTTCCTCTCTCCCTCCTCTCTAACCTCCCATCCTTTGGCAGGTCCTTCTGATTTTAATGTAAGTTATGCTATCGCGTTTCGGCGCTCGCCGTGTGCAGTGTGTGGTCAGTGTCGTCGTCCCATGTGGCTCTCATTGCTGTGATCAGCGTATTTAATTGTACTCTTCGTGCCACCAGTGTTTATGTGCTCGTCTTCGTCAAGTGTCATTTTAATTATATGTGGATTTTATATAAACATGCCTCGTGAAACTACCCCTGTTTTGTAAATTTTAACGCCCTTTCTTCCCCCTTTTCATGTGGAAACTTCATCTTTTATCTCCATAGTTTACGTACGTACCATTACTGCTGTGTTGTTTTATGTAGTCTCTTGGCTGAAGAGCGGTGAATTGTGCTGCTGCCAGCCCACATCTGCCCGCATGAGCAGGGTTATTAAAAAACAATAAAGGAAAAAAAAAGAAATGTAAAACATAATTACCTCTGACTGTTTTGTCCAGAGAATTTTTTTCTGTGCACAAGCGTAACTTTTGTATATCATGTAACAAATGAGGAAGAATAGTTGCAAATATAAACAACACGATCTCATATAACTTTTTGCCCCTTTGGTAACGGAAGACGTTAATCTTAGGTCCTGACAAGTACTAATAGTTGTATTTACAGGCGAAAACATATCATTTGGTTGCACTGGCATTTTTCACCCGGCCAGAAATACCAGTTAGCAGATAATTAGTATTGTACTTGCAAGTGCCTCTAGTTGTTACTTGCGATTAATTTACGTTGGTAAATGACAGTTAGCATTAACAGAGGGATGCAAGACGCGAATTCGTTAACTGCGATCAAGCACTTCTTAAAACCACCATTAACGAACAGAAGACACCATTACAAAGACGGAAAAGGAAACGCTGCAGATAAGTAACGCTATTGATCTCCATGACCAACACCATATTCATATTCTAATTACGGCCGCAGATCACATTTGATCAGAGGCCTCCAAAAATTGAGATTTGATTGCCTTCTCAGAATTTGAACTGTGTAATCTTCATGCTTTCCTTTATTGTAATTTTTATCACCTTACACAAGGCGGGCTGTCAGCAGCTGAGTACGCCGCTCTTCAGCCTTGAGATTTACAATAAGTAAGAAATAGAGGGGACACAGAGAATACAATCAAAAATGGCGGGCAAAACAATGTAGACACCAAAAAACAAAAAACACGGAGCCGTTCACGCCTGAGGAGAAAACATCACTGACACTAGTGGACACGGTGCACAAAATAGGGATGATGGCGATGGTACACGTGAACAGTGGCGGCGTTCCGGCGAACAAACACTAAACACAAACAAAGACACACACACGAGACACTAATGGCGATGACCTCCGGCGCGCGAATGTTCACTATGCGTGTGCGAGTCTGGGGACCTGCCAAGAGAGGAGGAGGAGGAAGGGGAGTGGGAGAGAGAGAGGGGAGAGCAGAGATGCCACGGGCAGGGGAGAAAGGCGGGGAGGGAGGAAGGGGGAGGGGAAGCCCGGGGCAAGAGCGGTGGTGGGAGGGGACGTGGGAAAATGAAAGAGAAGGGAAGGGAAGAGAAGAGAAGGGAGGGAGGGTGCCTAAGGGAAAGGACACCGGAAGTGGGGGTGAGGCAGGGTCAAAGTTGATAGGAGGGGTAGATGCAGGGGAGGAGGACATCATCAGGGAGGGGGAGCTGGCGGAAGCCACCTTGGGAGAGGGTAATGAGGGTTGAGAGATGGAGACCGGGTGGGACATGGGAATACAGGCACGGCAGCGGGCGGGGGTGGGTGAGGATCGGGGAGATGAGCGGGTGAGGAGGGTAGAGTTTACGGGAGGTGTACAGGATACGTATCCTTTCAAGGAAAAGGAGGAGGTGGGGGAAGGGGATGAGATCATACAGGATCCGCATGGGGGAGGGGAGACGGATGCGATAGGCGAGGCGGAGAGCATGGCGTTCAAGGATTTGGAGGGATTTATAAAAGGGAGGGGGGCGGAGATCCAAGCCGGATGGGCATAACAAAGGATAGGGCGGATGAGGGATTTATAGGTGTGGAGGATGGTGGAGGGGTCCAGACCCCACATACGGCCGGAGAGGAGCTTGAGGAGATTGAGTCGGGAGCGTGCCTTGGCTTGGATTGTCCGGAGGTGGGGAGTCCAGGAGAGGCGAGGTACTTAAGGGTGGAGTGAGGGCGATAAGACGGCCGTAGATGGTGATGTAGAAATCAAGGAGGCGGAAGGAAGGGGTGGTTTTGCCTACAATGATCGCCTGGGTTTTGGACGGATTGACCTTGAGCAACCACTGGTTGCACCAAGCGGTGAACCGGTCAAGATGGGACTGGAGAAGGTGTTGAGAGCGCTGTAGGGTGGGGGCAAGGGCAAGGAAGGCGGTGTCATCGGCAAACTGGAGAAGGTGGACGGGGGCTGACGGCGGCGGCATGTCCGCCGTGTACAAAAGGTACAGAAGGGGAGAGAGGACGGAGCCTTGGGGCACACCGGCAGAGGGGAAAAAGGTGTAGGAATCTGAGTTATGGACGGTGACATAGGAAGGACGGCGGGAGAGAAAGGAGCCGATCAGACGGACGTAGTTAATGGGAAGGGCGAAGGTTTGGAGCTTGAAGAGGAGACCGGAATGCCATACGCGGTCATAGGCACGTTCGAGGTCCAGGGAGAGGAAGATTGCAGAGCGACGGGAATTAAGCTGTTCGGAAAGGAGATGAGTGAGGTGAAGGAGAAGGTCGTCGGAAGAGAAGGACGGCCGAAAGCCACACTGGGTATTGGGAGGGAGGCGGTGCTGGCGGAGATGCTGGTGGATGCGGCGGGTGAGGATAGATTCCAGGACCCTGCTGAAGACCGAGGTAAGGCTGATGGGGCGGTAGGAGGAGATGGCGGACGGCGGTTTGCCGGGTTTAAGGAACATGAGGATATGGGAGGTTTTCCACAGGTCGGGGTAGTAACCGGTGGACAGGACTACATTGTAGAGCCTGGCCAGGGTGGAGAGGAAAAGGACAGGAGCTTCACGAAGGTGACGGTAGGCGACACGATCGTGACCAGGAGCGGTGTTACGTTTTGTGCGGAGTGTAGCAATGAGATCCTGTGTAGTGATAGGGGCATTGAGTTCCATGTGTGCAATGTTGTCCAAGTACTGGAAACCAGGAGTGAGGGGAGGGACAGAGGTGTCAGTTCGATCGCGGATATCCGGGAAGAGGGAGTAATCGCACTGGGGATCATCGGGGATGGAAAATACATCGGAGAGGTAGGAGGCAAAGTGATTGGCCTTTCTAAGGGAGTCAGGGAAAGGGTGATCATCATGGAGAAGAGGATAATAAGGGGAGGGTTTAGTTCCGGTAAGGCGACGGAAGGCCGACCAGAACTTGGATGAGTTGATTGATAGGGTAGCATTTAAACGGGTGCATGTCTGTCGCCAGTCCCGGCGTTTCTTAGCCGCGAGCAAATTACGAATGTGTCGCTGGAGTTGCCGTTGGCGTCGTAGTGTGTCCGGGTCACGCGTGCGGAGGAAGGCACGGTAGAGACGATGGGATTCACGGAGGAGGAGAATGGCCTGTGGGGGTAAGGTAGGACAGTGGGGGTGGATGGCGACAGTAGGGACGTGGGCCTCCACGGCCTCAGACAAGGTCTGCTGGAGAAAGGAGGCAGCATGGGTGATATCATCGGGGTGATGGTAGGTGAAAGGGTGGCTATCGACCTGGGTGGAAAGGGTACCCCGGTAGGCATTCCAGTCGGCACGGGAATAGTCGTGGACATACATAGGGGGAGGGTCAGTACGAGGGTGGGGGCGAGGGCGACGACCGTCTGAAACGGTGAGGAGGATAGGGAGATGGTCGCTACCAATAGGCTCCAGGACATCCACCGTGATGCGGCCAAGGAGGTTGGGGGAGGAGAGGATAACATCAGGAGTGGAGTTGGATTCAGGACGGGTATGCTGGGGGATGGGGATGAGGTCGCCTTGAAGGGTGGAGAGGAACCGATGCCACCACTGTAACTGGGCGGCGGAACGACTATGGATGTTGAGGTCGGCGGCGATCACATAGGAGGAGAAGGTACGGTCAATGTGGGAGAGGAAGTCGAATGGAATAGGGGCGTTAGGGCGGACATAGATGGTGGCGCAGGTAACGTTAAGGCCGGGGAAGAAGAGACTAAGGATTAGGTGTTCAGTGGGGTTGGGAAGGAGAGGTTGGAGCCGAACGGGGATCTGGCGGTGGTGACCAATGGCAACTCCGCCACGCGCAATTGGGGGGGGGGGGGGGTTATCGGAGCGGTGGATGAGATAGGGTGAGGTGTGGATGGAGTGGTGGGGTTGGAGGAAGGTTTCATTGAGGAGGAAGGCATCCACGCGGTGGGTGGCAAGGGTGTGCAGGAAGAGGTTCTTGTTGGCGGAGAGGGAGCGGATTTTGTTGAAAAGGATACGTTGCTGTCGCGCCATGACAGGGATTTAGACGAGGGTGTCAAGACGGGAGAAGGTGAAATGGGCCTGGTTGTTGGAGTAGGTGGCGTACATCTTGAGTTGGAAGATGGAACGGGCGGCAAGGGAGATCTGCTGGAGGGTGTGGGGGCGCTGAAAGGGATGAACATTTTGAAGGACGATGGTGATGAACCTGATGATGTCCTCAGCAGTGGGGGTGGGACGAAGGGAATTGCCCGGAGGGGTGGGGGCATCCAGGGGACGGACAGGGACGGTCAGTTCAGGAGTGGTCGGAGGGGGTCGGGCTTTACACTTTTGGGAGTAGGTGGGATGGGGGAGATTGCAGATATTGCAGGAAGGAGGGGATTGGAGGTTAGGGCACTGCCTGAGGAAGTGCGCTTGCCTACAATGCGGGCAGGTGGTGGCCTCGCGGCACTCAGCTGTGGGGTGCGCGTTATAGCGCAGACACCTCTGGCAGCGCAGGCATTGAGGAGGGGAACGGGAGGGGTCAACCTTATAACGCTGGTTAAAAAGGAGGGCACCCTCCTTCAGGAGACGGTCTATGGAGGGGTCGTGCTCAGAAAAAACGCGCATAAGGCAGGTGGGGCCGGCAGCGTTATGGATCCGGCGAACCGCACACACCTCCAGATGGGGATGGGCCTGAAGCTCCGCCAACACCTCCTCCTCCGTGATCACTGGACTGAGCCGAGTGATCACGGCGGTGAGGGTCGGCGGGCGACGCGGAGGTTGGGGTTGGCGGGAGGGAGGTGGCGAGGGAACAGGGGTGAGAGAGGCAAGAGGGCCAAATCGGGTGATACGGATGCGGGAAAGGAGGTCCGTGTGGAGGGTAGGGCGGGGGAGGAGATGAGTACCGAATCATGGCGAGGAGTGAGGAGGGAGATGGGGGCACCAGGACAATTCTGGCGAAGGAAGAGGGTGAGGTTCCGGGCTTCAACGAGGGAGGGATCTGGACGGGAGAGGAGGTAGCGGTAGGAGGAGGGGGTAGAGGAGGAGGAGGAGGGGGCAGAGACGGGCGGGGAGACATCCATGGCATCAGGGGTGGGGGAAGTGGGACGAGGTGGAGCCTTTTTTGGAGCAGAGGAGACAGGAGTGCCACTGGGGCGCTTGACGGCGGCGGAGGAGGTGTGGGGGATGGGAACAACTGGAATATGGCGGGGAGGGGCAGGTCCCGGGGCCGGAGTCGGCGCCGGAGATGGTGACGGTGACGGTGAAGGCGAAGGCGAAGACGACGGCGACGGCGACGATGACGATGACGGTGGCAGTGGCGGCGGTGATGGCGAAGGTGACGCGGAGAGCTGGGCGTGGACAGTGGCCCGACGGGCCACCACCCGAGCCGAAGCTGCAGTGACAGGCTGGGGGAGTGGGGGGAAAGGATCGGAACGAGAGGAGCGAGAGGAAGATGCGGGAGAGGGGGCGACAAAGATAGAGGGTGAAGGGAGAGTGAGGAGAGGTGTGATGGAAGTAGGGGGGTGGGACTGGGCACACCAAGTTATAGTGGTGGAGGCGGCGGAAGGGGAGGTATAGACGATGGCGGTGGTGGTAGTAGTGACGGTGGTGGTGGGGGCGGACATGACGACAGGAGGAAAAAACGCACAGCACGAAAAGGAAATGACACAAACTGAGAACAGGCGAAGACGCAGACGGTCGGACGACCAGGGCGGATGGCGACGGCGGCGGCGGCGGCGGCGGCGAGCACCGGCCGTCAGCGAACGGACGGACGGACAGCAGGCAGCAGCGGCGAACAGACGGACGGACAGCAGGCGGCGGCGGCGGCGGCGGCGAACAGACGGACAGCAGGCAGCAGCGGAGACGGACAGCGAGCAGGCAGACTGACGGACGGACGGACGGACGGACGGACGGACGAACAGCTACAACAGTAAGCGGCAGGCAGGCAGGCAGGCAGACAGACGAACACAATCGTCGAAAGCGGAGATTCCAACCAGAGACTAGCCCAGGCTTTGGAATCTGGCGCCTTCGAATGAGGGGATCCAACCCTTTGATTTGCAATCTTCATGCTTTTTTTTTTTTTTTCTTTATTGAATTTCAATTCCCCCCGAAGGGGGCGGGCTGGCAGCAGCTTACTACGCCACTCTTCAGCCTACAGAAGTTGTGTTAAAAAGATGAAGATAAGAAAAAAATAACAGTTGGCGACAAAATCGGTGATTTAAAGGTAAAATGGCAGAAAATTCTAGAACTTAAAACATAAAACACAGGGTTGATGATACTAAGAAAATACACAAGAAGCAGAAAAATAACAGACAGACAGTTAAAAAACACGGCGACAGTCTGGTTTCTGTTCGCAAAATATAAAATGCACACCCAGCGACAGCATGATTTCTGTTCGCATCACTGTGGAAGGACGAACAACACTGAACACTCACTTAAACACGGCACTAAAAAGTGGGCACAAACATGACATACCACAGCCGAGAGCAGGTGGGGGGGAAACAGGACAGATAACGGAGAAATAAAAAAAGGGGGGGAAGGAGAGGAAAAGGGGAAGGGTGGGAGGGGGGAAAGAAGCCAGTGGAGAATGAGGACCCATAAGAGGGGTGGGGGGCGCTGAGCAGACGGGCCAGGGAGTGGGGAAGGCAGAGAAGGGGAATGCAAAAGGACCCGGGGGGGGGGGGGGAGAAGGGACCTAGGGGGAGGATGGGCGGGGAGAAAACACAGGAGGGAAGGGCGGGAGGAAGAGGGAGCCCAGGGAAAGGACGGAGGAAAGGAGGGGGAGTGAGGATCAGAGTTGATAGGAAAGATAAATGGAGGGAGAGAGGGCATCATCCGGGAGGGGGAGTTGACGGAAGCCACCTTGGGAAAGGAGATGGAGGGTGTAGAGATGGAGGGTAGGGGGGACACAACGGTGAAGACGTGGCAGGGGGCGGGGATGGGAGAGGAGAGGAGCAACCAGGGGGTGAGGGGGTTCAAGATGGCGGGAGGTGTAGAGGATGCGGATATGTTCGAGGAATAGGAGGAGATGGGGGAAAGGAATGAGATCATAGAGGATCCGCGTGGGGGATGGGAGGCGGATACGGAAGGCAAGGCGGAGTGCATGACGCTCAAGGATCTGGAGGGACTGATAGAATTTGGGGTGGGGGCAGATATCCAGGCAGGACTGGCGTAACAGAGGATGGGACGGATTAAGGATTTGTAGGTGTGGAGGATGGTAGAGGGGTGCAACCCCCATGTCCGGCCAGAGAGGAGTTTGAGGAGTCGGAGGCGGTTGCGGGCTTTGGATTGGATGGAGCGGAGATGAGGTAGCCAGGTGAGGTGACGGTCAATGGTGAGGCCAAGGTAGGTGAGGGTGGGGGTGAGGCGGACAGGACGTGCGCAGACAGTAAGGGAGAAATCCAGGAGCCGGAAGGAGCGAGTGGTACGACCTACGATGATTGCCTGGGTCTTGGAAGGATTGAGTTTCAGGAGCCATTGGTTACACCATGCAGCAAAAAGGTCAAGGTGATTCTGGAGAAGGCGTTGGGACCGTTGGAGGGTAGGAGCGAGGGCGAGGAATGCGGTGTCATCAGCATATTGCAAGAGGTGTACTGGAGGGGGGGGTTGGGGCATATCTGCCGTGTACAGGAGGTAGAGGAGAGGGGAGAGGACAGAGCCCTGGGGCACACCGGCAGAGGGGTAGAAGGTGTGGGAATTGGCATTATGGATGGTAACATAGGAGGGGCGGTGGGAGAGGAAGGAGGCCACCAGACGGATATAGTTGATAGGAAGGGCGTAGGTTTGGAGTTTAAACAGGAGACCGGGATGCCAGACACGGTCGTAGGCCTTTTCGAGGTCAAGTGAGACAAAAATGGCGGAGCGACGGGAGTTAAGCTGGAGGGAGAGGAGATGAGTGAGGCGGAGGAGTTGGTCATCAGCAGAGAAGGAAGGTCGAAAGCCACATTGGGTGTTTGGGAGGAGGTGGTTTTGGTGGAGGTGGAGATGGATGCGCCGGGAAAGGATGGATTCCAAGAGCTTGCTGAACACCGATGTGAGACAGATAGGACGATAGGAAGAGGCATCAGATGGAGGCTTATTGGGTTTGGAGAACATCAGGATACGGGAGGTTTTCCACAGGGCGGGATAGAAGCCTGTGGCAAGGATGACATTGTAGAGGGTGGCAAGGAGGGAAAGGAAGGAGGGAGGGCAGTGTTTGAGGTGGCGGTAGGTAACGCAGTCGTGGCCGGGAGCAGTGTTGCGTTTAGTGCGGAGTGTGAGGCTGATGTCCTGTGTAGTGATGGGAGTGTTAAGTGCAGAAGGAGGGGTGTGGCCCAAGTACTGGAAGCTAGGAGCAAGGGGAGGAACAGAGGTATTCGTACGGTCCATGACATCAGGGAAGAGGGAATAATCAAAGTGGGGATCATCTGGGATGGAAAAAACATCAGAGAGGTGGGAGGCAAAGTGGTTGGCCTTACTGAGGTTGTCAGGAAAGGGACGGTCATTAAGGAGGAGAGGGTACTGGGGGGTGGGGCGGTTCCCATTAAGGCGGTGGAAAGCAGACAAATACTTGGAAGAGTTGATGGGGTGCGTGGTGTTGAGTTGTGTACATGTCTGGTGCCAGGCTCGGCGTTTCTTCGCAACAAGCAGGTTGCGGATGTGTCGCTGTAATTGCCAGTGGCGGGTAAGTGTATCCCGGTCACGAGTGCGGAGAAAAGAGCGGTAGAGGCGGCGGGACTCGCGAAGGAGAAGGACGGCCTGTGGAGGCAGGGCGGGGCGGTGAGGGTGGATGGCTTTGGTGGGGATATGGGTGGCGATGGCGTCAGACAAGGTCTGGTGCAGGAAGGCAGCAGTGCGAGAGATGTCATCAGGAGACTGGAGGGTAAGGTTGTGGCCGTCAACCTGGGCGTGAATGGAATCCCGGTAGGCATCCCAGTTGGCACGGGAGTAATCATGGACAAGTTTAGGAGGGACGGCAGGGCGAGGAGCATGGCGGGGATGGCGACCGTTAGAGATAGTGAGGAGGACAGGAGCATGGTCACTGCCAATGAGGTCAAGGACAGCCGCGGTGATGCGCCCAAGGAGGTTTGGAGAGGCAAGGACAACATCAGGAGTGGTGTTGGATTCGGGCCGGGTGTGCTGAGGCAGGGGAACCAGGTCTCCCTGGAGAGTGGTGAGAAACTGATGCCACCGCCGGAGGTCAGCAGGATCACGGCTGTGGATATTGAGGTCGGCGGCAATCACGTAGGTGGAGAAGGTGCGGTCAATGTGGGCCAGGAAATCGTACGGGATGGGGGTGCGAGGGCGGACATAAATGGTGGCACAGGTGATGGTAAGGGTGGGGAAGAAGAGGCTGAGGGTGAGATGCTCGGCAGGATTGTTAAGGAGAGGTTGGGGCCGGACAGGGAGGTGCTTGAGGTGGCCTATAGCAACTCCGCCACGTGCGAGAGGGTACGGGTTATCGGTGCGGTGTAGAGTGTAAGGAGCCGTGGAGACGGAGATACGGGGTTGAAGGAAGGTTTCATTTAGGATGAAGGCATCCACGCGGTGCTGACGTAGGGTGTGGAGGAAGAGGAGTTTGTGGGTGGGCAGGGAGCGAATGTTGTGGTACAGGATACAGTACGGTTGTTGTACCATGGGAGTGGAGAGTTAGACAAGGGCGGTGAGGGGGGTGAAGGTGAAGTGGGCCTGGTTGTGGGAGTATGTGGCATAGGTGGTAAGATGGAAGATGGAACGGGCAGCGAGGGCGATTTGGGAAAGAGTGTGTGAGCGCTGGAAGGGGTGGATGTTTTGGAGCACTATGGTGGTGAAGCGGATGATGTCCTCAGCAGTAGGGGGAGGGCGGAGCGAGTTGTTGGGGTGGATGGGGTCATCAACAGGATGGACAGGCACGGTGAGCTCAGGGGTTACTGGTGGAGGTTTTGCTTTACACTTCGAGGAGTAGGTAGGATGTGGTTCGTTGCAAGTGTTGCAGGAGGGGGGAGCGGTGAGGTTGGGGCAATGCTTGAGGAAGTGGGAAGCTTTGCAGTGGGGACAAGTAGGGGGGTTCTTGCAGGCAGAGGTAATGTGGTCGTTGTAGGTGAGACAGCATTGGCAGCGGTAGGATTGGACTGGGGAACGGGAGGGGTCCACCTTATGGCGCTGATTGTAGATGAGGGCTCCCTCGGTGAGGAGGCGGTCAATGGAGGAGGAGGATTCGGTGAATATCCGCATGAGAAAAGTCGGCCCGGCATCATTGAAGATGCGACGGGCCGAGCGGATTTCAATGTCGGGCCGGGAGTTGAGTTCCGCCAACACATCAGCCTCCGTGATCACGGGGCTAAGCTTCCTGATCACAGCAGTGAAGGTTGGCGGACGCCGGGGAGGTTGAGGCTGACGGGGAGAGGACGGTGTGTGATAGGGGGTAAGGGTTGCACGTTGGCCAAATTGGATACGGGGGATGCGGGAGAGGAGATCGGTGTGGAGGGAAGCACTGGGGGATTTTATGAGGACCGAGTCCTTGCGAGGAATCAGTTGGGAGATGGGAGCATTGGGGTAGTATTTCCAGATGGCGAGGGTGAGGAAGCGGGCATCAAGGAATTGAGGGTCAGGATTGGAGAGGACAAAGGTGTGGGTGGCAGACGTGGCGGGGGCGGGGGTCGGAGCCGCGTTCATGGGGGTGGGTGGGTCACGGGGGTTGGGGGTTTTTTTGGAGGAGACTGCGGGGGAAGGGTCAACATTCGGGCGCTTTGAAGGTTTCGTGGGCACGACCGGGTGGAGAGGGGGCAGGGGTACGGGTTGCAGGGGGAGATGGCGGGGGGCAGGAGCACCCTGAGCAGCGGATGACGCAGACGGAGGGGGCGTGGGTGTCACTGAGACTGTGGAACGGCGAGCAGAGATCCGTGCGGGCTTGGAGCCTGTCGGAGGCGGTGCGGGGAGCGGCGGAAAGTCAGTAGCTGTCGAGGGGGCGACAGTGATAGGGGAGGAGGAGTTGGGGGTGGTGACAGCCGAAAGTGGCGCAGGGGTGGGGTGGACAGGGAGAGAAGGAAGGACGGGAAGTGGGGTGGAGGAAGAGCTCCATGTGATGGTGGTTGGAGCAGCGGAGGGAGAGGTGAAAATGATAGTGGTGGTGGTGGTGGGTTGGGACATTGTGGCGGCGCGCGAGAAGGGCGGCGGCGGCGACCAGACGGCGACGACGGCGACCAGACGGCGACGGCGGCGACCGGTAGGCGGCGGCGGCGGCGGCGGCGGCGGCGGGCGGCGGCGAGCACCGGCAGCAACAGGCGACGGCGGCGGCGGCGGCGGCGAGCCCCGGCAGGCGGCAGGCGGCGACCAGGCGGCGGCGGCGGCGAGCCCCGGCAGGCGGCGGCGGCGGCGGCGGCGGCGGGGGCGGCGGCGAGGACCGGCAGGTGGCGACCAAACGGCGGCGGCGGCGGCGGCGAGCACCGGCAGGCGGCGACCAGGCGGCGGCGGCGAGGAGGACCGGACGGCGAGCAGTAGTGACGGCGAGCAGACGACACGGCAAGGAAACGGCGGGAATTTTCCACGTCGAAGTCGCACCCTGAGAGTAGCCCAGGCAGTGAAACTCTTCGATGAAGACGAGAGGGAATCCAACCCTCGAATGATCTTCATGCTTTTTTTTTTTTTTTTTTTTTTTTTTTACTTTATTGTTATTTTAATACTTGTACAAAGCAAGTAGGCTGGCAGCGGCACACTACGCCGCTCTTCAGCCACAGCGGTTTACAAAAGTAGAAAAACGGGGAAAGACAATGAAACAAAGTGACGGGCAAAAGAAAGATGTCACATAGACACAAAAAACACGGAGTCGTTCACACGTGACGATAACAACACTGATAACACATTGGCACGGCGCACACAACACTGACGAATCCGACGGCACAAGTGAACGTAGTAGTGGGACGGCGGACACCAAAAACACTAAACGGCGGCACACACACGAGACACAGAAGGCGATGATCTCCGGCGCGCGAATGTTCACTAAGCGTGTGCGAGTCCGGGGACCTGCCAAGAGAGGAGGAGGAGGAAGTGGAGAGGGAGAGCGAGAGGGGAGAGCAGGGATGCCATGGGCAAAGGAGAGAGGGGTAGGGAGGAAGGGGGTGGGGAAGCCCGGGGGAGAGGGGAGGAGGGAGGGGGGAAAGGAAAGAGAAGGGAGGGGATAGGAGGGAGGGAGGGTGCCTAAAGGATAGGACACAGGAGGAGGGGGGGGGGATCAAAGTTGATAGGAGGGGTAGATGGAGGGGAGGAGGACATCATCAGGGAGAGGGAGCCGGCGGAAGCCACCTCGGGAGAGGGTAGATCTTCATGCCACCATCTACGACCTATAAAAACAATCCTTTACGATTCTTGAATGGGTACAATTTTTTTTCTGCATTCGGTAATAATTGTGTACGTTCCCAAGGGAGCTGATACGCTTACTAATTTTGATTGTAAGCAATTTCTTATGAGGTAACACATGTAGTTATGCTGCGTAAGCTTGCAGATTTTTATTTTCTGTGTCATAGCTGAGAAGTAATGGTGGCGCTGCACAGCGGTTATACAGCGAAGTACTTTGCCGCCAGCCCGGTTAAAGAGATGGCGTGGCTATAGTCTGGGAGACGAGTCTTTGGTATTGACAGCACGGCAGCATCTTTCCGTTGCCGTTCAACTACTCACCGCCCTCCAGCAGAAGCTGACCTCTATCCTCTCGCTTGTAGAAAGCGTACTGACAGCTTTTCAAACACCCTAAATGGATAGACGGCATCACGCGAGGAAACTTAACTTCTGCATTTGGAATGCCAACGGCATGAAACTGAAGAAAATAGAATTCTCGGACTTCTTACATCGCCACAGGATAGACGTAGCATTTGTCTCCGAAACACATCTCGGCAAGTCAACCGACCTCCGCTTGAGGAACATGCACATCTACCGGACGGACAGCTGGGACCAGCAGGGTGTAGGGACCGCAGTTCTGATCAAAAAATATATTCGTCACCACCAAGAACGTTTACCCCAACTCCAGACTTTAGAGGCCACGGAAGTAACAATCCACACGACGCTCGGAAACATTACCTGTATTGCGGCTTACCTTAGCCCAAATAAGCCTCTCCACCCAGAAGATCTTTACTCCGTTACAGAGGGTTACGACAAGATCCTCCTTGGAGGGGATCTTAATAGTAAACATGTTGCCTGGAATTCCCGTAAGACTAACCCAAAAGGACATATGTTGTTTGCACTGGCTGAGAATTTACATGTTTCCGTCCATGGACCACGGGAACCGACCAGGATACCTTACGTCCAGACACAAGACGCTGATGTTCTAGACATCGCCATAATCAAGAACATCAACCCGAATCTCCATCTGCGGACGCTGGATGATCTTTCGTCGGACCACAGACCGGTGTTAGGAATCATAGAGAGGGCTACTTTGCAACTCCCACTGCCGACGACAAGAACTTACGACTGGCAGCAGTTCCAAGCGTACCTCAACAACAATGTGCGACCAACCCAGGTTGTTACTACCAGAGAAGCGATTGATGTGGCAGTCGCAGTACTCACGAAGAAGATTACCAGTGCGAAACAACGAGCACTCACGGAGCACCTGCAACTAGACGTCAATTATGACGAGTTTCCACCACCACTGCAGGAGCTTAAGACAAGGCGCAATCGCTGTCGGAAACGATGGGTCCGTTACCGCCATCCGGACGATAGATGGGAAACTCACAGACTAACCCGAGAACTCCGGCGGAAGGTTCAGGACTGGAAGCAACACACGTGGGAACTCAAAATGGACAACTTTCTATTGCGCACCAAAGATGAATGGCGAATAGTTAAAAGTCTCAGACAGCAACAGCCCCCCAAAAGGACAATTCGAGGACCCCATGGCCTCTTGTACGACTCACTGGCGCAGGCGGAGCTGTATGCGGATACATACCAACAACAGATGACTACGCCCCCTACGGACGATGGAGATGATGCACTCCACCGTGCAGAGGAGGACACAGCGGCGGAATGGGAAGCTATTCGGGACGCCCCGACTAACACTATGCCCCGGCTGACAACGCCGGATGAAATTCGGAGGATTATCAAGTATAGCAAACACACCTCACCTGGAGCAGATAGAATCAGCAATACGGAATTGAAACACCTCCCGAGAAAGCCTGTTGTGCTTCTCACCCGGATAGTGAACAGCTGCCTCAGGACTGGATACTTCCCAGAGGCATGGAAGATTGCCAGAATAGTGCCAATACCAAAACCGAGCAAGGATCTCTCACACCCTGACAGCTACAGACCCATAAGTTTACTGCCGACGCTGGGAAAGGTACTGGAACGTGTCCTACTGAAACGCATGCTGGACATCCTTGTGGCACACAACATCATCCGACCGGAGCAGTTTGGCTTCCAGGCGAAGCTATCGGCTGAGTTACAACTACTGCGCATCACGGAATCTATCCAAGACAATTTCAACAAGAAACGACATACTATTGGAGTCTTTCTCGATATAGAGAAGGCTTACGATAAAGTATGGCAACGCAACTTGATCGTCAAGCTCCGACGTACCACACCCCTACCAGACTGCTATTTAAAACTTCTTGACAATTTTCTTCAGGATCGCAGATTATATGTTCGCATTGATGACAAGAATTCAACAACACGGCCTGTCCTTGAAGGACTTCCACAAGGATCGGTCATCTCTCCACTGCTGTTTAATTTATATATTAACGACCTCCCGACGGTGCCACATGTTACTGCCAGTTTCTATGCCGACGACACAGCGCTCCTGACTGCAGGCACCACAATGGACCACCTCGTCACACGGATGCAGCGCCAACTAGATTTAGTGGACCACTGGACCCACATGAACAAAATAACGGTCAATGCAGAAAAAACCAAAGTTATTGTCTTCACACGTCGGAGACCCATTGTCAATGACCGCCTGCGGATATCAGACCAGCCACTCGCCTGGGCAACAACTGTAAAATACCTGGGAGTGCATCTAGACGCCAAACTGTTGTATAGTCATCACATTATGGAGAAGAAGACATCTGGCCTCAAAATGCTGGGAGCTCTCCTCCCCTTTCTGAAGAGCTCATACCTCGGCCAACGCATGAAACTCCAGTTGTACCATGCCACAGTCGAACCATCTACTTTGTATGGATCGACCTCTTGGGGTACTACGTGTGCCACTAACTACAAGAAGTTATAGGTTGTACAAAGCAGATGCCTACGATGGATCACAGGAGCCCAATGGTGGATCCGAAATAATGACATTCATCGAGCCTTAAGCGAATCTTACCTCTCAGACAAGGTCAAGGAGAAGGCACGAACCTTATTTCGGAAGTTGGACATGATACGTGACAGTACACCACAACTCACCACGGTAGGTGCAGTAGAACCCTTACGCAACCACAAATATAAAGTACCGAAGGCGATAGTATTTGAGCCTCCGTAAATGATATCCCTACGGAATTCTCCATAATTTAAGGACATATCGTCCTTTAGCCCTTCTACACACATGTTTTCAAACACACACCAAAAGCAGCGAGTTAAAGGACCCTTCTGTGTGCCCAAACTAAAGCTGAAAGAAGAATAAATAAATAAAGAGAAAATTTTTACCCCTTCCATTCCCTACAGAAGTAAAAATCAACGAAGTTGATCAGACTTCAGCACCACTACACAAAAAAAAAAAATTCCGTTGCCTCGTCGAGTTCGCGATGCCGACGAGCGAGGACGATGCGCGCGCGGCCGGGGCAGCCGCCCCGGACGCGCTGGAGTCGGCCGCTGGTCGGTCGGTTGGGCCTGGCCCGCCGGACGCTCCAGCGGCCGCTCCACACAGGACGGATCCCAGGTTGACGACCCAGGCTACGGCACCGGTTCATGACAGGATAGAACGACGATCGACAGGCGCTATTCGACCGCAGAAAACTACACACCACACGACGAAACCGTATTCGGACGTCGGCCATACATCACATCACGACGGACGCAGCAATGAAGACGACCGCCAGGACTACGCCAGAAGACTCGATATATGTCGGGAGGAGGACAATGAAACGCTGAAGGACATACAACGCCTTATCCGCTATTCACGGGAAACGCAATAGCAGGATAACGACACCTGTCTGGCATCTCCATCTGTGGACTCAGATGTCGAATCACAGCATTCCACCCAACCGGTCGACGACGTGGAGATGGCAGCGGCCTTTCCAGCAGACAACGACAACGACTCCCTACACGCAGAGGAGGACTTTACACTCATACACAACAAACGGCGCAGAAGCAACGCATTAGCCAAGGACTTAGCCAACCCGGCTAAGAGACGAACGGAGACCATCCCCACAACGAACCGATTCGCCCCACTGACACCTCAAGCTGCGCCTCTATCAACCACCAACAAGCCGCAGGCACAAACTTCTAATGCCGCAGAATCCGTGGACAGAGACAAGAATGGGCTTCGCAAAGTGCCCCCAGTCACAATTTACTACACAAAGGATTACGTTCACCTCAATGAAACGCTCAACGGACTTCTAGAGGGCAACCTTAAAGCTATATACCAAAAGGACCGCATCAAATACCACTTTGAGTCCTTCGAAGACCAAAGGCGTGCAATAAAATTCTTCACGAACCACAACTTCTCCTATTTTACACATCAAGCACCAGACGACAGGGAACTGAAAGTAGTTGTCAAACGCCTTCCGGCGGAAGTTACCGAAGAACAACTTTACTATGCCCTCAAGGAAAAAGGCTTCAAAGTGCTACGAGTCTACCAATTTAAGGAATGCGACGAGAAGACGAAACAATTGATACCGCAACCTGTGTACCGAGTCACCCTCCCATCCGGAAAAGACAGTGACAAGATATATGATGTCAAATACCTGCTCTACACACGAGTGATAATCGAAACCTATAATAGTAAAGAAGGACGAGTCCAGTGCCGGCATTGCCAACGTTTCGAGCATACAGCGAACTACTGCAGCATGCCAGCACGCTGCGTCCGCTGCGGTGGATCCCATCAATCATCGAATTGTACCCATCCTAGGACGGCGCCCCCAAAGTGCGCCAATTGTGAACAAAAACATCCAGCGACCTTCCGTGGCTGCCCCAAACTTCAAGAACTCCTACGGAAATATACTAGAAGGACACCAAAGAAGTCGACCCCACAACGGCCTATAATTTTTAAGAACTCGCCCATGGCAGCGATTCCGGCCACCCAACAACAAGCGGCACCTCTCCCTGTGGAAACAATCGCCTCTCGACCACAACCGGCACCCAGAGTGACTCTACGACAGACAAGACAACAGCGCTCGTACTCCGAAGCAATACATGCCCATCCGCGGACTCCAACACCAGCGGAGACGTCATCTGCCTGGTCGACCACCTTTACACCAGCGTTAACAGATATTCTTCAACTACTCACCGCCCCCCAGCAGAAGCTGACGTCTATCCTCTCGCTTGTAGAAAGCGTACTGACAGCTTTTCAGACACCCTAAATGGATAGACGGCATCACGCGAGGAATCTTAACTTCTGCATTTGGAATGCCAACGGCCTGAAACTGAAGAAAATAGAATTCACAGACTTCTTACATCGCCACAAGATAGACGTAGCATTTGTCTCCGAAACACATCTCCGCGAGTCATCTGACCTCCGCTTGAGGAACATGCACATCTACCGGACGGACAGACGGGACCAACGGGGTGGAGGGACCGCAGTTCTGATCAAAAAATGTATTCGTCACCACCAAGAACGTTTACCCCAACTCCAGACTTTAGAGGCCACGGAAGTAACAATCCACACGACGCTCGGAAACATTACCTGTATTGCAGCTTACTTTAGCCCGAAGAAGCCTCTCCACCCAGAAGATCTTTACTCCGTTACAGAGGGTTACGACAAGATCCTCCTTGGAGGGGATCTTAATAGTAAACATGTTGCCTGGAATTCCCGTAAGACTAACCCAAAAGGACATATGTTGTTTGCACTGGCTGAGAATTTACATGTTTCCGTCCATGGACCACGGGAACCGACCAGGATACCTTACGTCCAGACACAAGACGCTGATGTTCTAGACATCGCCATAATCAAGAACATCAACCCGAATCTCCATCTGCGGACGCTGGATGATCTTTCGTCGGACCACAGACCGGTGTTAGGAATCATAGAGAGGGCTACTTTGCAACTCCCACTGCCGACGACAAGAACTTACGACTGGCAGCAGTTCCAAGCGTACCTCAACAACAATGTGCGACCAACCCAGGTTGTTACTACCAGAGAAGCGATTGATGTGGCAGTCGCAGTACTCACGAAGAAGATTACCAGTGCGAAACAACGTGCACTCACGGAGCACCTGCAACCAGAAGTCAATTATGACGAGTTTCGCCGGCCGCGGTGGTCTCGCGGTTCTAGGCGCGCAGTCCGGAACCGCGCGACTGCTACGGTCGCAGGTTCGAATCCTGCCTCGGGCATGGATGTGTGTGATGTCCTTAGGTTAGTTAGGTTTAAGTAGTACTAAGTTCTAGGGGACTGATGACCACAGCAGTTGAGTCCCATAGTGCTCAGAGCCATTTTATGACGAGTTTCCACCACCACTGCAGGAGCTTAAGACAAGGCGCAATCGCTGTCGGAAGCGATGGGTCCGTTACCGCCATCCGGACGATAGACGGGAAACTCACAGACTAACCCGAGAACTCCGGCTGAAGGTTCAGGACTGGAAGCAACACACGTGGGAACTCAAAATGGACAACTTTCTATTGCGCACCAAAGATGAATGGCGAATAGTTAAAAGTCTCAGACAGCAACAGCCCCCCAAAAGGACAATTCGAGGACCCCATGGCCTCTTGTACGACTCACTGGCGCAGGCGGAGCTGTATGCGGATACATACCAACAACAGATGACTACGCCCCCTACGGACGATGGAGATGATGCACTCCACCGTGCAGAGGAGGACACAGCGGCGGAATGGGAAGCTATTCGGGACGCCCCGACTAACACTATGCCCCGGCTGACAACGCCGGATGAAATTCGGAGGATTATCAAGTATAGCAAACACACCTCACCTGGAGCAGATAGAATCAGCAATACGGAATTGAAACACCTCCCGAGAAAGCCTGTTGTGCTTCTCACCCGGATAGTGAACAGCTGCCTCAGGACTGGATACTTCCCAGAGGCATGGAAGATTGCCAGAATAGTGCCAATACCAAAACCGAGCAAGGATCTCTCACACCCTGACAGCTACAGACCCATAAGTTTACTGCCGACGCTGGGAAAGGTACTGGAACGTGTCCTACTGAAACGCATGCTGGACATCCTTGTGGCACACAACATCATCCGACCGGAGCAGTTTGGCTTCCAGGCGAAGCTATCGGCTGAGTTACAACTACTGCGCATCACGGAATCTATCCAAGACAATTTCAACAAGAAACGACATACTATTGGAGTCTTTCTCGATATAGAGAAGGCTTACGATAAAGTATGGCAACGCAACTTGATCGTCAAGCTCCGACGTACCACACCCCTACCAGACTGCTATTTAAAACTTCTTGACAATTTTCTTCAGGATCGCAGATTATATGTTCGCATTGATGACAAGAATTCAACAACACGGCCTGTCCTTGAAGGACTTCCACAAGGATCGGTCATCTCTCCACTGCTGTTTAATTTATATATTAACGACCTCCCGACGGTGCCACATGTTACTGCCAGTTTCTATGCCGACGACACAGCGCTCCTGACTGCAGGCACCACAATGGACCACCTCGTCACACGGATGCAGCGCCAACTAGATTTAGTGGACCACTGGACCCACATGAACAAAATAACGGTCAATGCAGAAAAAACCAAAGTTATTGTCTTCACACGTCGGAGACCCATTGTCAATGACCGCCTGCGGATATCAGACCAGCCACTCGCCTGGGCAACAACTGTAAAATACCTGGGAGTGCATCTAGACGCCAAACTGTTGTATAGTCATCACATTATGGAGAAGAAGACATCTGGCCTCAAAATGCTGGGAGCTCTCCTCCCCTTTCTGAAGAGCTCATACCTCGGCCAACGCATGAAACTCCAGTTGTACCATGCCACAGTCGAACCATCTACTTTGTATGGATCGACCTCTTGGGGTACTACGTGTGCCACTAACTACAAGAAGTTATAGGTTGTACAAAGCAGATGCCTACGATGGATCACAGGAGCCCAATGGTGGATCCGAAATAATGACATTCATCGAGCCTTAAGCGAATCTTACCTCTCAGACAAGGTCAAGGAGAAGGCACGAACCTTATTTCGGAAGTTGGACATGATACGTGACAGTACACCACAACTCACCACGGTAGGTGCAGTAGAACCCTTACGCAACCACAAATATAAAGTACCGAAGGCGATAGTATTTGAGCCTCCGTAAATGATATCCCTACGGAATTCTCCATAATTTAAGGACATATCGTCCTTTAGCCCTTCTACACACATGTTTTCAAACACACACCAAAAGCAGCGAGTTAAAGGACCCTTCTGTGTGCCCAAACTAAAGCTGAAAGAAGAATAAATAAATAAAGAGAAAATTTTTACCCCTTCCATTCCCTACAGAAGTAAAAATCAACGAAGTTGATCAGACTTCAGCACCACTACACAAAAAAAAAAATTCCGTTGCCTCGTCGAGTTCGCGATGCCGACGAGCGAGGACGATGCGCGCGCGGCCGGGGCAGCCGCCCCGGACGCGCTGGAGTCGGCCGCTGGTCGGTCGGTTGGGCCTGGCCCGCCGGACGCTCCAGCGGCCGCTCCACACAGGACGGATCCCAGGTTGACGACCCAGGCTACGGCACCGGTTCATGACAGGATAGAACGACGATCGACAGGCGCTATTCGACCGCAGAAAACTACACACCACACGACGAAACCGTATTCGGACGTCGGCCATACATCACATCACGACGGACGCAGCAATGAAGACGACCGCCAGGACTACGCCAGAAGACTCGATATATGTCGGGAGGATGACAATGAAACGCTGAAGGACATACAACGCCTTATCCGCTATTCACGGGAAACGCAATAGCAGGATAACGACACCTGTCTGGCATCTCCATCTGTGGACTCAGATGTCGAATCACAGCATTCCACCCAACCGGTCGACGACGTGGAGATGGCAGCGGCCTTTCCAGCAGACAACGACAACGACTCCCTACACGCAGAGGAGGACTTTACACTCATACACAACAAACGGCGCAGAAGCAACGCATTAGCCAAGGACTTAGCCAACCCGGCTAAGAGACGAACGGAGACCATCCCCACAACGAACCGATTCGCCCCACTGACACCTCAAGCTGCGCCTCTATCAACCACCAACAAGCCGCAGGCACAAACTTCTAATGCCGCAGAATCCGTGGACAGAGACAAGAATGGGCTTCGCAAAGTGCCCCCAGTCACAATTTACTACACAAAGGATTACGTTCACCTCAATGAAACGCTCAACGGACTTCTAGAGGGCAACCTTAAAGCTATATACCAAAAGGACCGCATCAAATACCACTTTGAGTCCTTCGAAGACCAAAGGCGTGCAATAAAATTCTTCACGAACCACAACTTCTCCTATTTTACACATCAAGCACCAGACGACAGGGAACTGAAAGTAGTTGTCAAACGCCTTCCGGCGGAAGTTACCGAAGAACAACTTTACTATGCCCTCAAGGAAAAAGGCTTCAAAGTGCTACGAGTCTACCAATTTAAGGAATGCGACGAGAAGACGAAACAATTGATACCGCAACCTGTGTACCGAGTCACCCTCCCATCCGGAAAAGACAGTGACAAGATATATGATGTCAAATACCTGCTCTACACACGAGTGATAATCGAAACCTATAATAGTAAAGAAGGACGAGTCCAGTGCCGGCATTGCCAACGTTTCGAGCATACAGCGAACTACTGCAGCATGCCAGCACGCTGCGTCCGCTGCGGTGGATCCCATCAATCATCGAATTGTACCCATCCTAGGACGGCGCCCCCAAAGTGCGCCAATTGTGAACAAAAACATCCAGCGACCTTCCGTGGCTGCCCCAAACTTCAAGAACTCCTACGGAAATATACTAGAAGGACACCAAAGAAGTCGACCCCACAACGGCCTATAATTTTTAAGAACTCGCCCATGGCAGCGATTCCGGCCACCCAACAACAAGCGGCACCTCTCCCTGTGGAAACAATCGCCTCTCGACCACAACCGGCACCCAGAGTGACTCTACGACAGACAAGACAACAGCGCTCGTACTCCGAAGCAATACATGCCCATCCGCGGACTCCAACACCAGCGGAGACGTCATCTGCCTGGTCGACCACCTTTACACCAGCGTTAACAGATATTCTTCAACTACTCACCGCCCCCCAGCAGAAGCTGACGTCTATCCTCTCGCTTGTAGAAAGCGTACTGACAGCTTTTCAGACACCCTAAATGGATAGACGGCATCACGCGAGGAATCTTAACTTCTGCATTTGGAATGCCAACGGCCTGAAACTGAAGAAAATAGAATTCACAGACTTCTTACATCGCCACAAGATAGACGTAGCATTTGTCTCCGAAACACATCTCCGCGAGTCATCTGACCTCCGCTTGAGGAACATGCACATCTACCGGACGGACAGACGGGACCAACGGGGTGGAGGGACCGCAGTTCTGATCAAAAAATGTATTCGTCACCACCAAGAACGTTTACCCCAACTCCAGACTTTAGAGGCCACGGAAGTAACAATCCACACGACGCTCGGAAACATTACCTGTATTGCAGCTTACTTTAGCCCGAAGAAGCCTCTCCACCCAGAAGATCTTTACTCCGTTACAGAGGGTTACGACAAGATCCTCCTTGGAGGGGATCTTAATAGTAAACATGTTGCCTGGAATTCCCGTAAGACTAACCCAAAAGGACATATGTTGTTTGCACTGGCTGAGAATTTACATGTTTCCGTCCATGGACCACGGGAACCGACCAGGATACCTTACGTCCAGACACAAGACGCTGATGTTCTAGACATCGCCATAATCAAGAACATCAACCCGAATCTCCATCTGCGGACGCTGGATGATCTTTCGTCGGACCACAGACCGGTGTTAGGAATCATAGAGAGGGCTACTTTGCAACTCCCACTGCCGACGACAAGAACTTACGACTGGCAGCAGTTCCAAGCGTACCTCAACAACAATGTGCGACCAACCCAGGTTGTTACTACCAGAGAAGCGATTGATGTGGCAGTCGCAGTACTCACGAAGAAGATTACCAGTGCGAAACAACGTGCACTCACGGAGCACCTGCAACCAGAAGTCAATTATGACGAGTTTCGCCGGCCGCGGTGGTCTCGCGGTTCTAGGCGCGCAGTCCGGAACCGCGCGACTGCTACGGTCGCAGGTTCGAATCCTGCCTCGGGCATGGATGTGTGTGATGTCCTTAGGTTAGTTAGGTTTAAGTAGTACTAAGTTCTAGGGGACTGATGACCACAGCAGTTGAGTCCCATAGTGCTCAGAGCCATTTTATGACGAGTTTCCACCACCACTGCAGGAGCTTAAGACAAGGCGCAATCGCTGTCGGAAGCGATGGGTCCGTTACCGCCATCCGGACGATAGACGGGAAACTCACAGACTAACCCGAGAACTCCGGCGGAAGGTTCAGGACTGGAAGCAACACACGTGGGAACTCAAAATGGACAACTTTCTATTGCGCACCAAAGATGAATGGCGAATAGTTAAAAGTCTCAGACAGCAACAGCCCCCCAAAAGGACAATTCGAGGACCCCATGGCCTCTTGTACGACTCACTGGCGCAGGCGGAGCTGTATGCGGATACATACCAACAACAGATGACTACGCCCCCTACGGACGATGGAGATGATGCACTCCACCGTGCAGAGGAGGACACAGCGGCGGAATGGGAAGCTATTCGGGACGCCCCGACTAACACTATGCCCCGGCTGACAACGCCGGATGAAATTCGGAGGATTATCAAGTATAGCAAACACACCTCACCTGGAGCAGATAGAATCAGCAATACGGAATTGAAACACCTCCCGAGAAAGCCTGTTGTGCTTCTCACCCGGATAGTGAACAGCTGCCTCAGGACTGGATACTTCCCAGAGGCATGGAAGATTGCCAGAATAGTGCCAATACCAAAACCGAGCAAGGATCTCTCACACCCTGACAGCTACAGACCCATAAGTTTACTGCCGACGCTGGGAAAGGTACTGGAACGTGTCCTACTGAAACGCATGCTGGACATCCTTGTGGCACACAACATCATCCGACCGGAGCAGTTTGGCTTCCAGGCGAAGCTATCGGCTGAGTTACAACTACTGCGCATCACGGAATCTATCCAAGACAATTTCAACAAGAAACGACATACTATTGGAGTCTTTCTCGATATAGAGAAGGCTTACGATAAAGTATGGCAACGCAACTTGATCGTCAAGCTCCGACGTACCACACCCCTACCAGACTGCTATTTAAAACTTCTTGACAATTTTCTTCAGGATCGCAGATTATATGTTCGCATTGATGACAAGAATTCAACAACACGGCCTGTCCTTGAAGGACTTCCACAAGGATCGGTCATCTCTCCACTGCTGTTTAATTTATATATTAACGACCTCCCGACGGTGCCACATGTTACTGCCAGTTTCTATGCCGACGACACAGCGCTCCTGACTGCAGGCACCACAATGGACCACCTCGTCACACGGATGCAGCGCCAACTAGATTTAGTGGACCACTGGACCCACATGAACAAAATAACGGTCAATGCAGAAAAAACCAAAGTTATTGTCTTCACACGTCGGAGACCCATTGTCAATGACCGCCTGCGGATATCAGACCAGCCACTCCCCTGGGCAACAACTGTAAAATACCTGGGAGTGCATCTAGACGCCAAACTGTTGTATAGTCATCACATTATGGAGAAGAAGACATCTGGCCTCAAAATGCTGGGAGCTCTCCTCCCCTTTCTGAAGAGCTCATACCTCGGCCAACGCATGAAACTCCAGTTGTACCATGCCACAGTCGAACCATCTACTTTGTATGGATCGACCTCTTGGGGTACTACGTGTGCCACTAACTACAAGAAGTTATAGGTTGTACAAAGCAGATGCCTACGATGGATCACAGGAGCCCAATGGTGGATCCGAAATAATGACATTCATCGAGCCTTAAGCGAATCTTACCTCTCAGACAAGGTCAAGGAGAAGGCACGAACCTTATTTCGGAAGTTGGACATGATACGTGACAGTACACCACAACTCACCACGGTAGGTGCAGTAGAACCCTTACGCAACCACAAATATAAAGTACCGAAGGCGATAGTATTTGAGCCTCCGTAAATGATATCCCTACGGAATTCTCCATAATTTAAGGACATATCGTCCTTTAGCCCTTCTACACACATGTTTTCAAACACACACCAAAAGCAGCGAGTTAAAGGACCCTTCTGTGTGCCCAAACTAAAGCTGAAAGAAGAATAAATAAATAAAGAGAAAATTTTTACCCCTTCCATTCCCTACAGAAGTAAAAATCAACGAAGTTGATCAGACTTCAGCACCACTACACAAAAAAAAAAAAATTCCGTTGCCTCGTCGAGTTCGCGATGCCGACGAGCGAGGACGATGCGCGCGCGGCCGGGGCAGCCGCCCCGGACGCGCTGGAGTCGGCCGCTGGTCGGTCGGTTGGGCCTGGCCCGCCGGACGCTCCAGCGGCCGCTCCACACAGGACGGATCCCAGGTTGACGACCCAGGCTACGGCACCGGTTCATGACAGGATAGAACGACGATCGACAGGCGCTATTCGACCGCAGAAAACTACACACCACACGACGAAACCGTATTCGGACGTCGGCCATACATCACATCACGACGGACGCAGCAATGAAGACGACCGCCAGGACTACGCCAGAAGACTCGATATATGTCGGGAGGAGGACAATGAAACGCTGAAGGACATACAACGCCTTATCCGCTATTCACGGGAAACGCAATAGCAGGATAACGACACCTGTCTGGCATCTCCATCTGTGGACTCAGATGTCGAATCACAGCATTCCACCCAACCGGTCGACGACGTGGAGATGGCAGCGGCCTTTCCAGCAGACAACGACAACGACTCCCTACACGCAGAGGAGGACTTTACACTCATACACAACAAACGGCGCAGAAGCAACGCATTAGCCAAGGACTTAGCCAACCCGGCTAAGAGACGAACGGAGACCATCCCCACAACGAACCGATTCGCCCCACTGACACCTCAAGCTGCGCCTCTATCAACCACCAACAAGCCGCAGGCACAAACTTCTAATGCCGCAGAATCCGTGGACAGAGACAAGAATGGGCTTCGCAAAGTGCCCCCAGTCACAATTTACTACACAAAGGATTACGTTCACCTCAATGAAACGCTCAACGGACTTCTAGAGGGCAACCTTAAAGCTATATACCAAAAGGACCGCATCAAATACCACTTTGAGTCCTTCGAAGACCAAAGGCGTGCAATAAAATTCTTCACGAACCACAACTTCTCCTATTTTACACATCAAGCACCAGACGACAGGGAACTGAAAGTAGTTGTCAAACGCCTTCCGGCGGAAGTTACCGAAGAACAACTTTACTATGCCCTCAAGGAAAAAGGCTTCAAAGTGCTACGAGTCTACCAATTTAAGGAATGCGACGAGAAGACGAAACAATTGATACCGCAACCTGTGTACCGAGTCACCCTCCCATCCGGAAAAGACAGTGACAAGATATATGATGTCAAATACCTGCTCTACACACGAGTGATAATCGAAACCTATAATAGTAAAGAAGGACGAGTCCAGTGCCGGCATTGCCAACGTTTCGAGCATACAGCGAACTACTGCAGCATGCCAGCACGCTGCGTCCACTGCGGTGGATCCCATCAATCATCGAATTGTACCCATCCTAGGACGGCGCCCCCAAAGTGCGCCAATTGTGAACAAAAACATCCAGCGACCTTCCGTGGCTGCCCCAAACTTCAAGAACTCCTACGGAAATATACTAGAAGGACACCAAAGAAGTCGACCCCACAACGGCCTATAATTTTTAAGAACTCGCCCATGGCAGCGATTCCGGCCACCCAACAACAAGCGGCACCTCTCCCTGTGGAAACAATCGCCTCTCGACCACAACCGGCACCCAGAGTGACTCTACGACAGACAAGACAACAGCGCTCGTACTCCGAAGCAATACATGCCCATCCGCGGACTCCAACACCAGCGGAGACGTCATCTGCCTGGTCGACCACCTTTACACCAGCGTTAACAGATATTCTTCAACTACTCACCGCCCCCCAGCAGAAGCTGACGTCTATCCTCTCGCTTGTAGAAAGCGTACTGACAGCTTTTCAGACACCCTAAATGGATAGACGGCATCACGCGAGGAATCTTAACTTCTGCATTTGGAATGCCAACGGCCTGAAACTGAAGAAAATAGAATTCACAGACTTCTTACATCGCCACAAGATAGACGTAGCATTTGTCTCCGAAACACATCTCCGCGAGTCATCTGACCTCCGCTTGAGGAACATGCACATCTACCGGACGGACAGACGGGACCAACGGGGTGGAGGGACCGCAGTTCTGATCAAAAAATGTATTCGTCACCACCAAGAACGTTTACCCCAACTCCAGACTTTAGATGCCACGGAAGTAACAATCCACACGACGCTCGGAAACATTACCTGTATTGCAGCTTACTTTAGCCCGAAGAAGCCTCTCCACCCAGAAGATCTTTACTCCGTTACAGAGGGTTACGACAAGATCCTCCTTGGAGGGGATCTTAATAGTAAACATGTTGCCTGAATTCCCGTAAGACTAACCCAAAAGGACATATGTTGTTTGCACTGGCTGAGAATTTACATGTTTCCGTCCATGGACCACGGGAACCGACCAGGATACCTTACGTCCAGACACAAGACGCTGATGTTCTAGACATCGCCATAATCAAGAACATCAACCCGAATCTCCCATCTGCGGACGCTGGATGATCTTTCGTCGGACCACAGACCGGTGTTAGGAATCATAGAGAGGGCTACTTTGCAACTCCCACTGCCGACCGACAAGAACTTACGACTGGCAGCAGTTCCAAGCGTACCTCAACAACAATGTGCGACCAACCCAGGTTGTTACTACCAGAGAAGCGATTGATGTGGCAGTCGCAGTACTCACGAAGAAGATTACCAGTGCGAAACAACGTGCACTCA